>NC_137890.1:163807736-164407736 GCF_963455335.1 Martes martes
CTGATATCCTTGGTGCAGTAGGCAAAATACTGGCTCTTATGGATACATGTGTATCAGTTTGGAGGTGCTGAGCCTATGGGGTTTCCCAATGCTCAAATTCCCTGGCACAGGAGATCTTATCTGTGATGAACTTTTTCCTTCTTCTTCAAGGGTTCTTGACTTGCAGACAGATTTTCCAAACCTGGTTGCCTCTTGCAGTTCTGCTTAACTCACAGACAGGAGGCATCCTGTCCATTTCAAATCATAGAGTGCAGGCTATTCCCTTTCTCTAGCTTACTGTTCATCTCCAATGATCTCCTCTCCTGGTAGCTTAGATTGGATCAGAGTGGTCTAAGATCATGTCCAATTTGGAAATGAAGACACTCTGTCTCATAGGCACTCCAGATTCTGATGAATGGTTTTCTTGAACCCTTCTGGGGTAGAGAGAATAACACCTACCAACCCCCAAATTCATCTCTGTTCTACTTCATAGCACCTGTGAATATTAGATTGCATTATAAGGCAAGGAAGATTAACTTGCAGATGGATTTATGGTTATTAATTAGCTGATCTTTAAGATAAGAAGATTTTTCTAGATTATCCAGGTGAGTCCAATGCATTCACAAGCGTTCCTAAATAGGGAAGAGAGAGGTAGGCAATCACTGTTAGAGTGATGTCATGCTGGAAAAACTGGGTTGGCCATTGCTAGAAGGGGCCCACAAACCAAAGAATGTAGGCAGCCTCTAGAAGTTTGAAAAGGCAAGAAAGCAGATTTTCTCTGTAGGCTCCAGAAAGGAATGCAGGTCTGCCAACCACTTAATCTCAGCCCAGTGAGATGCATTGCAGACTTCTGACTTCCAGAACTGTAAGTTAATAAATTTGTGTTGTTTCAAACGCTGGGTTTGTGTTTATTTGTTACAGTAGTGATAGGACGCTAATGCACCGTCTCTCTTAGCTTGGAGGGAAGGCAGAGATCATCCCCTCCACAAAGCTGTGGACTTCTCCCTAAGCAGGGTCAAGTCTTAGGATTCCAATAATGCTTTTCTCTTCCTCGATCCCACCTCCAGATTTTCTCTCCTTTTATCTCCTGAAGGGAATAGCGAGAAAGAAGGTATCAGACCATGGTTGGGGGCAGCAGTCTGTTGGGTTACATTTTTGGTATGGGAAGGCCGTCTGGTGCTCATTATTTACAGGTCTTTTAGGATGCCTTACTTCCAGCCTCTCAAGCCTCAGTTTGTCCCTCTGTTTCTAAATCTGAGGCAACAGAGTAAGTCTATAACATCCTATCAGATCTGCATCACTGAGTGGCGAATTGCACATTACAACTTCTGACTATACACCACCTACATCATCTACACTCCAGAGGCACTGAGTCAAAGCAGCTCTTCCCTGACATTAATAATTTATTTTTATATTTTAGTGATATGTGTACATAGTTTAAAAAGTCTAATACTATTATGAGGCTGATCCTTTGAAACACACATACCTTGCCTATTTCCCAAAAAGGCTCATTCGATATCCAGCCTGGCTGGTAGGTACCTGATAGCTGTGCAGGGCAGGGGGCTGGGTATCTGGCTCTTAGGAATTCAGATTTTTACTCATTACCCTGTTTTCAGCCCAGTGACCCATTGCTCCCTCAGCTTATTCTTCTAGGAGAGTTACCTAACTCAGTGTCTGGGGTGTGAATTGAGGATGTGAATGCTCAGTCCATAACCACACTCCATGTTTTCGGCTCTACTCCATATCCCAGACATCATTTGGAAGATTCTAGTTCCTTCAATCACTTTGCCTTTGAGGATTCTAGCATGAATCAGCCTGCCTATTGTCATTCCTTCCTCCCCCCAACAGACAGTTTGATTTTAGCATTTCTGCTCTGCTAAATCAGTTATGACTCATCTATCTATTTTCCAACCTTCAAAATTCTGTTGACAATCTGGCCTGCTGTCATCCTTCTCCTGCTCTCTTGTCTTGCATAAAGGCTCAAGACTGTCTATCTTATATTCCTTTATTGTTATTGAAAGGGATTCTGGGGTGGAGCAGAGGCAAAAATATGGGATCTCTCTACTTTATGCATCTGTCAATTTCCTTCCTTTGTTTCTTTAAATCCTTAAGTTGTATATGAATATTACCTTCAGGAAGAAGTATAAAATAACAATTCTGTTTCCTTGGATAAAAACAAAGCATTTCTGCCATTTGAACTCCTCCAGAAATGCCCCTAATCTAATGCAATTCAATAGCTTTGAAAAGCTTGTGTGTTTCCAGTAGCAATTTAGATAAAAGTGGTAAGTGTGCCCTCCACTAGGGGCAGTTAATAGCACCTCGTTGCCATGGTCACAGGTTCTATAAAATGGAGTAAATAATGAAATACCGTATCCTTCTCCTCAGCACCAGACATTTATAGTATTCAAATATTTACAGATACAATAGACTTACTGAGTTTTCAAAAATATCAAAATGGGTCAGTTTTCGAAAGGGCAAATCTTTGCTACCAGCAGTTAAAGACATAAATAAATGAAATTCTTGCTTTTGAGAAGCAGATACTAGAAGAAAACTAATATATCATCTTCCAGGACTTAATTTTCGTTTGTTTACTTTCCAAGATCATTTACTTTCCCATAAAAAAAAAGATGGGCATTGTTTTATTAGTTATGGTCAAATCATTTGGTGAATAAAGTCCTAAGACACTTTCTCTGCTTGTTTATACTTCATATTAATAATTATGAGCATCAAAGGTAGATTTATTGATGTCAGGACAGATGGTGACTTCAATTTGGGATATTTGATTTGGGATAAAATTATTTTTCCTTTAATTGTGATAAAAACACTTACTGGAAATCTACCCTTTTAACAGACTTTTACTTTTTTTTTAAGTAATCCCCTCACCTAACATGGGGCTTAAACTCAAAACCTGGAGATCAAAAGCCAGATGTTCAATGACTGAGCCAGTCAGTCACCCCTGCTCTGTTAAAAGATTTCTAGGTATGTAAGGTATATTCTTAATTGTGGGAACAATGTTGTAAGGCAGATCTCTAGAACTTAGTCATTTTGTATTACTGAAACCTTATACCTATTGGTTAGCTAATCCCTGTTTCCACTGAATGACTTACCAGTCACCAAACAGCCAATCATTTTTCTTTGAAGATCCTTCCTGTAGACTTTGACTCACAGAGCTGAAAAAATTTTGATGTGATGCCTTATTAGGCAAATCTAATAAAATTTATTATTTTTATATATATATGTAATCTGATATATCTCATATATCAGAACATGTACAAAGAGTATTAATTTTAGAGTTCTGGAAGGTACATGTGGAAAATGTAGTTCTCCCATTAGTTTTTGCTTGTTTCCAATTGGGAGAGGTTTTGAGGAAGCAACAAATTGGAGAATGAATGTGTTTTTGATTAAAGCTTCTGTGCTGCTTTCAGAGACAACTACAATAGCATAAATCTAAATAAACATCACAACATTTATCCCAGGCAAAATTTCATATAAAATCAGAAGAAAAGGTATTATTACTTTGGAGCCTGTTGGTCTCTAGATGAAGTGGATATATGGGCTCCCCCTGGTGGTGAATTTAGCAATCATAATAATTGAACAAATATTGTTTAACCCGAAGACCAGATGGAATTTAATTGTCAGCAAGAGATCTGCTCCAAATTACCATTTAGATTCTTCCCCAGGCTCTCGACCAGGGAAATAGACCAACATAGAATATTTATCCCCTTATTTTACTTGAGTTATCTGGCACTTGAAATGAAAAGCGGACTTCAAAAACCAGGGATATTGTTTTGTCATCTAGAGCCCCTCTGAAATTTTGTGGAAGTATTCACTTACTCACTCACTGTGTGTTTCTCATGGAAAAATGTTGGGGTCCGTGGATGGTTAGGGCTGTGGTGCTGAGGAGCTGGTCTTTTTTCCACTATTACCACAGTTCCTGGGCACACGTACACATATATGGTGTCCTTGTGGTGGCTGGAGACAGGATTTACTGCCCTCAGCTTCTCTTCTATATTTGTAGCCAAGAGGGTTTTATTCTGCCCTCTTGCCTTTGTATAAAGGCACAAAATGGTATATTTTATATCCTTTACTGTTACTGAAGTGGGTTCTGTGATGGAACAGAGATAAACACGTGATCAGTCTGCCTTGTGTATCTTCTTTCCCCATTTTAATGGATAAGGTATCTTTATACAATATTACAAAGGGGCTAGGTTTGATATGTACCTTATGTTTGGCTTTGGAAAACAGATCAAAATATCTAATACAGGCAGCCTTACAAAGTCATTGTCTACGGTAAGGGCTCCTCCCCCACCGCATACCAGTTTTCCCTTTTTAGTCCCACATTTAAAGCCTTGAATACATATTCAGTCATTCACTTATACCATATACATAAACAAAAAACTAGAATGAAGGCTCTAAATTCATAATTACTCAATAACCAATCATTGTATAGCCAAGCTCCTCAGCGAATTTATTTAATTTACCCCAAAGATGTAGCTATGAAAATGGTAATTTTTAAGGATATCATCCAAAGAAAAAACCCAAAAATTTAAAGCACCAACATTTTTCTGAAAACAAAATGTCATTGAGAAGTATATATTGCTTCACAGGATGATTGTTGTATATAACAAGCACTCAATAAATGGTCTCGATTGTTTTAAAAATTCAAACAGCAAAACCATCCTGGACTACCTTGATGTTTCTTTTTCTCAAAATAACATTTTTAAGTTACAATTTGATTCTGTCTGTATCAGTCAAACAAAAAAAATGTGTCTCTGATATTGTTATGATGTGAAGACTTCAGGAAGATGCTATAAAGCCGAGACAGATGCATATGGGATCATATTTTGTCAGAAATATAGAAAAAAGAGAAAGTTATTATCTTTTTAATGTTTTATTTATTTTTTTTTTTTGAGAGAGAAACAGTATGATCGAGTGAGAGAGCATGAGCAGGGGGAGGAGCAGAAGGAGAAGCAGATTCCCTGCTGA
This sequence comes from Martes martes, assembly GCF_963455335.1. Taxonomy (NCBI): domain Eukaryota; kingdom Metazoa; phylum Chordata; class Mammalia; order Carnivora; family Mustelidae; genus Martes; species Martes martes. The sequence continues at coordinate 163,812,702 of NC_137890.1, forward strand.
GCAGGGAGCCCGGCCTGGGGCTCCATCCCAGGACCCTGGAATCATGACCTGAACTGAAGGCAGACGCTTCACTGACAAGCCACCCAGGTGCCCCTAAAGTTATTTTGATCTGAATCAAAATGTGGTCTTCCCTTTATTTTTCCCCTTGTCAGAGTAAGGAAAAGATCGAGAGGTATATGATTTAAAATTTTAGATACCACAACATATATGTCAGAAAGGTGAACAGTCAGGGCTTGAAGCTGAATTCAATGGTCCCAAGAGCTGGCTGTGTGTCAAAATAACCTGGGGAGCTTATTAAAATTAGAGAATCTGAACACCAACCCCCTGGAGATTCTAATTCAGTAAGTCAGGGCAAGGCCAAGGTATCCATGCATTTGACAAGTGCCCCCCAATGATCCTGAAACAAGAGGTTCACTGGGCAATATTTAAAAACCATTCCTCTCCATGGCTAACTGTCCTTGACAATTTCACTTCAAAAAAACAATAACTGTATTGTTTTGTCAGAGAGACCTTTCTTGACCATCCTGACCGAGAGGCCCTCCATCGCCCCTCTCTTCTGTATCAGTTAAAACAGGTTTAACTCTGCTGCAGTAACAAACAACTCCAAATTAATACTGGCTCTAAGCCAAAGTTTGTTTTTTTATTTATTTTTACTCACAAAAACTTTCTATCTAGATAAGGTCCTGGCATTTTTCAGCAAAACCACCATCTATGTGGTGACTCAGCATCCCAGCCTCCTTCTATCTATCTCAGGATACCTCCTGATGTGCTTTCCTGATGGTCACATCAGAGGGAGTAAGAGCTGGAGAGTCACATCCTAGCAGTCCAAAGCTTCAGCCTGGTAGTCACATAACTATTCTACCCACATCTCACCAGCCAGAATTCATCAAATGATGATGCATGACTTCAGCAGGGTAGAGAAGTATAACCAATGTATACTCAGAAGTATAGGAGAACCACGTACTGATTACTAATATTCACCATATGCTTAATTTTTTCCTATCATGATCACATGTTCTAATGATATCCTATATCTCGTATCTATTTGCTTATTTGGTTCTGTCTGTTCCCATTAGATTGAAAAAAATTTGAGGCCAGAATCTTTATATTATTTACCATGGGTGATGTTAGTAAGCGCTCAAACTATATATGAACAAATAAAGACAGAGATCTCTCTAGTACGATTCGGGGGAGGTCATTTAAATTAGGTTAGTAGGGAAAAAAAACAGACATAGTAGCTATTTATTCCATTATCCTGGGAGAATTAGATGATTAAATATTTATTGAGTACCGGTACCTTCTAAGCCTTGCAAAACTGATTGTACCAATATAATCACACCTCAGGTTTACAATATCTGCTGGTAAAGAAGATAATAAAATACAAGACTCTTGGCATCTAATGATAAACTGGCAGTGATTATCTGTTTTCTGAAAGCTTCTTCTTCTTTTTTTTTTTTTTTTACAAGACTATTCACGGTAGAACTCTTCTCGATTGCAATCTCTCCAGGAGAACTTAAAATATGATTCAATTTACACAAGTTCTTAAGAATATATCTATAGAGTCAACCATTGTTGCTGTAATGCCTGTGTTCTATAGAAATTCTTAACAGGACTAAGGAAATCCAGTCATAGAATTTTATCATCCATTTTGGTTCTTTGATGCGTTTCATCTCATTGCCAAACTCCCTCTAGTGTCCAAAAAGAATAAAGTCCATTGACGTTTGTAGTGAATGCTACAACTGTCAATTTGAAAGTAGCAAATGGAACATTTTGAATATGATTTTGAAAAGGATAGGGGGAATCTTTTCATTGTAAACTATGTGTTAAAAATATTTTAAGTGTTTTTTTCTTTCCTCAGCTTTACTGAGGTATAACTGACAAAATTGTAAGGTATTTGAAGTACGTAACATGAGGATTTGATATTTGTGTACATGGTGAAAGCATTTCCTCCATCAAGTTAACTCATTCATTGCTTCACATATTACCTTTTTGTAAAAAAAATCAGAACATTTAAGTTCTACTCTAATTTTTTTTCCAACATAAAAATGTATCTGAAAGAAAATATATACTATGGCTCACTAGCTCACTAATTGTATACAATTTATGAACACTGTGAGAAATTCATAGATAATAGGAAGACACAAAATAAAGACAGGAAACCTACTTTCTCTCTGCCTGTCGTCTTGCTCCTCTAAAGGAATTTCTATTAAAGTCTCCCATCAGCTCCAGAAAAAGTGGACAAACAAAATCTTAGGCATTTTCCAGGTATATATATATTTACATGAAATGTTGATTTTAAGAATTCAAATGAAAAGAATCAAACTATATAAGGTGTTTTTGCATTTTGCTCTTTCCAATTGCTCTTAAGAATATTTCCAAAATTGCCTTTCTCTTTTCCCCGCCACCCTGCTGTGTGCCGCTCACTGTTACTGACCATGTCTTCTCACAAGACTTTCAGGATCAAGTGATTCCTGGCCAGGAAACAAAAGCAGAATTGTCCCATTCCCCAGTGGATTCGGATGAAAACTGGTAATAAAGTCAGGTACAACTCCAAGAGGAGGCACTGGAGGAGAACCAAGCTGGGTTTCTAAGGCGTCCCACATCATGTGATGACACACCTAATTGGCACCACATATTTAATTAAGCTCCTTGAAGATCATGTGTTCTATTCTGTCACCCTGTAAACACCTTTCTGCCTGGCCAATAGATACCTTTTATCAGGAAAGTCATTTTTCTGTTACTATAGCTCTGCACCAGTGGATTGGTTTGGTAATAAATGTGAGGCCTTTCAGCTGTAAAAAAAAAAAAAAAAAAAAAAGAATATTTCCAAAATCGCACCTAATTTCTTGATAGTTATGTAATATTCCTAATTCTAAATTCTAATTTTTGGTAATTATATAGTATTCCTCCATTTAGTTAGACTCTTACTTATTCTTCTAACTTTTAAAAAAAGTTTAATTCCAGTGTAGTTAACATACAGAGTTATGTCAATTTCAGGTATACAGTATAGAGATTCAACACTTCCATATATTAGTCAGTGCTCATCAAATGTACTTTTAAACCCCTTCACCTATTTCAACCATACCTCCCACCCACCTCCCCTCTGGTACCCATCTGTTTGCTCCCTACTGTTAAGAGCCTGGTTTTTGGTTTGTCTCTCTTGGTTTTTTTTTCCCTTGTTCATTTGTTTGTTTCTTAAATTCCACATATGAGTGAAATCATATGGCGTTTGTATTTCTCTGACTGGCTTTTTTCACTTAGCATTATACCCTGTAGATCTATCCGTGTTGTTGCAAATGGCAAGATTTTATTCTTTTTTGTGGATGAGTAATATTCCATTGTATGTATATATACCACATCTTCTTTATTCAATCACCGATCCATGGACCCTTGGGCTGTTTCCATAATTTGGCTATTGTAAAAAATGTTGCAGTAAACCTAGGGATGCATGTTTCCCTTTGAATTAGTGTTTTTTCATTCTTTGTGTAAATATCCAGCGGTGTGACTAGTGGATCACAGGGTAGTTCTATTTTTGACCTTTCAAGGAACTTCCATACTGTCTTCCACAATGGCTGCACCAGTTTGCATTCCCAACAACAGTGCGTGAGGGTTTCCTTTTCTCCACATCTTTGCCAAAACTTGTTTCTTATGTTTTTTATTTTAGCCATTCTGACAGGTGTGAGGTACTATCTCATTGTCATTGTGATTTGGATTTCCCTGGTAATGAGTGATTTTGAACATCTTTCCATGTGTCTGTTGCCCATCTACATAGGTCTTCTCTGGAAGTTGCACTTTATTTCCATAGTCCCATATTGACAGCCTTTTTACTACTAGAAATAATACTGCATTGGATATTGCGGCACATATATTCCTTAAAATCATGTTGGGGTATATGCAAGGATGAATAGAACTTTCTGGGTCAAAAGGTATAAGAATTTATAGTTTTTTAAATATTATCAAATTCCCCTTTAAAGTAACTCAACTAATTCATTCTTCCCGGTATCAGCTTTTTATTACCAATTTTGGTATGTTAAAAACGAAACTAATGGTAATGGAGAAATAAAGAAGTACCTAATTTGGAATCAAAAGTAAGGATTTCTTGTTTATAACAGATTTCACCCAAAGTTTTAGTAAGAGAAGTCTCACTTTAGATCATTTATTTAGAATTTAAATATGATATCCTGCATAATACTGGGGGGTTTCTTGGTGTTATAAGGCTTATGATTTTCTTTATTACTTAAAGGTACAGACATTCTTGATATGGAAAGAAAATATTTTTCACTTTTTAGCAAATATTTGCTTTTACTTTAACTGAAGATACATTTAAGTAGTGATAAGAAACACAATTTCTAAATATGATGTGTTTCTCATTTGCATTTTTCCTTACATATCAACATATTCTATTCAAACTAAAAATGTCTGTTCACTGGGAATTTTTAGCCACATAATGTCTTATGTACCTCAGAAAATCTTAATTTCCCAGTAGTGCAATTGCAGGGTCATAGGGAAGCTCTATTTTTAATTTCTTGAGGAATCTCTACACTGTTCTCCAAAGTGGCTGCACCAACTTGCATTCCCAATGACAGTGTAAGAGGGTTCCCCTTTCTCCACAACCTCTCCAACACACGTTATGTCCTGCCTTGCTAATTTTGGCCATTCTAACTGGTAAGGTGGTATCTCAATGTGGTTTTAATTTGAATCTCCCTAATGGCTAGTGATGATGAACATTTTTTCATGTGTCTGAAAGCCATTTGTATGTCTTCATTGGAGAAGTGTCTGTTCCTATCTTCTGCCCATTTTTTGATATGATTATCTGTTTTGTGTGTGTTGAGTTTGAGAAGTTCTTTATAGATCCTGGATATCAACCTTTTGTCTGTACTGTCATTTGCAAATATCTTCTCCCATTCCATGGGTTGCCTCTTTGTTTTGTTGATTGTTTCCTTTGCTGCGCAGAAGCTTTTGATCTTGATGAAGTCCCAAAAGTTCACTTTCGCTTTTGCTTCCTTTGCCTTTGGAGACATATCTTGAAAGAAGTTGCTGTGGCTTAATGTTTATAGCAGCAATGGCCACAGTTGCCAAACTGTGGAGAGAACCAAGATGCCCTTCAACAGACGAATGGATAAGGAAGATGTGGTCCATATACACTATGGAGTATTATGCCTCCATCAGAAAGGATGAATACCCAACTTTTGTAGCAACATGGACGGGACTGGAAGAGATTATGCTGAGTGAAATAAGTCAAGCAGAGAGAGTCAAGTATCATATGGTTTCACTTATTTGTGGAGCATAACAAATAACATGGAGGACAAGGGGAGATGGAGAGGAGAAGGGAGTTGAGGGAAATTGGAAGGGGAGGTGAACCATGAGAGACTATGGACTCTGAAAAACAATCTGAGGGTTTTGAAGGGGCGGGGAGTGGGAGGTTGGGGGAGCCAGGTGGTGGGTAGTAAGGAGGGCACGTATTACATGGAGCACTGGGTGTGGTGCAAAAACAATGAATTCTGTTACGCTGAAAAGAAATAAAAATATATATATATATAAAATAAAAAAAATATATATATATAAAACTAATTTCCTTAGCTGTCACTAAATGAAATTTCATAGGGCATACCAATTTAGGTCCAATTACATTTGCTGCTTCCCTGGAAAAAATAAAACACATATTAGTGTTGTATTTATTTTATTTTTGCTAAAATTGAATGATGATGTAAACTGATAGAAACTACATAATCACTACATTAACTTTACTAAATCAACTATCAAGATTCACAAGTAAAATGAGGCCAAGTTTTATTTCAAGCAGCTATATATAGTTTTTATTCAGAAATATCAACATTACCCACCTGATATAATTATCCACTACACATATTGGAAGTCAGTCTCTGAAAGCAGAAGAATGATTATTGTTAGAATTTTATACAGACAATACACACATGCTTATGTTCCCAACATACCAGTCAATCGAAATCATCAGGACTAGTATCATAATAAGCACTAATCATATTTACCAGTTGCCTCAAAAGCTCACTTTTATCTCTGAAACTGAAATATTAGAAAATACATTTTATAAGATATTCATACGTGGATCCATATACACCCAAATTGGTTTTCCAATGGTGTTTGTCTGCTCAGGCTGCCCTAAAAGAAGCACTGGGTGGCTGGGTGGCTTAAACAAGATATTTATTTTCTCACAGTTCTGAAGGCTGGAAGCCCAAGGTCAAAGTGTCCTTAAGTTTGGTTTCTCTTGCGGCATCTCTCCTTGGCTCATAGATGGCTGACTCTTGCTGTGTCCCCAAATGACATGTGTCCTCTGGGCGAGCACGTCCCTGGTGTCTCTCTCTGTCTTGATCTCCTCTTCTTATACAAATGCCAGCCAAATTGCATTAGGACCCACCCATCTGACCTCATTTAACCTTAATTTCTTCTTTAAAGGTCCTGATCTCCAAATACAGTCACATTCTAAGGGACTACAGGTCAAGGCTTCAACATGGTAATTTGGAGGGGAGGGAGGACACAATTTAGTCCATAATTCTCTCAAAATAACCCATAGTGTCACCAATAGTCTGAGGAAAGGGATTTGCCTGTACCTATGAGGCTTAACTCATGTCAATGACCAAGAATGAGCTAGTAGGTACATAGGATGCAACAGGCTAGGATAGGATAGGAGCCATGCGTACTTGCTTCTTAGAGCATGTGTATTCACTACATGATTATATAGTGTGCAGTTAACTACACTTTCAAAAGTGGCAGAAAGCCCAGGCTCTGAAGTCAGAATTAGAGTGTAAGTCTGTTTCACTATTTATTAACTGTGATCTTAGGCAACATATCAAGCAAAACTCTTTCTGCCTCAGCTTCCTTGTCTTTTTTTTTTTTTAAGACTTTATTTATTTATTTGACAGAGAAAGAGATCACAAGTAGGCAGAGAGGCAGGCAGAGAGAGAGGGGGAAGCAGGCTCCCCAGTGAGCAGAGAACCCGATGTGGGGCTCGATCCCAGGACTCTGAGATCATGACCTGAGCCAAAGGCAGAGGCTTAACCCACTGAGCCACCCAGGCACCCCTTCTTGTCTTTAAAACCAAGTGAAAATAGGGCCTCCTCATAAGGCTTGTGCAGGATTAAATGAGTTCCTCCATGTACAGTCCTTAAAACAATGTCTCCTATTTGGTACAGGCTTCAAGTCTGCTAATTTTATCATCATCATTGTTGTTGTCAAGAATCAGTTAAACTTATATTGGATACCTGAAAAATTTCTAGGGATCCAGGAGTGAATTAAGCGGCAAATGATGAGCAGGGAAGCTAAAGACCAATGCGGTGTCCTTAAGAGAGCGTTTTCTTTGTCAGGTACACGGTGATATTTCGAGGTTAAAATAGTGAGGGCACTAAACCGGAGCAGTCTGACTTGCAGGAGGACATTTTGACTGGGTCATTTTGACATGGCATTTTGACAACAATGACATTCTGATGTGATCATTTGATCTTAATTGCATAAAGCAGCTGCTCCCAAATGTAAAAGCTCTGTGTTATTACCAAATAAAGTGTGCAGACCAGACATTTCTGAATCCTCCCTACCTCTGAGCAGCGTTACCCCTGACATCTCCCCTTTCTTCCCAGGATGTGTGATTCAGTGTTGTGGGTATCCTTATTCTTCATAATTTAACTGACAATAAGTACTTTTGCCTTTGCAGTAAAAATAGAAAGACATGTTCAAGATCCTTGGCATGCTTTTCACAATGTTTTCTCACACTACACTTTGGAATGGATGCATTACTAGATGTATACCTGGTTCCCCCTGGTTACCTTATTTATTATTATTTTTATTTAATAACTCTTCATTATTATACAATGTCTGATGCATATGTTGCACGATATGAAAATGCTATGTGATTACCTTACTTTGAAATAAGACATCCCAAGGAATTTGCAGTGGGGTGGGCTGTAGTTCAGTTCAAATATAGTAAAGCTCTGAACCAAAGATTAATTCTGGATCTAGCCATAAATCAAAACCAAAGACAACTGTGATAACTTTTACAGCAAATTGTCAATTATAGTTTGGCACAAGCAAAATCATTAAATCAGCATTCTTTCTTCAAAGAAAATATAGTAAGATACAGCTTCAGAAAATGGTACTCATTAGAAATTGGACAAAAGATTGATGGGCAGAATTTATTTAATGATTGATCTGTGGGAAGGTGGTCATATCATTTCTGTGAATTTTTACAGGGAACGATATAGACCACAGTATGAATAGTATACACACAGGACGGCATTTTTGGAGGTGTGCACTGTAGTAGTCCTAGTGCAAAATTCCTACACAATAGCTTTAACACTAGATATCTGAGTGTGTCTGCAGACTGTCTTCTCCCACATGTCATGTCCTCATGCCCTTGGTAATGGTTTTGAGATGGACAAAGCTGAGCAGTGGTCTAAATGGGAAAGTACAAATCTCTGGTTTAAGGTGTTGGTAACCCATGTGCTAAGATTTTTCTTTTATATACTCAACTAAATGGGAATTTTTTAAAAAAAATTTTATTTATTTATTTGACAGAGAAAGAGAGAATACAAGCAGGAGGAGCAGCAGGCGGAGGGAGAAGGAGAAACAGACTCCCTGCTGAGTAGGGAGCCCAATGTGAGACTTGATCCTAGGACTCTGAGATAGTGACCTGAGCCAAAGGCAGATGCCTAACTGACTGAGCCACCCAGGGGCCCCTAAATGGGAATTTTTTTTTAGTTAAGAAAGGAATGTTAGGTCAATGTCACTTACTTTTTTTTTTTTTTTAACAGAATCTGTTGATTCCAGAGCCAATTTTATGGCAAAGTTCAGCTGTAATGTTTTTAAAAACTGAAACATACCTCAGGACATTTTCTTCTGCTTCCAGAGGAGGGAAAAAATCTCCTTCTTCCTCCCAAAAAGGACAAGGGGAACAAAGCAAGAAAAAACAACAACACAGAATGGGTTGTCCCCTTGTGTTGAAGTGGAGCAGCCTTGCTCAAGACCCACAGCAGAGACAGGAAAGTCAAGCAGGTCACCATCTGCACAACTACAGAGGGCTGTGTCTTGCCTAAAGAAAGAGAGTTCCATCCTCTAACTACAAAATCAAGTCACATTCTTTTTTTAAAAAGATTTTGTTTATTTAAAGAGAGAGAGAGTATAAGAGAGAGAGCATGAGCAGGGGGAGGGGCAGAGGGAGAAGGAGACGCCCTGTTGAATAGGGAGCATGATGCAGAACTCAAACCTGGGACTCCAGGATCATGATCAGCTGAAAGCAGTTGCTCAACCAACTGAGCCATCCAGGCACCCCTCAAGTCACATTCTTTTTTTTTTTTTTTAAGATTTTATTTATTTATTTGAGACAGAGAGAGAGTGAAAAAGCATGAGAGAGGAGAAGATCAGAGGGAGAAGCAGACTCTCCATGGAGCTGGGAGCCTGTTGCGGGACTCGATCCCCACACTCCGGGATCGTGACCTGAGTCGAAGGCAGTCACCTAACCAACTGAGCCACCCAGGTACCCTCAAGTCACTTTCTTGTTTGATTCTTAAACTAAGCCCTTCCTAACCTAACTTAACTGGACGGAAAACCGTCCCTCTCAAATGTGTGGCCCAGCCTCTTTTGGCAGTTGCCCAAAGGACTGCCCCAGGACCCGGGAGCTGTTGACTCATCTTTCTCTGCTCCTACCTGCTGTTTTGCCATGCACTCCACAGCCACCCCTGTGCCATAGGACCTTGGTGCAAGCCTGGCCTGACAGGGACCATCACCTCTGAGGGTAACTGTACTGATTGCTGCCGCCTCTGAATCATGAGGCTGGCCCTCCTCCTTCTTCACATCATAGCTAAAGCCAAGTGTAACTTCTAACTAGACTTCCGGAAGGCTGGGAAAGAAAGGGAGAAGGGAGGGTGGAGAGAGAAAGAAAGAGAGAAGGAAAGGGATAGACAGAGAGAGATACATGTCACCAATGCTATTTTCAAATAGCACAAAAAAGAATATCCATATAGGCAATAAGAATATCCTTAACAACAAAGAATCTAGTATGACATGGGCCCCATTATCTAAACATGATAAAATATGTTTAGAAACCAGAAATAAAAAGAAATTGAAAAAATTTTCAATGCATTTGTCTTTTTAAAAATCCTACTAAATAATCCATGAGTTAAATAAGAAATGACTATGAAGATTATGAAGTGCATAACACTAAGTGAATAATATCAAAATCAGCATATATCAAAAGATAGGAGAGGTAGTCAAAGTAGTTCTTATAATTAGCATAAGAAATCCTGGACAATCAGAAAAGATCAGATGGCAAACAAAACAAAGCTTCTGCCCCATGACAGGAAGGTACTATGTTGTTAAAGAGTTTTCTGGGTTAGTTTTAACAAACCTTCTGGAACTGATAATTCCTATTTTATACAAACAGTTTCTGAGATCTGCAAAGGTCATACTTAATCTCATTCTGTCATTATTTCTTCTTTGAGCCTTTCAATGAACTCTTGTTTTAGAGAAGACATAATTTATCTCATTTCATGGAGAACTATTTATTGAAAAATTTTAATCACTTCAAACAATGCGAATGCACATCTTTGTCTTTGCTTATTTTTTTAATTTAAATCCAATTAGCCAACATATAGTGTATCATTAGTTTCAGAGGTACAGTTCAGTGATTCATCAGTTGCATAGAACACCCAGTGCTCATCACTTCACGTGCCCTCCTTAATGCCCATCACCAAGTAACCCCATCCCCCCACCGACCTCCCCTCCAGCAGCCCTCTGTTTGTTTCCTGGAATTAAGAGTCTCTCATGGTTTGTCTCTGCTTTATTGTTTTTCTCCTTTTCTCTTGAAATGTTTTTCCTTAAGTCCTAAACTTTTTTGGTTTCATTTTGTTTTGTTCTACATTGTTGCTTCTCACATTTAAAATGAGGTGTCCTTCCCAAAATAGCTATTTCCAGGAGAGTAGATTTGAAAGGAACCAGAGGGTACCAGCAGCTTGGACTTTGGTCCATTGGTCTTTTCTCCCCAGACTTCTCCCTATGAACATTCTACCCCAGGGGGTTTGATTCTGCTCAGGGCCGGTCGTCTTCCCAGCTTAGATTCAAGTCACATGTGTGACCAACCGTGACCAGAAGCATGGCACCTTCCATTTCTTCACTCTCTTGCCACATTGTCAGCCTTCTTATTGCAATGATGCCATGTCTTCATCTCTCTTCTCGCAGCCCCACCTCTCCTACCCTCTGAGGGTCAAGTAGAGTCTGGGGAAATTTTACAGCCTACCTATTCCCCTGATGAGGTCAGAGCCTCAGCCCAAATCTGCAGTGGCAGGTGATGTGTCTTCTCACTCAACCGTGTTCACTCAATTGTGAACTGTCCAGCTTCATTTGTTTGGGGTAGGGGTGGTTCATATTTTTAATAAAGGAGAGATTTCTCTCTTTGTCTTCTGCTCCCCTGGTTGCTTGTGGTTGGCTGCAGTGAGAAAAGGCAAGAAGACATCTTTGTACCACCACCTAAAATGAGGAGATCCCATCATTGTTTTAGTAACCTGGGACTGGAAAGCATACAGAATTTCTAGCCCACGAGATACATAGCCAAGTAATATGTCCTAAGGAACTGGTGACAGAAATTTCGCTTTTTGTTTAATTTAAGAAACTAGTTTAAGAAATAGTGGGGCAGCTGGGTGGCTTAGTCAGGTAAGTCCTGGTCCTAGACCTGCTTCTCCCTCTCCCTCTGCCTGCCACTCCACCTACTTGTGCTTTCTCTCTCTCTCTCTCTCTTTTTCTGTGAAATAAATAAATAAAATCTTTTTTTTTTTAAGAAATAAGTAGAATAGAATATAAATTAGTCCTGGGTGTATATTACTATCAATTTTTTTTAACTACCAATATTTTTAAAAAGCGATCTTAGAGCCAGATCAAAATGTTCTCATAGCTGGGTCAAACAACCTCATCACAATGTCCTTGACATTAAAGCAGCCACATCAAAACATAGAAGCGTCGAAATGTCATGTGCCTGCTGATAAAACGCGGAGCAGATAACCGTGGAGGGACTGAACTTTACTCTTTAGTGAGCATTAGTGTTTGATGCCAAGGAAATAGGCTCATAAACTCAAGGCAGGTGTTAAAAAGGTTACACATATAAATGTGTCCAAACTCCTATTGGATTTGCACAAAGGCTTGAAAAGAACACCAATCAGGACCCGCTTGAGTTTCACCAGGCCACTAGTGAGGACTGATAGGTTTATTGGAAATAGTTACAGAAGATATTTAGAACCACAGCTCACTTTCCTACTGCATATCTATCTGCCTATGTGCATGTTGGAGGTCATTTGGCAGAGTTAATGAGAGGCAAGATTGATTAAGGTTGACTTGCGAGTGACAATTAACTACAAACTTGGAAATCAGGATTACCGTTAAGACAGTGGGCTAGTTTTTCATATGAGTGATGTGGATAGTTACTTTCAATGAGGAAAGTACTCCTGAATCAAAATCTCTCCCTTACTAGATTCCCTCCTTCACCTAGGATCCCAGTGTTGGTCATTCCTTAAATTATAGGCATCTAAAGAGTTTTTTAGTTGAATAAAGGCAGGATACATGGTAAAAAAGAGGAAAGCATGGCCCCTGGAGTCAAACAGTTCTGAGTTCAAATCCTCACTCTGTGCTTACTAATTGTATAGTCTACAGCAAGATACTTAAGCTCTTTGACCTTTAATTTTCCCCTTTGCAATAATAATGGGATTATTGCAAATTCCATTTGTAATCATCTTCAAACTTAACCTCTTTGACCTTTAGTTTTTCCCTTTGCAATAATGGGTGGCAATGATGGCAATAACAACAGCTAACTTGTAGGGTTGTCAAAGGAATAAGTAAATGATATAATGAAAGCAGATAGGAAAATGCAGGTGCTCAGAAAATGCGACCTTTAGAACTCAAAGCATCTGGGACAGCATACTAAGCTATATAACAAAATGTTACCACCCTAGTTTACCAGCTCATCGGAGAAGGGTATCAGAGAAGTTGGTATAAAACATAAGATTTGGAAAAGGAAGAGGAAAAAACTAGTATGGGACACTTTCAACTATAGGAATTTCTGATTGTCCATTTAGACTCAGGGTTGTTAGAAGACTGGACACCCAAAGCAAAATGTGGAAAGCAGCAGAGTACTAAGCATTGACCCAGGAATGAATCAGAATGCTTTGGGGAATGTATGTGAAACAAAACACTTAGTCTAAAGGGAAGGGAATAAGGCAGATGGATTAAATAGGACAAGTTATGAGGATTCAATACTTTTACTTTGGGCAAACACAGAACTCAATGGAAGAGGTTTGGATGACTCTGCAAGAGACGTTAGTTCTTTCTTTCTTTCTTTCTTTCTTTTTTAAAGATTTTATTTATTTATTTGGCAGACAGAGATCACAAGTAGGCAGAGAGGCAGGCAGAGGGAGAAGGAGAAGCAGGCTCCCCACTGAGTGGAGAGCCCAATGAGGGGCTCGATCCCAGGACCCTGGGATCATGACCTGAGCCGAAGGCAGAGGCTTTAACCCACCGAGCCACCCAGGCATGCCAGCAAGGGACAAGTTCTTGACTGTAAGTTCCACTTCTAAGGTTTGGCAACCCTGGTCTAGAAAACATGGCACTTCCAGATCTTCTCTCTCTTCCAAGTTCCACACTGGAGAACAGTTAGGATACATAGGGAAACCTACCTAAAATAGAACCAGCTCATATGAACTGGCTTGCGGATCCATAGGATGTATTCAGGAGATGAGTATTTACTTCATTTCAGATAAACTACCACTCCAAAGGCACTGAACAGAGGGTGCTAACAACCTAGAAGCCACATTCTACCTTCCCTGTGAATATCCAGATCTACACATATCCTGACGTTACTTGAACACAAATGCATATTTAAAACACATACCAACATATACATAATATAGATCTACATAATAATCTTGTCCATGAAATGCATGTTTTAGAACTGTAGCCCTCTATATTCATAATATAGCCCCCTATATTCTTTTCCTCTATGATTCAGGATTCTTGCCACGCCCTGGGCTTGAAAAATAACTTTACTGAAATCTCTTTTCTTCTGTGGCTGTCTATTTCTTCATCTTTAAAGTGAGGTATTTAACACTGTAACTTCCTGTCTTCAAACTTGCATAGCCTGCGAAGCTGAGCTTTATAGGTAGTTATGCATGTTCATTCTGGTTTGCCATGAAAGTATAGAAGCACAATCACATAGTATATAGTTAAGAACATAAGTCTTCACGTTGCTATAGTAATACCAAGGGCGCTTCTGTACCAAGGCCCGCAAATGCAATTATGTTAGCAAAACACTTCAACATGGTTACACTTTACTTTGAATATATCAGGTTGACGTCTGAAGGTCCTTTGAGTGAAAGTACTAAAAAAAGGTCTCATTTTATTAGAAGAGCACAACCTCCTCCAACTATTCCTCAGAAAAAAATGGGAAGTGATTCAAAATATCAAACCTTTATCACATGTGGCAAAGATAAAATAGACTGTATACTTCTTTTTACCTTGCCTAGAAGAATAAAAAAAAAGGGGGGGGTGAACCAAAAGAGAGAAATTATAAAGTTTGAAATAAGGCTTTAGGGAAATCATCTTTCATCATAATTAATTTCCTCTGAAACAACTTCCTTTTGCCAGATATACATTTTTTCCTTCAGAAAGCTTACATGTATATTGAGAGGAATTTGAGGTTCTAGGCCTATTTAACATACCTAGGACAATGACCATCACATTTAAATATTTAGCAAAATAGGATTCCCTTTGGATCAACCATTTGACCTTCTTATTTATACTTTACATTTTTTCTGAATAAAATTCTTGAATTCCAATAAAAAATAAAGTTAAGGAATTCAATGTTCTGGATATATATTTAGTTGGTTGCCTACTGATTAACATTTGTCCATGAAGATCTTTCTAAAAGATCTATGTTAACATCTTAGTAAAACAGTAGTGTGAATTTCTTTGAGTTTTAAAGCAGAATTGAATTTTGGTAACTGAGTATTTCCCATGGCACACACCTTCACTGTAATCCTTATAGCAGTACCTGTTAAGAAGGAAATATGAGATCTAGAGATAAATGTGCAGTAATGTAAGAAAATAACCTAAAAGTGATAGGATTTTTAAAAATAATAACCAGTGGTTTTCTTCATTGTTCTAAATTTTTTGATGAATTAAAAATAAATTTTATAAATTGAAGGCTCTGATTAATTGGTTTTTAGTTAATTGATGTTTTACTAAATCTTAATGGCAAAATATCTGTTTCATTAGTAGGCATGGCAACAGGAGTAGAGAATGCTAATTAAATTTAAAATAAATTTGGCTTTCAGTAATCAGAAATATTTATTAAGTATTGACTGTGGTTTCTGGAAAAGAAAACAACTCTGGTATCAAAAGAATAGTGTGTATTCAGCTTATGTATTATGTTATTGACTGACTTTTTTTTACTATATTAGAACTTACATGTAAATAGAAAATGAGAACTAGAGCTAATCAAATAGACAAAATACTATTTATCAATATCTCTTAATACTTGAAGTCAGTGGCAACACAGATCTCTAATTCATGCACACCCATATGGGTGGTTCAATTAACTAATTTTTTCAAGAGAGTCACTTTTTAAAAAGATTAGAAACAGTCACACTTTTTTTTTTTCTTTCAGAGGCTTTGTGTGAACCGGAAACATTTTTCTCTATGAATAAACGAATATGTTGCTAAGGAATACAGAAACACCATAGTGTTACAGTAAACAACTTTTTAACCCTCTTCATGTAAGATATTGAGGAAAGAGAAGCTTACAAAACATAAATGGAAGTTTTATTAGAATCGGGAGTATCTTCTTAAAACCATTTTCAGTCTCTGGTTAGCAGAGGGAAGGAGGGCTTCATCAGTCAAGCTCTGTTTAATCTACCAGAGTCAGCTATGGTGGGGGCGGATGTAAACGTGGATACAGCAGCATCTCGCCATATGTCACTTCTTCAATAACGTCAATTACCTAAACATACACATGAACTAGAAAATGCATCTTGAAAATTCTGAGGACTAGAAATTAAAACAAATCACAAAATCCTCTCAATAAAATTCCCTCATTTTACTACTTACAGTAAAGTCTATTTATTTATTTTCAATTTGATGAAATTCTGACAGTCTTCAAATTATGCACCATAGGAATTTCAGTGGTTAAATGTAATTACTTAATCTAGAGTGGGGTTAAGAAAAAAAAAAGGTGATGATGATAATGACGGCAATGATGCTTTTCCTCTTCTAATCTGTTCAAAGTTGGTAAACTGAGTTTAGAAATCTGTTAATTTGTCCAATGCCATTCAATCAAATACATATTAAGCATCTATCTACTCCATGCCAGATACCCTTTCTGAATTCTTGGGTTTAATCAAAGTAGACAAAAATCCTTGTTTTCATAAAGCTTACAACTGAGAGAAAACAGAAGATAAATAATAGTATAATAAATAAGTAAAATATTTGTTAAGTTAGAAAGTAATAAGTTTTGTAGAAAAAGGAAAATAAAATAAGATGGAGGGGAAGTTGTGTGTGTCAAGGCGGGTTGTGATTTTAAGTGGAATATTCAGGGTGGTCCACAGTGACATTTGGGAAGACCTGAAATTCATGAAGAAGTTGGTCACATGAAGTTATGGTGGAAGAGAGTTAAGGGTGAGGGAACAGCCAGGCAAAGCCTAAAAGACTAGAAAAGCAAGGGTGCCTTGGCTGGCATAGATTCTGGGCAAGGTGGAGCAATGCCAACTCTGGTGAAGCTTTGTGGCCATCTGGTTTACTCAGTGAAATCGAGGCTTTGGAGAGTTTGGAGCCAAGAAGGGGATGAGTAGACTTATAATTTTAGCTTATTCAAGGATGTTTGTTGAGAATAGATTATAGGATAGAAAGGGCAAAATCAGAGAGACTGGTTAGGAAGCTATTGCAATAATCCAGTTGAGAGATGATAGTGGCGTGGGCCATGGAGGTGTTGAGTCAGGGCATGGCTCTGTTTTGAAGTTGGACTGAACAGGAATTTCTGGCAGATTGCACATGGAATGTGAAGGAGGAGGAGGAGTTAAGAATGACAAAACTACTTTGGACAGTCAGCTGGAAGGGCAGCATTGCCTTCCACTGATATGGGTTTGTGGGAAAAGGTAAGTTCAGTTTTGAGCATGTTGAAATGTCTCCAGGACATACAAGTGGGAATAAAAGCCAGAAATTGTATATGTGAATCTAGAATTGGGCATTGGGGTCTTGGCTAGAGATAGAAATTTGGGGGCCATATTGAAGTTATACTAATGCTTTGTCAAAATAACAACACAGGGAATAGAAGAAAATATTTACAGATCATGTTGTGACAAAGTACTTATATTTGTAACATATTTTAAAACTTTCCTAAATATGGGATTCCTGGGTGGCTCAGTTGGTTAAGCATCTGTCTTCAGCTCAGGTCATTATCCGGGGACTCTGCGATCAAGTCCCAAATCAGGTTCTTTGCTCAGCGGGGAGCCTGGTTCTCCCTCTGCCCCTCCCCCTGCTCATGCTTTTTCTCTCGCTCTCTCTGACAAATAAATAAATAAAATCTTTTTTAAAAACTTTTCTAAACACAAAAACAAGAAAACAAAAAATTCAATTAAGTAATGGGCAAAAGACACACTTCACAAAGATGATACACAGATAGCAAAATAAGTACATGAAAATGTATTCAACATCATTAGCTATTAGAGAAATATAGATTGAAACTTCAGTAAGATTCCAATACTCCTTCTAGAATGGCCAAAATAAAAAATTCTGAATAAAAATGTGATTAAAAAGTATCAAATACTGGCAAGAAATTGCATCCCTCATACATGGCTGGTGGGAGTATAAACTGGTACAGCCATGTTCCAAAGTAGTTTAGCAATTTCTTAAAAAAAAAACAACAAACCTGAACATACACTTAGTATGTTCAGTGGCAATCACTGAACATACAGTGGCAATCACATTCCAGGGTATTTATTTTAAAGAAATAAAAACTTAGATTTACACACAAAAAATGTGCATGAATGTTTATAGCAGCATTGTTTGTAATGGCCCAAACTGGAAATTACCCAAATATTCTTCAGCAGGTGAATGACTGAACAAATGATGGCACATACATGCCATGAAATGCTAAGTAACAAAAAGGAAAAACTGATATAGACGGTAGTTTTGAATGGATCTCAAGGATATTATATTGAGTGCAAAAAAGCACATATCAAAGGGTTATATATTGTATGATTCCATTTATAGAGCATTCTCAAAGTCATAAAATTATAATGAGGGGGAATAAAGCAGTGGTTTCCAAGCACTAAGTTTCAGAAAACACTGTGACTATTAAGGGTTAATATAAAGGAGGGGTGTGTGTGTGTGTGTGTGTGTGTGTGTGTGTGTGTTGATGGACTAGGTCTCTATCCTGACCATGTTGAAGGTGATTTGAATCTACATACAATACAATTTCATGAAACTATACACCAAAATTTTTAAAAAGAGTGCATGAAAAAACTGGTGAATTGAGGTCTATACCTGAGTTAATAATACTGTACCAACACTGGTTTTAATAATGTGCTGTGGTTATGGTCCTGTAAGATATTATCATTAGGAGAAGCTGGGTGAAAGGTACATGGGGACTCTTTGTACTTTTGTGAATCTTAAAATATTTAAAAAATAGATGTTACCTTTTAGCTCCTAAAGATCAAGGGGCATATGGGAACTCACTGCACTTTCTGGTCGATTTTTCTGTGGACCTAAAACTACTCTAAAAATTAAAATAAAATAAAATAAAGGTAAGAATAAAGCTCCAGCAACAGCTTAAAAAATGGTTCCAGGAAGAACTTTCTCCCTACAATGGTGAATGCTGATAAAACATGTTTGTCTTTTATATTGCTCCAAGAAAAGGCTCAGATTACACATGAATACATGTCACAGGAGATTGTCTTCTAATATATTATCCATGACACATGAGCATAAAATTCTTGCCAGCATGGCAAGTGTCTCACGTCAGATTGTGTTTTCCAGGATATCTGCAGATTGACTTAGACTAGCAACCTCTGCATGAAGTAAGATTCAGGGATGCAGTGTGTGGATTCTAAAACTCAAGTACGTCTTGAGAAAGTATTCCTTTCCAGTCTACTCAAGTGAAGTCTGAGAATTAGTGTAGCTATTTATAGAACCTAATACTGGGAGATCTTGGTTATTCATGTGGCCATAAAATCCAAATTTATATCCTAGTTAGCCAGGGATTCTTCATGATTTATAATGATTCCTGAGAAATGGCCACAATTACAAGATTGAAGGCACATCTTCTTAAAGATATCTTTCACAATATTTCCTCAGGGGAAATTTGCCAAGGTTGTTTAGATTTCCATGCATCTTTCTGGATTACAGTGATCACAGGGCTACTGGTGTGAGAAGTTATTTTGTGAGAGTACTCAGCTTGGCATCTTTTCAGGAAGATTCCACCAGTTAACATGAGAGGTAATAAAAAGCTTTGTCAAAAATCTGGCTGTCTCAAGACATATTCACATCATTATAGCGGGTTGCCCATCCATTTCCCAAAGAACCTGTCAAAGCATTTTAGATCGAAGAGAAGGAAGTAAAATTCTACCTGGATCCAACAAATAAATCAGTTTATTTGAAAGCTAGAACCATAACTTTGCCTAGAGGAGAAAATATGGGAGAAAAATTTGAGCACATTTATCATGTAAGGTGCCCTTGAGTTCTTACACAGACCTAAGTTGCTATACAAATCATGCTGGTGCTGAAGCTTAATTTTAAAGAGAAACTTTCCAGGAACTACTAAAGTTGACACTCATTTCAAGTGTCCACAGTCAATATTGTGCTGGGTCAAAAGGTCTTAGAGAGCTTAACCCTACCTAAACTCAGCAGTCGTTGGGGTTTAAGGTTACTGCTCTACACAGACATACAAAAGCCAACCATCAGACAATGAAGGAAAGCATGTTCGGTTCTCAAATCTCTAGCATGTTGCATAGATCCCGAATACAGGGACCCAGGTGTGGTAGCAGTTTTCAGAGTTCAGAAAGCCCTTCAAAAATAGTTCACACCAGGGTGCCTGGGTGGCTCAGTGGGTCAAAGCCTCTGCCTTCGGCTCAGGTCATGATCCCAGGGTTCTGGGATCGAGCCCCACATCGGGCTCTCTGCTCAGCAGGGAGTCTGCTTCCTCCTCTCTCTCTCTCTGCCTGCCTCTCTGCCTACTTGTGATCTCCGTCTGTCAAATAAATAAATAAAATCTTAAAAAAAAGTTTAAATTATAAAAAAAAATAGTTCACACCATTTTTAAATATCAGGTTTCTGTAAGTGAAAAAGATAAATACAAAGTCAAAATTTCTAGTGCCAACTTTTTCAACTCTTCCATAGATGTTGGAGCAAAATTCTTCAAAAATAAAAAAAAAATCTATCAAACCTTTTTAGGGATACTCAGTATATTCTCTGTTTTTGCTCTCCCCAAAATAGTATTTACTCAGATACATCCTAATCTGCTGCAAAACGGTGCTTCGTAATCCTAGAGCCACCATCATGGAGATATTTTCTCCCAATATTTAAGTAATTGACTCCTCTCTTAGAATGTAAAGGAGTTGTTGACAACCAAATATTTACCATTATGTTACGATAGACATGAGCTACTCTTTCTGATTCTCAGTACCTCCTCACCTTAGCATATCAGCCACAACACTGGTAAAACTGAAGCACTTTCTACCTCAACTGTGTAAACACATCCTCTCTTTTGTTTCCAAAGAAACCTTGATATCAATCAACATAGGAGACATAATAACCCACTATTAATTCTCTATCCATATTTTTGTCATCTGTGTCTATCCTTTTGGGATATCATCATTTTATAAAAGCATTCACCCGAACAAAAAGACATTCACCCTTAATTATATGCTCACCAATGCAACTTGGGAGTCCTCTCTGTAGTGCTCATTCATAACTACACCTTCTTGTATAATCCGGAATAACTGTTGGTGCTATAGATATTAGATTTGGTTGAGTTATCTTCCCTGAAAATAAGGAGCTGCCTTCTTCACTGATAAAGTTGAATGATGACTTGTATAGGTTCATGGGCCAAATTGGATATATAGGGAGTGTCTGGTAAGGACATAGCTTGAGGAAGCAATTGAGGAAGACAAACTCTGTAAGCAGAAAAGTTGACTTTTACAAGGCAATCATTTTATTAGAGATTTCTTGTTTTTCACATTGCCATCATACTAAATATAGCACATTTGGAAAGTCTTCATAATACAATTGGATTTTCAGTATATATGAGCTCATGATCCCAGAGCTTCCTGATGTCTGGAACTAATGTTGATATTGAAAGGGTTGCAGGGGAGTAGAGTACAGACTGAATCTACCCCAGAGTCCAAAAGAAGTACTTCCTTTACTCCAAGGAAGGACCAAGGAGTTTTGTTAAACTTGGCACTGTAAAAATTTATAATTTCCCTCTTATGGAAATGAAGATGAGAATAAAATACCAGATTTTAATATTAGTCCCCTTATTTACTATTTCTTGTGTTCTTCAAAAGAAATATTTTATTTTCCATGTGGTATCATTTCTTACACCTTGAAGAATGCTCTCAACTATTTCTTGCGGTGTGAGTGTGTTGGTGACAAATTCTCTCAACTTTCATTTATCTAAGAACTAAATTATTCCAGTCATAAAATGAATGATATTTTTCCTGGTTATAGAATTCTGAGTTGATATTTTTTTCTTTCAATGTTTTAAAGTTATAGTTCTATTATTTTCTCTCCTATTACATTTTGGATAAAAAGTTGGCCTTAATTCAAATGCTCTTTTCTCTGTAAGTAAGGTGTCATGTTTTTCTGGTTGATTCCAGGATTTTTTGCTTATATGTAGTTATGTTACATTATAACAATACATATATTGTGTATATGTGTAAATATCAGTGAGGAGAAACATGACACATTATTTACACAGCAAGGAGTATATAATAAATATATCTCAATGGACTTTATTAAAATATGGAAATTCAAAGGACCCAGCATAGCCAAAATGATTTTGATCAATGAAACAAAATTAAGACTCCAGAAACAGACCTACATAGTTATGATGAATTTTGACAAAAGTGTCAAAACTACCCAGTGGAGAAAAAAAAAAATCTCTTCAACACATGGTGATACAACAGCTGAATATCCAGCAAGGAAAACAAGACCTTCAACCTCTATGAAAATTAATGAAGATGAATCATATACTTGGAGATAAAGCCATAAGTATAAAGATTCTAAAATAAAACAAAAAAAGCCTGCAATCTAGATAAAGGCATGTATAGACCGACAACAAATGCACTAAACATCAAAGAAAAATTTATAAATTGGACTTTATCACAAGAAAATTCTCCTACTCATCGAAAGACCATTAAGAAAAGAGAAGACCAAAAAATAAATAAATGAAAATAAATAAGTTTCAAAAAAGAAAACAGAAAGGTGAAAACACAAATTAGAAGAAAATATTTGCAGTTACATAGATCTGACAAAGATCTTGTGTCCAAAATACATTAAGAATTCTTACAACTCAAAAGTCTGTTTTGTAAACAGATTCTTCACAAAATAAATTATATAAGTGGTTACTGAGGACATGAAAAGATATTCAACATCACCAGTCATTAGAAAAATGCATGTTATAACTCTACATAACACATCACACACATTAGAATGACTAAGATTTAAAAGATTAATATCAAATGTTGGTGAAGATTGCAAGATCTGAAAATCTTATTGCTGTCGAGGATGTAAATGAAAACTATTGCTGAAAAACTGTAATCTATTTCTTAAAAGGTTAATTTTTTTCCATCTTTAGGAGCTTACCCCAGAGAAATAAAAATACATGTCCACAGAAGTTCTTATACATGCATGTTAATTATTACTTTGTTATTACCCTAAACTAGAAACAATCCAAATGCCTATCAACAGATGAATAGACAGACAAATTGTGATATAGTCATATAATGGAATACTTCTCAGTAATAAAAATAAAAAAATTGCTGATACATGAAACAGCATGATTTCACAGACAGTATATCGAGCTAAAGAAACAAAATGCCAAATAGTACAAGTTATATAATTTCATTGTTATGGATTATCAGGATAGGAAAATCATCTATTGTAATAGAAATTATATTAGTGGGTCTTGCAGAAGTGGATGGGGGTAAAAATGTAGTAATTAGTTATAGAGTCATGAGAGGACTTTATGGGATGAATAAGTGTGGCCTAAATGTTGACCAGGCTGGGGCTATATGGGTATATGTAACTCAGATCTCATCACACCTCGTACTTAAAATATGTACAATTTTTTATATGTAAATTATACCTCAATGTAGTTTAACAAATGAAAAATAAAAATTAATCAAATAATACACGGCACAGAAACTGACACACATTATTAATAAGTATTTAGTAATTTAATGACTTCCTTAGGCCTTTTCTAGAGTCTTGGGAGATGAGAAGGTAGAAAAAACCTGTTCGTTGTTCTAAGTCTCTCCAATTCTAAAAGTTTTGGGCCCAAAATGTTGTCATACATTCTAGGAGGTGCTATTCTCACAATGTAGAGAGTTATACAGACCCAAAGAGAGGCTCCAGGAAAGTTGCCAGAACAGCCCTAATTCAGATTTCACTGAGAGATGCTACCAAAGGCATTGACAACAATGATTGATTCAGGTGGCACAAGTCAGAGAGAGTCCAGCGTATAATAGGGTTGATGAATTTTAGTGAATGAATGCCCGCCTGAATGAGTGATAGTCCATACAGCTAATATTAACTCTTGATCTAGTCAATCAAAGCCACACTAGGTAGGCCAAATTCCCAAACCCTGTTGGGGCATGTGTCTAAGACTTTAATCAATTTAGCTATATTCCTTTAATCAATTTAGCAACTATTTGTTGCTGATAAGAAGAGCAGCAAAGCCAAATTTTTCCCTTGGTAGATTGTCATGGCCTATTTACTATGGCCCCCATAGAGTATTACTAGATCACATCTGTCCTTGTTGCCAACTTGCTTTGAATGATACCTTTCAGAACAGACCACAAAGACTAATTCCACAGGTGAAAATCCTTGGCCTCAAAAAGGGACTTGGTTGGGATTACAAAACATATTGATAGAAAATTCAATTCTGTTAAACTTCAAGTTTTGTACTTTTGCTGACCCAAAACACTCACCAATTACGAGAAAAAGAATTATCAAGGCAGGAAGGAGAGGAAATAAAAGAGAGCAAGTGAGCGGAAAAAACCCTTCCTTGGCTTGCCAAGACTGTCACGAAGATAGAAAGAATCAAAGGCCCGGGGAAGAGAAAAGCAGAGGCCACACCACAGTCTAGTTTTCACATGTTTTTCTTGCTTCCAGCGGCTTTCCTTTCAGACTAGTTCAAATCCCCTTCAGTCCTGTGTGACTGTGCTAATTAATTGTTAACTTGAGCCTTCTATTAACAATCCGCAGGACTGGAAGCCGAAAGAGGAGTGTTAAAATATTTAAAAGCCCTTAAGCCTGGGGCGTAAGCTGATCCGCGCAGGAAGCAGAGAGACCATTTCCCCTGGTGCACAGTGGCTAAATTAAGGAGACTGAGCTTGCTGTACTCCTTTTGAAACCCTCTTTCTGACTTGCTCCCAGTTTCAAAGACTGGACATCAAAGAACCAGGGCCCATTGGTCAGCGCCTTTCTGAATCATACTGCTCCTTATCATATATACTCACAGTGCCTTGAGAATGATGTGAATTGTTTCCAAATGAGACCAAGATTCATTGGATTAAGTGAAAATCTTGGGCCGAGATTTATTTAATGTCACCTTTCCCACATAGCGAAAGTATAATTGAAGCCAGGGAAGACCAACTAATTAGGCTCAAATGTGGCCAGTCTAACCAGTGGTGGATATTACCAAATGACAATGGATTGAGTTTGATTAATTAACTAGGAATGCCATTTGTCTTCTTGCTTGCTGGCGAGCTATAGATCAGAGGAAATTTGGGCAGAGGAAGAGAAACAGAAAATGATTTAACAAAGACAGTTTGATGCCCTTTGTTCTCATCGACTAACATGTTTTGAAAATTGTGTTGGGGACTAAGGGAGATATTTCAATAATATTAAAATGTTGACTGGGGGTGAGTCATTGTTCTCTGAGTGTCATTAAAAGCCAGTGGGTGGAAATATACAATGTGCCTCTTGCCAGAGACAAAAGACTTAGAGAACTTAGTAAGTAAGTCCCACTTGTTCTAAAAACAAAGGGAAAGAAAACTACTCGATTCTGAAACAACTATGTGTTATGCTCTCAAAAAGAATTTCTACGAACATTCTAATCTCACTTTTGGCAATGCCTCTCTAATGGTGTTCTGAGTGCATTTGTAATTGCCCAGTGGATGAAAGCTAGTTTATTTTTCAAATTGAGACAGAGTCATTTTGATTTGGGGTACTGGAATAGAGGGGAGCAATTTTCTTACGAAACAAATTACTCCAGTTAACTATAAGCCATAAGAACTTCTAAGACGTATCTCTGAGAAGTATCTTTAAGGCATTGTGTATGTCAGTTTCTGGGCAATAGGTTGTTGGTTCCTTATGAATCTACCATGTAACCCATGCTTTGTCATACAATGTATGGCAGAAACTGATTTAAGTGCTTTACAAACAGTAAGTCATTTAATTTTCATAATATTCCTATGACATGAGAACTACTGATTCCCATTTCATAGACTATACTGAACCTTGTGGATAATGAACTTACTCAGGTCACACAGCTAGTAAGATTGAAACTGGGATTCAGACTAGCCTGACCAATTTGAGTCCATGTTACTTTTTTTTTTTTTAATTTCAGATTTTATTTATTTATTTGGGAGAGTGAGAAAGAGAATGAGCGTAAGCAAGGGGGGACAGAGGGAGAAGCAGACTCCCCACTGAACAGGGAGCCCGATGTTGGGCTGTATCCCAGGACCCCGGGATCATGACCTGAACAGAAGGCAGACACTTAACTGACTGAGCCACCCAGTCACCCCTTGGTCCATATTTTTAAGTACAACGCCTTCCCCATGCCAACTTGGCAGATTAGGAAATTAGGTTGGACAGAAAGATGCTCCTTGCATTGACAAATTTTAAATCCTGAATGCCAATGATGCGAAGCTATTTTTAAAATTTCTCATGCAGATCTAGATTACTAAATGTTTGAGCTCATATTTATCCATTGGTAACACAGGATAACAACACCTATGCTAAAATACTATTGAAAAGATTAAATAATTTAGTGTGTATGTGAAGTGCATGGAACTTAGTTTACCAACTCTTTATGTTTGTTATAAGCCTACTAGATGTTGGGGATTCAAAGCCAAGTAAGACAGAGCTGCTAAGAACTTGCTTCCAATGGTCATTAGACAAGCACCAGCAGAATTACCAGAGAGACTTGCTAGATATGCAAAATCTCAGCTATTACCCCAGACCTGCAAAACCCAAACCTATATTTAAACACCACCCCGAGTGATTTGTGCGCACACTAACTTTGTGAGCAGTACTACATAATGCACACACAATTCACTGCTTGCCAGATTGGTTCCCCTTTTCTCCATGTGTCCAATGGCCTCTCCAACAGGATTCTGTGGAAAAGTCCTAATTTTAAATACTTCTTCCTTTTGTTACACTATGGCTGTTGTCAGACCATGTGCTCTGGTCTCATGTTTGGAAAAAATGATCTGTGTATATGTTTTGTGTCTCAACACTTTCCAATTTTTCTATGCTACAAAAATGCCTTTAATCTTAACTAATAATTCCATCATCTGCTCCATCTGTCTTGGTTCTGCTTGTCCGCATTCCTGAGGGTTTGTTCTGGGGGCAAGCTGTGGGATGCACTGCCAGATCTCACAGTGGAGTTGCACAATGCAACCTTCTTTGTAGTATTCACTTCTGCCACCCCCGAATCCCTCAAAGGGGCAGAGAAGCCTCGATTCGAATATACACAGAGTTTCAAAGTTAAAATTTAGCTGTAAGTTGAAATACCTACTCATTATCATTAAGAAATACAGTTGGCTAAGAAGATTAAGAGGCAAAAATGGGAACCATAGAAATAGATCTGTAATAGGGGATGGAATCTTGAGATCATTTGTGAGGCTGCCGTAAGGCACAGTTTCTTAGGAAAAGGAAACAAATGCTGTTTTCTGGTGGGCAAGGGCATCAATCTGAACAAAATGAAAATCACAAGGTACTTTTTGGAGGTTAAGTTGCCCCATGAATGGATTGTACTTGGGGTATTTTAGTAAAAAAAGATATCTGAAAATTACTCATGGCAATAAATTGCCATGAATGACAGGTCCGCACGCGAATGCACCAAATCCTATAGTCCATCCATGCTTCATTCCCCTTCTTGCACCTTTAAAGTACCACTGAACATGGCAGTTTGGTGCAAAGAGCACAGGCCTGGGAGTCAGGGACCTCGATTCATTCATGGCTCTGCCTTTATCTGGACTTCAACTTCCTTAGGTCTCGGTGTTGTCATCTCTTAAACGAGACAGTTTTTGACAAGTTGATATATAAGATTCCTCCAATTCTAAGGTTCTCAGATTTAAAGATTTCACAGTCACCCTTCCCTGCGGGGTGCTGCAAGGCCTTGGAGCCAGGAAAGCTTCTTGCTAATGAACTACACCTGTTGTCCACATTTGCGCATTTTCTGCTCTGAGTACTTGGCAACAGAGAATTACCAGCACTGTTCTTTGACTGCATTTCCAGCTTGTTAAAAGACTCTAGCTCCTGTAGCAGGCAAGAAGTGAGAAAATCTGTCAAGTCTTTGGGGAGGAGAGAGAATTGGCATTAGGAGAAGGGAATGAGGAGAGAGGGAGAAAAGTAGAAATAGTAATCGGGGCATTCCCAAGAAGTTTGCCCCTAATCAGGGGAACAGGATTACCATTGGAAAGAAAGGAAGGGAGGGAGGAAAGGAGGGAGAAGGAGAATGAGAGGGATGGAAAAGAGGGAAGAAGGAGAGAAGGAAGAAACGGAGGCACCAGACTGGCAAAGAGGAAGGGCGGAAAGACAATCAGGAGCATGGCCATGTAGGTGCCAACTAAAGGGAGTAGCCATTTACTTTATTCCATCCTCTTTCCACACCCACAGCAGGTATACACCTCAAAACCCCAAAAGATCAAGACGTTACAAGACAGTGATCCAAACAATGATGTTGCTTAATACAGACCAAATTGGCTTCCTCTGTCTGATGTTCTGTTCAGTTAAATAGCCCAATTTTGCTTTTGAAGACAATGCCAACTTCCCTTCTCCCTCCCAAGAGAATTTGCTGTTTTCATTCGGTATCTTGAATAGTCCTTGGCTGCTACAAAAAGCAGAGTTCACGTTTATTCAAGAAAAGTGCTTATTTCATGTGGTTTGACACAAGAACGGTGTTTGAGCTGGAAGCCCAGAGCCTCAATCGATTTCAAGGAAACCTGGTGCTATTGACAGACTGCCTCTTGCTGTGCTTTCTAGAAGCAAGATATTCAGCCAAAAACAAGATGTGCCGGTACCTATCAAAGGAGCAGATAGCAAAGAAACTGAAATATGAGGGAGGAACCAAGATCTGAGATCCAATCCATGCTTTGACTTAAAGTTATTGTTTGATCTTGAGAGAGTCAAACTTGCTGTGCATTAGTTTTCACACAAAGAGATGGAAACATATCAGTATTTTTTTCCTCAAGGATGTTGCAAGTTTCCATCAATCTCCTTAGAAACACACATTGTTTTAGTACCTACGACTTTCTCCTTCCTGACATTTCCCATCAAATAAGAAGAAATACTTTCCTCACTTTTCAGAGGCTTGAAAATTGCTTTACCTTGATATGCCATTTCCAATTCAATTTGAAGAAAATCAAATATATTTCAATACTATAAGGAAAATTGGGAGAAAAAAAAAAGACCTTGGAACTCTTCTTGGTCTTCAAGAAAGACTAATTAGAATTGACACAAAGGATACATTATAGAATCTCAGAGGAAGAAAATTGGCTTTTTTCTTTTATATTTCACTACTACTAGGATTTGCCCAATAGAATATTCAACTGACATAGAAAGAACAATTTTGTACCTATATTAGTACTTCTAAAACAATTTAAATCAATTGATTATTTAAACATCCTTGTTTACATGATCACTTTACTTAGTAAATCCTCCCCCACCCAACTTTCTTTCAGACTAAAAGCAGCACAAGGATATCAGGCAGTGGTTTGGGGAAATATTTATAAATTTTTAATGTAGAGCCTGAATTCCTAAGGATTTCTCACCAAATCCTATAACTAGTGGGATTTGGTGAGAAGTGGGAAGTGATTTTAGAGAAACTTTTACTCAATTTAAATCCATAAAGCCAAGTTAATTTCCTTCACTTACATAAACAATTAGTGGAAAGGTCAGAATTTGAGGTCCCTTTTCCTTAGACTCTCCTGTCTTTCTCATTAAAGATGTTCATTATTGCTATTGAGCAAAATTGATATTTCCATTGATAGTTCCAAGGTGATTTGGACAATACAATGACTGTTGTCGACTTGGCATCAGCCAGGAATCGGTAATAGGTCAAGGATAAAACTAAAGAAAAATTGTTTAACAGTGGAAAAAGGATTTTAGTAGGGGAGACATTGTTGGCTCTTTTCCCATTACTTGCTGTTCGTGCCCTCCCCATGCTAACAATGCAGGACTTTAACTTCTTATGAAGGCAATGCCTCCTCCAGTGCTTACTTTCAATTTGTACCATCTAGAGCTGCCAGCAACTTACTCTTTTGTTGGAGTCACTCCTTTCCAGTTCATCTTCTTGGTAGAGGTTCGGTGTAGGATAACTGTAGGCAATCTCTATTCTAAAGGTCCGTATCTGGTAGCAGGGAATCACACATCTAGTCCACTTTGAGTAGATGTACAACTCATTCAACCCCAGTGTAGCCATCTCTTTGTTCACACATCACCAACCAAGCCTTCTGCCTTCTCCCATCTGGAGTAGAAACAGCAAGACCTGCATCCCCCAAACTCAGTGTGAAACTCTCCGAGCAGTGCTCTTGATGCTTTCTCCCTCACTTGACTCACCGTGAAAAGGATGCATACTCTCACGTCCCTGGGGCAAGGTTGCTCTGCTTGCTGAAAGCCCTCTCTATAAAGTCCTCACTGTAGACCACTACTGCCTCTTTTCCTTAACAACCCTGAGCTTCAACTTTCCAGTTTACAAAATGAGAATAGCCATATCATCACACTTTCAGGAGTGTTGTAAGAATTTAATGTGACTGTTCTCTGAAAATCAGAACATGTTGGACATGTTCAATTACTACTATAACATTAGTTATTTTTCATTGTAGACTCATTGAAAAATTCAGGTAATTTTGAATCCAACATAGACCCAATTTTGCCTCTAAATCTCTCTCCATCACTTTACTGACATTCTTCCTTCATTCTTGTTCTTTTCCCCCAGAATTCAATCCCATTTTAAATGCTCTAGTGGTTGAAGTATAGAGATATGGATGTACCTAAATAGTCTGTCGTTTGCAAATCCTTGCATAAATTTATGATTTCAGGGTTTTCTAACCAAGCCAACAAAATTAGCATACTTGTTTGGCACAGTCGGGCTCAGCCTGGGACTAATCATTTTTCCCTTCTTTATATAACATTGATGGGCTTTCAGAATAGAAAAAAAAATGTTATTATGATTTCAATTGTTACAGATGGTGTTTTCTTCACTCTTTCAAAATAATTTTGGTTTTGGAATTGAAAAAAAAAAACAATATAGCATTACCCAATATGGCACGATAAAGAAGAAATCTAGTACTTTCTTATATGAGGTAATAGGAGGGACAAGTAAATTGAGGAGAAAAGCCAATAGTTATATAATACATTGGTATTTTGCTTTTAAGGAAAAAATGTAAGGGAAATTGGTTTTATATTCACAGACTAATCGATATTTAACTATACAGAACCTTTAAAATATAGATGGGTACCCTTAGACTCCATCTTAACCACTGAACCCCAGTAGAATAGCTTGTACAAAGAAGCTTCTATTTAATTCTTGTTGACCATCAAAGTTGTGGAACCAAAGTGATTATCATTGCCCAGTTTGTGGCAAACTTCATCCTTTTATTTAGCTTTGGGTAGTGGTTAATAGCACAGGTTCCAAAGACATACTGCCTGACTCAAAGCCTGGTTTACTACCTGTGTCACCTCAGACAAATTCCTTAACTTCTCTGTGTCTTGGCATCTTTATCTGTTTATTGGGATTATTTTATCTGTAAAATAGGATTGCTGTGACTACTAAGCGAGTTAATGCACAGAAAGCACTCATAAAAATGTCTTCTACACAGTCTGTGCACATTAAATATTATGAATAAGTATTGAGCAACTTATGTGTTCAGTGCTGGGTTTGACTTGGGCATAAAATGATGAAAGGTAAAACATCAGGCTATCTTCTCCTGGTACTTACAGACAGGTGGGGAGATAAATATCAAGGCTCACATATATGTAAAATGCTTAATACTTGTTAAAAAGAGAGATATAATGAGATAAAAATGGAAATGATCAGAGCAAGGAAGTTAGGGCAATGTCTTCTATGTGCTGATTTAGCCAAGATCTGAAAGACCAGGAGTTGGAAGAGAGAACATTTTAGGTGGAAGGCACAGCCTGTGCAGAAGTTCATCTGTAAGAATGGGAGAATGTGCCAGCCCTGACGGAACGTAATGGACTAAGGCAAGGGCAGGAAGAAGAAAGGAAATAGAAGGAAGTCACTGATGGGATAGATATTTAGAGGTAAAATTTGGGGGACCCGGATAGGGCAAGATTGTATAGGGGGAAGAAAGGACTTTTTCTAAGACTCTGAAATGTACCACAACTCAGGTAAATTGCCTTTGTTTTATTCTTTGTGTAATGTACAATCAAGTTTTCTCCCTTCAATTACGTTATATTGCTTTATTGTACTCCTAGATAAGCAGGAAAGTGTTGGGAGCATGAAAATCAGGAGACTATATGAAGGAAATCTGATTGATTTCAAGTCATAAAATTAAATTCTACACCAATCTAAAAAAAAAAAAGTGTATGTTGAGACTATGCCTCATCTATTATACATGGCCATTACTACCTGTGGAGGGGATATGATGATTAATATTATTTACACTTCCTTACATGGCTTGGGGACTATATTTGCTCTTGTCTCACACAGGAATTGTACAACTCTGGGTAGCAGAAAATTGAAGAAACTGTGGCTTTATTAGGTAAGGGACTGATTTCATATAGTAAGAAGTATTGAGAAAATGACTCTAGTTTGGCTCCAGCTGTCCAAGAACCAAGATCCTTCCAGGTTCTGTCTGTGCTATTGTGTGGTTTTATACTCATAGTTCCAAAATGGCTACTCTACCTCCAGACATCATATCTTCTTCACCAAATGGGAAGAAAGAGGTACAACCAAAAATTTTGTTGTTTTAGTTGAGAAGGGAAGCCCTTCCTGGGAGATTTTCACATACAAATGTGAAAGGTAGTTAGAAAAGAAGATTTGAATAACATTGGATTGGCCAACCAGCAGTTTCAGCCACAGTTCTTTTGTTACTTAATTTAACCTTTAGTATTGTCCCAATACATATTTGTAAATTGAGGCCTACAGATTTTAAGTAAATTGCTTGAAATCAACCACAAAATAAATCAGGGAGTCTGGGCTCAAACCTTAGCACTCTTCAACCCCAAGGCCCGCATGCTTCCAATCACACTTCATCACACTTTCTTACACCTTAAAAAAAAATTCTAGATCAAGTAAGTTATAAAACAGAAACAAATTATTTTATACCATAATGTGTGGAGACCATTTATGTGTGTAATCACAAGAGTATGTGATTTTTTTCCCCATAGTCTAAGTGCACACATATGCATATTAAGTACAATGCATAATGATCCTAAAAAGCTATCAGTGAGGTTAGCAAGGTAACTTTGATGGCTTCTGTTTTATCATTTTTATTCCATTGTAAAGTCTTAGGGAAGAGACACATTGTTAATAACTCAGCATAATAAAAAGACCTTAAAAATAGCAATAATATTTAGAACTGAAGAACAACTCCTTGAAGAGCATAAATTGCTAAAATAATAATAGTAGTAATAATAATAATGTATGAAAAATGGGAGATTTAAAAGAAAAAGCAGACTTATATATGGGAGAGGAAGTACATATTTACTCCATGTGTTTTGTGCCCTTTCAGGATCTGCTTTTTCTCTCAGATTTATAGAAACTAGGGCTTGCCTTTATCTTCTTTATGTAAAACCTGAAAAGTGCAAATCACATTGTCAAGCTAATGTCTGACTTGAATATATATTTTGAAAACTAAAGTTATCTCTACATCTTCTACCTGACTGTATTCGTGGTTTAAATCAGAAGGAATATTTGGCCCATTTATCCCAGCTGCTACGTGTTACCATCCCTGCCAGAAGAAAAAATATATATGCTATCAGGAATAATCCAATTTGCTTTGCTCCTATTTTTTTTTTCTTTAAATGAATGC
Source organism: Martes martes (assembly GCF_963455335.1). Taxonomy (NCBI): domain Eukaryota; kingdom Metazoa; phylum Chordata; class Mammalia; order Carnivora; family Mustelidae; genus Martes; species Martes martes. The sequence continues at coordinate 163,846,205 of NC_137890.1, forward strand.
ATTACTAAGGAGGAAACAGGATGAGAAGGGAGATTTGCCAGTTGCTATCCAAAATCAGTTTGATTCCACAGAGCTGGAATATTTCTTTCTGTAAATCTGTGGATATCTAGAACATAATCTACATAGGAACCTGCCCAAACCTTATCCCATGAAGATAAAGTTTTTGTAGATGAAATTGGAAACTTTTAATAAAGGTCTGAAAATACCATAGGTAAAATTTTGTCTCGAGAAATATAATTTCAAAAAGTCATTCGTCATTCTGCCAACAAACTTTTCTTCCAAGTTTTATTCCAAAGTGAAGAAGTTTCTTGCTATGTTCTAGTTACTGCAGCTCCTAGTTTATCCTCTTTTTATTAATAGCCAAACTGAGTCTGAGGTTATGTGATTTATTCAAAGTTATATGATTCATTGGGCCAAGTACTAAAAATTGATCTAAGGTCTAGATGACGCCAAACCATTTTGCATAAGTCAGCCTCACAAAATTCACAACCTTCCTTGGGAAAGACTGAGAAGTAAATGTTATAAGGGTGAGAGTTAACAAAGCAGTGGTATTAGAATATGGGAGCTGGCTTAAGGATGGTGGTCAAAGATATCTGAGGTCAGGACTCTGGACAGCTCTGAACTGCTGTGGAAGTTCCCTTCTGACTTCATTTTCCCTCCAAACTCAGTCTGTTTTGTTATCTTTTTACTGCAACAGCTCTCACCATCACTTAAATTCTTCAAATGGTATTTGGACATAAATAATTATATTTGAATATGCAATATAATTGCAACATGGGGTGGCAACATGGTGTATTGGATATGAAATCTGAATTGGGTTTAAGCCTGAATCTCTAATTTATAATGAGATATGAGGCAAATCACATAACCTAACTTTGTCTCCTCTTCCCCCATGAATAAAAAACATTTATTAATTAATAAAATGATAGTGTCTAGCTTTACACCCAGCAGACATAGTTACTTAGAACAATATTACTTTCTTCTGCCGTCACCCATGTCTTTTTCAAGGAAAAGTCTATGCAATAGTCAGGGTTCATTTGGTTACAGGTGATGGAAAAACAGAAAGACAGCTCAACCTAGAGTAAGCCAAACACAGAACTTCTTGGTTCATATAGCTGAAAAGTCGGAAGGGAATATTTATCTTTAGGCATAGTTCAGTCTAGGGATTCATGGCTCTTGTGCTCTCCATCTCTCAAATAGGGTCATTCCATGTGAAGAATCTTTTATGATTGTTCTAGTACAAAAGGCAGGATTGTAATTAGGATTTCCTCACTGTCTGCATTTCCAAACCTTGCAGAAGTTTTGGTTAATAGTCCTTCCTTTACTTATCATCCATGAATGGTGAATTATGTCTACCAAGAAATCAGTTTCTTACAGCAGTTCTGATCCCTGTGTAAGTCACATAAAATGGGTTCCACAAAGAGGAAAAAAAAAATGGGAAGAGAAACTCAGTTGCTAGAGGAAGGGGAAAGACATGGTAGGCAGATAGAAACAACAACTGATCACTTCAAAGTCTCCCTATGTAGCTCTGATCCTTTAGAATATGGGTTAGGTTCAGGGAAAAGGAAAATCAATAGCTATGGACTATTTTGGATTTTTAAAAAATTTACCTGTGATATAGTCAATAAATATTTGAATGAGTAAATTATTTAAGTCTCCAGAGCCCAAAAGCACACTAAAATTTCAGTGAAGTCAGACCCTAGTAGAAGGATGATGTAAACCACGTAGGAAAGACATGGCCAGTGCTCTTACCCCAGAGGTCCTCTGTTGCAAGGACCATGTCTTATGAAGAGTCAGGCCCTGATGAATACCAGTTAGCTAGACCACAGCAAGTTCTCAACAACAACCTTCTCTGATCCAAGCTCTTCTCATTGTGGACTGTATACTGTGATGCCATTTTGGCCATATTCCATAGCAAGAGAAAGTCTAAGAAATCCTGAGATGAGCAATAATACCTAGAATGCCAAGCCTAGTATCTGGCATATAGTTAAGGGCTCAGCAAACTTCAGCTCCTTCTCCTACAAAGCTATGGAATCATTATAATTTACTCTCAGCCAGCAATTAGCCTTTATGACATCATAGCGAGAGCAGGCTATAAAGTATGCCTTCGCTATCACCATCTGTGAGTGTGAAGAATCTTCCTGATACAGATGGTCTTGGAAACAAAGTTCTCACCACTAATTCTTATTTTGGGGGTGCACTGCCTCCACCCACTGATCCAATAAGTCATTATAGCAAGAATACATTTTTTATTTTAACATTTTTAGTCTTCTGTTCTTTTGATCGCGTTTTGCAAACTTTTTAAAAAATGTAAGCCAAGTCAAAGAAGAACTGATATTACATTTCAGTTATGAGTTACCTAAAATAGTCAAACTCACAGAAGCAAATGGGATGGTGGTTACCAGGGGCTGGAGGAAGGGGAAATGGAGAATTGTTCAGCTGATGTATACTTCCAGCTATGCAAGAAGAATAAGTTTAGAGGTTTGCTCTAGTGCATAAGGTCTATAGTCAATAATGCTGTACTGTGCACTTAAATTGTTAAGATGGTGGAGATCTCATGGTAACTGTTCTTATGCTCCATGAACCCCAACACAGACAAACATATACACACAAATAAAAACAACAAAGGGACTCAAGGAAACAAGCAGAGATGTGGGTATGTCTATTACCTTCATTGTGATTATGGTGCATGCATATGTCCAAACTCACTGAATTGTATACATTAAATGCGTACAGTTTTGTTTAGCAATTATACCTGATAAGGCTGTTAAAAATGAATTCAGATACCTTTTAAAGAAGAGTTAAGTACATAAGATTATATCTAGATCCCCATACTAAACAGCTATTCTTATATTATCATTTTGGATGCATTTTCAGTTTGCAATTCACATGTTTCCACACTGGACTTGTCCTTTGACAAGTTTCCAAAATATCTACCAGTTTTCAGGTATTTTTCTTGGGAACCCTTTTCCAATTATCTCTCCACCTGTTAGCTCAGATTCCTAATTCATTCTTTTTTTTTTTTGCTATACCGATATATTTATTTATAAATATTAGGAACACAGTTTATAAAAGAATAAAACTCCTCCTTAGAACATAAGACAATAGAACAAAGATAGGTGCTATTATATAAATGGTGAATGAGTGAACATAAGACTGTGATTTTCAAACACATTTATATTACACACAGTTTTAAAAACTATCGAATCTTTGAAACTAGGATTGGTAGAGGATTGTATTTAAGTATTAGTTTGGAGACTTATAAAGCAATTTTATGGGTGATATTTAATATGTGGGGAGAAGAAACTGCTCACTATGTATAACTACCATGTTTCAAGGGACATGACTTAAGCGTAAAGTTTTTATTATATTTTATATTAGTTATATTTTATATTAGTTATTTTAGAAATACTAGGTAACCTAATTCATTCTTGATGCCATTGTTCTCCAAATCTCAGAAATAGAAAATTATGTCAATTTCTCACCATCCATCAACTTGTCAGCCCTCTATCTCTATCCACTGGAAACAAATTAATAATAACACACATAATACAACATTAGATATAGGGAGTTGGAGGCAATCCAAATATTCTTTGATGTCTGTTTAGTCTACTGAGGCTTGAGGTTGTCAGGGAGATAAGTGACTCAGTCTCAGACCCTTCTGCGGCTCTGGGAGGGAGCTCAGCAGACACTCTGCAGCTGTCAACAACTTCAGCCTCTTCACCGACATCAGAGTTTTTTGTGCAAAGATATATTTCCCCAGAGCCACCTGCATCTTACCCAGTGCAGGACACTCTGATGGGTCAGTACTCACTCCAGAGCCCCCCATCTGCTTACCAAAATTTTACTGCATCTGCATCACTGTTCAACTTCACCCACTACCCAATTCTTCCTTTCTCTTCTCTTCTCAGGCTTTGATGCCTATTTTTTTCACTCCTCACTCCCACTCAGTGTCTGTTTCTGCTGAATGCAACTGCAGCAAACCTCCAACCTCTAAGCCACCTAACCAAAACATTACAATACAAAAATAATCCCTGTACCTTCCAGTAACAGGTAAATTTAATGACATTCGATTATTTTTAATAAGGCACTGTAATAAATCCTATGGTATTTGCTATATGAAAATTTTATCCATATTTGGTAGTATGGCATCTGTTTGGTAAAGTCATTCTAGTCTTTCAGTGTAGAAATCCTAAAAAGGTAAGGCATGGGGGATGGTACAGTTAACACTTGTATGTTGTGTGATGCCAAACAAACAAATATTCAAACCATGACTCTTTCAAATTAATCATCTTTTGAGTGATGATTAGAAACAAAGATTCATCATCTCCATTATCAGTATATGATATTTTAGTCAAATGTCTTAAGAGCCATAACTACAAAAGAAAGCTCAAATGTTTTTACCCATATTTCTGCAATGATCTTTGTCCAGATATCATCCCAAGGCAACATATTATTTCTGCTAGGAACCTAATGTCTCTTTTTCAGTTTTCAGTGATGAATACAGAAGTGATCATGTTAAACCTGAAAAGTTTGCCCATCATGAGGTAATGTAAGCCAATCTCATCACAATAAACATAGTAAAAATGGAAAAAAATCCAAACAGGAAAAATGATTTGGAAGCCATGGATTGTTCATTTCATTAAAAAAAAAAAAAAAAAAGAGTTTTTCTTTAAAGCAGAGGATCCTTGAGGTCACAGGCTTTGGCCACCTAAGAATTCCTTTTCAGCTTTTGAATTGGTTTCACTGTATCATTTAGCCTCTGTAATTATGCCAACTTTGATGGCTCTGATGGTGCTTCTAAACATTTACTTAACTACGATGAGCACTGTTAATAATAAGAAGGAAATAATGCTAATCACTTATATGGGAATGTGTAATTTATATTTTCACAAATAGTACATCATTCAATTTTTTTTTGGCGGGTGGCGGGGGGGCGGCTTGAAATTCATCAAGCTCCTTGCTTGCCTCACCACAACACTTACCCAAAGAGGTGATAAAAGTGTTCTTCACGTTCATACAGTTTTTCTAGATCATAGGTCCCTGCTTCCTTCCCAGAACTACCACAGGACTTAATGAAGGCGCAATTTATTCTTTCTTTTCATCATTTACTTCCTGGTGTGGCAACTTAAAGGGTACACTGAGTTTCCTCACCTTGAAGGTGAGGAAACCTAAAAGGAGCAGAGTTCTACCACTGAATTAAAGGACAGTTCTTTATAGCTCTTTTCTGTTTACTAATGCTGAGCTCATTATAGGAGCTTGAACCACATTTCACCGTCTTCCTTAACCCAACTGCCCATTTTTTTATTCAGGATGCTCCTTTAAGGACTTCTTGTATAAATATTACTGAATGCAATACCCCAGAGTTGTCCTGTCATGTTGTCGACCCATTTCCCTAAACACTGTTGACATTTAGCATAGTGACTATTAACTGTTCACACCACTGGCAGAGCAAAGAGTAAACTACGTGGTGAAAAACATGTTGCTTTTACCATTCCCTTCCTGAGTGATGGATGTTGTAAAGAAATGAATAATTTTATTATTTGTCATTTGGTGTATTACTGAAGAGAAATAAATCAATAATTTAGTAGCCACATATTAAATTTTAACAATATGTTAAAGTTTCATAGTTTCATCTCTTTTGTGGATTTATTACATTTGGTGAGTGGTTTTTTTTTTGGACATGGATTTCAACTGATGGCAGACAGAAAAATATTCAGGAAAATCAAGGTTGAACCTAAAGATAGAAATGGAGAAACATCCCATAAATGCATATAATATACAATTTAAGTAGGAATGATGATCCCTCCTAAGTGCACATTTTTGTTAGCTGTCCTTAGCATCTGAGGTAGAAGTCCCTCCAGGGATCTGGACTCTCTGAAACATTCTCCCCATTGACGTTTTCTTCACCTACCCATCCTGAACTACGCCCTCTGGAACATCATTTCACCATCCTCAAAACAAAATGGTACAGCCTTAAGTTCTTCACGACACATTCCTCCCATGAAACATGATTTGCCAGCAAGACCCTACTCTCCAACCTGCCCTCTTTCCTGGAATGTAGCCTTCTCACTGCCCATGATAGAGAAGGAGGCTGACTTTGCCCTTCCCCAGTGTATTGTGTGGTTGAAGGTTTCCATGATTTGTCCTACATAACTGATCACCCACACCGCAGTTATGCAGGCAGATTAAGGAATGTTGTTTGTGAGACTTGTGCAATATAAGTGACCTCAGGAGCCTGGTGAGTTGACATTAGCTGGCCTTCAGGTCAGAATCAGCCCTTCTGGTCTGGGTGCTGCAAGCTGTTCATTTTGCCATATATCCCTCCAGCTCCAGGCTGAGGTGGCCCCCCAGAGTGGAATCTTGTGGGGGGGGGGGGGAAGCAAGCATACTTAGTCCAGTTTCCTTGAAGATGAAAAGGCATGATAACATAAATGGAGCTTGCTCCCAACTGCACACAGGCAAACAAATGTTTAACGTCAAACCCTGTCATTCTGTCATTTGCCCTGTAAATATGGCCTTTATGGGGATGGTCAGTTGGAAGTCTAACCTGTGAGATGGAGGCTCAGCCCAGGCCTCTCAGCTGGGACTCCAGCCTGCCTGTCTACACAGGGCTTCCCCATTCTCCTGGATGTCGTAAAACCTGATTTGAGGTAACTCTGTCTTGTTTTTTACTGCTTACTAATGCCCTTGTCAGAAATTTCCCTTTTCTTCTGTTTCTACTAGATTTTTATAATATCAATAGAGTTATTCCCCCTTCAAAACAGAGAGTACAGCTGCTGTGAATCTTTTCTTTAGAACACCCAGGATGGCATCCAAATAATTATTCCTCCACACCTTCATATGAAACCCTACAGGTTTCATGAGGCACCTGGGTGGTTCAGTGGGTTAAGTGTCTGCCTTTGGCTCAGGTCATGATCCTGGGATCTTGGGATGCAGCCCCACACTGGGCTCCCTGCTCAGCAAGGAGTGTGCTTCTCCCTCTTTCTCTGACCGCCCCCCCCACCGCTTGTGTTCTCTCTCACTATCTCTCAAGTAAAAATAAAATCTTTAAAAAAAAACAACCCATATTCCTTTGATGCTTGTGCCACCACCTATCCCTTAATTGGAGTGTGGGCACCTTGTCAACAGTTTTCTTCCACGTCCCAATTCTTGCCATTTCTCTGGATGCTTTGATCACTTCAATCTGTGGCAATGACTTTTTTTTTCTTTTGGACTGCCAAATGGCATTATTTGAAATAAAACAGTATCCTTAAAAAAACAGCATACAGTATTTTCAGACAGCAAGATCTTCAAAGCTTTTACTTGTCTCAATCGTCTCATGGAACTGATCAGTATACATTGTACAACTACTGCATTTCAGTTAGATTTGGAATCTACACAGTATCAAAATGAGCATAAGTGTGCACACATGCACAGACACATCCAGCTGTTGGGAGCTACTCAGTTAGCTCAGACTGTAAATATTTTATTTGCAAATTCTGATCTTTCCTATGGACCCTCTCCACAATCATTCTGTACAGTACAAGGGCTTTCACAATACTCATTCATTTTTGGCAGCAGCTACACCCAGTCTTTCGAGGATGCCAGATCCCTGGCATTATTAAGAGTTCTGGCCTCATATACAAGACATACAAGGTATTCATTATACCAGAGTTTAATACTCACAGCCAGAGGCTTTATATATATTGTACACACAGAATCTCTGTTTTGCCTTCAGACTGAACAACTGGTTCCCCTCCCACCCCCCCGTGGTGTGTTGAAAAACTGCCATAATTACATGGACAGTTACACGGACTGCCATCATCACACTCAGAATCAAAACAGACAAACCAATTAAATACATTTCACAAACAACTTTCATAATGAGTCTAATATACCAAAATGCCCTAGGAATTGACTTAGATACCCACATAGCGACAATGACATTTTTTTCTGATTAAGAGAGCCTTTGTTGTTGTTGTTGTTGTTGTAGTTACTGTAATTGAAAACAATGACATTTTGATATTTACAACGACATGGATGGAACTAGAGGCTATTGGGCTAAGCAAAATAAGTCAGTCATAGAAAGACAAATGTCATATGATTTCACTCATATGTGGAATTTAAGAAACAAAACAGATGAACACAGGAGAAAAAAAGGAAAAATAAAATAAGATGAAAATAGAGAGGGAGGTAAACCATAAGAGATGCTGAACTCTAGGAAGCGAACTGAAGGTTGCTGGAGATGAGGTGGGTGGAGGGAAGAGATAGTTGGGGGATGGGCATTAAGGAGGGCACCTGATATCATAAACACTGGGTGTTAGATGCGACTGATGAATCACTGAATTCTCCTGAAATTAATAATACTCTATATGTTAACTAAATTGAATTTTTTAAAACTCATTTCTAAAACGCCTCTACCAAACATTTTGAAATATTATTATTCACATTCCCGATGACTTATCTCATTCTTTTTTTTTATAATTTTTTTAAAGATTTTATTTATTTATTTGACAGAGATCACAAGTAGGCAGAGAGGCAGGCGGGGGGTGGGGGGGATGCAGGCTCTCCGCTGAGCAGAGAGCCCGACGTGGGGCTGGATCCCAGGACCCTGAGATCATGACTTGAGCAGAAGGCAGAGGCTTTAACCCACTGAGCCACCCAGGCGCCCCTAAATTGAATTTTTTTAAGAAGGAAGAAATACTTGATTTTATGCCTATAAGTTTTCTTGGGAAAAACATTGTGCTTTATATATTTTTTCAATTGAATCCTTGCCAAATGCACTGGCCAAGGAAACCTGACTTCTAACTAGGAGTAAAGGGATGCCCTCCCCCCTACACCTGCCACCTTGTCCTGGCTTAGTCATTATCACTTTCATCCCAAATCCACATCCAGAACTAAGTCACAATGTCCCATGTGATGGAAAAAGTGGCTAGGAAACCTCTCTCATTATAGAAGATCACAAACCTGGTGGAGCATTATCTATTCTCTCCACCCCCCAAAGTCATTTTTACGTTATTGGAAAATAGATGTATAGTAACCATATTGAAAGACATTAAATATCCATTTCTAACTCAACTGAATTCAGGAAACTTTCAATTAAAAGCTGGCAGTTTGTATACCCACATAAGGGAATGCATGTAGTTGGAGTCCCTGATAAAACCTAATGTAATGCTAATGTGTTACGTTTCTGGGTATGTCATCTGACATTTTTTATCTTAACTATTATTTTTCTTTGGCCAGTATGCCGAGACAGCAAAAATCTCACAGTAGGTATATTCAAGATTCTTTTTTAAATTTAAATTCAATTAGCTAGCATATAATCCATCATTAGTTTTTGATATAATGTTCAATGATTCATTAGTTGTGTACAACACCTGGTGCTCATCACATCACGTGCCCTCCTTAATGCAAGACTCTTAGCTGGCAATCACAGTCGACCCTCTGGCTCCAGTGGGTCCCATCTCTCCCACGTGCAAAAGACACTCATTCCCCTTCTAAGATACTCAAATCTCAACCTATTACAGTCTCTGGTTCATGCTTGATATTTAGGATCTTGTTATCTAAATCAGCCCAGGTGTCGATAAGACTCTTCAATATGCTTCTTTCAATATAGCTTCTTTAGTGAAGCTGTCCGTCTCAGCCCTGAGAAGAGACAAGTTCTCTGCTCTCCATACCCTCAACATGCAATGCTTAAGCATGCTGGAGCGGCAATGAACAGACATTCCTATTCAAAAAAGAGTCTTCCAACTAGAGGCACGTTGCAGTCACTGACCCATAGTAATTCCAGAATTTAGCCAGGTGAATGTTACTATGTCTTCGAATAAAGCTCAGTTCTTCTCCCTCATGGTAATTCTTGGTGTCTCTTAGCTTTGCCCTCTGGTCTCTTGGCTCTGTTCTGAGTCATCCTCCATTTTTTATAAGAAAGATCTGTGTTTTGAACTGAGTAGTTTGCTCAGCTTTCTCTACAACCATAAAAGTTTTCGGGCATTGAAGCCTTTTTTCATTTTCAACCTTCTTGTTTTTTTGTCAGTCCAGGAAGGAGGTACCAAAAAAATTTGAAAAAATTTGCTATTTTAAAAAGATGTATTAAAGTAGGTATCACAGAGAAAAGTCTTTATTAGATTTCCAAGCCCTTCTTTCAAAGTTTAGTGTTATTTATTATTTGTATTTCTTACAAGTAAAAACCATAATTTCTTTCTTCTATAAATTATGAATTACTTACATACACAAAATATAAAGATATCATTGTTTATCTGCCACTCATTTTAATAAATATTTATACAAATATAGATGAGGCATCCTCTATTTATGTCTTCCCAACTTAATTCTTGCTTTCCTTGTGCACAGTATATGTTAGTAGTTAAAACTAAAATGATTACATTCCAGATTTGCCTCTTCCAAGTTGTGCAGTCTTGCACAAACTATGTAATCTCTTTGTGCCTCAGTTTCTTTAGTTATAACAAGAGAATAATATTTAAATTTACTAAATAAATTAACATATGGAATTCATAAATATGTATATATATGACACTGGCACTCAAAAAGTACCATATAGGTATCTGGATATTAGCTGTTGTTATTTTTCAGTATTCAGTACAGCTAAATGTTCCCAACCTGGCCCTATTAATGTGCTAAGAATTCCTTTCCCAAATAGCCAGTGGGGAGCTGGAAAGGAGCAAGTTTATTTGTCCTTTACTGCACACTCTTCCCAGTCCTATACTTCATGGTTTGCTGATAGGTGTTAATTACCCCCACTGAATGGTCAGAGTCACTTCTGAAGTGATTCTTGGTGTAGAAGAGGAAAGTTGGAGCTCTCACTAACTTGTACTTACCCTGAAGACTCAAAGGGAATATAACCCTGACTTAGGCCCATCAGTCTCCACCCATTTCCCTTAGGATGACCTGTCCTTTCCCCTAGGAGAGGGCTTAGTCCCTAAATCCATATTATTCCTTCCATCTCCATGCAAAGTTCCAGGTCTGGGTCATTTAATCTAGAGCAGCACCCTAATAAATTAGACAGATGTTTGCTCAGTGATGACTATGTCACCAAACAGTCAGTGGGAAGAAGAACTCTAGGATGGTGAGGAGCTCCTTGAATACTTTTTCCTTTCAATATGCACATCACCATGGCTTGTAGGACTACCTGTTATGTAAAGTAGTAGACTTATTAGATTAGCTTACATACACCTCTGACATGGAAAGTCAATTTCTGAATGATCTACATCTAAATCCACACTGGAAAACAAAGTTATTTCTTCAATTAGATTGGCTACTCCTTTGACTGGAATTTATTTTAAAAAAAAATCTGGTAGTAATTTACAGAGATAGCATCTCTTGTAAAATTCATTTAGTGTGTAATTCCTGGGCAAACCATATAGCAAAAGTTGAGTCCAAAAGGCCAAAATGTTTCAGGGTGTCATTGATTTGGTAAATTTTTTTCAGAAAAATACCTTTAAAATAGAGTAAAGTATTAATAGTGTTTGTAAATGGAGAACGACTGTGGAAATATATTTCCTACCCAGATATTTGCTGGTTGTCACAAGTAGTCTAGTATAATGATTAAGAACTGGGGGTCCAGAGCCATATAGCTTGGGTTTAATCCCGGTTAGGCCACTTACTATGTCACTTACTGTAGCAAATACTGACAATCCTGCACTCAGAAACTTAGATCATTTTGAAAGGTTTTGTGTAGATATCCTCCAGTTTCTATGGGTTTTTCTTTTAAAGTCATGTACCTGGGATTCCCTTCAGAGGAGGGTCCCATGGGGACTACAAAGATCTTTTACCAGAACTGATAGAAACTTGCCTGAGAGTTGATCCTTCTATGGGGCATGGCCGTTGCTGAGTGGACCAGATTGTAAAAGCTCCGATCTATTGCCTTGTAGTTGGACAAACTCTGCAATCGGTGTTCAAGGAGATCAGGCTGAGGCAGAGACTACTGAGATGACACGGCTTGCTTGGCTTCTCTTCTCTTTCCTGCTTCTCCTACTTTCTTACCCATGAATCCTGGGAATACGTTCTTAATAAATCACTTATATGAACAAATCCTCATCTTGGGGTCTTCTTTTGAAAAATCTGACCCCAAACACTCTGTAGTTGATCTTGGGCAAGGAACTTAAACATTATGTTAAATCCAGTTTCCTCACTTGGAAAATAAGGATGACAAAAGGGTAATTAGGAAGAATGATATGAGTTAAAGTGTATAGAGAACACAGTGCACTGACGAAATGTTAACCACTAATTTCGTGGCAAAGCACTTAAAGGTTATATAGCTTAAACATGAATCACAAATTTCTTTTGCTCAAAAAGATTAGTGTTCAAAATTTTCTGACCTTTTCTATGATGAACAAATAGCTTCTAGCAGTATGTTACCTTGAGGTATTTCTGAAAAATACAAACACACTTAATCCATCTTTTCAAGGTAAAGATGACATTTTAACAGAAAGAGAAAAACTGAAGTAACAGAAAGATCATTTTGAAAAAGAATATATGAAATATTTTTATCATAATGCCGGATGTAATGTGAAATGTCACTCATAAAAACATTCCCATCTGAATACTTACAAATTGGAACAGAATTTTTTGTTTTACAATTTTCCAAAGAGTTTTAGTGGCTCTGTCACTCAATTTTAAAAATATAAAAGTGCAATTCATTCTGATAAGTGCTCAAGAACAACTGACATCATGCCAAAGAAACTCCAGAATTTAGAACAAGCAAAAAACAAAAGCAAACACCTCTAATTTAATGTGAGAATTAAAAGGAACATCATTATTCAGCAAGCACAATCAATAATGTATTTTTACCCCTGTTTGTCTCTAAATTTCTTCATGAAATACAATTTTCAGCTATATATTCATAAAAATCATTATTATATATATTTCTGGAACTTAAGTTCAAGTTGCTATATCAAAAGTATTATTCCAAGATTTTAAAAAAGATGTATTTAATAGTTTTACTTAAAAATATTTAATATTATTTTAGTGAAAACAAAAATTCTCTATAATATGAAATATAATTTAATGTATCAGAAATATTTTATTTAATCTTTGTCCAGTTATTACTAAACTTAGTTGTTGTATATGGTTTATAATTTTAATATAGTTATATAAGTATGACTCACAAATTATTTATACTGATAGTTGAATAGATAAAGAGAAAGATAAAAATGCATGCATAAAGTTTTTTTTAATCCCTCAAATTTCATGTGATCAAAAGTTTGGTGAACTAGATTGTTTCTAATATTCTAAAATAGTGATCTAAATACATCAGTGAGAAAACTAGGATTGTCAGAGTGGATCATAAAACAAATTCCAATTATATGTATTCTACAAGAAATCCACTTTAAATATAGAGACTTATATAACTTAAAAATAAAGCAATGGAGAAAGATATACCATGGCAACACTAATTGAAATCTGGATTAACTATGTTAATTTTAGTCAAAGCAGACTTCAGAAAGAGAAAAATCATTAGGAGTAAGATTACATAATGATAAAAGAGCCAGTTCTGTAAGATTGTATTATAATTCTAAATTTATATACACCTAACAAGAAAGCATCGAAATAATATGAAGCAAAACTGATTGAACTGAAAGAAAAAATAGACAAATCCACTATTTTAGCAGAGACTATAACAGTTAGAGACTTCAACATCTTTTTGTCAGTAATTGACAGATCAAACAGGCAAAAAATCAGTAAGGGTATGACTTAAACATCACTAACAACCAACTTGATCTAGTTGACATTTAAGACTACTCCATCCTGGGGCGCCTGGGTGGCTCAGTGGGTTAAGCCTCTGCCTTCGGCTCACGTCATGATCTCAGGGTCCTGGGATCGAGCCCTGCATTGGGCTCTCTGCTCAGCAGGGAGCCTGCTTCCTCCTCTCTCTCTGCCTGCCTCACTGCCTACTTGTGATCTCTCTCTGTCAAATAAATATATGAAATCTTAAAAAAAAAAAAATTAAAAAAAAAAAAAGAAAAGACTACTCCATCCTGTTAGAACATACAATCTCAAACTTCCATGGGACATTCACCAAGAGAAGGATTCTAGGCCAAAATACACACCTGAGCAAATTTGAAACCCTACAAAACATATGAAGCATATTCTCTGATGAAAATGGAATTAAACTAGAAATCAAGAACAAAAAGTTACCTGGAAAAATCCCCAACTATTTGGGACTGAAACAAAACACTTCTAAATAACCCATGGAGGGACGCCTGGGTGGCTCAGTGGGTTAAAGCTTCTGCCTTCCGCTCAGGTCATGATCCCAGGGTCCTGGGATTGAGCCCCGCATCAGGCTCTCTGCTCAGTGGGGAGCCTGCTTCCTCCTCTCTTTCTGCCTACTTGTGATCTCTGTCTGTCAAATAAATAAATAAAATCTTTTAAAATAAATAAATAAATAAATAACCCATGAAACAAAGAAGATGTCTCAGGAAAAATTTAAAATATTTTGAACTGAGTGAAAATAAAAATACACAAATTTTTTAAGTTGTAGGGTGTGCAAGCACTTGTTAGAGGGAAATTTATAATATGCAATTAATACATTAGAAAAGAAAAAACATCTAAGATTAATAATAATTTTCTACCTTAGGAAACCAGAGAAAGAACACCTTAAGCAAAACTTATACAAAAGAAAAGATAAAATAAAACTAGATCAGAAATTAATGAAATCAGTAAAAGATAAACAACAGAGAAAATTAATGAAACTAATACCTGGTTCTTTGAAAGGTCAACAAAATTGATAGACTTTTAGCTAGACTAACCAAGAAAAAAAGAGAAGGCATAAGTTATCAATATCATAAATGAAAGAGAGGTTGTCACACTTATCCTATAAACATGTAAAAGTATAAGGGAATAATGTGAATAAATTTATACCCACAATTTAGATAATTTAACTTAAATGGTCAAATTCCTTGATAAAGAGAAACTGTCAAAATGCATACAAGGAGAAATAGATAACCTGAATAAGCTTTGTATGTATTATAGAAGTTGAACCAATAATTAAAAATTTTCCAAAAAAAAAAAAAAAGACTAGATGACTTCATTGGTGAATTCTACTGAACATTTATTGAAAGAAATAATACCAATCCTCTACCATTTCTTCCAGAAAATAGAAACAGAAGAAATAACTTAAAATTAATTTTATGAGCCACCATTACCCTATTACCAAAATCAAATAAAGACATTATAACACAGGAATAGAGACTAATATCTCTCATGAACAGATACACAAATTCCTCATCAAATTTTTAACAAATCAAATACAACGGTATATGAAAAGAATTATTCCATGACCAAGTGAGTTTTATACTAATTTGAAAATAAATGTAATCACCAGAAAAATAGACTAAAGAAAAAAAATCATATGATCATATCAATTAATGCAGAGAAATCTTTTGACAGAATTCAATATCCTGTCATTATAAAAGCTCTCAGAACACCAGGAATAGAAGAGAATTTAATAAAAAACAACTATTAAAAAAACCCTAGAGCCAACAACATGGTTAATGATGCAAAGCTGGACACTTTTTTCCCAAAGATCAGGAACAAGGCAAGGATATCCTTTCTTAATATTCCTATTCATTATTGTGCAGGAAGTCTTAGCTAGTGCAATAAGGTAAGAAAAATAAAAGATATACAACAGACAACCAACAACAAATCCTGGAAATAATAAATGAATCACAGGGTACAAGGCAAGATCACAGGATAAGAATTTGGTAAACAAAAGTCAATTGTTCTCTTATATATCAGCAATGAGTAATTGCAATTGAAAGCAAAAAAAAAAAAAAAATTGCAATAACACCAAAAAAGCAAATGGAAGGAAGGAAGGAAGAAAGAAAGGAATACTTAGGTATAAATCTAGCAATCTAGCAAAACATGTACAGGACCTGAAAGCAGGGAAAAAAAGAACAAACTACAAAACAATGATGAAAGAAATCAAACAAAATCTAAATAATTGCGTAGATATTCTATATTCACATGATTTGGGACATGTCAATTTTTCCCAACTCAATCTATAGATTCAAAGGAATCTCAAAGTTTCAGTAAAAATTTTCATAAATATAATCAAAGTGATTCTAAAATTTATATGGAAAGACAAAGCACCAAAAATATCCAATACATTATTGAAGAATGAAGTTGAAAGATTCACAATAGCTAATTTCAAGACTTAATGTTAGGATTATATGGTAAAGACAGTGAGATGTTAGCAAAAGAACTGGTGCATAGATCAATGCAACATAATTGAGAGGCTAAAAATAGCTCTATACCAATATAGTCAGTATGAGACAAAGAGCAAAGACATGAGATAATAGAGACAAAATAGTATTTTTGATAAATGATACTGGAAGTGAACATCCATATCCAAAAAATATTAACCTAGGTACAGACCTTATATCTTACCAAAAAATTAATGCTAAATATATTGTAGACCTAAATGCTAAATGGGGGAGAAAATTTAAATTTCCCAGCAGAATTATAAGGATAGACCCCTCATGGAGGTGAAGTATAACTCTCCACTCTTTTTTTTTTTAAGATTTTATTTATTCATTTGACACAGAGAGAGAGAGAGAGAGAGAGAGAGAGAGAGAGATCACAGTAGGCAGAGAGGCAGGCAGAGAGAGAGAAGGGGAAGCAGGCTCCCTGCTGAGCAGAGAGCCCCATGCGGGGCTCGATCCCAGGACCCTGAGATCAAGACCTGAGCCAAAGGCAGAGGCTTAACCCACTGTGCCACCCAGGTGCCCCTAACTCTCTACTCTTTAAGTGTAGGCTGTATATATACTGATTTCTTTTGAAAGATGACAGTTTGGAAATGAGGGGAAAGAATGACTTTACAGTGGAGAAACCTGACTAACATTATTTCAGCCATGTGATAAAAATCAGCATCAACAATAAGACATATGGATGGTATGGACCCTTGACATGCTATGAAGGGAATGCCACTTTAACTTGGTGGTCTTCCTCTTAAAAACAAATAATCCTCATCTAATCCTGAAAAAAAAATCAGACACATTTTGATTGAAGTACATTCCACCAAATATATGACTGGTACTCCTCAGAACTGTCAAGTTCATCAAACACAAGGAAATTTGAGAAACTGTCACAGACAGGGAGAGCTTAAGGAGACTATGACTAAAAGTAATGTGTATCCTGGCTGGACTCCTGAGACAGAAAAAGGGCAATAGAGAAAAATGAAGGAACTCTGAATAAAATGTGGATTTTAGTTACTAAGGTAACGGTATTTTTTCATTAGTTGTGACAAATGTACCACACTAATGGGAAATGTTAATAATAGAGGAAAGTGGGTATGGGCTATGTGGGAATCCTTTGTGCTATCTTTGCAATTTTTCTGTAAATCTAAAACTCTTTAAAATAAAAAGTTCATTTAAAAATTTTAAAAAAGAGCTAAAAACAATAAGTGGAAAAATACTGTTAAAAATTAAGCAACATACTGCTAAATAACTCAAGAATAAAGTAGGAAATCACACTGGAAATTCAAACACATTTTAAATTGGTTAATAATGAACGTAACTACATAACTACAATTGTAAGATATAAATAAAGCTTGGTCTTATATGCATGTAGTATTAAAAGAATAAGAAAGGCTGAAAACAAATGTCTTAGTCTTATATGCATGTAGTAGTAAAAGAATAAGAAAGGCTGAAAACAAATGTATGATCTATGTACCTATCAAAAACTGTATGAAGAAAACCTTAAAGACTCCATTAAAAAATTGTTAACAACTGTTAACAACTGTTACATGAATTCAGCAAAGTTACAGGGTATAAAATCAAAGAACAAAAATCTGTTGCTTTTCTACACACCGATAATGAAGCAGAAGAAAGAGACATCAAGGAATCAATCCCATTGACAACTGCATCAAAACCCATAAGATACCTAGGAATAAACCTAACCAAAGAGGTAAAAGATCCATATGCTGAAAAAATAGAGTATTTATGAAAGAAATTGAAGAAGACACAAAGAAATGGAAAAACATTCCATGCTCATGGGTTGGAAGAATAAATATTGTTAAAATGTCCATACTACTCAAGGCAAGCTACACATTCAATGCAATCACTATCAAAATAACATGAGCATTTTTGCAGAGCTAGAACAAACAATTCTAAAATTTTTATGGAATCAGAAAAGACCCCAAATATCCAAAGCAGTTTTGAAAAAGAAAAGCAAAGTGGAAGGCATCACAATTCCGGACTTCAAGCTGTATTACAAAGCTGTAAGGATCAAGACAGTATGATATTGGCACAAAAACAGACACACAGATCAATAGAACAAAATAGAGAACCCAGAAATAGACCATTAACTGTATGATCAACTAATCTTCAACAAAACAGGAAAGGATATCTAATGGACAAAGGACAGTTTCTTCAACAAATGGTGTTGAGAAAATTGGACAGCCACATGCAGAAGAATGGATTTTCTTTGGCCATACACAAAAACAAATTCAAAATGGATGAAAAACCTAAATGTAAGATAGGAAACCATAAAAATCCTAGAGAAGAAAACAGGCGGCCATAGCAACTTCTTACTAGACATGTTTCCAGAGGCAAGGGAAACAAAAGCAAAGATGAATTATTGGGACTTCATCAAGATAAAAATCTTCTGCACAGTGAAGGAAACAACAAAACTAAAAGGCAGCCTACAAAATGGGAGAAGATAGTTGCAAATGACATATCTGATAAAGGGTTAGAATCCAGAATCTCTCAAAAACTCTTCAAAATCAACACCCAAAAAATAATAATCCAGTTAAGAAATGGGCAGAAGACAAGAATAGACACTTTTCCAAAGAAGACATCCAAGTGACCAACAGATACATGAAAAAGTGCTTAACATCATTCATCATCGGGGAAATACAAATCAAAACCACGAGGAGATACCACCTTTTGGAATGGCTAAAATTAACGACTCAGGAAACAACAGATGTTGGCGAGGATGCAGAGCAAGGGGAACACTGTTACTCTGCTGGTGAGAATGCAAGATGATGCAGCCACTCTGGAGAATAGTATGGAGGTTCCTCAAAAAGTTAAAAATAGAGCTAGCCTACAACCCAGCAATTGCACTCATAGGTATTTATTCAGATGAAACAAAAATGCTGATTCAAAGGGGCACATGCACTCCAATGTTCATGGCAGCATTATTAACAATAGCCAAAATATGAAAAAAGCCTAATGTCCATTGACTGATGAATGGATAAAGAAGATGTGTATATAATGTTGTATATATATAATGGAGTATTACTAAGCCTTCAAAAAGAATGAACTCTTGCCATATGCAATGATGTGGATGGAACTAGAGTGTATTATGCCAAGTGAAATAAGTCAATCAGAGAAAGACAGATACATGATTTCAATAATACGTGGAATTTAGAAAACAAAACAGATGAACATAGGGGAAGGGAAGGAAACATCTTAAAAAGGAACAAACAGAGAGGGAGGCAAACCATAAGAGGATCTTAAATATAGGGAACAAACTGAGGGTTGCTAGAGAGGAGCTGGGTGGGAGGATGGGGTAATTGGGTGATGGGCATTAAGAAGGGCACTTGATATAATGAACACTAGGTGTTATATGTGGGTGATGAATCACTGGATTCTGCTCTTAAAAACAGTGCTGCACTATATGTTAACTAACTTGGATTTAAACAAACAAAAAAAACCAAATATCCATCAAAAAACACAAAAATAACAATAGGAAAATAAATATTGAGTAAATAATAATAATAAGTAATAATGGCAGAATTTATGAAATAGAAAATTAACATATATTAGAGGTTCAATAGAGCCTCTATAGCAGTTCTATTGAAATAGACTAGTGAAATCTCTAAACTCAACAAATCTAATCAAGGAGAAAAAGAAAAGAGACAAGTAACAAAAATCAGAAAAGGCAAACGTCACAGAAATACTAGACATTAGAAATGTAAAAAGAGACTATTCTGAACGACTTTATGCCAATAGCATTAAAGACGTACATGAAATAGACATATACCTAAAAAAGCACAAGTCTGTAAAATAGAAACAGGAAGAGAAAGAAAATCTGATTTTTCCCGTAACTATTAAAGAAATTGAATCTGTAATTAGAACTTTCCTACAACAAAGCACCAGGCCAAGATGGTTTCCCTGATAATTTCTATAAAACATTTAAGGAAAAAATAACTCAAACACATCCAAGGAATAAATTTTTAAAAAGTCTCTCAATTGAACTTATGAGGTCAGGGTAACCTTAATCCCAAAAGCTAAAACACTTCTCCCCCCAAAAAAATTAAAAACAAAAATCTTAAATGAGCATAGGTACAAAAATTCTAAACAAAAGGCTATCAAATAAAATTTAATGATATATAAAATCATCAAATTGGCTTAATTTCAGATATTCACAGTTCATGTAATATTCTTAAAAGTGTATTGATATATTTGATCACATTAAAATGAAAGGAGAAAAATAATAAAAATCATAGTAAACACAGAAAAACATTTGGAAAAGTCAATACTAACATATGACTTAAAAAAAAAAAAAAACCAAGAAGAAAATTTTTTAATCTGATAAAGAAAGCCTAGATTTAAAATCTATAACATTAATAATGAGTTATCAAAAAAAAGAAAACAATTTCATTTATAATAACATTAAAAAGAATAAAATATTTGGAAATAAACTTAACCAAGGAGGTGAAAGATTTATTCACTGAAACTGTAAAACACTGATGAAAGAAATTAAAACAGACACAAATAAATGCATGATATCCCATGGATGGAAGAATTAATATTGTTTAAATATCTATACTACCCAAAACAATCTACAGATTCAGTGCAATCCTAACACAATTTCAATGGCATTTTTTACAGAAATAGAAGAAAAATGATAAAATATTTATAAAACCACAAGAGACCCCAAATAGCCAAAACAATATTGAGCAAGAAAAACAGCTGGAGGCATCAATCAAATTTCCTGACTCAAAATGTATTACAAAGTCTCAATACTCAGAACGGTATAATACTGGCATAAAAGCAAACATATAGACCAATGGAAGAGACTCGAGAGCTCAGAAATAAAGAGAGCTCATACAAAGCCAACTGATCTTTGACAAGGATGCCAAGAATACACAAGGGGGAAAGGATGGTATCTTCTCTAAATGATGCTGGGAAAACCAGATATCCACATGCAAAAGAATGAAATTGATCCCCTATCTCACACTATACACAAAAATCAACTCAAAATGAATAAAAGAGTTAAGTATAAGACCTGAAACTTTAAAACTCCTGGAAGAAAACAGAGAAAAACTTCTGGACTTCGGCCTTGGCAAGATTTCTTGGACATGACAATAAAAGCACAGGAAACGATAGTAAAAATAGGCATCAAACTAAAAGGCTCCTAAACAGCAAAAGCAACAAAGAATAAAATGAAAGGCAACCTATCGTATGAGAGGTAATATTTGCGAACAATACGTCTGATAAAGGATTAATCTCCAAAATACATTACAAACTCCTACAATTCAATAGCTGGAAAACAAACAAACTAATTTTAAAAATGGCAGAGGAACTGAATTGACATTTCTCCAAAGGAAACATACAAATGGCCAACAGTTATATGATCTAACAGGTGTATGAACATATGCTCAGTATCACTAATCATTAAGGAAATCCAAATCAAAATTGCAGTGAGATATCATCTCATTCCTATTAGGATGACTTTTATCAAAATCCAAAAGATAACAAATATTAGTCAGGATATGAAAGAAAGGGAACCCTGTACACTATTGTGGGTAATGTAAATTGGTGTTGCCCCTATGGAAAATAGTATGGAGATTTCTCATAAAACCAAAAATAGGACCACCATATGATTTAGCAATCCAACTTCTGGGTGTATATCCAAAGGTAATGATATCAGGATCTTGAAGAGATAATGGCACTTCCATGTTCACTAGCATTATTCACAATAGCCAAGAAATAGAAATAAGTAGCATGGAAATAATCCAAGTGTCCATCAACAGATGAACAGATAAAGAAACTGTGGTTTATACACACAATGGAAAATTACTGGAGAAATAAGAGAGGAGGGTCTCATAGAATTTTCAAGACCAGCAAGCATGTCTTTGAACTTGAAATACACTCTATCTATCTGCTCAAAATATTGTTGACCTCTTTTAATTGTATCTGAAACTTGAAGAGCATGTTCAAAGCTGGGAGCTTGATCACATATTGAAGAAGAAGAGTTTAAGGCAGTAGTTCTCAGCACTGGCTGCCTATTAAAATAATCTGGGGCCCCATTGCTAGAAATTCTAAATTCTTTGGTGTAGGGTGAGGCATAGCACAAGTATATTTTAGAAGGTAATTCCAGTATTCACTCAGGGTTGAGAATCACCGGTCTACATGTGCTGTCCTCTTAACCTCAGCTCCCCCAGTAGACTTGTGGTACAGGGACAAAGTTAGTGCTTATTGATGGGTTCTTATGCCACTTGCTTCCAACTACTGTGCTTTTAGAATTAATGTTTTTATTCTTTTGTTCTACCAAGAGTTTCTCTATTAACTTAAAAGAGAAATAAAACCATAAAACAAATAACATTAAGGTAACTGCATTTTTTAGTACCTAAATCTTTTTAATTTCCCAAGTTTCTTGAATTGAAGCTCCTCATTTCATTATTCATTTCTTTCATATATTCATTTATTTACTCATTTCATGGTCCTTTTAATGTTTATTATGTCTTATTTTAAAATCTTTTATAGCCTCCTCATTTCTTACCAGCTAGTTTTTTTTATTTTCTTTCATAAATCAAAACTTTATGCTTTCATTATTTGACTTGGGCCCTCTAACTTTTAATACCTCTGGTTTTAGCTTTCTGTCTCCTTTTTCATTTAAATTTAATACTATTTTCATTTTTCTGCTGTTTCCTCTAATTACGCTTCATCACAGTTGTAACCATCATTTCAACATATTCTTTAAAATTTTATTGGGGCTCCTGGGTGGGTCAGTTGGTTAAGTGTCAGCCTTTGGCTCACGTCATGATCTTGGGGTCCTGGGATGGAGCCCTGCATTGGGCTTCCTGCTCAGTGGGGAATCTGCTTTTCCCTCTCCCTCTCTTTCTTCCCCTCCCGTGCTCATGCTCTCTCTCTCTATCTCAAATAAATAAAAGTTTCTTTAAAAATAAAGTTTCATTGAGATAGTGTCGATTTTTGAAGGATATTCTCAGAGGAACATTGACTGGCCAGTTAGGGTCATGGAGAAGTGGGACACCTGCTCAGTAGTGGTCTCAATGGAATGGCTCTTTTATATGAAACACAACACACATATCTAAGTTTTATTGTTTTAACATTGCCTTCTTTATTTTCTATCATTTTAAGGGTCAATCCTAATTTTTTCTTATTTTTTAAACTTGAATGAATTAAGATTTTAGTTTTCTGAATCTTTTATCAGATTATTTTCTTTTGCAAATCCATTTTAATATTTTACCATTTTATTTCTGATTATTTTCTAAGTTATATTTTCTGTTTTAATTTTTAGTTCACTGTTTGTCTTTCTGCTGTTCGGTAATGAAGATAGTCCGAAAAAACAGCCATTGTACAAGCCCACAGTTCACCCAAGGAAAGATAGCAAACTAGCCCTTCATCGCCCCTTTATAGATTTCCCATCTGTTCCAATTTGGCTCTAAAAATATCTTATTCCCCATTTCTCAGGATATTTATGACAATTCAGTTACTCAGGACATTTGTGATGCTACCTTGTTTGATAAGTTCAGAAAATAATAGAATAATGCTCTCCTTGACATCTTATACTTACCAGCTTTTTCATGTGTTACTTAATTTTGGAACCTATGGCCTCAACATTTAAAACAATTGAATTGAGGACGAGGCATGCTACCCAACAGGAAGGGGAAGAGGCAGCTGTTTTGTTTCATGTCAGCAAGAATCCTCAGGCAAAGTCCCTGCCCCCACTTTCACAGAGATTCCTAGATGGTACATTACCCCCAAGAGAAAAGCAGTTATCTGTTTCCTCTGCTCTGCGTTCACCTGCCTTTTAATATGCATTGTCTTTATTTATCGTCCTTCCTCTATGAAAATATAGGAAAAGCATTCTGGTGTGTGAGTCTTCTCATTCCCTGCCCCTAACCCTGGTGAGCTGGGAGTGCGGGTCAGAGCTGAGGCCGTTGCCAGCAGGGTGTGGCTCTGGATGGATCCAGCTGTACTTGTGCCTCCAGATCCA
Organism: Martes martes; assembly: GCF_963455335.1. Lineage (NCBI taxonomy): Eukaryota > Metazoa > Chordata > Mammalia > Carnivora > Mustelidae > Martes > Martes martes. The sequence goes on from NC_137890.1 coordinate 163,870,391, forward strand.
GTTGTACTTCTCACCACTCCATTTTCCCCTTAGTGGAGATTCCATGCCTTATTAGGCTGCTGGAGTCCAGGAAGAAGGGAATGACCATCCTAGCCTTTGGCCCTGGATCTTTTCCTCTCTATCCTATCTGTTGCCTTCCTCCCAAGAGAGAAAAGGATGGTACATGAGGAACATTAAAGTCATTAAAGGTAGACTCGGTCCATCTTCAGGTTTCATGGAACCATTATGGTTAATGATACATCGCTTTAATTCAAGTTATGTTACAGTCAAGAACACGCAGCCCAGTAACCAAAAATAGTTTTGAAATACCTGAAATCCTTTACTTACATCTCATAAAACCACAAAGAAACACAAACACCTGGCTAACAGCAATGTAGCAACACTCTTACTTTCTCCCCTTTTTCATATCTATCACATCCTGTAGATGCTTGGACCAGCTCTCTCACGATATCCCCAAACCTCCTTACTACCTCTCTTTACTCATTTTTGCCCCTTCCCCCACTCCTCATCGCCATGCTTTTATAATATGGAAAGGCATAGCCTCCCTTTTAAGAAGGTGGTGGCACTGGATGAGCAATTATGATTCTTTTCTGGCAAGCTGAAGGGGACACAGGGAAGGGAGGTTATGAACATTCAAACCTGAGTTATTTTTGCCTTGTCACAGCTGTGTTTCTAACTGCAAAGTGTTTGTTTATTCCATACTGGTATGCACATGTGAGTCTTTTTCCCCCTTCAGTGACAATTTCTCCTCAACCCCACAATATGAGGGATAAGACAAAGACATATCTAAGACCTCTCCCCGACAACGTGGCTGGTTAGACCCTAACGGTGGGATGGCTCTTCCTGTGTGAGACCTACTCATTGATAAGGCATTTCAAATGGAATATTTCTATGGATTAGCCCAACCATCGAGGTAATTTAATATGTATTATTGTTATTCCCATTTTCAGATAAGAACACTGAAGCCTAAAAAGACTGAATAATTTGCCCAAAGTTACATACAAGTCACAGATAGCAGAGGAGAAATTAAAACCTTATCATTCTGACTCAGAGCCATCATTCTTTTCAACAGCCTCCACTGAACAGGATGGCAGTTCTGATCTCTGAGAGCCCAGGAGGTTGCCTGAGCTGCAAACCTTTCTTTCCAACTCTGCTTTCTTTCCTAAACTGGATGTTATTTTTCTCGCTATTCCATATGCACACTCTGTCTTCTTCCGGTAACATTTCAATGACCTTTATTCTCCAAATTGGACTTAATTCCAGTTCTTTTAAGATAATCACTGAGGTAAAATTTTGGGGCACCAAGAGACCTACACACCAAAGTGTCATTGTCTCTTATTCTCTATTAAAAACAGTATTACATGACATTCAGGTAGTGCCATACACTTTAACACTTGCCTTGCTTAGGAAGAAGCTTTTTTCTTATCTGAGAAGAGATGGGCCACCATATTACTGCCCTACTTTTAGAGGAGAAACACAAAGAGTTTGCCTTCAGCTGGATATATTCTTCCAAGATGGAACATAGTGTGGCCCCTTTAATAGTTTCCCTCCCAACGCCAGCAGAAATGATTGGCAGTGATGTGGCCCAATCACAATGCCATTGGCTCTTTTGATAAGGATTCTTTAAGCAGATCCCTGTCTGGTTACCTAGTAACAACATTTTAAAAGCAAGCTAACATAATTTTTGGATAAAGATTACACACAGGAACTTTGAAATACTGGCATTCCATTCATTGAAGTTAAAACTCACAGTTCATTCTGCGTGTGAATAAATTGAGAACAATACCTCACTGTAGCAATCTGTTATTTCCATCTTTTTCTCCTTACAAGGGACCTTGTAAAAATCATTAAATATGTGGCAAGTGACAAGGAGACTTAAGGCCTGTGACTAAAAATTTGATCAGAGTCTCCCTGGAAAAGAATCATGGAGAAACTATCTCTAGAACCCTGAATCCTAGTAACCTGGCAGACATTTTGAGGATTAACTTGAAGCAACAAACAATGGATATCTGGTTTTCTGGGGACCATTCTTCTAGAGCAAAGTTGATCAAAGGATGAGGAATATCTACCTCAGAATCATCTAAGGGTCTTGTTTCAAACATGGATTCTTGGACCATCCCCCATATCTTTTGAATCAGAATCTCAAGGAAGTGGGACTTAGGAATCTGCATTTTTAGCAAGCTCTTTAGGTGATTCTTTTGCACATTAAAATCTGAAAAAAAAAAAAAAACAACCTTTTTTTTGAGGGGGATAGTGGTGTGCATTTAATGGAAAATGCCTTATTACATGTACTAATAAGAAAAAATGTGGTAGTGAACAGAAGCACATCCAGGGGAAAAACTTGGAAGACATTGTGTTTATTTCTCTAAGCTTCAAGCTATTGTCATATTCCATGGTTAGGGTGAATATTTTGGCTTGATAGAAATTGATTATTTTCTGCAGACCTTAATCCTTGCTGTTAATATTGATGGTGAAGAGTTGAGAGGAATGAGGTGACAAAGTATGTATTTTAACTTGACCGGTAGATTTTCTGTCTAAGGAAATTTTAAACTTGATATAGTAAGAAAAAAATTTCCCTTCTCACATCTTATTCATGAATTTTGTAAAATTTTAATGCATTCCATGTTTGAGCAAATGTGGGATCACCTGGATTGGCAAGAACTTTAGAACATCTGACATAAACTCCAGGCTAGGTAAAGAAGCATTTGCAAAACAAAATTCCAGAGAATTTCCAGAGAAATTCTCCAACTTAAATCCTGTTATAAAGTCACTATTGGATGCTCAAACGCAAGCAAAAAATATTATTGTAGAAAAATCTGTCTTAACTATCAGAACTACTGAGGAGACGAATTCTGGGATGTGTTTGCCTATTTATGACTTTAGAGAGTAGAGTTTATTGTTACATAAGGAGAAATCTGTCAAAAATATAATAGCCAAACTGTGGAAAGAACCAAGATGCCCTCAATGGATGAATGGATAAGAAGATGTGGTCCATATACACTATGGAGTATTATGCCTCCATCAGAAAGGATGAATACCCAACTTTTGTAGCAACATGGACGGGACTAGAAGAGATTATGCTGAGTGAAATAAGTCAAGCAGGGAGAGTCAAGGATCATATTATTTGTGGAGCATAACAAATAACATGGAGGACAAGGGGAGATGGAGAGGAGAAGGGAGTTGAGGTAAATTGGAAGGAGAGGTGAACCATGAGAGACTATGGACTCTGAAAAACAACCTGAGGGTTTTGAAAGGGCAGGGGGTGGGAGGTTGGGGGAACCAGGTGGTGGGTATTAGGGAGGGCACATATTGCATGGAGTACTGGGTGTGGTGCAAAAACAATGAATACTGTTACGCTGAAAAGAAATAAAAAATATATATATAATAATGCAGAGGTTTCCAAAATTTTTTAGTCCATTGTGTCCTCAGTGTCTCAGTAATGCTTTCACAGTATCCCTAGGTCAAAAGTAATATTTAACACTTCTATTTATGAAGGAGTCAGGCCTAGACACTTGATGACAGTTATTTGATAGCCTTTGACAGGTATTACCGTATTTCCCTTGAAAATGTATAACATTTTAGTATCCCCGTGTATTTGATGTGACATTCCAGAGCCCCTCAGTATAGATATGGGTACTGCAGTAATCATGTGAGTAGCATTTGTTGCTCTTGGCTCTGAGGTGAGTATGATCAAGTCTGTGTGTATTCATTAAAGACACTTGGTTGATGAGAGTTTATAGAAATTTCTCCGTAAATGCACCCTGAGAACCAAGGTTCATCACAACATTGAAGAGTATATGGTCTTTTTTCTTTTCTATTGACTTGAAATATTTTTAATTATTACACACTTCCTTCTCTCCCGCTTCAGGAAATGCAACATGTTCAAAGGTGTCTTGCTCTTTCTCCTATATTTATTTCTGATCTTGGTGAACCATCCACCCTTGAAGCTGGAAACCATCCTGTCATCTACGCCTTCCCATCCCTGGTATATTCTACACTAGTGGCCTGGTCTTTTGATTCACCTTTCATTAAAATGCTTTACCCATTCCCTTCTTTTTACCCTTAGTGGTTCTTCCTTAGTTTATCCCCATATGGACTATAAAAATTTCCAGTTTCAGTGCCTTCCTGCAGCCAATTTTATCTCTTTCCAATATGCCTTTTTATTCAATTTTTTTAATTCAATTAGCCAACATTTAGAACATCATTAGTTTCAGATACAGAGTTCAGTGATTCTTCAGTTGCATGTAACACCCAGTGCTCATCACATCACATGCCCTCCTTAACGTCCATCAACCAGTTACCTTAACCCCCCACCTCTCTCCACTCTAGTAACCCTCAGTTTGTTTCCTAGAATTAAGAGTCTCTCATGGTTTTTCTCCCTCTCTTATTTCTTTCCATCAGTTTTCCCTCCCTTCCCCTATGATCCTCTGCACTGTTTCTTATATTCCTCATATGAGTGAAACCATATGATAATTGTCTTTCTGTGATTGACTTATTATGCTCAGCATAATACCCTCCAGTTCCATCCACGTTGATGTAAATGGTAAGATTTTATCCTTTCTGATGCCTGAATAATATTCTATTGTCCAATATGTCTTTATTATTGCTGGGATGAATCTTTCTCAAAGCACAAATCTGATTATCTCACTCACTTACCTAAAATCCTTCAATGACCCCTTGCTTTCTCTCCACTTAGTTAAGACTAATTTCTTCAACATTAGCCAGGCCATCCCTTAGGCTTCCTTTCTAAGAACTCTGTGCACTGCCTCTTCTTCCATAACCTATACTTGTGCTATGACCCCATTTAAACCCTGCTGCTAATTACACTGAGCCACTAATAAATATTGTCAGAGCCCAGGACACACAATCTTCTCATTTTTGTTCATTTTATTCCTTGGTGAGGTGATTTTTCCTTTACATGCTTTCCACTTTTCCACTTATGAGTCTTTCTTTAAAATAGACAAGCATAGCATAAATATTTCCACAAGTCATTCCATGTCTTTGGAAAACAGGATGGGTTATAAATAATAAAACTAAATGCTCCAATGCATCACTAAATACTATTATGACAAAACAAAAAAAAATGGACACTGATAGCAGTTATGATTATTGACCAGAAAAAATAATGTTTCCAATTTATAAATTAATCAATTGGAAATCCTCATCCTAAGAATTAAGATGTAGGAGAACAACCTCATAGTGACACTCTACCCATGGACCACAGGAGCCTCTCTCAGGGTCTGCAATCTGATGACACATCTGTGTGTCTCTCAAGCCATCCAAGAAGGTATAATGGTCATTTTCAATTCAATAAGTATTTATTGAGTGCTCATGCTTTGGCAAGTACTCTGCTAAGGGCTGGTGACACCAATGTAAGATGGTGCTTCTGACTCCAGTGACGTCACATGCTATGGGGAAAAAAGACATGTACTGGTCAAAGCAACCTCGGCTTGGTTGTTAGAAAAGACAATCAGTGCAAATAAAGTCCTTGAGAAATGCTAAACTTAGTTCAAGAAAGTTCAAAAGCATTTTAGTACCCAAGAAAAAGCTGTTAAACCTTTCCATTAGAGACTGGACTTGTTTGTACATTTTGTAATGAACGGTCGGAAAGAATATCCATTTGTAGTTCTATTTTTATACACAAAACTCAAATGTAAGTTAACAAGGGTTGTCGCCTCCGTGACTCATTTATCAATGCCCGTGGGAGAACTTTCTCTCAAACCCCAAAGGTCACCCATGTCCCAGGCCCCAGAGCACCTAGGAGGAAATAGTATAAAGTATAGCCTTGCAAACTGAAACTGTAATGTCACACCAAAGGTCATAGGTCCTCAACATCTGCCCTAGCTTCCAGTGTTTATCCTTTACACCTCCCACATCAGCCTAAACTCTGATTATTGTAACAGTAATTCAGAGCATTGTCTCACTAGGATTAGATTTAGAAAGTCAGTGCGACTCGACATGTAGGAAAAAGGATTTCATGTAATTTTTTCCTTCTCTTCCTATAATGCTTGATAATAGTGTGTGATCCATTTCCATGGACTGAGCTCTCTCTTCTTGGAGTCCCCACTGTCAGACATGGATGTGCATTTTTTTGTCTTTCATTTAAGGTGAGACTCTGGAGAGAATGAGAGTCACAGGTTCCTGGCCTGAGGCTGATGAAAGGTAGAAGAGAAGAGTAGAGGGTCACAGTGAGAAGGGTTAAGGGCAGATTATTATCAAGGGGTAGTTGGGGGAAACCAAAGGTCAGCATCACCGATCACATAAAAGGGACTTGTTTTTGAGGGTCCTGTTTCCATCTGTCGTAAAATTCTGACTTACCCACAATAAGACTTCTTTCAGCCTTTGAATCAGTGAGAGCTTACATTCTCATAAACAACTGAAGTGGAAGGAAAGAGATATCAATTCTAGCTTCATATCATGAAATAGAAAAAGCATCAGTAAGAGTATCAAGTATAAGATCTCTAAAATATTCATTGTTAACAGATCTGAGGGAAGAAGCTGGGATAACCATAGCAACACTGAAACATTCAGGCCATAATTTCTATGAAGTAGATAAACCAGCAGGAGCTGATTACAGTGGAGAGGGGAAAAAAGCACATTATTCTAAGTTATACTCTTAGCAGGAGATTCTAGTGTCAATTCTTTGAATGTAGTGATTAATTTAAAAAGTAACAAAGTACAGTATATACTATATGAATTTTTTTCCACAAAGTAGTGACTTCACAATCTATGTGGCTTAAGGAAGAGACATGTATATTAGACAGTTAAGATAAATTTAAGTTTGTTCTCTCAGCTAAATAAAGAGGCTGCAGTTAGGAATTAAGAACTCAGTTTAATACATTCATCATCTCTGTGCCCTTCCAGATTTGGGGATGTGGGGAAACAAACCCCATGCAAAGATTAAATGAAAGAGAAATTGTAAGCATTAGATTATTTTCATGTTGTTTACAATTTCTCTTTCATTTAGGGTGAAGAATGTTTCGCTCACTTCTTGTGCCTTTTGAAATCTTTCACTATCTTTCATTGTCTGAAATCTTACCTCTTATATGAAACTTTCCTCAGTTCAACCAACCCACCTGGGGCCTCTTCTCTCCAAACATCCATAGAATAAACAGTCCATTCCATCCAAGACAGCACTATCTGCACCATTCTTTGCTTTGGAGAAGGCTGCAAAGAAATGGAATGAGGGCACTCAATTTCTGGGAGTAAAAGGATTCAGAAACTGTTTCAAACCCCCCTCAATATCACCCCTACTCTAGATTCTTGGTTGGACCTGAATTTCTCTCTCTTTTGTTATGAAAAACGTATTTTAGGGTCATCAAAACACTTCCAACACCCTACATTCTTGATGAAATTCTGCATCCTGTTTGAAATTAGAAGTTGTTGTAAGCATCACAAGCATAAAGCCAGAGATGGAATTTCTGATTTTCTCTTTGCTTGATCAGAACTATGCATCTAAGATGTTTGTTTGTATATTGATGCCAGGTGTTGGGGAGGGACAGAAATCTGCCAAGAAGCATCATTGGCACCAACATGTCAGTGGCATCTTGATTCAGATGGAGAATTTTCTAATCTGATTGGCTAAAATGACAGATTTCCACCCAGATTATATCAACAAATAACAGATCCCCAGATTTTACCAACAAATTCAACACAAATGTTTCCTTCTTCCCTTCTGGCAAAGGCCTTTATCACTTTTTATAGGACATGGGTCATTACCTAATGGGCAGTGGGAGTTATTTTTTAAAAGAGTTTTTAGTTTACTTTAGAGAGAGCGAGAAGAAGGGAGGAGAAAGAGGAAGTGCATGGGGGTGAGGGGCAGAGAGAGAGGAAGAGAGAAACGCAAGCAGACTCAGCAGTGAGTGCAAGTCCCATGCTCAGCTCTGTCTCAGAACCCTGAGATCCCAACCCCAGCTGATTCAGATGCTCAACCGACTGAGCCACCCAGGCACCCCCGGCAAGGGAAGTTATTAAATTGGAAGTGGAATATGAAGTAAGTTAGGATGAAGAGAAAAACTTACCCTATTAAGAATTCTAAAGTTATATATCTGTAAGGATTTTGCATTCTTCATTACCCTCATCTTGTGACTAGAAGATTATCACCACTGGGTGACAGTACGGAGGTGGGAATGATGGATGTCTTATGATTAATGGCATTTTTCAGCATCTTACAAATGTTTCTATTGTGTTTGTTGTGTATGATACACTTTCCTATTGTGATCATAAGCTTTAAGGACAGGGATACTCTCTCTGTTATTTTAATAAATCTTATCCTTCTCTTATCCTTATCCTTTCCTGGCAGAGTCAGGAAATAAGGCAGATACCCAAGAGATGGCTAACGGTAATAAAAGATGGGATGATCAATTCTTAACAACCGCAACAGAATTTTAATCTGAACTCCAAGTCCTCATTTTAAGTTTTTCACATACTACAGTTAAGACTTTGGAAATGTTTTAATATGATATGGACCTATATTAGGGAAAGGTCATAGTAGAAAAATCTATCCTGTTGTCTCTTAAAAGGTCTCTGGCTTTATCATTGAGAATAGAAGAATCCTAAACTATCAAAATATAATGATGACCCAGAAGAATAAAGATTGATAGAGGAGCTTGTCAAAATCCATATAATTAAGAAGATTAAATGCATAGAAAGGTAATTTTTTCACCAAATCTTGGAGGAACAGAACTTGACAATATACTCCCATTAAGTTTGAAAAAATGAGATGTTGGGAAAAATACAGAGAAATATTACTTTGTAGAGTGAATGGAAAGAGGGTTTGATGTTTGTTAAATGTTTCATAAAATTTCTCATTTAATTACATAACATCCCTAAAAGTTGAGAAATTATTTTTCCTATTTAGAGATGAGACAACAGAAATGCGTAGAGATTAACAGACTTGTTCAAGCTGGTAGTGAAGAACAATTTTGTACCTTGATTTAGTGATCCTAAGTCTAATTTGTTTTGTGACATGCACAGCTACCAAAACCTCATTATCCCCAAAGACGTTTCACTCTAATGACATAATTATGTACAAAGAGGTTTTGGATGATTTTCTGAAAGATAATTCCAAAATGGGTTCATAAGGCAGTTTAAGAATATAGTGTTAATATACATCCTTATCATGTCACAGAGGAAACCACAAATTCTCATAAAGCAGACTTCATTGCTACTGAGAATACTTTGTAGCATGACACCATTGGTCCATCACAAGATGACATTTCTAATGTTCTTCTTAGAAAGGATCATAAGAATGACCTTTAGAACCTTTTCCTAGATGGAGTCAGAAATCACTTCAGTATTACCTTAAACAAATTCCAGGCAAAAGTCTGATTATCTGATCAGAAAGGGCAGGGAGGTAGCAAAGTGGGGAAAAACTAATTTGGAGGGAAAAGTATAAATTTGGAGGAAGCCTCCCTGCTTGATGTGCATTTGTGTTTGCTCTTTAAGGCAGCATGAGTGTGGGGGAGCCCTTCTTAATATCTATTATAGGCTTCTAGGTTCCACATTTTTGCTACCATTTCTGGTTATATGTCCTAGAGCCTCCTGAGGGCGTGCAATTTGGAGTCATCTTATTTCTGCACTTACCATTTATCTTTGGTGTTTCCTTTTCAAAAACTTCTAGTACATATCTTCCAAAGCTTTCATTCTTGTTATATTTGGAAAATCCTGACAGATGGCATTATAAAACCTAATGTAATGCAGCCAGTAGTTGTTCCACGATTAATACTCACAAGATTGCCTTGGGGGTTCCCTTCCTGTTCAGAACTACTCCCCACCCCTAGCTCTTGTTCAGGGAATACTCCAGTTATAAATAACCTCAGGTTTACTCATCTTTGAGCCTGGAGGAAGCCAGGGATTCCTGACTTGGCCCTAGGATGGAGCCCTGAGAAAATAATGTCTTCTTCTCATGAGCCCCTTGGAGTCAGAAAATGTCATAGCTCATTTAGTGCTATTTTCTTTTTTTTTAGTTATAGAAATAATGCATATTCATGAGAATATTTTAGAAATACTAAAAATGAAAATAGGAATAAAATTAAAGCCATGCATGAGCTCACCACCTAGAGATAATTACTGAGAGGATGGATGTTAATCTGTCTTTTTATTGTATATAAAGTATTTTTTAAAAGAATTGAAATTCACCTCACATGCCATTCAGTGTTCTTCTACAATGTAAATTTTGGTGGTATATAATATTATACTATAGAGAAAACACATTGTTCATTTAACCAAGCTGCCTAGTATAGACATTTGGTTTGTGTGGCAGGATGCCACTTTAACTCCATGACCTTTCCCAGCAAGGGTTTGCCAGTTACCAGAACAGAAGTACTGTGTTTGAGACGACTCAGTTCAACAGCCTCGGAATAGTTATATAGAGCACATGGAAAAAAGATATTGAATGAATACTTGCTAAGTCCGCCTTTTATTTTCATTCCTACCTCCTCAACACTCCTCTCAGCCCAAGAAAAGCAAAGTACTCTTTTTTTCAACTTAGAAGAAAAGTGCTAGATGCTAGATGCTAGCAAGAGTTAAGAAGGGGCTCTGCCCCTTGGCCCCACCTCAAAGCACACTCTTAGCCTCAAGCAAGGGGAGCAATGGATTCCAGGGGATATAAAGTTTGGGGATATGAGAATTGAGGAGTCTCTGACTCAGGAATGCACTGGTGGATGGAATTCCTTGAGCCACCCTTGCTGCAGAAAGGCCTGAGTCATGTGTCCTCAGACTCAGAAAGAAAAGGGGACATAGCTTGCCCACTAAAATACTGTTTCTTCTCTGCAGAATGCCAGAATTTAACTTATTTACAGAGGACACTGAGACTGGCATGAATTCTAGCCATTATTAGGCTCAGGTTACCAGCTCTTATCATACTTTCTATCCTCAAGTTATCTGGATTCTTTCACCAAAATTCTATAGTACCAAGACACCTTGGACACATATTAAAAAATAATGATTAAAAGGCCAAAGAGAAGAAATTTCATTACTCTTGATGATGCAAAAGTCATCAGTTCTTTGACAAATGACCTGGTCACCAGTGTCTCTGATATATATAATTCACAAAGCAATCTACAACAAAATCCTAATCTGTAATATTATCTCCGGTGGCAACTTGAAAGAGATATTACTCTGTACATCTTTGAGCTGTAGAGTCAGACAGACCTGAGTGCAAATCCTGGCCTCACTACTTACTATTTGCCTTCAAAATGTTTAAATGAAAAGTGCATAACTCATTACCTGGTCCCCAGAAAAGCTAAATAAATGGTAACTATGATCATCTTTATCTCAACACTAACATGTACGTGGCTTCATATATAACCCATATCATGGAGAAAGCTAAGTTCTGTGATATAGATGTCTTTTAGAAATGGTCATGTGCCTTGAAACACATCTTATAAAAATGAAAGGAAATTTACTAATGTGCTTTTTCCCCTTAATAAATGAAAACCCAGACCTCAACTCCCTTCCTTCCCAAATTAAAATAATGGAAGATAAGGTGCCTTTCATCTAAAAATAGAACATTAGGAAAATGGATATCCAATTTGATGGGGCAATTTTTCTCTAATCATAGGACCACAAAGTAACAATTCCCTGGGCAGGGAAGAGGTTCCTGAACTAAACTGTCACTAAGAGCTTGAATATAAAAAATGAGTCATAAGAAAAAATGCCTATGTGGCTGTTTGCATTTGAGCCATTTTTTCTCTGCCTAGGTTGGCATGATGCTGTGGTAGGACCCAAGGGACTTTAGAACCTCTTTGGATGTCCTTAGAGACTGTAGTATCTCTATTCACACAAGTGGTTCCTGCAGGAAATCATAATATTTGAGTCAAGAAAGACACCCTACTTCAGGTTTTTTTTTCATTTTATAGATAATAAAAATAAGAAATTAAGAAAGTTATCCAAGGTCACACAATTAACTCCAAAACATCTCCACTATCACCCCCCTAAGTAAGCAGTAATTCACCTTTAGAGCCTTTCCTTTAGTTCTCATTAAAATGCAGGGATGCTCAAGATACAGGACACCTGCAATTTGCATAATTGAACACTGAGTATTCGAAGAAACTCTCAAGAAGGGAAATAGGCTCCATGGAATGAGCTACTGACCACTTGCAGCAAAGAGAGTTGCACAACTGGAGAGGACATGACTCTGAAGTCAGAGTGTGGGAAGAAGACACACAACCAAGGAAGGCAAGCCAGAAACACTGCATCTTCTTTGCAAATTCCCTAGGAATTTGACTAGTACTGATTTTTGTAAGGACTCCCTAACATTTTTGTACGAAGTTTAGAAGACTCAGTGATATTACCTTTTTTCTTAACAATGGCTAAAGAAAATGCAGAGGTATCTTTGCTTTTTCTAAAACAATGTATCATATAATATGCATGCTGGTTAAGAGCTAGCACTGGAATCAGGATGCCTGGCCTTGAATTCCATGTATTAGAAAGTGTGGTAGCTTTAAACACACTTAAAAATTGTTTGATATGTGTTCCATTAAGAAGCAAGGTTTATGTCCCCATCCGTGTTAATCTCTATTGCCTTCAGTGACTCCTTGTAAAACAGACTGTAGTGGTAGTCACGGTGCGTAACTTCTGACGCTAGGTCAGAAAATGTAGTGCAGCTTCCACTTATTCCCTTGGGATACTTACTTTGTGAGGAATCCACCATTATGTAAGGAATCCCTCTAAACAGACTAAATCCAGAGGAGATCACATACAGGTGCTCCAACCCACAGTGCCAGCTGAGCTTCCAGCCCAGCTTCCAGCTGAGCCAGCATCAACTGCCTTCTCCATGATTGCACCATCCTGGATGTTCAGCTTCGTGGAGTCTTCAGCAATTTCAACCCCAGCTGATACCTAAGTTTACCAATATGAAAGCTCCCAAGTGAGAACTGCTGAACGGCAACCTTCCTGCATTCCTGTTGCACAAAATTATAAACAAAATGAAATGGTTGTTTATGCTTTGGAATATATTTACTACACAACAATAGTAAGGGAAACAGACATGTTTTCTTAGGTACGTCAGTATTTCTAAGTCACTGTGTCCTTAGACACATAAGAAGGATGATCACTGATGGAGAATAATCCCTCACATGTTTTCCTTTGGTTCTCTTGGGTGGCTCAGTTGGTTAAGTGGTAGACTCTTGATCTCAGCTCAGGTCTTCATCTCAGGGTTGTGAGCTCAAGCCCAGTGTTAAGCTCTATGCTGGGAGTGGAGCTTACCTTAAAAAAAAAAAAAAAAAAAAAAAAAAAAAAAGTCCGTTCTCTACATACTGTACTTTCCACTCACAATAAAGCAAATAAGGAAATGAAAAAACATCAAAAGGCTAATATAACCAACTTACTTTGAGATGATAAGAGGAAAAAGAATTTTCAAAAGAAAGAATCTGGGAAAGACTGTTTAGAATTTCACAGCATTTCATCTGATGTTTGGGCATTCTATAGGCTGTGCGTTGAAAACTTCAATATGGGTATAGAACCCAGGTATTGCTGTTGTGCTGGTCCCTGAATCACACATTGAGTAGAAAAGTGAGAATAGGGGTGCCTGGGTGGCTCAGTGGGTTAAGCCTCTGCCTTCGGCTCAGGTCATGATCTCAGGGTCCTGCGATCCAGCCCCACATCGGGCTCTCTGCTCAGCAGGGAGTCTGCTTCCCCCTCTCTCTCTGTCTGTCTCCCTGCCTACTTGTGATCTCTGTCTGTCAAATAAATAAATAAAACCTTAAAAAAAAATAAAGAAAAGTGAGAATAGAGCTGTACAATAGACTTTCAATAATAATAGAAATATTCTATGTCTGCACTGTCCAATTTGGTAGAAACTAACCCCACAGGACTATTGAGTCCTTAGAAGTGGCCAGTGCAATTGAAGAAATAACCAATTAATTGAAATTTAGATTTAAATAGCCATGTGCTGCAGGAGGCTACTGTATTGGTAACAAAATTAGAGAAAACTCTTGGTAATTAGGTCTATGATTCGACGCCCATAGTAGTAGAGAACTCTTTACCTGAAGCAGCTTGGCGCACTTGCAACATTTTTAATTAACCCAATTAGTTGTAAATCTGCATCTGTAATTGCAAGGAACAGGCATCATGTGGTAGGCAGAATAATCACTGCCCGCTCCTCCGCAGAAAAAAATAACCTCTTCCTAATTCCTGGAATGTGTTAATATGTTATGCAGCAAAGGGAAATTAAGTTCCTAATTAGCAGATAATGAAGATTAACCCAGGTTAGTTAGGTGGTCCCAATATAACTACAAAAGTTCTTCAAACAGGAGGAAGGAGGCAGAAGAGGATGGGCAGAGAAAGATGGTGGAAGCAGGGTCAGAGAAATACTACCTCACTGACTGTGAAGATGAGGGAAAGGGGCCATGACCAAGGAATGTGAGCAGCCTCTGGAAGCTTAAAAAAAAAAAAAAAAAAAGGCAAGGAAATGGATTCTCCAGAGCATCCAGAAGGAACATAGCCCCACCAACAACTTGACTTTAGCCCAGTAATATTCATGTTAGACTTCAACCCCCAACACTGAAAGTCAATAAATGTGCATAGCTCTGAGCCACTAACTTTCACAAACTTGGTTAGAGTATCCATAGAAAATGAGGTACATAGTAATTGTAACCTCTTATCCAGAGGGAAACCCTTGATGAATCTGAATAGCATTCATCTGTCTGTTCCCTCTGAGAGTTTTCTTCTAACTTTAAACCTTCCAAAGTTCTCTGACAACTTCTCAAATGTCATGGGTCCATTTCCCTGACCATCCTGATCCCTGTCCTCTGGACAGAAGACTGCTCTGCTTGGCACTTCGAGCACATTCCTTAGCATGGGATTCCAAGGTCCATCACCTTCGGAGACTCGGCAGGGTCCCCTCTCTTGCCTGGACCTTAAGCTGTTTCTGTCTACAAGGACTAGGATTATTTTAGCTTTTGAGGAGCCACATCCCATTAATGAAAGAACAGAGCTCTCAGCTAACCAACACCCCTCTCCCACGTATCCCCTAATGTCACAGGTGCTGCTATAAAACACCTGCCCCAATCCTCCACCAATATTTTTCCATCATCTAGTGTGTAAAAATATTATGGGATTCGGATTCCAAGGTATCTTCTCTCTCTCCTAACTTTTTGTTTAATACAAATTTGATTTCTGTCCTGTTAATATCTTCCTTCAGGTCATTAATAAAGCCCCGAGAGAGGGGGTCAGTGTTCTGCAGCACAATTTACAGACTCCCCCTCTGGCTTCATTCATTCATTCCATGAAATGGATTGAGTACTTGTAGTGGAATGACCAACCATCCCAACTTGCCTGAGGTGGATGGGTGACCGGAGATTAGGGACTTTCAGAGCTAAAATTGGAACAATTCTGGGCAACCAGGAATTCTTGGCCATCCTAAATGTCAGTGTGTCTCACTTTGTGTCAGGCACTGGAAAAACAATCAAGGATCTCATAACCTAGAATCTGTTTTTTCCCAAATTCTCAAGATTTCCCTATCTATTCTACTTTTCCCTGCCAGGCAAGAAGATTGATTTCACTTTATTCTCTATAGTTTATGTTAAGAAAGAGGAAAAGAAAAAAGATATGTCCAGCCCTTTTCTTTTCAAAGCATACCCTCTTGCCACTTAGGAATTACATGCAGCTCCTGATTACAGAAACCAGAAACTTTACAATAGGGAAAACTTGTCTTTTTCTCATGTAACTAGCAATCTGGAAGAAGCCACTCAGGGCTGTTACAAGAGTTCCATGCTGGAATCAAGCACCCAGGTTCTTTTTCTCTTTCAATCCAGTCATCTTTGCCTGTGTTTCTCTTCTCATGGTTTTAAAGGGACTGATACAGGTTCCTGCTTCAGGTGGGAGAAAAGAAAAGAACAAGGGACAAAGGTGCATGCCAGCCAAGTTAGCACTCTCTTAAAGGACTTTTTCCCTAGTGCTAACCAAACAACTTCTACTTACATTCCATTGAACAGAATTTATTTGTTTAATCACTTTTATCTACAAGAAGGTTTGGAGATATAGTTTTTTTAACTGGGCATATTGCTACCAGCATCACCACCAGTGCCAATAATTAATTACATAATTGAGAAAGACCAAGAAATTTGGTATTGGTTAGTCAGCTGTTTAAAACTGACTGTCTCTTAAGGAGACCCTAACTACCCTGTAGTTACTTCTGTTCCTCTCCATGGAATCTCTTATTTGTCAACTGCCTTTTTGAAATCTAGTTATACAATGTTGGGCACCTGGGTGGCTCAGTCCTTTAAGCCTCTGCCTTCTGCTGAGGTCGTTATCCCAGGGTTCTGGGATTAAGTCCTGCATTGCGGTCCTTGCTCAGAAGGGAGCCTGCTCCTTCCTCTTCCTCCGCCTGCCCCTCTGCCCTATTTGTGTGTATGCATGCTCTTTTTCTCTTTCTCTCTCAAATAAATAAATAAAATCTAAAAAAAAAAAGAAATCTAGTTATACAATGTGAATGAGACATTGCTAATCTGCTATTGTAATGGCAATCTTATCATAAAGGCCTGTAGGCAATTCTAGCTAAATTAATAGAATTTACGTGAATTTATGAATGATCTGAATAGCAGTTTCAAGAAATGGTGTGCCTGCCACTTAACATTTGCAGCCCGAAAACTAAAATACCTGAATTATTTTCCACTACTCATTTATTTCATTTATTTTGTTTTGTTTTATTTTATTATTTACATTTAGTTATATTCTTTAAGGAAAACAGCAGCCACCAACCTGAAGCTATGATTAAGCTTGTAAATATTTTAGATTACATATTTAAAGGGAAAATAAAGGCACTTTGTTAGTCTATTTTGAACAATATTTATCATTTCTATTAAACAGAGATGCTATTCCAGACACAGCATTTCTTTGAGGTTAAGTTAGCACCATTTCCTTCAAATGTACTTGCAAAAATAGGACATTTCTTGACCTTTATGTGAAAGCTGGGTAATTATTTGGTTATAAAGTGCCAAGAGGATTAGCTAAAAGCTACAGTCCATGGGCTCATGCCATTTCAACACTTAACTACAGGTTTTTAAGTAGAGCTGTTTTAACTAAAAGAGTACTTGGTCTTTGGAACCCTTAGCTAAAATACAGTTATCATGTTTCAGTCTGGATAAAAGCAGAGTAAAGGAAGAGTGCCACAAAGTATAGCTTCTGGACGTTTTGTTTCCACAAGTAACAAACCCCTTACAGTCTACATCTGGTTTAAGACTGATGCTACTGTTACTATTACTAATAATTATGACCATCTTTCACTTTGATGTGCCAGACATGATGCGAGGAATGATAACCCATTGTCTTTTGATAATCCAATATCTCTAATCCACATGGCAAATGTATGGCAGAGACATTATAAACCCCATTTTACCTTTGAGAAAATTAAGATGAGAAAAATCATGTAACTTGCTCAAACTTATAGGCACAAGTCTCCAAAGCATAACCTGTCTTGCCAAAAACTGTTCTGCCTTATTCACAGGTCCTATGAGAGCCCTCAGCCAACAGACTGTCTGAATATTTGTTTCTCTGTTACAGCATTCTAGAAAAACTGATGGAAAAGTAAGAAGATCCAACTGAGAGTCGACTTCTCTACCACTTACCAGCTGTCTGAGCCTGAATTTGTCTTTTCACTTCTCTGAGTCTCAGTAACCTCATCTGTATAATGGGTTTTCTAATATCTAGAAATATCAGTGATAGTATTTATCATATAAAGTTGTTGATAGAATTAAAGAAAGTAACTTCTGTGAAAGACCAGGAAAATAGCAGATGTTCAATAAGTATTGTGTGACTCAGGGGGAAAAGATATATAAAGAGATGGAACCAACATTTACAGTTTATAATTAAATGACTTGCATTGAAGTTACATATCAGGAAAGCCAACATAGGGAAAGTTGATTTATTTGATTATCCCCTTAACTGTGTGTATTTCACCAATAATGTCTAAAAGGAATAGGATTTGGGAGAAATGAGTTTTATTGGGACAGTGTGGTATAATAGAAATATCATAACCTTTGGAATTACTGGGTAGGGGGGCCAGGGTTTGAACTTCATTATGAAGTTCATAGGATGATAGGGCACAGGGTAACAATATAAAGGGGCTGGAGACCAGTAGATTTGGAGGGAAAATTGTCCTGAAAGACAGTATAAGAAACACCAACTTTAAAATATTTTTGGAGGAGAGGGAATCAGCAGAGTAGGGATATATCAAAGTTTGGGATCTCCAGGAGCAGACACTGAGATAGAGTTTGGGAAGCAAGTGATTTATTAGGAATCAACACCAGTGGAAGAAGAGAGAAGAAACAGGGTTAAGAAGAGGATGAAGTTGAACTGAGTTCAGAGTGTTGGCAAACTCAAGTATTGCTGGCTAGGTTGTCCCACATCAAGCAAAGGTGGCCAGGCCTTTACCTATCCCACTAAATAGAAACATCCCTGAAAGACTGTGCCTCATTTGAGGTGGTCCTTTATAGACCTTACAAGAGTTAATGACTGAAAGTCGCCTTCTATTATAACAAATATCTCAGTTTCAACCTGAGATAGCCATTTTGTTGCCTGGGTAGCCATTTTGTTGTTGCCATGTTGCCTAGATAGCCATTTTGTTGTTTAATAAACGCCTCAGCAGTTACTGATACCGGTTCTGGGTAACCGTTGCTAAAACACATACCTAAAACAAGGCCATTTTGTTGTTTAATAAATGCCTCAGCAGTTACTAGTATCAGTTCCAGGTAACCATTACTAAAACACACAGGTAGGAGACATCCAATCAGCCAAAGCCACATATGTAGATGTCTGCGATTGTGCCCTATAAAAACTAGCCTGTAAGACCAAGGGGCGTCGCTCTCTTCGGAGGCGGCCCTGGCCGGTCAGTCTGACTTCTAATGCTTGGCATAGAATAAAGCTTTATATAACTTTCACTTTGTTTCAGCCTCGTTCCCCTGGCCGGTCAGTCTAACTTCTAATGCTTGGCATAGAATAAGGCTTTGCATAACTTTGTCTCAGTCTCGTTCCTTTGATAACGGACCCAACATTTGAGAGGCATATCTCAGTTTCAACCCCAAGACCATATTAGGTTCTGAACTCATGAAACCAGGAGGCTGATAGTGCTCAGCAGGGATCATGAGATCAGATACAAGGTCTAGATGCTTCTCCATCATTCTGCTATCTCTGACTTTGACTGTGTCACTTGGAGATCTATGCCTTGACTGTTTTCCTATCTATGGAACAGGGGCTTGGCTTCCATGACCTTTGAAATTCGTGTAGTCTCTAATAATCCACAGTTGTATGGTTCTACTCATTCAACAGGTACTTACTGACAACCACTACTGTGCCAGCCACTTCTAGGCATGTAGAAAATTTGACAAAGTCCCTTCCCTGATGCTGTGGAGGACATTTGAGTGGTTTTAACATCCTCTTCATTATATGAAAAAGCAATGATGTGAAGATTTAATTAGTAAAATTCTTTAGTTAAATCACTGTAACATTCCATGGTACTGCTTCAAAGCATATTAATTTTATATTGAAGGTGCAAGGGAAAATAAATCACGTTCTAAAGGTTATTTGACAAATTATTTACTGGGTCATATCAAAGCTTCCACATACCATACAGGCAGTAAGATATTCTTTCCACGTTTTGACTATGAAAGTTAATAAAATTATTGACAATCTTTCCTTATGGCAAAGGCCAGGAAGAAAATTAAGGTCCAGAAGGGGGGAAATAAAATACACTTTTGGAAATTTGGACTGAAAACATGTCATTGCTTTTCTCTGTGATTCATCCAGAAAGTTATTAAAACCACAGTCATAACACAAGATATGGCAAAAAATAAAGAATATTTTGCTTCATCTCATATGTGCTTCAATATTACTTTTTTCATTTCTGCTGTTGTGATGGGGTGAAACTGTCATTTTCACTGCAGCATATCCCTTTTAAATTCAACCCAAACCCCTATATGTGTTAGCTAACTGGATTACAGTGTTAGCTATAAAGATAAGAATATATTTTGAGGGAAAGGGTTCTTGATTTATGAAGATTTAATCACTCAACTTAAATGAATGTTAAATTAACAAATGGGTTTTTGACAGCATGATTGTAATGTGTGATTCCACAATAATAGTCTGCTCCTTTTATCAGAGAAAAGATAGAAGTTCATGATCTCGAGTTACGAACAAGATTTAAGTAAATCATGATAGCATATTTGAACATTACTGAGTTTTTGTTTTCCTATTTGCCACAGAGGAGACAGCACAAACAAAGGAATCACTGCAGCTTCCTTGGTACCTGTCCCAGTGAAACACATCTCATCCTTTAGGCCCTAAAGAACTAGCCTCTGGGCCAGAAATTTGCCCTTCTCTGGCAGAAGTACAGTTAAATCTGAGGCTGAATGGGTCTCCAGTCCTGTCCATGTAAGTGGAATGGGTTAAGATCTCACATGTTGAGGAATCCACTTCCAGTTATGAAAAACTGGGTAATCCTGACTGGTTTTCCTGCTGAAAACTAGCAGAGTTGAAACAAAAATCTACTTAAAGGTATTAAACAGCTTCTGGGGTACCTGGGTAGCTCAGTCAGTTAAGCAGCTGACTCTTTGATTTTGGATGAGGTCATGATCTAAGCGTTGTGAGATCAAGTCCTGCATTGGGCTCCACCCTGGGCATGGAGCCTGTTTATGGTTCTCTTTCCTCTCCCTCTGCCCAGCTCCCCTTCTTCTTCTCTAAAAATAATAATAATGGTGATGATGATGATGATGATGATGATACATTAAAGGTATTAGGTATTAAACAGGTTCTAAAGCAGTCAAGAATTATAGCACCAAGGGCCAAGAGAAGAAGAAAACTCAGAGAATTGAGCGAGGCATGGGGGAGCTTGCACCTAGAGGTTCTCTGATTCCCTGGGCGACTGTGATGATGATAAGAGAGTGCTGGACAGAATTATAGGCTGGCATACCAAAAATGAATTTGAGGTTCCACTGAGGAGTGGGGGCCTGAAAGAAACACCCAGGATTGTGGCTGGGATGGCAAAGGGATATCACCCAGGTGTAAGAGAGAACCATAAATAGATGTCCACAATCCACTGAGTAAAGACCAGCTGGGAGTGATTTCCATCTCTGATTGGATTAGGTGATGGGAGATTGCCAATGGCTCTCAGAAGCTCCTTCCAGGAAAAAACTTATACCACAGAATACACAGTGCAAGATTTCATTTACATAAAGTCCAAAACAGAAAAAAACTCATCTACTGTGTAGGAAGTCATGATTATCTTTGAGGAGGAGCAAGGGGTAGTGATTGGAAGTGGGAAAAGAGGCAGAAGCTGGGGAGCTATTTTCTGTGTCTTGACCTTGATGGTGGTTACATGAGATCAAGAATATTGCAATAATTCTTGAGCTTTCAGCCCTCACTGACGTGAGTACGAGTCTAGCCAGCTCAATCAAACCAGTTCTACTTAGAGTAGTAGCTTTGTGCAGTTTCTATCCACCTTACCCATTAGGTTAAAGCCTCTCAGATATCCTGACACTAATAGTCTCTCCTTCTTTCTCCACTGTTTAGAGAATACAAACCATCTTCCAGAAGCCTAGAAACTAACCTTGAACCCCTCTCCCAGCTTGGCTCCTTCTCCCTGTTTCAGACGTAGCAACTAAAAATTAAAAATATCCAATTAAACTTAAATTTCAGGTAAACAACAAATAATGTTATAGTAAAATGTGTACTAGATATTGCATGGGGGACATACCTCTACTAAATATATATTTATCTTAAACTTAACTTAGCATTCTGTATTTTCTCTGACAACCCTATTCTGACCCATTTCCTTTGGATTTTGGATGGAAAGAGGTTGGCACAGAGGGAGGAACAATAAAGCAGCTACAAAGGAATCATACTCCACTACAATCTGGTTTTCCTTTCCAGTCTATTGAATTAAACATTAGTTTATTTTTTTTTGTTTTTTTTTCTTTTGCTTTTTTAAAAATTTTATTTTATTTTTTCAGTGTTCCAAGATTCATTGTTTATGCACCACACCCAGTGCTCCATGCAATACATGCCCTCTTTAATACCCAGAACCAGGCTCACCTAACCCCTCACCCTCTTCCCCTCCAAAACCCTCAGTTTGTTTCTCAGAGTCTACAGTCTCTCATGGTTCGTCTCCCCCTCTGATTCCCCCAATTCATTTTTCCTTTCCTTCTCCTAATGTCCTCCATGTTATTCCTCATGCTCCACAAGTAAGTGAAACCATATAATAATTGACTTTTTCTGCTTGACTTATTTCTCTCAGCATAATCTCCTCCAGTCCCGTCCACGTTGATACAAAAGTTGGGTATTCATCCTTTCTGATGGAGACATAACATTCTATCTTATATATGGACCATAGAACACATACAAATGGCTAACAGACACATAAACAAACATGCAGAAAAATCTGAATATGGTTTTGAGATTTAAAACGCATGACGTGGGCTTCCATCAACATCATGACCCAATGCAGCAGAAATCCCCTAACGCAGAGAGAAGAGAGTGCTGCTTCCGCATTTCCTATTTTTCTAAAAATGGGCAAGATTTCCCTTGTAGTCTGATTTGTACTGTCCAATAATGATAACCACTAGCTACCTGTGGCTACTTAAATTGAAATTAATTAAATTCAACAAAGTTAGAAATTCAGTCCCTCATTTTCATCAGACACATTTCAAAGCATTCAATAGCCATGTGTGGCTAATGCTACCTTATTGGACAGTGCTAACTGGAAAGGATTTCTATTCAAGTGGAGCATTGTATTGGACAGCAGTGCTCCAGATTATCTGTCTAATTAAGACCTGCCTATGAAGAGAGAAGTGACAAATGGGGTGTTGTGCACTGTGTTTTTGAGGGTGCCCAGGGAGGAAGCCTGGCATGCAGCAGCATCTAGCTAAATGTGGCACCTTTCCTTAGCACTTTCCTTTCTCTTTTGTGGTTACAAAGCATGGTCTTGATTTAACACATATTAGAAGTATTTTTAACTGAGCTTTCCTTGAAAACTTAAGCATGTATTAAGAAATTACAGACTTTGATCTGAGGCTTCAAACAAGGTAGGAAAACCTCTGGGGTGGGAGTCAGAAGTTGAGGGTTCTAGTAGCTTCTCTGCCATTTTCTATCCTGAGAACTGGATTGAGACACTTCCCTCTCTGGATCTCTTATTTCCTTCTATAAGGCACATTTTGTTCTCATTAAAATAAAACTCAAAACTGAAATTTGGAAAAAACCAATACTATCACCTCCAGAGTGAAATTCAATCTAAGGGAGTTCTTCATTGTGTGATTACCTCTGAAAACAACAAGTCTCTCCCAGTGTGAATTTCCCAAAAGTGAAACAATATTCACTCCTCAGGATAGTAACGGCCTCGGAATTCAGAAACTGAGGATGACACTTTCAGTTTTAGATTTCAGTTTATTATTCCTGTCTGGCCTGAGTTTCCTGGCAAAGAGCCTCGAATTGAAAATGAGAAGACATTGATTTAAATCCTGACTGTGAAATATTGAATAAATTACTTAACCACTTTACACTTCAGTCTTCCCTCTAGTAAAACAAGGATAATAATAGCAGCATTATACATTTATTAAGATGCTTAAATTAGGTAACATATTGAACATGCAAATGGGAGTAACAAAGGAGAAGAAAATATTAAACAGAATCTGTTATTGATAATGACTATTCCTCTATTTTTTAAGCAATAAAGATAAAGTAGTATTAACTCCATCAATTTTAACTCAGCTTAAGTGCTGCCCAATATTATATATTATTTGCTATCTAATTAGGAAAACATTTTTATATTTTCATTTATTTATTTATTTTTAAAGATTTTATTTATTTATTTGACAGAGAGAGATCACAAGTAGGCAGAGGCAGGCAGAGAGAGAGGGAAACAGGCTCCCTGCTGAGGAGAGAGCCCGATGTGGGACTTGATCCCAGGACCCTGAGATCATGACCTGAGCAGAAGGCAGTGGCTTAACCCACAGAGCCACCCAGGCACCCCAACACTTTTATATTTTTAAAAGACTATACTTAATATTGACTAGAAAGGTATATACGGTATCTGTTTATCCACCAATGTAGATTGTAATGAGAATTTGTCTCCTATCAAAAAAATCCTCAGATGAATATTATAATTATCTACTGCAAACAAACCACCCAAAACTTAGTAGCTTAAAGCAACAACTTATTACCATTTTCACAGCTCTATATGTTGACTGTCAACTGTGAGAGTCTCACTTTGGGTCTTTCATGGTGTTGCTGTCTGCTGGGATTACAGTCATCTGAAGGTTTAACTAAGTTGTTAAAGAAAACCATAGCCTGATAGTAGTTGAAGTAAAAAAAAAAAAAAAAAACAATTCTAACTAAGAAATTATTACAATAGGGGAAACAAAACCTCAGTGGAGAGTTAGGCTCAATTCCAAACACAACAAGAACAAGAGATTTATAGGCAAATAACAAAGGGTGCCAAATGGAGAATTAATAAGAATAGACAACAAGATCAAGGGAATTCTTGCTAAACTGAACAAACAGTATTTTTTCTGAGGCCAGACCAGAATGATCAAAAGTTAAGAGCTGGGGATGAGACGAGGAGGCTGGATGGCTCCGTTGGTTAAGAGTCTGCTTTTGGCACAGGCCCTGACTCTAGGGTCCTGGGATGGAGACCTACGTTGGGCTTCCTCTTCGGGAAGCCTACTTCTCCCTCTCTCTCTGCCCGCTACTCCTTCTGCTTGTGCTCTCTCTCTCTCTCTGTCAAATAAATAATTTTTTTTTAAAGTAGGGGATGAGAAATTTGATTTGATACCACAAGTGATCAGAAATCAAAAGTGGGGGGCACCTGGGTGGCACAGTCCGTTGGGTATCTGCCCTCTGCTCAGGTCATAATCCCAAGGTCTTGGGATCAAGCCCTACATAAGCCACCTGCTCAGCAGGAATCCTGCTTCTCCCTTGCCCTCTGCCTGCAGCTCTCCCTGCTTGTGTTCTCTCTCTCACTAGCTCTCTCTCTCTGTGTCAGTGTGTCAAATAAATAAAATCTTTAAAAAAAAAAAAAAGAAAGAAAGAAAAGAAATCAAAAGGGGGAAGGATTGTCTCCAAACTGACTTAGCGGGATTCTTACTATAGCTGCACTGTGCAGGTCTAGCAAGGATGGGACCACGATGGAAGCCTAGCCTAGAAGGCTCTGAAGACTCTGGCTTAAAGAAGAGAGTCGTGTCAATGTCTAGGATGAATCACTTGAGTGTCTGTCAGTTGGTGCTGGATATCGGCTAGAAGTCTAAGAAGGGAAGTTACATCTCCAAATAAGATGTCTCTGGGTGACTTGAGCTTCTCACAGCATGGCATCTGTGTTCAGAGAGAATGTCCCCAAATCAAACATTCTGAAAGATGTGCGTGGAAGCTGTGAGTGTCATTTCCAATGTGTGTTTTTGGTCAACACGTCACTCAAACAAGCCTAGATTCAAGGAGAAGGAAATCATCCTCTCCACGTCTTGACTTGAGAAGCAGAGGGAAAGAACTGATGGCAGGATCTTTGGAGACCACGGCAATATCCATACTTCAGGCTGTACGATATTCAGTGGCTTCTACAACATAAATGTCGGAAACATCATAAACAAAAGGGAGAGAGTGTTCAGGCAGTTTGTCTATATCCATAGTCAATAGAAAGTATTCTACAAATCATGCTTCTTTTAGTAAGTGGTCGCGATGTTCCAGTGAGAGCTAAAAAAAAAAAAGGCAAAAATATTAATAGAGCTACTCACTGCACCAGAGACATCTCTTCGACATCTCTGGCCAAGTTACAAATACACCTGCTTAGTCCAGAGAAAGACTCAAATACTGACCAAGAGATCACATTCCTTGTCCCTATATAGAAAATGTGTCTTGGGGCACCTGGGCAGCTCAGTCTGCCTTCAGCTCAGGTCATGATCCCAGGGTCCTGGGATGGAGCCCCGCATCAGTTTCCCTGCTCTGCAAGCAGGAAGCCTGCTTCTTCCTTTCCCACTCCCCTCACTAGCATCCCCTTTCTTACTGTGTCTATCTCTGTCAAATAAATAAATAAAATCTTTTAAAAAAAGAAAAAGAAAATGTATCTTAAACATTAGATCTTCTTATAATTTTTAAATTTATTTATCTATTAATAACATTACCAGATAAAATATACCTTGCCCACTTATTTTGAATTTCAAATCAACAACAAATCATCTTTTAGGATAAGTATGTCCCAGTTATTTCATGGGACGTGCTTACACTAAAAACCACTGTTTATTTGAAATTCAAATTTAACCGGCCATCCTGTGATTCTATTTGCTAAATCTGCAAACATACTCCTGAATAATATTATAATTTTATTTCAGACTTTTTTCTTCAAGTATATCAAGTTGACACTAACTTTTGTATTTGGTTCCAAAATTATAGTATTTTACTAAATCTCCAATATAACTTAATCCTTCCCTCTGCATATAGTTACAAATAGTCAAGGGAAAATTGATTATGGGCTTTCTGTAGGAATGAGGACAGGTAGATAGATCACAAGGTAGATAGATAGATCACAGAACGCTTTCTTAAAGATACTGAGATAAATGTGTTATTTAGTATTCCCCAGGACGCTAGCATCATGGCGCTCTTCCAGATTTAATACAGACTTATTTTTTCCCTTGGCACCCATACAGTCTACCTTGTTACAATTAATGCTATTTTTTTCTCTTTGGGGTAGAGAAGAAAACAGCTGGTCACCACAAGAAAATGCTTCATCTAGTTAAAGGCAGACATTATCTCTGAGCTTTCTCTTCTTCAGGCGCCAAATTATGTCTGCTTGTTTTTCTTCTTTGGTTTTAGTTCCAACCCTTTTATCATTTCTGTTTCTCTTTGCTGGCACCTTACAAATTTTCCACATTTCTAAAACTATACAGATTGAAATGAGATTTAATATTCCAATAATACCTTAATAATACATATAACCATAAATATTTCTTGGATTATTAATTCTGATTGTAAATGTATAATTTCAAATGCATAAAATATATTTTAAATGCATAGACCAAATATAGCTAAATGCCAATAGATAAAATGGAAGTCTAAAAAATTTAAATAATACAAAGCAAGTCAGAAAAAGAGAAATAAGGGAAAGAAAAAAACAGAAGTAATGGTTGAAAATAAATAATCCACCTTAAAAAAATAAAATAAGAAGGTCTAAATCCAATCGTATGAAAAATTACATAAATGTTAATGGACTAAATGCTCCAATTAAAAGGTAGAGATACTCAAAATGAATAATAAAGCAAGACTCAACTATATGCTGCCTATAAGAGATCCTCTTTAAATACAAAGACACAGATAGACTGAAAAAATGGATGGCAATACTATATAGAAAGACTGTATATGCAATACAGCATGTGAACAGGATGCATAAGAAGGCTGAGGGGTTATGTTAATATCAGATAAAATTATCCAAGACAGGGGTGCCTGGGTGACTCAGTCACTGGGCACCTGCCTTCAGCTGAGGTCATGATCCCAGGGCGCTGGGATTGAGCCCCATTTCAAGCTCCCTGCTTGGTGGGAAGTCTGCTTCTCCCTCTCCTTCTGCTGTTCTCCCTGCTTATTCTCTCTCTTACTCTTTCAAATAAATAAAAATAATCTTTTAAAAAATTATTTGAGACAAATATATGAGATATAAAGAGCTTTATTTCATAATGATAAAAGGGTTAATTCCTCACAAAACCTAAAAACCTTAAATATGTATGTAACTAAAGACAGCCTTACTATGTATGAATCAAAAATTGACAAATTAAAGGGATAAGTTTTCTGCTTATAGTAAGAGACTTTAACACACACTGCCCAGCAATTTATAGGATTATTAGACCAAAAACCTGAAAAAATATACAATGACCTAAGCAACACTACCAGCTATCTTGGCCTCATTGATATTTACAGAGCACTACACTTAACCAAAACAGAATACACATTCTTTGTACTTTCACCAATGTAGACCATATACTGGGCCATAAGATAAGTCTCAATATATTTAGAATATTGAAATCAGGTGCAGATTATTTTCTAACAACACAATTAAACTAAAATGCACAGACGTCTTTCTTATTTCAGTTCTCATTCACATATGTTTTCCCACTTTTATTAACAGAGTTTACATTTTCCTCTGGATACACCTGTGCTGCTGGTTCGGACATTTCTCCAGCCAACCAATTAACCAGGCTCATTAATACTTGCGACTATTTTCTTATGAGACACTCTTCCATTTAGATGTTCTTTCTAAATTAAAGAACACCCAGTGCTTGGAGATACATAGCTGTGCTGTGCTGGCATAACACATGCCCAGTTACTACCCCCTAGCCAACTAAACCTGTTACATATGCTTGATTCTAGATACAAAGTCCTCTGCAATACTTCTGAGTCTACTTTTCCATTTTAATCTCTCGTATTACCTCTACCTCCTCATCTCATGTCACAAATGAAAGTTGGCTATTTACAATTTTCTGAAGATTACCTTCAATACCCTCTCCATTCTTTGCTTGCACACATGCTATTTGCTCTATCTGAAATACTCAAATATCCACTCTCTCTCCAAGGATCATAATAAACGCCCTTCCTTGTCTACTTCAGAAAAAATGTTGGAAGCAATTACTAGTGTTCACCTATATCTGGTTCTCTTTTCTTTCCTTTATTTTTATTTTTTAATAAAGATTTTATTTATTTGTATGACAGAGAGAGAGAGAACAAGCAGAGGCAGTGGCAGAGGGTGAGGGAGAGGCAAGCTCCTCACTGAGCAGGGAATCCAGCACTGGGCTCAATCCCAGAACCCTGGGATCATGACCTAAGCCACGTGCCCCTTTTTCTTTCTTTCTTTCTTTCTTTCTTTCTTTCTTTCTTTCTTTCTTTCTTTTTTTTTTTAAGATTTTATTTATTTATTTGAGAGAGAGAACATGAGTGGGGAGAGAGGCAGAGGGAGAGGGAGAAGCAGACTCCCCACAGAGCAGGGAGCCTGACATGGGGCTTGATCCCAGGACCCTGGGATCATGACCTGAACTGAAGTGAGCTGCTCAGCCAACTGAGCAACCAGGTGCCCCTAGTTCTCCTTCTTTCTTGGGCAATAAGGAACAGTATACTTTCCAGTCCCTTGCCCTTAAGCAGAACTATATGACTAGTTCTAGCCAAAAAAATGTATGTGGAAGTGGCACACATCACTTTTGAACTGGGATTTTTAAGACTCCACCCACCATCCTGTGAGTCCCCCATCTCCATGATCTTGGAAGTTATATGTCCTAAATGGCAAATCTACAAGATGGTGGAGTCTTCATCACACTGCATCTTTGCATGATTGTACAATAGAACTTCTCTTCAATCCACACTGAGCATAGAAGAGGGAGGAATAAGCTTTGTTTTGGTAAATTTTTTCATGTTAAATTTATACTGTAACATAATTTAACCTGTCCCTAATAATCCAACTTCCTAAATCCTCCTTTTTCAAGTATAATTTTTCTCCCCTTTAAACTCAGAAATTCATTCATAGTTTTCTTATAGCATTTCTCACCCCTTGTATGCTAGTTATTTGTTACTTATCTAATCCTTTCCGTGAACAAGCCCCTATTGGTCAGGGGGCTGCCTCTTCATTACTTTTTATTGAATATCTATTATTTGAGAGGCACTAAGTTCAGTGTTAGTGATTCAGTGTCCATTATATGAATAATGCGTGGATAGTGGGTACTTAATGAATGCTTCTCAAATTGAAAATAATATGATAGTTGGGAGAAGACAGGGAAGACTTGTAATTGAGTCAGGCAAAGTTGTTATAATCTCAGCAAATTAAAAAAATTGTTTCTTTTTAGGCTGTGATACAGTCAACAAAACAAAAGGAATTATAGACATATCACTGTTTCAGATATAACAATATTTGACATTCTAAGTTTTGCATACTACCAAACTCAGGAGCCCTGTAATGTCAAAATCTTTCTTTTACTCTGTAGAATTTAACTAATAATTCTCACTATGATTATCACCTCAGGAGCGATGTACATAATTAGATAGCAAAGACAGAACTAGACAATGAACAAGAGATAATGAAAGCAACCAGATCACTCTCCAGTTTGACTGAGATCCTGATGTGAATAAAACATATAAGTGATGTTCTTTAGTGGCCTGAATGAGATTGATGGCATTCATTTCTGCTTTATTCTCAGGGTTAGGTGGTTTGAGTGAAATTAGGTGTATTGGGTAAGATTCAGGGCAGAAGCTAATAGAATTGGTGACATGCCAGTTCAATCACTCACTGCTGTGGTTGCAAACATTCATCTATTTTGAATTGTCCAAAATTTATTTAGATGTTAATAAGAAATCAATCAACCAACAAATATTTATCAAACATTTGCTATGTCAGATCTCTGTAGGAACATTGAGTCCATATAATTAAAAGGAATTGGTGAACTACTAGTCCTTGAAGAAAAGGGCATAAAGTATTGAAATAGCCTGATAAACAATTTTCGAGGTGAAGAGAAACTTCAGCTGAGAGTTGAAAACATGTTGCCACAGAAGTTAAGGGTTACATTTTCTGTTAAGGATAAAATTCTTCATACTGAAGTGTTGATTTGACCTGTTACCCCAGGAATGAATCACAATTTTAAGTTATTAGGATAAGGCAAAGACCATAAAGAATTAATTATACAGTAGGTCTACAAAGCTCTTTAAAAAAAAAATAATAAGAGGAAACGTGTTTAGTTCAGCTCCTTGAGAATTAGAAGCAGGTTTGTTCTCCCCGCGGACTGACTATGGAGCACTAGGAAATTCAATTTACCTATGCTGGGTGCCTTGGTCAGGTTCTCTGTTGGAAGGCACAGAAACCAACTCTGGAGGCTTGTAAGAAAAGAAAGAAATTGAGTAGAAGTATATTGACTAGCTCCCAGAGTCAAAGAAAAGCTTGAGGCATCAGGGCTCAAGAGGAAGAGAACTTGAGGGCAGCTGCCAGGGTCACAGATCACGAACTCAGGAAAAGTCTCAAACTCTGGCATGGAAGGGCTTGGGCATAACCAGCTTCCATCCTCTTGTCCCCTGGAATACAGTGTCTCCTCAGCCCCATTGGGTCTAGGCTTGAACAGGTAGAGCACCAGCTGATACCCTCTGGATCTTCTGGTTACCAAAGAAGGACAAAAGGGGAAATGCTGAGCTCCCCCAAACCATACTGAGCCTGAGTTTCCTCATCCTCTTTAAAGCAAGAAGTCTGGACTGAAAGAACCCTCAGATCCCTGAGAGCTCTCATGTTCCTTGATATTTTTTTTTTCCCATTAAGGCCCCAAACTCTCATACATCTAAAATCTAATTTAGAAGGAACATTAATCAATGGTGATCAAAGGAAATATCCAGATTTGAAAGCACTAAAGATACCACCCACTACATATAGTGATCTGTTTGTTAAGTAATTAGGTATATGATCATGGGTAAGTCCCTTAAGAATTTCGGGGTGTTCGGGGCACCTGGGTGGCTCAGTGGGTTAGGCCGCTGCCTTCAGCTCAGGTCATGATCCCAGAGTCCTGGGATCGAGCCCCGCATTCGGGCTTTCTGCTCAGCGGGGAGCCTGCTTTCCTTCCTCTCTCTGCCTGCCTCTCTGCCTACTTGTGATCTCTGTCTGTCAGATAAATAAATAAAATCTTAAAAAGAAAAAAAAAAGAATTTCGGGGTGTTCAACTAAAGTATGAATATCCTAAATAGATTGATATGAAGTGCATTACTCATCCACCTCAGATTCTAAATCAAATCTGTATAGTCTTAACCATAAGTACATGACTTCTTATAGGGCAGTATAGAGTAAACATTTTACACCCTAAGTCATTTTTTGTAGCGATCCCAGATTTTAAGCACTGTTTTTGGTTAAAATTCTGTAAGGTCAGGGATGTCCCTTTGTGGCTCAGTTAGTTAAATGTCTGCCTTTGGCTCAGCTCATGATCCTCGGGTCCTAGGATCCAGTCTGGCGTTGGGCTCCCTGCTCACTGGGGAGACTGCTTCTCCCTCTGCCTCTGCCTGCCCCTCCCCGTCCTCATGCTTGCACTCGCACACACTCTCTCTCTCTCTCCCAATCTAACAAATAAATAAATAAAATCTGTAAAAAAATTCTGTAAAATCATTCCTTTTTTCTAATTGAATGATGAATTAATTGCTGCTGTAAGAAAAAGCTATGATCTGCACAAGCAGAGGTTTTCAACTCCAATGGTTTTTGTGAGAAGACAGCTCTCCATAGAACATGCAGCCTTAAGTATGTGACAGCTAAAAATAGCATTTAGGTGCACACGGGTAGAGATGTGATGTTTGGTGCTGAAACAGAATATATTTTGAACTGTATACTGCCATCTGTTCTACATCAAACAACCATAAAACACAGCATTTTGATGTTCTTATACTGTGTTCACTCACCTTTCTTCTTCAAACTGTCTCAATTATCATGTTCTTTCCAGAAGCAGGGATTATTTCTCCTTTCAATTCTGCCAGGCCTATTTTAGGCACTGTTTCAGTGTGAAATTGCTGGGCTGCTTCTATGCCCAAGGATCATTTACTGGGTTTGGAATAGCCTCCAGAATAGTGGTTTATATTTTTTGTTTAAAGAATAAATGATGCTCATTTTTATGATCACAAAACACATACTCATAGGAAATTTGGAAAGTACAATAAAGAAAAAAAAGATCATAGCCAGTATTAGATACTATTTATAGTATGTTTCCGTTTCCTTCTACTGGTGTGTGTGGTGGGGGTATAATATTTTAAAGTTTAATCATATAGAAAATAGTGTTTGTGATTTTAATGGCTGCATGGTACTCCTTCCAGGGAATTATTTAGTAGTTTTCAAATACAGCCTTTTTCTCAATCAAAGAGATACTTCTACAGTCTTTTTTGAAAGACTATCCTTGGCAGTATGAAATTATAAAACAAGCATAATTCCTAAAACATGAGCTGAATACATACTGAAATTAATCAAGCAGCATATTAAAATCTTCCCATATTCCTCAGTGAGTTTTGCAATCTCTGCCGAGTAACTGAATGTCTCTTCTGCTGGTAAAACTTATGCTAAAGTTCTGGCCAACTTTTATTGTGAAAAGCAAAAGCAAAAAAAGACCATGAGTATTTCTTGTAATTTCTTTTAGACAGCTGCCATTGGATGATAAGCTGACACTTTTAAATGGATTTTATGCAGCGATCTGATTAGGAATAAAAATGCTGGGTATTTGTACCATTTCCCATTAGGCTTAAGCTATTTACAGATGCTTGTATAAGAGAGAAAAGGGGAAAAAATAATTTCTGATCCCAAGAATTAGGAGAAATGCACACACACACACACACACACACGTGCAACAAGAATTAACTCAGCAAAACCTTCAAGAAGTGAAAACCAACATGTAATTACTTCTGTCCAGAGGTGTGTACTAAAGCCGTGAGTAATATCCACAACCATTTCACATGTGACACAGACGAACTACTAAACTTTTACCATAGACATCTTTACTGCCTTTCCCTCTTCCTGCTACTTCTGGGAAGGGTTCTTAGTTGCCTTATTTGGCTGCAAGGATAAAGGAGACGTTTACGTAGAGTTTTGAGTTGATGGTTGGGAAACACGACTTTCATGAGGTTTTGTTGTTCATTAGGTGTTGTAATTCTCTTCTTTCTTTGCTTCCCACCTAAGCCAGATTAATGATCTTCATCACGCCTCAAAACTTTTGGATTCCGGTTGCTTTTCCTATGGGTGCTTAAAACACTGAAAACTGACTGTGAGGCAAAAGCAATTGTCCTCTGTTTCTATATATTTTTTGAAATTTGGATGGTTGAGAATTTCCAGTAAAAGTGTAATTCTGTCCCCTGGGAATGGTGCAGTAAAGTATAAATAGAAGTCAAAAGTCAAAAGTACTGAACGAGAAGTTAGAAATTGAAAAAGCCACCATCTTTGGGCATATCCCTTAAGCTCTCTTTGCTTTGGGTAATCTTTCCAAGTGCTCAGGGACTAAGGAGGAAAACCCTTCCACCTATCATGCAAATACAGTTTGGTGTATAGAAGAAAAGCATACAAGACAGGAGGAAAGTAGTGGGTTCTACCTGTTTGTGGCGCTACATGGAACATCCACTAAAAATTCCCAGGAACAACCAGATAAAGTGGTTTTGTTTTTAGGGATCTGGATTTTCTGCAAAAGTAGGAAGTTGACACTGTAAAAATATCACCTTTTTAAAGAACTGGGAAGACACAAGTTATACAACTTTGAAATGGCAGAGGAAAAATAACGAGTACAAAAGAGAAGAATAGAATGTCATTACCCCTCAGTACCAAAGAGCCTTCAGGAAGAAAGTGGCAGACGCTGTTTTATGATGGGTACTGAAATGGGCAGGACCTTCCCCAGAGTGTGTTACGGTTAAGGTAGAAAGGCATATGTTTTTTTCAAAGCCCACTGATGTATTTCCTTTAGGCTTAGGATAGACTCACTCTCATGGCTGATTTAATGATGAGTCTACCACTATTTAATATTTTCATTACATTTTCAAACAGTACAAAAGTTCATCTTTCTTAAAAGGCCAAGGGTACAGAGAATGTCTACAACACAATCATGAAAAGGACAAAATGGGGATATTTTTAAAGCCATAGGAAAAAAAGAAGTTAACAAGGACTTCAAATTGTTCTATTAAAACTCCAGGGCATCATTTTCCCAGTTAACAGAAAAAAAAAAAAAAAAGATCACCTTCAATCTTTCTTCTTCTACCTCATCGATCGGGATAATAATAATAATGATGTTCCAACTACAAAAACAGAAATAAGCCCCAACAAACAGACGTCATATAAAATGGCAAGGTGACCGACAATGAGAGAGGGCATTTCTTTCCATACTCAGAACTTAAAACTAGTTACTAAACTCACCATGAATGTCCTCAAAATACTTTTCTCCTGCTCACATGTCTAATCCTATGTTGCCTTATTTTACATGGGTATTCTGCATTGTGCATGGTGCCCTATTCAGAGTTGACCCTGATGTCACTACTTACTGTTGATCTCAACCCAACACCCTCACCTTCAAGCCCTTCAACACATCCCCAAATAGACAGGCTCTGTGCCAGAAATTCCCACCTGCAAGTACCAAGGCCTGGGCTAAAGACTGCATCTCCAGGGCTTTCCAATTCGAAGGCACCCTGAAGCCCAGGTCAACATTCCCCATTCCTCCTCCCCCACCCCGACAAAATCATTGGCTTCTGGTTTGGGAAAAACATTTGTTTATGAAGGAACTGGAGCCCCAAGGCTTTCTTTCCCTCCAGGCCCCCATCTCCCTGCCCTTACCTCCACAGAGTTCCCATGGCTCACAGCTTGAAAATCACTTTTCTAAATCATTAAACTATTGGCTTCTCACATTGTCCAAGGAACTTTCAAGGACCTGAGACTCTAGCATAACAGATAAATTCATTAGCAATTAGAGATACAAAACAGGGAGAAATATCCACAAGAAAACTAGTGTTTTTGCTTTCCTAATATATGCTAATGATCACTCTAATCACATTACTTGCACGATCTCATTTATTCTTTTTTTTTTTTTTTTTTCAGATTTTATTCATGTATTTGAGAAAGAAATGGAGAGAGCACAAGTAGGGGGAGGAGCTGTAGACTCCCTACTAAGCAGGGAGCCCAGTGTGGGGCTTAATCTTTGGACTCTAAGAACATGGCCTGAGCTGAAGGCAGACGTTTAACTGGCTGAACCACCCAGGGGTCCCATGATCTCATTTATTCTGAA
This sequence comes from Martes martes, assembly GCF_963455335.1. Lineage (NCBI taxonomy): Eukaryota > Metazoa > Chordata > Mammalia > Carnivora > Mustelidae > Martes > Martes martes. The sequence goes on from NC_137890.1 coordinate 163,906,099, forward strand.
TCTTGACCTCATCAAATGGGGATTTTTATCTCCATTTTCCAGGTAAAGGAAACAAACTCAGGGGAGTTGTGTAAATAGCCTAAAAGCCCACAGCTGGTAATAAACAACTAGAAATTGAGCTCAGGCCTCAATCCCAAAACCTCTGTTCTACTCATGCAAGCCTCAAGTTTCCCAAAGATTTTGCTATTATTTATGTCTAGGGACTCCATACATACATACTTACATCCATATATACTAGTTTCACAGTAGAGAATATTCTTACCTGATTCTTTAAATAGTTAACTGAAAATGAAAATATGGTTTCAATTTGTATTAGATTGTGGTTTAAGAAACAGACTACCAGGTCAAGAGTCAGAAACGTGGATTCTAGTCTATCCCATACAGGTTGTGTGGCACTGGATAAGTGATCAGTTTCCCCAAACCTTAGTTTTGTGTATGAAAAACAATGAGTCAGACTATACTAGAATTTCCTAAAGCTGAGTGACCCTGATTCATGGCTGTGTGTGCCACTGCAGGCCTCAGAAACCCAAGAAATGACTTTCAAGAAATCCAATGCTTGTTTAGGAAAACATCTGAAAAGCCAATACAATGGTGTATGGATAAAAATAAAGTTATTATACCAGTCTTATATATATATCCAGTAGAATATAAATTCCAGATTAATTTGATATATATCATCTCCTTCTAAAAACATGAAGAAACTTTTCTTCAAATGGCAGAAATATTATGTAGTTTCTTTATACCTTTGACTCTTTTTTTTAAAGATTTTTATATACTTATTTTTGTAAGAGAGGGAGAAAGAGAGAGAACAGGAGCCAGGGGAGGAGGTGATGGGGGAAAGGGGCAGAGAGAGAAGCAGACTCCCCTCTGCGCAGAGAGCCAGACATAGGGCTCCATCCGAGGACCCAGAGATCATGACCTGAGCTGAAGGCAGATGCCTAACTGACTGAGCCACCCAGGCACCCCCTTTATATCTTTGACTCTTATTTCCATTCTACTTCTCATAAAAAATTTTATCCCAAATAAGTATATTTTATGCTTACAGATCTTTTGTTGATCACTGTATAAATATCCTCTACAATAACAATATGTGCATCAATTGAAATTTATTGTTTCCAGTGGCTCTGAAGCTCTATGTGTTAAATTTTTTTTTTCTTCTGGATTGAATTTTCATTGCAATCATTAGAAATGCACAATTGACCAAACCAACATAATCATATTATAAAATGTGATAATTTTTCAAGACATAAAGTAAATTTTTATTCTGAATGCAATTTCTAAAGATACATAGATGAGGCTTTTTTTTCCTAAATTAGTTCGTGTATTTGTGGATGAGAATTATTTAATTACAAAATGAATTGTAGTTCAGCATCAATGTTACTTCTATTTTTCATTTTTAGGAAGGCAAGCCCTGAGAAACAATGTTCTCAGAAATATGTGGCTGAGAATAGAAATTGTAATAGGGAAATTTTATCCAATTCTTTAAACTTTCTCATAGTTCCATGCTAACATCACACAATGAGAGCTCACCAAAAATTGCTTTCATGTTCAATTAACTTGCAACTCAGGTCCCTCTTCAAGTTTGTTGAAATGTTTTAAAAATTGGGAACAAACCAGTTTGCAAAATTATTTGTTATCCATCTTTGGAGTCCATTGTTATCCATTTCCCAGTTTACCCTAGAATGTTTACCAAGATTTTTAACATGACTATTATACTCATGACTAGGAATGATATCCAGATATTATCTTATGAAAGATATGCAACCAGCCAGTCCAAATGGACTAGACAGATGTAGGCCTTAGTGCTAGAACAGGGTCCTAAAACTCCTAGTGGTACAAGGTATTAACCTTATAGTTGCTAGATTGTAAAGAATTCTTGTAGGCTCCAGGCCCCAGAGGAGGATCTGGGGCTGAGACAGATCCGCTCCAGGATTCAGTACAGCCAGTATAAAAGCATGTCAATATTTTAACAAAAGAATGACTTCCTGTTATGCTTTCCATGAGAGACAAGCTGTTTATTACAATATACTCAGAAAGGGGTGGGGGAAATTCAGAAGTTTCATTTATTTCACCTTTTCCAGTCCAATGTTTTTGATGAAACACTTTTGTCTTATTCTGTGTTTTAAATATATTTTCATCATAAGTTTGGAGCTGCTGATTCAGCTCATTCATTTAGTAGATGACATCCATCAACTAATCTAATTGAAAAAGCCAGTCCTCATTATCAGCAAAATCAGACTAGTTTTCTGGCAAGAAAAGTCTAACCTCTTTTCAATTTAAATAACTGAGGTGAAATGCCTTCCCATGGCACCATCTCATTTTTAACACTAATTTTACCACTAATGGGTAAAACATGGCACCCAGCCACGATGAAATAAGGCACAGTGCCCTTTAGTACTTTTCATCAGTAATCTTGACTTGGCTTTGCTCTCAAAAGAGCCTCTCCCCAAAGGAACACATTCTGTAGCAAATAGTCAGGAGATAGGAGGGGAAAGGTTATTAGAGAAAAATGGTCAGCATTCCTGCCTTCTCTTCCTTAAGTGTATATGAATTCTGGATAGCTCAACATGAATCAAGATTCCCATTATCTAACTCCATGCCTTTCTCTTGAAAGAATCATATATAAGACAATGAAAAGCACAAAGCCAGACATCAGTATTTCAAATGGTCCACTTGTTTTTGGTCTAGAGGTTTGTATATCCAAAAGTACAATATAATTGTAGAAAACATGCCAGGTGGATGGGAGGTATGCCTTTCTTTTGCAAAGTGGTGGGAAGGGGACTGTGAAAAAAGGAAGGTGAGAAAGGAGAAGCTACCAGTAGTTTTGACTGCCACAAGCTTGTTCTCAGGCAAATCTATTTTAGGATACAAGTTAAAGATCAGGAAATTAATTCCTTAAAAATTATGCAGCTGAAATAACTATTGCAAAGTTTGTGTATCTCTCAAGTTGTGTGGGGCCTGTTTGGAGGCTACCAGACTAGACTTTTCCTTCTTTGGATCATGATTTAGATAAGATACTGGTCATTTTGTCTGATATAATCATAACTAAAAAAATTAGAGCAAAAAATGCCATCAATTGCTGTGTTAGCCAAATAAGTTAGCCAAATAGTACATATGCACTTGTACCAGTTGGGCTGATGATGTGAACTGCTTTCAGTGCTGGGGACAAGCTTTCCTTGGGTCATTCCACTCTGCCCCTTGACTTCTCCAAGGCACACATTTGTCAAGTAGTGATAAAGGGAAGGATAGGCTCTAGAGTGCAACAGGACTTGATACTGGTGATGGTTGCCCAACATTATGAAGTTACTAAATGTTACCGAGTTTTACACTCTAAAATGGTTTAATGGTACATTTTATATTTCATGGATTTTACCACAATTTTTGAAAATCACACATACAAAAATATCTCAACCCTTTTTTCTCTTATCCAGGAATAAATGTTCAAACTCTCTACTTTATACTATTTTTATTATTTTATTTTATTTTTTAAAAAGATTTTATTTATTTATTTGACAGAAAGAGTGAGCACAAGTAGGGGGAACATCAGACAGAGGGAGAGGGAGAAGCAGGCTCCCTGCTGAGCAGGGAGTCGAATGTGGGGCTCTATCCCAGGACTCTGGGATCATGACCTGAGCCAAAGGCAGATGCTTAATGACTGAGCCACCCAGGTGCCCCTACTTTATGGCATTTTAAAAATAACATTTGTATCTAAGAGCAGCATCATTGTTTCTTATTTAACAAGGGAAAAAACAAAAACACAACAAAACATCAAATTACCCAAATTTAAACCCTATGGGGAATAACAGAATATTACAAGAGGATGGATGGATATACAAATGCTTCTTACCGGGGGATAGATAGAATCACTCCTTCTCCCTCTCAAGGGAACAGTGATTTGTAGCAGAATTTTCCTTTTAAAAATAAGATCTGTCCTGGATCCTAGCCTCTCTCCTCTATATAGTTCTGATTGCATGGGTTCCTAATGTGATTCTTCCTTATGTTTCATTTAGGTAATTAGGTAATTAATTACTTTTACTTATGTAATTCTTCAAGTTCTTTTATATACGTTTTTAATTTGCTTGACTTTTAGGCAGGGCAGAATCTGTCAAGGGAAATAGAAAACAGAACCAACATTTCTCTATGTTGGCTGTGTCGAGCATCTGGGCTGTATCCTGAACTACTCAACAGTATTTGAGAATGATTTATGGAGCAGGTGGTAAGTGTGTGTATATTACGTCAATGTCAGTCCAGGGCTCCACGAAGAGATGAAGAGAGAAAGGGCCCTGACTTATGTACTAGCAGTTTTTAAAGCACAAAAGTCTTTAGAAGACTAAAAGCAATTCTCTTCAACGAGCAAGTTAGAACCAGAAGTAATGCCGATTGCTGAAGGTAAAGTAACATTTTGTTCCAAATCTTTAGGTAAAGATGATTTAAAAAAAAAAAAAAAACTCATGAAATAAAATGCAAGCCCAGTCTTCAAATAAAAACAAACAAAGCAAAACAAAAAATTTCTTGGCCTTCTCACAAGCTCTTTCTCCTAGCTTAATTTCCAATTATACAGAAAACTGAGACCATTTGAGTGAAAAACACATTTCTTTTCTGCTAAAAGGACCAACTGTTTTCTGTGTTTTTATGAAAATGCTAGTTGAAACGTTGTGTCCTTCCATTTCACCTGAATTTCTTGAATGAGTTACTCCAATTTACTATTCCTAGTCAAACATGACTAGCTCATTAAGTTATTGTGAGCATAAAATTACATAGCAATAGTAATTCTGACATTTACTAAGTGCTTATAATGTGTCAGGCACAGTCCTAAGCACCTCACATCTTTTATTCTTATATCAATCTCACTAGGTGGTCCAAATTAATAGCCTTGTTGGAGGGTGAGTAATTAATCCAAGACTGCACACTTAGCAAGTGGTTAGACCAGAACTTAAAGCAGTCTGGCTTCAGAATTCATGCTCTTGACAACTCCACTATGTTGCATGGTACCTTGCAAACAGGAGGGACTTGGGGCCATTGGGCCCCTTCCTCCCTCCTTATAAGACTATGGCAGCTCTCTGCAGACACCAATCTTTACTGCCATTCCTCAGAGTGGTGAAGACTGCATCTCGAAGAAGAGGAAATGCCACCTCACTTCTGACTCACAGACAGAGCCAGGAATTTTGTTTGTCCTGAATCTGTTTCTGAAAGAGGAAGTCTTTTCTAAACTGTCCTTCAGGTGGATGAGGTCTTGTTAGCTAGTATAGGAGAGCTGGCCAGGATAACAGTAGCAAGAAAAAGGCTGCTATTTCCTGAGGCTGCTCGTGTCTCTCTAGGACAGAGCTGTAGGACATAGGACAGAACAGACCAGCAGGCCACCCAGAGCCTGAGTGAGACTGACGGCTGAGAAACAACAGAAGGTAAAAGGATAATGCCTTCCCCAGCCATATTGGAGCCTGAGGCAAAAGAAAAAAATCACTAATACTAAACCTCTTATTTAAAATTTTTATATTTTTGATTTTTAGAAATGCTGCATTAAAATTTGAGTGATCTTGATGACTGACTGAGGTTTTTGGCACAATGCAAGTACCCCCCATACCTCTCTCTGGTCCCAGCCCTGACCCTGATCCAGCTGCCAGATGGCCCGAGTTTATTGTCAACCCTCTAACAGCTGCATGTATATACTTCAGCAAACTACTTGACTTGTGTTCTCATTTGTGGAATGACATAGAAACCTTTCTACACTACAGAAGGATTTAGTGATTATTTAGTGATAATCAAAGGACCTAACATGGCTGAAGTGCTCTGGGTTCTATAAATGTGGGCATGAGGAAGGTTTTGTAGAGATTCAGTAGACTTGACCTAAATTGTCCTTATTCCTTCCATAGATTCCCAGTACCCCAATTGGATCACTGGTGACAGAGGGAGAAGGAAATACTCTGATGGAAAGAGATCAAGCCCTTTGGTGAGGAGGGCCTAAAAGGAGAACCTGCTGCTTCTTCCATTTGTCCTGGTAAAGCAGAGATACTGGGGCAGGATGTTTGGATGGTTCTAGTATGTTCTCCAGGCATGTGACTATGGACCCTGATCCCCAGCCTTAAAAGGAGATAGACTGTACCAAGTGAAAATATTGATAAAGATCTAAGTCCTGACCCACTGTCTTTCTAATGCTGGACTTTTCATTGAAAGGATCAGTCATCAGATATTTCTTCTCAAATTCTTGGGATTTGTGGGACCTCAATCTCCCTTTACTACAAGGACTTAACACAGGCTCTCACATCCCCTTTCCTCGCAAACTACAAGAAAGGAGTTTTGTGGATGAGGGTGAACATAATTAAATAAGGAAAAACATGTTTTTAAGGGAAAATGCAATGTCTACCATCATTATATTATTTCCAGATTACTTTGAAGATGACTCATGAAAAAAAGACAGTTTTTAAAAAATAAGATAATGCCACATCCATTTTGCTGTATTTGTTTTGTATTTTTAGTTTACAGAGGGTCCCCCCAAGTTTGAGTAACCTGGTTCCCCTGTCTAGAACTATGATGCTGAAATGGAAGCCAGAGGAAAATTTGTTCCATTTCAGATGGATGGAGAAGGCCTATGGGTGAGAGTCAAGGGTCTCAGAACAAACAGGTGACTGGCCACGCATCCGGAAGAAGTGTCTATAAGCAGATCTCTGCTTGGACTCTTGCTTCTGCTGCTACATTTGCAGTCAGTGGAACTACTTGGTTGGGTGTTATAAATTATTGAGTGTGCGTCCTCAGATCTTCACCCAGGGCATGGGCACATACCCACTCTCCCAATTAGTCCTTCGACCACTTTATCAGGTCAGATCATTTAATCACTCAAGACTAAGCCAAGTTGGGAAGAAATCCCAAGTTAGAATTCCAACTGAACTTTTCATATGCCGTGTTCCTCTGTTTCAGGGACTGTCATAATAAACACTTCAGCTGACATTTCTCCTTTTCAGCTGCAACCCCAGACCTGACTTTGAGTCTGTGCTCCTGTTGAGAATAATGTTTTTGATTTTTATGCACCAGTCTTCTTCTTTGAACAGTCAACATATACATAGTGCTAGAAAAAAGTGCATCACGCCTCTCTCCATCCCCAGGAAGTGCTTCAGAATCAGTCTTCACGAACGTTGCACAGTTCATCAAAACAGGAAAGAGGGAGTAATGAACTATTTCAGAGCAGGAGAAACAAAGACATCAGACAAGCAGGCAGCTCTGGCCAGGGCCAACTAGATGGATTTTGCAGGGTGCCCTGGCCACATATACATATCTTTCCTGAAATATACATGTCTGAGGACAAGCAGGAATTGAGGCAGCAGCCTGATGCTGAAAACCAACTGCATCTGATTTCAAGGTCCTCAATGGAGAATGCCTTGCTTTAAACAGAGAAGAAACGAATTAAGCTATGGAACATCTAGGATTTTCAAGGTGTGTAAATTTGAACCACACTAGCAGTTTAGCTGGTGTTAGTGTTGTCATGTTAACTCTGTTATGACAGCATTATCCAAACTTCTTCAACCCAGACTTCCCACTGCCGTTATGAACCTTTCATCAAATGAACAAAGAACAGTATCTCTGCTTCATGTTCTTCATTCAATCATTTGTTGAATATATAACAAGTACCTACTTGTGCTGGTAATCTACTGCTACATAACGAATAATCTAAACCCCGGTGGCATAAAGCAATAGACATCGATAGTCTCAGAGTTTCTGTGGGTTAGGGATCTGAGCACAGCTTATGTGGGTCCTCTGCCTTAGCATCTCTTGCAAGCTGTAAGCAAGGAGTCACAAGGTCATAATCATTTCAAAGTCTGACTGAGGAAAGATACACTTTCATGCTCATGTGGTTGTTGGCATCCCCAAGTTCTTTACAGGCTGTTACCCAGAGTCCATCTCCAGTTCCTTGCTTCATGGGCTTCTCCAACTTGGCAGCCTGCTTTATTGATAATATAAGCCAAGAAGGAAAGAGAGAGAGAGAATCTGCAAGGAAGATAGAGGTACAAATCCTTTGTAACCTAATCATAGATGGGACATTCCATTACTAAGTCCAAGTACTATTGTTAGAAGCAAGGCACCAAGTCCCTCCCACATTCAATGGTAGGGGATTTCACAAAAGAGTAAATACAAGATGGGTGCATCATTGGGAGTCATGTCACAAGTTAACCACCACAGTTCCCTAAGGCAGGCTCTCTGCTTAGTGATGAAGATATAGTGACAGATCAAATAAGCCTCCTCCCTCCTGAAGTCCACTGTAGCAGCTGGAGATACTAAATTGTGAAAATCCAAGGGACATCTATAAGATGGAGATAAGTGACAGAGTAGACGAGTAAAGAGAGTCAGCTACGCTTCCTCTTAAGTCCTGGGTCAGGTGGATGAATGAGAGGTGGGTCTTTGAAAATCACTTTAGAAGTCATAAGAGTAATTCCCAATATAGATGGGGTATGTGGTTGCTAATAGGAATTAATTGGAAAAGAAAAAATAATAAACCCTGTGCTGATAAAACTGCTGCTTCAAGTCTCTTTGCAAGAGGAGTATGCCTTCCTTTTCTGAATTACACATGTGTACTAATAAAAAGTTTCCATAATAGGTTACACCTTATAGCCAAATTAATGTGCAAGCACCTGGCTGTCAGATTCTCCATGAGGCAAATTTGGTAGGGGAGGCTCTTGCCATGATAGGAAAAAGGAAGAATAAGGGGAACCCGGATGGGCTGATATTTCCTCATTATTGAAAAATAAAGGTAACAGTAGTAATTTACTGTGGATGGCAGAATAATGCCTCCCACCCCCAAAGATATGCACACCTAACCCCCAGAATTTGTGAATATGTTAACTTAGATGGCAGAAGGGACAGTTCAAATGTGATTAAGATTAAGGATCTTAAGACGGGAAGATTATCCTGGATGATCCCGGTGGGTCCAATGTAAGCACGTGAGTCTAAAAGTGGAAGAGTGGGACAGGCAGTTGCAATGGCAGAAGAAGCAGTAGAATTTTAAAGCATGAAGTTGGAGAAAGAAGGCCAGCACCAAGGAGCATGACTGGCCTCTAGAAGCTGGGAATAGTCCCCAGCCCACAGCCAGCAAGGACATGGAGACCTCAGTCCTACAACTGAAAACACTCCATTCTGCCAAAACCCAAATGAGCAAGGAATGGATCCTCCCCTAGAGCCTCCAGAGAGGAACATAGCACTGTAGACTGTGATTTTTCACCCCATGAGATCCAACTCAGACTTCTGACCTACAGAACTGTAAGATAACAAATCTGTGTTGTTTTAAGCTAAGTTTGTGATAATTGGTCATGGCAGCAATAGAAAACTAACATCTTTACTCATAGGATTGTAATAAGAATTTAGTTCACTAATATATGTTCACAGTACTGGAAATCCATCGAGCACACAGTCAGCAAGCTCTCTGCACGTGTTTGCCATTATCGTGACCCTGCAACCTGAGAGTTCTTAGTTTATAGATGGAAAATCATGACCCAGCTGAAAAATCACTTAGAGAATGTCTCCACATACTGTTTATTTCCAAATAAATCCCTTGTAGTGATCACATGGGCCATGTAATAAGCTGCAGGTTCCTGATGCCAGAGCCCTAAAGGAAAGGTGACCAATGAACAATATTTTTTTATAAAATATATATATATATATTCTTTACAGAATGTTTTTTTTTAATTTTTAAATTTCTTTTCAGCGTAACAGTATTCATCGTTTTTGCACCACACCCAGTGCTCCATGCAATCCGTGCCCTCCCTAATACCCACCACCTGGTTCCCCCAACCTCCCACCCCCCACCCCTTCAAAACCCTCAGGTTGTTTTTCAGAGTCCATAGTCTCTCATGGTTCACCTCCCCTTCCAATTTCCCTCAACTCCCTTCTCCTCTCCATCTCCCCTTGTCCTCCATGTTATTTGTTATGCTCCACAAATAAGTGAAACCATATGATAATTGACTCTCTCTGCTTATTTCACTCAGCAGAATCTCTTCCAGTCCTGTCCATGTTGCTAATGAACAATATTTTTAACGCTGTCCAGTAAACTGAATAAAGTGCCTACTGACCTTTGAAGATCTAACAATCTATTTTTTTTTTCATTCTGATAATTTCCTCTGGATTTACTTTAATTCATTTAGCATTGAAATAAGATTGGAACCATAGGTCAAATGCTAAAAAAAATTTTTTTCATGATATGTGTTCATCCTCGTATTGCCAGGTTATCATTTCCCCCCTCTTTTTCTGTTTATTCACCACTGTATGCCCAGCACTTGCAGTGCCAAAACCCAACCAGTCCTTACCCCAAAGGTGTTGCTCAGGGCTGGCTAATTGAGGTGGAATCGTTGTAGGGAATATCAAGGTATTTTTAACCTAACATTTTTTGAATCAGATCCCATATTTATTTTTTATTATTCATTCATTCATTCATTCATTCATTATTAAAGTATAGTTGGCATTCAATATTAGTTTTAGGTGTAGCTCCCATATTTATCCTTGGGATCAAGAAACTTGCAGAAAGTAAGGGAAACCAAGATCTTTGTCCCCGTTCTATGATCAGGAGATTTACTAATGCCTAAACATAACTGGCAAGAGAGGACAATGCATTATAAGATGGAGGTCTCAGATTGCGGGATAGATACTCTCTGGCATGTGGGGTGATTTCAGACTATGCAAGAACAGGGTGCTAAACAACATTGAATCAGAAAGCTACTCTGCTTCCCATCCTTCTGACTACTCTCAGAAGTAAGCCTTAGTTTTATGCTAGGCTGCCCTTAACATCCTTCTCATACTTGGCTTGTCTGCCTCTGCACCCTCAAGAGAAAGAGCTTCAGGCTGAGAGACCCAAGCTGGCCCAGTGTGGCTAGAATTTAATTACATTGTTTGGCTCCTGTTGTATTTATTTCCATGGATACCTTCTGTTTGTGGCCAATGACATGTTTTTCTATTTTCAGTAGTGGTATAATGTTGTCTTTTAAAATTACTTCATTTAAATTTTTAAAAAGTGAGTCCAATTTAAGTTTTTTTTTTTTTTAAGAAAGTAAATACTGTCCCAGATGGTTCATTGATATGGCGACAATTATAAAAGAGTTACAATACTAACTGAAGTTTAGGAAATAGTATAAAAAAATGGAGTGTGTCGTAGAGGCATAGGTATAATATTTGAGAGGAAGGAGACACTATTATCAACTGAGTTGGTCAGTTTCTGATGGGCCATCATGGAGGAAGTGGAATTTGGCATGGGGCAGTGACAGAGGAATGGGGTTTGCCATGGTTGAGAATATGGCATGTAGACCCTGGGATGCAAAGCTTGAACTAAGCAGAAATTGCCTCAAACGACAGCAAGCAGAGTATTTCCACTGAAATGAAGGCATGGGTAGGGAAGTAATGATAGATGAACCTTAATGAGGCTATAGAAAAATCTTCCGTTACAAGCTTTCCTTCCTTGGGTCAAGTCTACAAAGTAAGAGTTTCCTATTTCTCTCCAGGGACTGGCCCAAGCTAGCTCCCAGGTACCTCCATGATAACACAATATAAAGAGACCCTCCGGGATCTGGAGTCCTTATGCTGCTGTAGTTGTTGCAATTGTTGGAGGCTCTCCCACACACCCCAAACCTTTTGATACACAGCCCATCAACAAAGACTACATATCCTACCAAAGTCATTTCATTTCTATACCATTTTGACCATTTGTGATGTAAAGCTAACAGGTATGTCTCTCTTTCATTTTTGAGAGCCTGCAATTCTAAGAGATGTCATCCATCTGATGAGTCCAACATGAGTATTCATGGTTTGTTGAAAATTTGTGAGTTAAAAAAAAAAGTCATCTTCTATATCTGAAATCAAATAATTATTCTAAAGTTAATAATGTATGCCCTTCTGCCTGAGCTTAACAGTAATGGAAGAGAGGAGGTTCATGGGGGAAAGACATAGAGGCAGCTGTTAGTCTTAGGAGACTTTAATAAGTTTATAAATTTTAGATTTCCAACATTTAAAGAATATGAATGAACTGAATAATATATATAATATATACAATAAAGAACTGATTGCAAGTGTTAGACCTCAAATCTGATAAACCTCACCTGGTTTAGTGTCCCGGAAAGGTAGAATTTTGCTGACTGGGTTGTATTAGAAGGGCTACAGGAAATCTTTGAAACCAAATAAGTATTTATTGTCACCTGCTATTATCATGCCTGACATCATCACTGATCATTAATGACTAAAGTATTTGGATTCAGGCATCAGAACCCCAATGTTTATACCCTTGGTAAAGTATCACAAGGAGCCATTTATATCTTATCATGAGTCAGAAACCTCTTAGATTCATAAGGTGACACAAGATACACAACTTTTGATAGAAAAGAGGCTTATAGAGAAATACTGCATTAGGAAAACAGATTTTAGTGGGGTTACATTGAGTACCTGGTAAAGAAGAAGCAGGAGTGGCCCATGTAATAATTTATAATAGTATATAATGAGCACTGAAAGTACTCTAGTCCAATCAGAATGGGCATAGGCCTTTACCCACTGGTAGGGCTGCAGTGGTACATTCTGACTGAGCATCCATACTAAGAGAGGCCATCATGTAAGAGGGGATCTCAAGGACAAATTCTCAGAGCTCTGTAATGTTCACTCATTCAACAAACAGAATACTTATGAAGTTCCTACTGTGTGCAATGTGTTATATACCAAGTGTGGGGATGGGATTTTGGAAAGGCCCTTTATTTCAAGACCTTGTGCACTGCCATAACAAATAGTATTTAGGGTGTTTTTCTTTAACTCCATATTCTGTGGCGAATTTTAGTGATTTAAAAAAAGCAACAGTAATGTGATGTCACTGTAGGAAACTGGCAACAGTAATGTGATATCACTGTAGGAAACCGGCATGGATCCATTACATCTTGTCTTAGCATTATGAATACCTCTGGTATATAACAGCAATAACACATTCTCTCAGGGGTTCTATTTTGCTTGAGCTAACCCCACATTACCTCATTACCTCATTAGGTCATGAGCCTCATGGAGACCCACCAGGCAAAAAGACCTGTCTGACCCCAGATGATGTGAGAAACAAGTGACAACTTGGCCTCTTCAGACAAATTGCTTTGTCTTACACTCTGCTATTTCCATCTATTTCTTGCCACTTGTAAAATTAACAAGCAGCTGCCCTTTTAGGCTATCATTTGTAGCTACTGGCCTCAGGAAAGCTGATGCAGAAATGTGACAGATAACATAGGGGTTAAAAATTACCAACCATGCTTGAACGACACACCAAATTGTCACTAAAATACCAAATTTCTTCCCATAGAGGATTAAAAGTATGTTATATTCTTGGGACACTGGAGATATGGTGAGGCAGGGACTTTTTTATTTCAGCTTATCAGTCAGCTGAGGAAAAAAATTATTTCAGTTGAGCTAGTAGGTTGCAGAGGATGGAAGAGAATCTTTGAGACCACAAGGTTATATAATAGACATCCACTATTTTTGCATGCCTAGCATCTCTTACCCATTCTATTGGCAAAGGCACCTAATTTCCCTTGGGGTCTATTCTTCCCCTACTTTCAAGTCCAAGTTTCTCCATTTTCTGACTTCAAAGATGGGCGTACAACTCAAGACACGTTCATCAAAATGTTTCACCCACTTGGGCACAATAATTGCTATAAAGATGGACAGATGAGTCAAATGAAATCAATAAAAGTCAATAAAACTCAACCTTGAATCGTTTTTAGAAGAGCATGGTGGGGAAGTCTTCATTCCACTGGGATTACAGAATGGAGAGAATGTAAGCCTAGTATCACTGGCAAACATCCTGCCACCACAAGGAAAACCCCAACTGGGTGAAAATGAAAAAGCTGTAATGACAACTTTTGAATCCCTGGACTGAACCCTTAGTCACTTGAACTGAACATTCCTTTACTTAAACTAATTTTGAAAGGACTTTCTGAACAATTCAGGTAATTCCTCCCAGAGGCATTTGTATCTGTTTCCTCTTGGTAATAAATTGAAAAATCTTTGTTTCTTGGTAAAGAAATTATAGATTTTAAAATCTGAGGGATGGAGCAATCCCTGAAATTTTTCCTCAGGCAACAACCAACTGTTCTGGTCCCAAGCAGGCTTCAGTGCCATAAGGTGCTGGACAACCAGACTGAAATAACAGTCATGAGAGTGGCCCATCATCCCAAAGAAGGAAAGTCTAACTATTCACACAGAAACATAAAGCCTAATTCAGCAAGGCCATCTGTGATTTTTTTCCAGTCTCTAGAGCAGCACAGAAGAGTTGACTATCCTGCAGATTACTCCTTACTACGTTACAATTTAATTTTATATCCTGTCTTTTTCATTGCTAAACTCTATCCTGAAGAGAAAGAAATACTACCATCACTGTCCATCAAAGGTTCTGGTATCTGGGGAAAACTTTATCAGCTTGAGAGAAAATTAGACATGTTAGAGAAAAAAGTATTATCCTACAGCTGTTAATTAAGAGTCTGACTGAAAAGAAAAGATTTCCATGTAAACACAGTCTTTTCAAAAGACTGATTTCTGTTAGGAAGATGAGGGTGACCATAAGAAATTGAAATTCTGATACACTGCAGGGTCATCAGTTATAAATCTAAGTCTTCCTGTGGTATCAACTCACTGCTACTAGAAAAATAAAAGGACATATAAATGTTTTCTATTGTTTTCTGTCAGTTTATCCTGCTTTGGGATTAAACCATCATGGAATTAAATGAGACCATTAGGATCGCCAAGGAAGCAGTAAATCAGTAAATTATGAATTCTGGAGGTAGATTAACTGATCTCATCCAATTACCAATTGTGTGGATTTAGGGCTCAATAAATGCTTATTACTACTATGATGGTCATTGTTACCAGTCCGAATCCTTCATGCAGGAAGCTTATATCCCAAGGTGGCTTAAGGGTTTTAGCCCAGAGTTACCCAGATGAGTTGTACATTCAGGTTTAGAACTCCTAGATTCAGAAATCTCCATTTTCCACCTTCAAAATGTCAAATGATAGTTCTATTTGTATTGTATTTTTAAACTATAGTCAAGGAAGCTTCAGATAGTCCTTAAAAAGAAGAGGTTATTAAAAACTTGTGGGAAATAAAAATAGGAGTGGAGATTTAAATCTTTTAAATTGTAAAGAGTCATCAACGAATAAGAATGTCTAAAACTGCAATAAGTATAATAAAAAATTCTATGCCATGCACCAAAGAGATAATCAATTATGAATTCCCCCAGGCTGAATGATAAGAACAGCTTCTTTGCTAAAATTATGGAGACAAATTTCCCTGGAACAAAGAAATTACAGGAAGTGTAACAAGACAGAAGGCAGGCAAAAACCCTTAATTAACCGAAGTTTTTACATGATGTTCTATATGCAGTTTTGTTACTCAGTTTGGCTTGTTAGCTTCTTAGGAGTTCTCTACCAAGGCATATCTTCCCATGAGAAACTTATTCTCTCACTTCAACTTTTTCTCTTCCTTATTCCTCTTTCCCATTCCTCACACCGAAACCACAATTGAGCTATCCTGTTTTCTCTGGACCCTGTTGGGTGATAACTGTTCAAGCTGATCCACTGCTCTGGGTTAACCCTGTGACAAGGAGCTAAAGGCTCAGCATGCCACACTCTTGGGATATATCTACATTGTACATAAGTCTGTCTTCCAGAAGCTCAAGGTTTTAGCTCAAAGGAACAAGGTTAATGAGAGAAACTCCAATAGGTATGAAGGGGAGGGTGAAGACATGGTAGCTGGTAGTGCAGTTCTTTAACAGCAAAGATCCCTCACTTGGATAAAATGGACAGGTTCATACACCAGCATCACATGGAGCCTGCTCCAGAAATGGGTGAGATGATTTAATATTTAAGTTAACCCCAGAATTTATATATTTGTTTCCATACCCACAAATAGAATTCAGTTTGTACCTAGACCTTTATTTATAAAAAAAAATATTCTTACCTGGAGTTTAATAACTTATAGCAAAAATTACGCTAAGCTCAGGTGATTGGTTATGAATATGAATAATATTTTTATTCTTCTTTAAAGCAGATGAATATTTTCTTAAAATCTCTGAGTTTTGTTTAAAAGTGCTCAGAAACAACATTTAATGCTCTCAACCAAAACTGTCATTGGGATTCAGATATATAAATTCATATCAGAAACTGGTCAGCTGGGGACCACTTGTGTATGTAGATTCCTAGCCCATCATATTTACAAGAGATGAGTGAAAGTTTATATAAAGAAGGATAGTTTAATTTGCTTATTTTTATCATACTTGCAAGTGTAGAAAGTTAAACTTTTAATTTTGGAAAATACGTCCAAGGTTAAAATTGAACAATGACATTTGGTATAGACGTTCAAGCTAGTGCATGCTGGTATTTTTTTAAATAATTTCTTTAATAAGCAAATAAATAAAATAAAACCTTTACAAAGTTAAGCAAAGATACTTTTCCCTTTTCACACCACTGGGATCTTTAATACACAAAAACAGTCTGCCCCGTCAGATGGGGACAGTGAAAATATTTGAAAAATATTTTCTATGCTCACAGGAGGAAAACATACAGCAAGACTAACTGATAAAGCCTAACTTAGATGTTAACTCATCATGGGACACTGGCTGTGCATTCATTGCCAAGAGAATGCCTTTGGGATGTTGGATCAAAGAAACTGTTTAATTCCCCAGTTTAACTAGTAGGGCATAATAGCTCTGAGATAATTCCTGGCTCAATAAAACAAGATGGAAGACATACCCATGTAAATTGGCCTTTTTTTTTTTTTTTCTGCCAAAGCTCTCAGATGTGACCAGACAATTATACTTGAAAACCTAAGTTTATTTAAAAGAAGTACTAGTGTCCAAAAAAAGACTTTCCACTTTGTTGGGGCTAACAGAAATCTTTTGCTTCTGATAAAATATTTTTCCTGATGCCTGTTGGGATCTCATAAATATTTATAATAAATTCCTCTGGTTGCTTAAAGAGAATGGTAGTTTATTTCAGAAATCTAGAACTTTATATGGGTTTGTATAAAAACTTTTGACAAAAGAAATTTCACAATAGGCTTTCAATGATGAAGACATCAAATTTAGTTTCTTAATCCCAATAGTACTAAAACAGAATTATAGGAAAGTGAAATTATAATTTATAATTTCCCACTCAACTTTGTATATGCCTAGTTATAGAAAGCAAGAATATAATCAAATAAGGAAAAACTCTAGGTGATCTTTGTTTCATCCTGAGTAATCCTTGGCATTTCAGATCAGTAAAGACTGGGCAAATCCTGAGACAGAGTAAATAGTGTAGATCTGTTCCAAAGATAATCAGATGGCCAGGAACTTCTAGCTCAATGTAAGCCCATAGGCCCCATTCATGTGCGAAAATTCATCCATCAGCCAGAACAAAACTGGACTCCCTGGGTTTGATTAAAATTAGAACTTTAAAAGTTGGTCAGCTCAGGATTTAACCATCCAGGTAAGTAAGGCAGAAGTTTCAGTTCTTCTGAATTCTTAGTGAGCTCATACTGTGAGTACTTTGTATGGTGAACACCTTCTGGCTCCTATTTGTTTGGAATACTCAGCATTTAAAGCATACACACATATATAGATACTCACCCTAGGAAACAGATTCATTCTTGGTGGTGAAATTGCCTAATAGTCTTCCATACACACCTGTGAACACCTGTGAACATGAGCCATCTGCTTGTGTCTTTGTCAGAATTTATTTTTCCTCATTTGTCTTTTAAGATGTAATCTCTTTTAAAAAAAAATATTTATTTTAGAGAGAGAGAGAGTGAGTTCAGGAAGACAGAGAGGGAGATAATCCCAAGCAGATTCCTCTCTAAGCATGAAGCCCAATGTGAGGCTCAATTCCACAACTTTGAGATCATGACTTGAGCCAAAATCAAGAGTTCGATGTTGAACCAACTGAACCACACTTAAAATTCATTCTCTCAGATCACTTCTCTTTCCTTTCTGGATCTCAAACAGCTGACTTTTATGGGCTGCATCCCTTTTTCTTTATTACACTGGCTTCCAACTGGGTTTGACCCCAGTGGAAGGGAGATGTCAAAGCAGGAGAAAGCAGGGTTAGGTACCCTAGTTAATGCCCACTAAATTCCTTTCCACATGTCCTGTTATCAGGGCAGTTTCAGACAGACTCAAATATGTCCAGATGTCATCAGGCACCTAATCCTGCAGCCATCCTTAGGAACACATGTTTTCCCAAGTACTTTGACTAATGTGTCCTTCATTAGGGAGGAGAAAAAAAAAACATACAGTATTTCAATAAGAGCTCTCTTCAAAGATGTTCCAACATCAATCTACCTCTGAAATGAATCTTTCACTTTTGTTTCCATAAAACCTGGGGCTACGTGATGGGCTTTGGTTGCAGAGCTAGTTGTAGGTGACCCCTTTGACAAAAGTGCTGCATTCATGACCTAGTACTAAATTTTAGAATGTAAGGATTAGCTTGTTACCATATTTCTCAGCTTTGGATCCACAGCTAAAACATAAAACCGAAGAGTCTCATTTCAGTATTCTGTTATGAATGTGACTTTTCCTATGAACTAGATGTGTCATTCTTGCAGAAACAGAATTTTGAGCTGGAAATTCACCCTAAAATTTTTCTTCCACCACACCTTTCTGTCTATACTATGGGGTTCATATTAGGATCCAGTGGAATAAATGGTGTGAATTTTATAAAACAGAATACACATGTTGTAATATGGTTCAAAACCCAGTTTCCAAGTTCCAAAAGTAAAACTGAGAGTAAACTTCTGCCTTTAGGTGAGCCCTTACACAAAATATATTGATATCGGATAGGGGAATAAAAAAGAACACTCTCTAAAGCCACTCCAGAACTCAAGGAAAGGCAGAATTCTCATTTTTACCACTCCAGGCAGTAAACACATAGAATAATGAGAAGGGGTAGGGGTTATTAGGTATCACCCCAGAAGCCCGTCAGTATAGCAAAGGCAATCCCAGTGTGAAAGACTGCAACCTAAGTTCTATGACACCAGGCTGCTGCCTGAGTAAAGACCCAGTTTCTCCTTGCTTTGGGGGTACTCTTAAAACTCAATCATGTCATTTTCCTTTTTATTCCAGTTACTGCACTATAACAAAGTTGCATCATATACCTGGTAATATGAAGTCTACAGTCTTCATAGAAGTTAGGCATCAACCTGGTAACTAAAGGAAGAAAGTCTCATTTCAAAGTAGCGTTTTATTTATTTATTTATTTATTTATTTATTTATTTTGGAGACCCAGTCTTCGAAAAGGAGATTTTGCAGAGGAACTGGCTAAACCAACGTGTGGGTAGTTCATATTGCTGTGGAACATTTTTAGTGACTAGATTATCTTATCTAAAAGTAGCTGATCCTACCTTCTTGGAGTCAACAGGTTCAATGTTTTCAGTGTATTTTTTTCCAGTGGTAGTAGTGGTATTTAATATGAACATATTTCATCGTATACATCCATTTACTATCTCTAAAATGGCCCTGCTTCATTCAATCAAAAAAAAACATTGTTTGAGCACTAAAAGTGGAAGATGCTGTTCCAGGTGATAGTGATACAAAATTGACTAAGACGTGGTTCCTGCTCTCCAGGAACTCATGATTCCTCTGAAGAAACATTCACTCCATGTATATAATACAATGTGATATGTGGGTATATTCATGGGATACTAATTTAAAGTGCCATGAAATTCTGTGTATATTGTGGCCTTGTTATTTGTCACTTGAAAAAAAAATCAGTAGTTCTCTAGACAGAGATGAGGGGAAGGGCACTCAGGGAGAAGTAACGTGTACTTAATGGTAAAATTCCTTAGAAATCCAACATTGAAAGTTTTGGTGTCATAAAATAGGATTTCAACTGGTTCTGTGCCAGGCATATGTTTTAGTCATAAGAATTCTCATTTTCACATAACTTAAGAAACTTTATCATGTTGATTATTGTTGCCCTCTGCCAACAAAATGAATAAATTATTTATTCTTTCTGATTTTCTTGTAAGAAGTCTCACTGTATTTCAGCCAAATTTTTCCTTTTCTGTTCCATAGACTTAACAATTTAAAATAGATACTTTCCATACTTCCATGCCTTCATATGGGTTGCTAATTCTTCCTGAAATAGCCTTCCTTCCACCCATTGCATACCCCCTAATTTTTGCACATTTTGTTTCCATTTTTCTTGTAGATTCTTATCAAGTTTCCTATTCTAAGAAGTATTGATGAGCCCCTCTCTTTCATATGAATTTGTGTCTCTACTGGGTACTCCTGCCTCACCTTGTACATATGCTTTTCACAGGCCTTACCACTCTTACTGTTACCAATGGTTTGTCTGTCTCCTTTACACTTATTCTGCTAAGGTAGAATCATCTTCTTCATCTCTGATTCCATAGTGATTAACACAGGGCCCAGCAAAGAGAATGCAGTCATATTAGTTGATGAATGAATAAATGGGTGAATGATGTGGAAGAACTGAAATCAGAATCCAGTATTTCTCACAAGTCCAATACTCTTTTAATTCTTTTATAATAAACTAAGTAAAAAATGAATGTGTTCTTAAGCACCAATGTACTCAAAATATATCTTGATTATTGAAATTAAGGACTGTCTGATTCTGGAGCAATGTTGCAATTTTTTAGTTCCTAGGAATAAATGCTCATGCTCTTCAAATGTTTTCTCTGTGGGATGAACATAGAATTATAATCTAAAAATATCTCAATAGACTTGAGGAAAACCTGAATCTAAGAGGATGAAAACTGATGGAGATAAATTTAAGCTTTTGTACAAGCGCATGATAGGGGAAGGATATAACTCAGCAGGAGCATAGTTGGAAAAGACTTAAAAGTTAATTTAAAGATCACTGTGGGTTTTGTATAAATCTGGAGTATGATTTAGTCCCATGAAAATCTGATGTAGTCTCCAGCTGTATCAATAAAAGTATTGTTTCTGAAGTAAGAAAGATAAAAATCTTATTCCACTGTTTTTTGACACTCTGGAGTAATGGTCTTCAGACTGGAATATAATTACCCCAAGAATATGCAGAGACTTGAAAGGGAATAAGCACATGGATATTTTAAGGGGAATGCATTTCCAGGTCATCACTGTCCATATTTGTTCTTTTCTAACCTGATCCCTCTGAGAAGGTGACTATGGTCAAGATTCTTCTTTACTGCTCCCAACCCCCATCAACATTTTCCCATGATATAAAGGGAAGATACAGCTCTCATTCACCCACAGTCTTGGTGTGTTGCTCAAAGTGTTAAAACACTACAGAGAAAGAAAATAGAAAGAAAAGAACAATTATACAAATCCTTCAATTAAGGGTAATTCATCCAAATACCCTCCCCATCTAACTTACTTAAAAAGCACCAACTCAACACACACAAAAAAGATAATCACATCAAAAAATGGGTAGAAGGGGGCGCCTGGGTGGCTCAGTGGGTTAAAGCCTCTGCCTTCGGCTCAGGTCATGATCCCAGGTCCTGGGATCGAGCCCCGCATTGGGCTCTCTGCTCAGCAGGGAGCCTGCTTCCTCCCTCCCTCTCTGCCTGCCTCTCTGCCCATTTGTGATCTCTGTCTGTCAAATAAACAAATAAAATCTTTTAAAAAAATGGGTAGAAGACATGAACAGACACTTCTCCAAAGAAGACGTACAAATGGCTAACGGACACATGAAAAAATGTTCATCATCATTAGCCATCAGGGACATTCAAATCAAAACCACACTGAGATACCACCTTACACCAGTTAGAATGGCCAAAATTAACAAGACAGTAAACAACAAGTGTTGGAGAGGATGTGGAGAAAGGGGAACCCTCTTACACTGTTGGTGGGAATGCAAGTTGGTGCAGCCACTTTGGGAAACAGTGTGGAGATTCCTTAAGAAATTAAAAATAGAGCTACCCTATGACCCTGCGATTGCACTACTGGGTATTTACCCCAAAGATACAGATGTAGTGAAAAGAAGGGCCATCTGTACCTCAATGTTCATAGCAACAGTGGCCACAGTCGCCAAACTGTGTAAAGAGCCAAGATGCCTTTCAACAGATGAATGGATAAAGGAGATATGGTCTACATATACAATGGAATACTATGCCTCCATCAGAAAGGATGAATACCCAACTTTTGTTATCAACATGGATGGGACTGGAGGAGATTATGCTGAGTGAAATAGGTCAAGCAGAGAGAATCAATTATCTTATGGTTTCACTTACTTGTGGAGCATAAGGAATAACACGGAGGACATTGGGAGTTGGAGATGAGAAGGGAGTTGGGGGAAATTGGAGGGGGGGATGCACCATGAGAGACTGTGGACTCTGAGAAACAAACTGAGGGTTTTGGAGGGGAGATGGGTAGGGGGCTGTGTGAGCCTGGTGGTGGGTATTAAGGAGGGCACCTATTGCATGGAGCACTGGGTGTGGTGCATAAACAGTGAATCATGGAACACAAAAAAAAAAATTTTTTTTTTAAAAAGCACTAACAATAAATATTTACCTTTTTGTTTGTTAATCATTTATCAAAATTTTATAATGGGTTCCTGCTTTGATACATTACATACTGATATTATATGCTCATAAAAATTTTTAACACATAAATCCTATCATTACAAGAAATAAAAAATTAAATTGGTTTTTTCATTACAGAGAATAATTAGTGTTATTAACATATGGCGTTAAGTAAAAAAATTGTATTACACTAGAATAAAGTTCTGTGGGAGAAATGAAATAAAATTATGATTCTAAGAAGAAATAAGAGTGAGTCTAAATCATCAACAAAATACAAATGCATGTGCTTTTTTCAAAATGGTTAATGGTGAGTATGATGAAGTCTTAGAATATAGATAAGGTTCAACAACATAGAGTTCGGAGCCAATGGACAAGAAAGAATTCTTGACATGTCTTTGGTGCAAAATGGTGGTTTATTAAAGCAGGAGGACAGGACCTGTGGGCAGAAAGAGCTGCTGACCCTGGGATGTGAGGAGTGGTCCATTATATACTTGCAAGTTGGGAGAGGGTTAGGGATGGTGTACATCTCTGAGGAATTTTGGAACAAGGTTTCCAGGACCTTCAGGGGCTAGCTATTGTTGGGAAAAAGGTTACTCATTACCAGTAACAAAACCTTTTTGAGAGACCCTTTAAATGTTTACCAGTGGGCCATATGCTTGGGAATGATTGTCAACACCATCTTGGAGGGTTTAGAGATAAAGTTTCCAAAGGAATTGTTAAAGTAGACTTACAGGATCCTGGTTGGGGGTAGGGGTTGGTCAGGCTAGGATTGTCCTTTGACTTAGCAAAGACTTAAGATGGGGTAGTTGAATCCCTAGAGGAATGTCACTCTGCCTGTTTTAAGGGCTTGTCAGTGGGTAAGGAAATTTAATGATTTTTCTTCTGCCTCTGTTTCCTAGATCAAGTATTAAATCACCTTGATGTTTATATTCCTTTGGATACATTAAAAAGAATGATGCAACACTTTTATTTTTAAAATCAATGTCTCTGATACACTGGAAATTACATCTACTGCAACTATTTATACTTGGGATGAAAAGTTTTAGATTCCTACTTCCAAAGGAGTACATAGTTTTTCAAAGTTCTTATAGGGAGTACATGAGTAAATCTAACCATTGTCCAGTGAATCGCATTTAATACTTAGCCTAACACTTCAAAAGGGGTATAGAGAAAATAAGATGGTCAAGGAAGAATCATAGGATGGCAAAAAGACTTGAAATCATCTCCTATAATAATTCTCAAAAACAAGCAAGCAAACTAACAATGAGTACTTACCTAGGGGAAGAAAAGAATCTATAGACCTATAACAGTGGTCTTCAGCTCTTTGGAAAGCTGTATTTATAGCCCACAGGACAGGTCAAGGACTAGGGGTGTAAAATAGCAGGATTTCAGCTCCTATTTGAATTTTCTTCATGGTAGAGGACCTTTTGTTTACCCCTCTCTACACAGTATCCTGATGTAATCCTTGGCAAATAATAGGCACACAATAAGTATTTGTTAAATGAATGAGTAAACTCAGTATGGGAAACCATTTCTCAGCGTTAAATCTGCCCAAAGATTAAATGGACTACCACAGAAGTTCCCTTCAGGGAGGTATTCAGTTTCAAGTTTAAAGGGGATTAACACAATAGAGTGTTTGTTGGCTGAGAAGGATCTTTAGAGTCACTTTCGACATTCCTCTTCTGGAATTCATGATATAATTTCTTCCATATCAGGAAGAACTCTATATTGAGAACCTAAATCATTACCAGAAAAAATAATGCCATTTTTTACACATACGTTTAAGAGACAGATTTTTTTTTCTCTGCCCAGCATTAATAGGAATCGTTTTTGTGTAAATACGTATCACTTTAATATTGTTAGGGAATGTTGAGTTTGTGGTGGACATCACTAATTTAATTGGGACAACTTCAATAACCAGAATCAATTAGAATGATAACAAGAAGCAGGTGGCTGTGTTAATTTCTTTCTAATCGTGTCTGTGACTCACTAATTTAATAATTACGGCCAGTATACTGAATTTTCCATCAGGGCTATCTTAACTGGATCCAATTAAGGAAGGCATCTGGATACCTCTTGAAATAAGCAGCAGAAATTAAATTGAAAGAGGACTGGAAGAAGACTTAGAAATTTAAATTTAAATTTAAATTTCCAGAAGACTTAGAAATTCTTCTCTCATTTCTATATGGGAAAATTCTCCTAAACTTCTTTAGTAAGAACTTGTTACCTTTTCTACAATAAAGAACAAAGTGAGGCAAATATCTAGGTAACCTAATTCAAGATGATAGAAAACCACATAACAACCGTGGCCCTTTGAAATCCATCTTTGCCCATCCACTCTGATTTCTTTTCATCTATATTTAACCCTGGCTTACTGGTCCCTGGATTTCTATAACCCAGTGTGGAGAACCTGCACCCTGGTAGAGGTTCTTACTTATCTGATACCACGGACAGCTCCTCCTCTTTCTCCCAATAAAGAACCAACAATAAAATCCATTTTGTTTTTCCCCTCTTCTAAAATGTAATGTTAGGTCTTCAACTAAACCAACTGTCAATCTTCAAGAGTCCTTTATCTTTAGTGAACACTTCTAGGAGGCCATAGAACTCTACACAAAGTTTTAGTAGCTGCAGACCAGTTGGCTCAGGTCAACACCTCTTCAGATATCTCTCTGAAAGCTTCATTTTGAAATCCAATATTACCAGGGTAATATTTATCATAATCTCTCTCACTCTATGTTATATTATTATTAATATTTTTTTCATTTAGTGAAGAGATGTTATTGGAAATTGTTCCTACTTTGCCTTTGTAAAAAACAATGTAATATATGACTCTAGAAGTCTGGGCCCATGTCCCAGTTTATTGTTGACAAATTGTGCTTCTCTCACTTTTTTGGATCTTAGTTTTATATAATTTTCATAATAAGAGGATAATAGCCATGAAGTACCAGCCACACAGTAATATTACATCCCTGATACCTATGACGATAGGTATACTATAAATACTATAATATAGTTACAAATAAGAAATGACTAATTTTACTCTTCACTTCACCTCCGCTCTTCCTTTTCACTCTTTCAGCAAATCCTTCAAAGTTTACATTTAAACTAGCCAATTGTTCCTTCCCTGTATTAGAGCAAAACTATAGAGTTTTCTCATTTTATCCCTTCAACCCAGTGATAATTACTCTGCCCAAATCATCTTCTGTTCTGGGCATCTGATTTCTCATCTGTCAGTAACTTCTCTTGACATTTATATTCCTTTTTAAACGTTTTTGCCAGATCAACACAAAATAATATGGGGGGAAAAAAACCAACCCTGAGTGTACCTGGTCCCACATTCCAGTCTCTGAGAACACAAGAGCTATTAATGTCTTCTTGAAGACTGTCTCTTTGTTGTTCTCTAGTTACTCCATGAGCTTACCTGGACCGAAGTCAAGTTGTTGGAATGAGTAGTTACTTTTCTAGCTCAATACTGGCTGTATTCCCCTTTCTCTCCCTTCACTGTTCCAACTCCCATACTCTTTTCTTGAAAGGAAGCATATTGAGGATGAAAGGACACAGATAGTGCAGCCAGATTTGAATCCTGTCTTCACTGTTTCCCTGATAAGTGACTCTCCTGAGCCTGTTTCCTCATTTGTATAATGGTGATAATAACAACTAACAAGCAAAATAATAAGTGAAGACATTTTTGGAAACCAGAAGGTAAACAATAAATGACAGTTGACTTTGTACCAAGTGTGATTCTGAGTGTTCTGTTGTCAAGTAGAGTGTTACTGAACAATGTAATATATATTAAAAATAATAATTTCTATTGTAGATGCTATATGCTTATAATGATTCCATTCCCTTTATAAGCAGTTTATGAGTAAAATGTGAAACAATAGTAATGACAATATAATAAAGTAAGAGAAAATCTGGAAAAATAGTTGATGCTTTCTTATATAATTTTTACTAATTATGCCCTAAAAAAGGACAACATTTTTTTTAAGATTTTATTTATTTATTTGACATTGAGAGAGACAGAGAGAGAGAGAGAGAGAGAGAGAGAGGGAAAACAAGCAGGGGGAGTGGGAGAGGGAGAAGCAGGCTTCCCATTGAGCAGGGAGCCCAATGAGGGGCTCCATCCCAGGACCCTGGGATCATGACCTGAGCCAAAGGCAGATGCTTAACAACTGAGTCACCCAGGAACCCCAACAATATTATTTTTAAAGTAATTTTGAAACTCAGAGTAAACAATGTAAATAATTTACCCATATTTTTAAAACATATTTATCCTCAGGGTTTTTTTCTCTTTTGTTAACTATTATAAAAATAAATTACCATAGAAGATATTTTAGACATATTACTACTCAACTATTCTAAATTAATTGCCAGTGTTATCCTTTGAGAAATAAAACAAGATGTGTGTAAGCAGACTACAATATTATTAGTTAATTAAATTTCTCCTAAACTTGTAGAGTAGTAAATATTAACAGTATTTGAAGACCATTTCCACTAAGTAACACATTTATTAATAAGTTGTGTATTTTTAAAAAATCAGTATTTTAGGACTTCTGAACATGAGATATTTACTATGCACTTACTCTCAAGAGCATATACACAAAATGTTTCCATAAACAGAGCTCTTGAAAATTTGCTTTTATTCAGTAAACCAATTTTTACCACTTAACATAACTTGTCTACAGCTTGAAGTACTCCCACATTTCATACACACTTTACAAATAATTGGAATATTGATATGCAAACATCATATGCAATGCTGGATGAGGGCAAAGCAGTTACACATTTGCCACAAGTAAGAGAAATATGTGTATGTATGTGTGTGTGCCTGTGTATGTGTATGTGTATGTGTGTATAGACACACATATATATAATTTGTAGTGGAATAATGTAAAAGGCAAATACATAGATTAAGAGTTGGAAATGTCTCAAATGGAGGGAGACACAATGTTGAATTTGGATGTCTATAGAAACCTATTCCAGCTGTCTCAGTCAAAACTCATTCACAGTGTTATTTGCCACCTGCAGCCAACACATGCACAACCCTTCAGTCTTATCATTCAGTCTCCACAATACTGTATTGTGGTAAGCTGCAAAGGCACTACAATCTCCATTTAAATAAATTTACAAAGTACAAAGATAATTCACCAGCATTCTGGAATGATAACAACTTTAACAATAATGCAAGGAAATTTGCCCAACACAACATGCATCCTGAGTTTCCTCTAAGATAGACATTTCAGAATATATAACTCAACATTTTTCAAACATAAAGAAAAAGTCAGGAAATATTATTTTCTATTTTACTTTAGTTATGGACACTCAGGGAA
Organism: Martes martes; assembly: GCF_963455335.1. NCBI lineage: Eukaryota > Metazoa > Chordata > Mammalia > Carnivora > Mustelidae > Martes > Martes martes. The sequence goes on from NC_137890.1 coordinate 163,933,915, forward strand.
GCATTTAGTAATCTTTGCCTGGGAGAAAAATTTTATTAAAAAAAAAAGAAGAAGAAAAGTCAATGAGAAATGAGTCAGATTCAGAAAAAGTGAAAAGATGTGTATATATTCTCAACTAGAAAAAAAGTAAAGGAAATTGGTGCCAAGAATTCCATCAGCTTCCCTGTGAATGGAATGTAACCTTTCATTCACTGAACAAATAGATGCAATGATATGCCTGAAGAAATGACACAGAGTATCTGTCACTGCTTATTAGGAACTTCCCCCAAGTCTAATGTATTCCTTCAGCTACGTTTGGAGAAGTCCCACTGAATAGACCAATACATTTCCTTTTCTGAAATAAGCACTGCAACTTAGAAAACAGTAAGAAAATCTCTACATCCTTGAAGTTGCTCTCAACTTTCACTTTGTCTCAGCTGCTACCCTCCTTCTCTGCATCACTTTTTCATGCTCATGTTTACCCATGAACTTCTCACCTACGTCATTTTATGGTCAAGTACTCCAATTAGTCAACTTGCTACTTTAATTTTCCTTATTACAAAAAATAATACGTATTAATTATGAAGAATTTTTAAATTAGAGAAAGGGACAAAAAAATAAAGTAAAAACCACCCATATTCCTACCATGTAAATAAACTACTATTAACAACTGATGCATTTTAAATTATATTTTTCTACCCCCTTAACAGGCAACCATGATATAATGCAAAAAGTTTAATCTGGACTTTGAATTTGTCTCATTTCCCAATACAATAGGATGCTTTTATAATGTAGATAAATGAAAAGTCTGCTCTACATGTTTGAGCAAGAATATGTCAAAAACCTTGTGTTGAGAAGGGAAAGCAAGTCAAAAAATACATTCGGTATGATAGCATTTATGTAAAATTTTAAAGGCAATTATTCAATATCTTGGCATATTATCTGTGGGTACATAATAGGTTGAAAAATAGATAAGCACTTAAGAAAAATAGCTTCAAGGTAATTAATGAGCTCTGGAGAGGAGAAGATGAGAGCAGAGTGTCAGTGTTTAAACTGTACTGGGAGTATTTCACTTCTGAAAAAAAGAGATATTTAGAAGTGATAGAAATGCTCATTATCTTGATGGTGGTGATTGTTTCATCAGTGTCTATATACATCAAAACTTAACAAATGGTACACTTTAAACTTGTACAGATATAGGTGACATATGTCAACTAAACTCAAAGCTGTTTAAAAAAGTAAAAGTCAAAAGTGATATAAAGAAAACATAACAAAAGACAATTTAACAGTTCTGAATTATGGCACATGGCTGCCTGTGATATCTTTCTCAACACTCCTTGGTACATCTTAAATATTGCAAGTAAGCAGAAAAAAATGCTACCTTGTCCAGAATGCAGAAATAAATAATAAAATCCTCTTTTTCATTTTTTTAATCTGAAAGAACTTTACAAAATGTTACGCTTGTATGTGGTGGAAATGGTAAAGAGCTTTTTCTAGAATGCAAACTGAGGGACAACATCAGGGGATCTGGAAGAAATGCAGAGCTTTCTCTTCTCCGTGCTATCAAAAGCCCCTTTGGGGGAAATTTTTCATGCTCCCAAGAATCTTTGCCCTTTTATGTCAAGGGGAGGAGTTACCTTATATATTTCTGTATATTTTAAATATTTAACTGGGAAGTTTCCCTTGATATTCAACAAAACATGTCAGACACCAGCTTGTTCACCTAAACTCAGTGGCTTGTTGCTGTGATCTGGCTGTCTTTACCGCTCTTGCCTCAGTATCCCCTCCTCTGTGTCTTCTTCCTATCGGACCTTTCACGTGCACCCCCCATGGGTGTTGTGAGTAACTACTGCTAGGATTGTCCTATGATTAAATAAATGCCCATGAAGCTCTTAGAGCAGCATCCAGGACCTGGTAAGCACAGGATAAAAGCCGTTGATCATGCACATGATTGTTTTGCTAGACGAAGCATGCACATGTCGCCTGGCCCTTCCTCACTCTGAGAAAACATTGAGCAGTTGCCCACTACCTTCAAGGCGGAGTCCAACCTCCAGATTCCTCCATCCTCCACTTTAATGATTTTTACCACTTCTCTTGGCAAAAACTGCTCTAGTCAAATCTATTCTACTTTCATTCTAAAGACCGTGTGTTTCTGCACTTTTTCTCATCTAACTTTTCTGAAGCCTCACCCACGACCATTATCAGGTTGCCACAGGCCTTAGAAACACTTTATTCTATACACTAAAATCTACTTGCTTCTAGTATCTGAACTGCTCATGTTGACATTCAGACCACACGTAAAAGAGAGAAACAAAATTAGGCGGTATACCATATTTTCCCCAGTGGACTGTAAACTCCATAAGAGAAAGTTCTCTCTCCTGCATTTTATGGTTTTGTGTTTGACACAAAGCTCAAGAAGTAGTAGGGATTTGGTAAATGATGGCTGAAAACTGGGGGGAAAGAACAATTGTTTGAAGAGAGGAGTTATTTCATTCCAAACTAGTGTTAGGTTATACTTGGAATCACTACTTAGCTCATCATTTCCAATCCTCTTTACTTTTTCATTTAAAGTCAAGTTTATGAATTTTCCTCGAAGGCTTCCTGGTTGTCTGGAAGGAAATCAGCCTCTGTTACTGGCCTGAGTGAAGTCAGGTTTTCTTATGCCCCCCCCAAAGAGAATAATAAATCAGTAATCAAATATATATATTTATAATATATATCATTTATGTGTATAAGTACTTATAATATACATGACGTCTCAAATAGCAATAAGTATCATGAAGAATGATACACCCAGGGTGGGGGGCAGACAGATAAGCAGTGCATTTGTAGGATGGGTGATTAGGGAAATCTCTCTTGAAAAGGTAACATTTGAACTGAAACCATAAAAGTGAGAGGATGAATCCTTCATGTATCTTGGGGCATCGGAATCATTTGGGAAAAGATGCAAAAGTAGTTTCAAATATCTTAGAGCAGGAGCTTGCAAGGAAGCCAGTGTGGTAGGAGCCTCGTTTGTGAGGGAGTCTGTTGGGGCTAGATAGGTATTGAGGGACAGATCACATGAAACTTGCAGGATAGGGCAAGTATTTGGAATTTTACTTGTGTGAAATAGGGAGCCCCAGCAGGTCTTGAGCAGAGGTATGATATGATCTGACTCGCATTTTAAAAGGATCACATTGGCTCCTGTGTGGAGAGTATGAGCAAGGGGGGAGTGGGGAGCCCATTGGGAGGGTACTGCTGTTGAACATGTGGGACATGGTGGTGGCTGGCTCTCCCTAGAGAGCTATTTGCTATTATAGGTAATAGGACATGGTTAAATTTGGAATCTATTTTGAAGGTAGATCCAGTGGGGTGTGTTAATGGATTGGACGTGGAATACATGAAAAAGAGAGAAAGCAAAGATGTTTCCAAATTTTTCAGCCTGAGAAACAGAGCACGCTGTGGTCCATTTTGCTGAGATGGGTACCATCTTTAATTTCATTTTTATTGAAAAATACCTCCCTAAGGTGTACTATACTTTGTTACTGTATTAATAAGCATGAGTACAGAGAAAATGTCAGTTTCTGCTCTTTATTTGAAGATCTTACAAGAGGCTCAGAAACATGATTTTTTAATAATATCATCAACATATACAGAGTGTGATATCTTGTTGTGAATTACTTTGAGTCAGACTGATGGCATAGCAGTCATGGCCTTAAAGAGAATTCTAAAAAGTAATACTCTAATGAAAGCTTGTTTTTTGGTCCTGATTTTTTCCCTTGAAATGGAGAACAGAGAAAAAATTAACGTGTGGCTCCGTTGAGTTATACTTTGTGGTGTTTTTTTTTTAATGATACTTGGCTTATCACTGACTAATCCATCAATGTCTAATAAATCTTGATACATAATCAGGATAAAACAAAGGGGACTCTAACAGTCACTAGGGCCATAGTCTTCATTCTTGCTTTAGAGTGAGTAATTTCAGCCATCTCATTTTTTGCTTTGTTGGATTTGCATCCCTTCATCAAGTGCTAAATATGAAAACATGCTATTAAAATAGCAGGAGACAAAAATCATTAGTAGGAGAAAAGACCAAGAAAATAGCCACTAAAAGCACCTGACCACCTTGGTCTGGTTTTATAAGCCTACAGCGTATTACCCACCATGCTTGAGGAAGGAAAACTGAGGGAGGAACATTGGCTAGAACTCTTGTCAGGCTCTTGTTGAGGTAATAACACATTATCCCTTTCTTCCAATATTCCTTGGCCGCTGAGAAATACCCTAGTGAACCTTGGCTAGGGCTCAACATTGTAATTTTCACAGTGGGAACAACATTGCTTGCTTTCTTGAATATCTGCAGTGGTCTCTTCCCCCACAGAGATGCTGGCTACTTTATGGGTCTGCTGATAAGCCCTGTACTCTCTCACTGTAGAAAGTTCTCCCATTATAATTTTAAACCCTTGCCTCTGATATTCAGGCTGAGACTGTCTGACTAGAGAGCATGACTCAATATGGAAACAACTCAGCCGAACTGCCCCCACATGCCTTGCTGACCCCCACATGTCTTACTCCTATCCTCAAAGTAAAGTCTGTTCTCCCTTCTTAGCCCTCAGGGAAAGAAGTACCCAGGACATAGGGATAACTATGAACTTTGGCTACTTTAACAAAAATACATTTTCTGTAAGGCCAGACACATATATTTTCATCAGTATCACTGATCCAAGGACAATGGAGAGCCAGCCAATTCACTTAAGAAATCAAGGAGGATTTAAATTCAGTTTTCTAAACATGTTTAGCTTATCCTGAGATTTACCAATGCACAAAGATTGGTACAATTTTCTTTTACTAAAACAGCTCTGTGATCCATGCTTGACACTATTGTCAGATCATTGATACAACACCTACTGTGTGCAGAGGGGGTGTGCTAGGCATTATGTAGGTAGAGAGGTACAGTCTAATTAGAGAATTATTAATTTTTTAATTGCTGCTGTAACATATTGCTACAAACAGTGGCTTAAAACAACTAAAGTTTATTATCTGACAATCCTAGAAATCAGGAGACCAACACAGGTTTCACTGGGCCAAAGTCAAAGTGTCAGCAGTGGGACTGTGCTTCCTTCTGGATGTTCTAGAAGAAAACCCATTCTCTTGCCTTATATGAATTGCAGACACTGTGTACATTCCATAGCTCTTAGACACTTTTTTCCATCTTAAAAGCCAGCAATATTGTACTTCTCTCTGACCTATCTTTCCTTGTTACATCCACCTCTGACCTCAGCTGGAAAAGATCTTCTACTTTTAAGGAATCAAGCGATTAGGTAGAACTCACCTGAATAACCCAGGACAATCTCTCCATTTCAAGGTCTTTCACCTTAGTCACATTGACAAACTCCCCTTTTTCCATTTTAGGTAAAATATTCTCAGGTTCCCATAATCAGCGTGTGGACTTCTTTGGAGGGCCATTATTCTGCTTTCCGTGGAGAGGCATGACAGAGTGAGACTGGAGGCCTCTCTTCATATGAAATGTTGTTGAGTCCTCAAGTTTCTTTGAAATTATCAACATTTAATGGGAATAGAAAAGAAAATGCATAACACTTTTCTTACCCAAATTTGCTTAGGATTTCTAAATCTGACATCCGTAGTTTGTCATTAGTATTTGATCTGAAAGGATAGAAAAAATGTAATGAGCTTCTTTTTTTTTTTTTTTAATTTATTTATTTGACAGAGACAGCGAGAGAGGGAACACAAGCCAGGAGAAGGGAAGAGGGAGAAGCAGGGTTCCTGCTGAGCAGGAAACCTGATGTGGGATTCGATCCTAGGATCCCTGGGATCATAACCTCAGCTGAAGGCAGCTGCTTAATGACAGAGCCACCCAGGTGCCCTGCAATGAGCTTCTTTTATGCAAACCCATTTTAAAAGACTGAAGAATTCAGTCCACTCAAGTACCTAATTTTCCCACAAGCCCATCTGTTATGGTTTAAACCATGTCCTCAAAAATCTGTATGTTGAAGTCCTAACCTCCAATACCTAAAAATATGACTTGGCTTGAAATAAGATCATTGCAGATATAATTAGCTAGATCCTGAATGTAGAGATCAGAGCTATGCATCTATAGGACAAGAAAGGCTAAAGATGGCTAACAAACCAGTTGGAGCTAGGGGAGAGGCCTGGGACAGATTTTCCATCGTAGTCTTCAGATGGGACCAATCCTGCCAATACCTTGATCTCAAACTTTCAGCCTCCAGATCTGAGAAAAAATAAATTTCTGTTGTTTACACCATTTAGTTTGTAGTACGTTGTTATGGAAGCCCTAGAAAATTAGTATACCATCCAACTGAGAGAAACCACTTAGGAAACACATGCTCAGCCAGTCCCTGTTAGACTGTGCTAGGACTGACAACATTGCCTCCCCCAGAAAAGAATATGAGCAAATGGACCTAAGGCAAAGTAACTTATCTTTTCTTTGTGTGCATCTGTATATACATATACCTATCTCTCTCTCTCTCTCTCTATCTCTCTCTCTATATATATATAAAATCATTTCGTGAGATCTTACATGGAAAACAAAATGGGAGAAGGATAATAAACAAGGACACTTCTAAGTCATGCTTAGGTTCCTGACCCACAGAAACTGTGAGAAAATAGCAAAACAAACAAACAAACAAACAAAAAAAAAAACAATGTAAACTTGTGGTAATTTGTTACACAGCAATAGATAATTAGCACAGGCATGAAAACTTCCGAGCAGGGTGACTATGTGTGTTTTTCTCCTTTTGTCTGTAGCACATAGCCTAATGTTACTTGGCACAAGGTAAATATTGATAGAAGGAAGCCAGGAAGGGCATATTATGTACTAGAATTAAGAAAGTTACAATTTAGCTGAGGATATGCAACTGAAACATTTGAAACAATGTGAAAATAACCCTACTGATTTGTGGCCTTGGGTGTTTGAAGATGGAGCCTGAGCTACACCTGGAAATTGTGGGGGAAATGCAAGTGGGTGAAAGATGGGGTTTGGGGAGCAATGAACAAGACATGCCCAGGACAAACGATGAACTTGGCTCAGGGGAAGGATAAGATTGGGTTGAGAGGGAGAAACAGCCACCTTAAAAAACCTAAAGGTGGTGGCTTTGAGGGTCTGGTGGTGCTGAACACGTCTGTTATTTGCAGAAAAGGACATTTGGGTGTTCAAGACTGCAGGGCCCAGGGCGCACCGCTCTGGTGTGGGGAAGAGTGAGGGAGGTTGTTGCAGAAACCAGCTGCCCATTACTGGGGAACATAGCACTGACAGATACCTTCCTATTGCCATCTGTTTTCCATGCAGCAGCCAGCCATTATTTCAGAACACACACCAGAGAACATCACAGTCTTCAGAGCATATCACACTCCTCTCTCAGAACCTTGTACTGGCTTTACATTTCATTAAATGAAAATCGAAAGCATAAATCACCTGTTAGATTCATATCTATGCCTCCCCACCTGCCACCCTCCTTCTCACGTTGTCCCTGGCACACAAGTCTCCTTTCTGTTTCTTAAACATGCCAGATACCCACCTACCCCCATCTTGGCTAAATTCCCCTACCTTGCAAAATATTAGCTATATGTGTCTTTTCAGAGATGCTTGTTGGAAATACCGTATTGTCTGGATATTCCACTAGAAAGCAAGCCCAGTGAAAGCCAAGTGTTTTCTGCCTTGTTTTAGTTTTCTGCTTTATTCTTAGATATATCCAAACCGCCAGTGTAAGAGCCTGATAGAGAGTGAGTGCTCAGTAAACATTTGTGGAATTGAATTGATTTGAATCACTAAGGGTGAATTCAGGAAAGGCTGTGGCCTACTCTGTGTCTCAGGGGGTAGAGCCATAGGGAAGGCCCTCAGTCACTTGAGTGCAGAGCTGGATTGTTCTAGCTGACCTCTGCAAGGCCCTGTTCCTGGTGGGGGATGATGGAAGGCAGTAGCACTGAACTGTGTCAGAAAGAAAGCTTGAAAATTCCAAGGTTGCCTCTACAGCAAGCCAATCCCAGAGTGCAAATGATGGCTCTTTTGCACTGAGGCCGATTCCACCCTCTTCACAGAGTAATGACCTGGCAAAAGAGAAATTTCAGTTGGGAGACAGATAGCATTTCCAGGAAGCAGCTTTCAGTAGCAGTGCAGACCCTGAGGCCTGAGTCCACCCAGAAGAGGCCCCCCACATGACGTGGCATCAGACTAACTCTGTTCTCTCACCCTTTGTCTCCTCACCTCTCTTGAAGTCCACTTGTCATGATCTTAAAATGCAAATGAAAGACTAAGCATCACTGAGTCTCTACAGGAACACCATGAGGTCTGGGGAAGGGAGAAAAACATCCTTATTATTCCTTCCTTTTTTTTTTCCCCCAACATGAGCTCAGTATTACTTATCCCTTTATATAAAATTCTTGATTTTTTACATTTCACTTTTTTCTCTCATACACAGCCCCCAATTCTCCCAAGACCACAACTAAGATGTCAGGCAGCACCAAGGTCTCATCAGAAGACTCGACTGGGGAAGGATCCACTTCCAAGCTTACTGAAGTGGTTGCTGGTAGGATTGAGTTCTTTGTGGGTGTTTGGACTGAGGGCCTCAGTTTCTTGTTGGCTGTCCCCTGGAGGCCATCCTCAGGCATGTGCAGCTTATCCATAGGATAACTTACAACATGACAGCTTGATTCATCAAAGTTGTCAAGGGAGAGGGACAGAAATTACTGTCATATAAGACAGAAATTACAGTCATATATAAAACACAATTATGGAAGGGACATCTCATTACCTTTGCCATATTCTGCTGATAAGAAGGAAGTCAGAGGTCCAGCCTACCCTCAAGGCATGAATCCCAAGAGACAGGGGTCATTGGTCCACCTTAGAGTCCATCTACCACACAATCTAGACTCAGTTAGAGATATCATTCCTCAACAAGACACTCAAATAAGGTGAGACTGCAAATGTGACAAAGCCCGTGAAGAAGTCCATGATGCTGTGAAATTTTCTTGTGCGGGGATATGAAGTTGACAAATTAGAAGAGAAACTTTTTCTGAGAAAGAAACAACTGGACTACGAACTGAAGTGGGAGTAGGGGTTAAGTGTTATTTTTTAAATCATTTCTTCTCTTTTATCTCTTCTCTGCCTCTGAGTCACTCACTTAAATCAAAAAGTTATTCAGGGAACAAAAGATATAGAGAACATTGTATTTTACCTAAGATGAGCTCACTCTAGAAATGTACAGAGCATATGTCACCTTCTTAACAGTAATCAACCATTTCTTCAAAAGGAAAGGGAACTGAACAGCTACAATTTCCAACATTCTCATTTATGAACACTTCACTCTGATAATAACAAAGAAGAAAACAATTTTAAAGTATAACATATTGATTCAAAAAAACTTGAAATTAAAAAAAGACTTCTATGACTTTTTTTTTTTTCCCACAGTTGCAGGAAAGAAAACTAAATATTTGAATAAGACACCTACCCACACTGAGCAGTCCTGGCCATTGAACCCAAATAATCTTGTATTTCCCCTCCTGTTTTCTCCTTACATATTAGCCCCAAGGACATGAGTAAGCAACACCTCATTTAATTCATCTCATACTGAAATCAGAAACTCAGGATATGTGAATTGGTATAAATACACATAAAAATACAAAATATTCCTTAGTAAATGAAACCTACAAAACATCATTTAACTGCTTTTTCAAGTTATGAGAACATAGTTAGGAAGCCATTTATCATTCTTTTATAGCATTTTTTTCTTTTCTTAAACCACTTATTATGTCTTTTTTAAGATAGTAAGGGAGCCGTTCCCCAGTTTGCTGTTGCTTGTTTTATGTCCTTCTGTAAGATCAGCTATCTTGTCTCCTTATGTTGCTTCTACAAAACTTCCTCCCACTTTCTTCTGACATCTCTCTGATTTTCAATTCATTACAATCTAAGAAGACTGGAAGATCCCTAAAGAGAAACTAAATTCAGTGTGCAGAGTTGGTAGCTAATGCCATATAATTTCTAAGTCAATACTACAGATCTGAAGAGGATTTTATTTCTCTCTAGAAGAAGATTTATGGGCCATGTTATAACCCTGCTTACTACTTAGAACAGCCTTCATTTATTTCTGTATTTAAAATTATATTTCAGATAGCTGAGACTGACAAAGATTAACCACTTAAAGAATAGGTCATGACATTGTGTGTAAAACTGAGGTGACAGACATTCCTATTCCCTGAAGCAAATTGCACAGATTTTATAATGGTCATTTTTCCCTTCTCAGAGGGTTTTTTACTTTTGTGTGTACACACACACAGACACACACACACATGCGTGCGCACGCGCACATACTCATAGAAAAGCGTAGAAAGCAGGAAGTTTGTTAACTGGATCTGGTGCAATATAGTAACTTGAAATTTTTATTTTCACTATAATGATATCAAAGATTCACAAATTGGACTTCATCAAAATTTAAAAGTTTTCTGCATCAAAAGATAACTATCAAGAAAGTGAAAGGCAACCCTAAGATGAGAGAAAATATTTGCAAATCAACATATGAATGGGATTAATATAAAGAATATGTAAAGAATTTCTACAGCTTGACAACCAAAAAAAGAAACAATCTTATTAAAAATTGGGCAATACTGGAATACACATTTTTTCCAACGGAGGTATACAAATAGCCAATAAGCACAGAGAAAACACTCAGTATCAGGGCACCTGAGTGGCTCAGTCGGTTAACATCTGCCTTCAGCTTGGGTCATGATCCCAGGGTCCCGATACTATAAAGAACAGGGAGCTTGCTTATCCCTCTCCCCCTACCTATTGCTCTGCCTGCTTGTGCTCCCTCTCTCCCTCTTTCTCCGTGTCAAATAAATAAATTAAATCTTAAGAAAAAAAGTACTCAAAATCATTTATCGTTCAGGAAATGCAAATCAAAACCACAATGAGATACCACTTCACATCCATTAGTATGACATTTATTAAAAAAAAAAACAGAAAATAGCAAGTGTTGATAAGGATATGGAAATACTGGAACTATATTGAAACTCTTATACATTGCTGATGGGAAAGTAAAGTGGTTCAGCTACTATGAAAAACAGTAGCAGTTTCTCAAAAAATTAAATGTAGAATTATCCTATGATTCAACAATTTCACTTTTGATTATATACACAAAAGAACTGAAAGCAGGGACCTGAACAGTTGTGTATACATCAATGTTCATAGAAGCATTATTTAAAATAGCCAAAAGTAGAAACAACAAAAATGTCAATCAATAAATGAATAAAATGCAGTATCTACTTACAATGGAATAATATTCAACCTTAAAAAGGTAAAGAAACCTTGGAAAGAAATGAATATGCTACAATGTGGATGAACTCTGAGGACATTATAATAAGTAAAATAATCCAGACACGAAAGGACAAATACTGTATGATTCCACTTATATGTCAAATTCACTAAGATAGCAAGTAAAATAGTGGTTATTAAGGGCCAGAGAATAGGGAATAGAGAGTTATTGTTTAATGGATACAGAGTTTCAGTTTGGGATGATGAAGGATACACTCATAAGAGGAATTTAAGACACAAAACAAGTAACCAAAGAAGAAGAAAAAAATGAGAGACAAACCAAGAAACATACTCTTAACTATAGAGAACAAACTGATGGTTGCCAGAGGGGAGATGGAGAGGTGGTGAATTAGGTGAAGAGGATTAAGAGTAAACTTATCTTGATGAGCATTGAGTAATGTACAGAATTGTTGAATCACTCTATTGTACACTTGAAACTAATATAACACTGTATGTTAACTATACTGGAATTAAAATTTAAAAACAATTTAGAAAGAAAGATAAACTATCTACACAGTGAGTCTTAGCAAAGTATACATAACTTCAAGCTATATTTGTATTTAAAGAATTAACTTTTTTAACTGATGAAGTTATTTATAAGTCAGCTATTATAAACATTAGACTTAATGCTAAATATTGGGAGATTTTCCTCTGAGCTCAAAAGCAGAACAAAAATATTTACTATCACCACTGGTATGCAGCACTGTATTGGAGGGTTTTTCCCTTAGTTAATCAAGTTAAAACATTGCCAATTTTGTTTATTTTTTGTCTTTGGAAAAACTGGCCATTACTTTCAATGTTATGTTATTGTTTATTCTGGTCTCTGGTTTATTTATTTCTGACTTTTCTTTGTTATTTCCTTCCCCCACTAAATTTCAGCTAAGTTTCTTCTTTTTCTAGTTCCTGTGCTGTAATGTTTAGTTGTTTATTTGAACTTCTTTTCTTAATATAGGCATTGATAGTATAAATTTCACTCTAACATCTGCTTTTGCTGCATCCCATGGGTTTTGGAATATTGTGTATTCATTTTCTTTTGTTTGAAGGCATATTTTGATTTGCCTTTTGATTTTTTTATTTAGCCCATTGTTTGTGCAGTAGTGTTTTGTTTAATATTTACATATTAAATATTGAATATTTATGTTGTAGATTTTCCAGCTTTGTTTTATTGTTGATCTTTAATTTTATACCATTGTGGGCGGAAAATATACTTGGTATGATTTCAGTCTCTTCTTGGATTTGTAATATTTGTAAAATTTGTTCTCTCTCTTTTTATGTGATTTATCTGGGGGATTCTTCTGTGTGTATGTGAAGAAAATGTGTATTCATTTTTCCGGGATGGAATGTTTTATACCTATCTTTTAAAACCATGTATTCTGAAGTAGGTTTTAAGTAAAAAATTTTCTTATTGGGAAAAAAAGAAGCTTTAACTAAGGGTACTCATTTAAAATAAAGCTTATCAGATGGGAGGTGAATCAGGGGATGGGTGATAGGTGAAGGGGATTAACAATATACTTATCATGATGAGCACTGAGCAATGTATAGAATTGTTGAATCCCTATATTGTACACCTGAAACTAACATAACACTGTATGTTAACTCTACCAGAATTATAATTAAATCTTAATAAAAATAATAAAAATTCCTTATCACTAACATATAACAATTTAAAAAGATTAAAAAAATAATAAAAATTTTTAAAAAACAGAGCAAACATATTTGCTATCACCAATGATATGCAACATTGTATTGGAGGCTCTAACTACTGCAATAAAGTGTGATAAAGTGAGAAAATTACATAAATATATATTATACATTATATATATTTTAAATATATACTATATAAAATATGAAAATATCACTATTAATGGAGGATAAAATTGTGATTATAAAAAATCCAAAGGAATGTATAGCAGATGGTTAGTATTAATAAGGAATTCATTGAGATCATTGAATATGGGTTCAATATTTTTTAAGTATCTGTTTATCTCTCAGAAGAAGAATAAAAACAAACATCTAAGTATTTAAAAAGATATTATTCAGAATAGCATCAACTAGCATTAACTAACAAGGAATAAAACTAATAAAAGTTATGTCAGTCCTCTACCCTGAAAACCATAAAGCCTTGGTGAGAGAAATTAAATATTTAATCAGTAGAAGGATATATCATGTTCTTACATCATAAAGGTATCAATAACTACCAAATTGATCTAAGAATTCAACGCAATGTTAGTCAAAACCCCAGTAGTTAATTATGGAAGACTGACATGATATTACAATTTATATGAAAATACAAAAGGCTGAGAATAGCCAAGGCAATGGTGGTAGATTAACATATAAATTCCTGTTTTTTACTCTCCTTAGTAATATTATATATCCACACTCTTCTGTGAACCTCACATAAACAGAATTTACTTTCTGGACTCCTGACTTTGGGGCTTGGCTATGTAACTTGCATTGGACCATGAGATATTAGGGGCTGTCATGAAAGCAGAAGCATGAAGTAAGTTTGTATGGATGAGTTTTATCTCTAGTATTTTGCCATTACCATGAGAACAAATTCAAGGTAACCACTACCTCTTCAGCCTGGATTCCAGAATGAAATCAATAGAGCAGGACCATCCTAGCCTACCTAACTACAGTCTGAATGAAAGCCATCAAACCCAATCCACAAATCCAGGAGCACAATAGTAAATCCTTTTTTATTTTTTTTTAAAGATTTTATTTATTTATTTGCCAGAGAGAGAGCATAAGCAAAGGGAGTGGCAGGCAGAAGGAGAAGCTGGCTCCCTGAGCAGGGAGCCCAAGGGGGGACTCCATCTCAGGACCCTGGGACCATGAACAGAGCCGAAAGCAGATGCTTAACCACTGAGCCACCCAGACGTCTCAAGAGTAAATGCTTACTGTTGAATACCACAAAATGTTAGGCTGGTTTGTTATCCAGTACTTTTATAGAAATAGTTCACTGAAACAAACCAAAACAACATATATATAAGGAAGAACAAAATAGGAGAACCATGTATCAAGACCTGATAAGATCTCCAGTAATGAAGACAGGTTGGCACAAAGATAGACAAATAGATCAATGAAAGAAATTTAGAGAAAGAATCACATATAAATAATGAACTAATTTATGACAAAGATGGCACTGATGTGCAGTGGGAAAGGAAAAATCTCTTCCATAATTGGATACCCATCTGGAAAATAACAGATCTTGACCTCTACTTCAACCATACACAAAGTAAATTTCAAGCAGATTTAATGTCTAAATGTGAAGGAAACAGCAAAATGTGGATGAAAACACAAGACAACATCATCATAAATTTTGGTAAGTGAAGATTTCTCAAACTAGACACATAAGTCTCTAACTATAGATGAAATAATTGTTAAGTCCAACTGCATTAAAAGCAGTCTAGTAAAAAAATATACAACTAAGAAAATGCTTATCAAAAGGTACAACTAAAGACAATCCACAGAGTAGGAGAGTATATTTGCAATACACGTATTTGAGAAAGGCTTATCCAGAGTATATGAAGAACTAAAAATAAATTTTAAAAAAGACCTCCAACATAAAATGAGCAAAAGGTTTGAACAACCACTTCAAAAGAAATCCAAATCATCACTAAATCTAAAAGAAGATACTCACCTTCTAAATCATCCAGGGAAGGAAATTTTAAATCAGAATGCAACCCATTCAAAAGTGGTTAACATTAAAAAGGCAAAGAACCAAAGGTGTGCTTGAGCATCCACATCTGTCCTCAACTTTGCATTTAGTATTGTCATTTTGGTAGCTCAAAATTGCCCCGGTAGTATTTACATTACAAAATTGATAAACACTACAAATCATGGCTCTTTTTCTCCCCAAAGAGCTTATTTATCTGCACACCACTGTATGCAAGGATATAGAATGATTGAAACTTCCATACCATGCCCATGTAAACCTAAATAATTATTTTGGAAAACTGGTAATATTTTCCAAACACGAACATTTGCAATTCCACTACTATGTATATATCCAATAATAATGCACACATAGTTCACAAAAAGACATGGGCAAGATTATTTTTAGCAGAAGCATTATGCATAATAACACCAAACTGGGAAGAATCCAAATGTATCCCCAAACCTTATTTTTTTTAAATGATAGTATATTCATACAACAGAATATTGAGCAGAAATATTAAAGAATAATCTACAACTATACGCATTAACGTAGATGAATCTACCAAATACAGCTCTGGGTGAAAAAGGCCAAACACAGAAGGGTAAATACTCTGATTCCATTTATATAAAGTTCAAAAACAGGCAAAACTGATCTATGGTATTAGAAGTCAGGAAAGAGGTTAGCCCTGACATTAAAGAACTGGCTGGAAGGTGTCTAATGGGAGAATCTGGAGTTTGAGTAATGTTATTCTTGATTCTGGGTGCTGATCACTTAGTAAAAATTCAGTGAACACTTTACTGCATGTTATAGAATTCAGTTAGACATTTGACTTTAAAAGGTAAGAAGCCAGACCCCAAGAGATAGATACACACACTGTGATTCCATTTATTTATTCACAGGCAAACAAAATGAATGTGTGGTGAAAGAAATCAGAATGTTGTTGATATTATGGGGAGTATTGACTGGGAGATGGAAGATGTGGGCTTCCAGGTGCTGGAAATAATCTACATCTTGACCTTAGCAGTTACTTGGGTGTGTACATTTCTCATTGTACTATAAAGTTAAGACTATTCACTTGACTGTCGTTAAGCTGTAATTCAATAAAGGAAGTTGAATTACTGTGGGGAATAAGTCTAATCAATCTCATGTATCTTACTGAAAAAGCATTGCTTCCTGTTTGCATATTCCTCATGCT
Source organism: Martes martes (assembly GCF_963455335.1). NCBI lineage: Eukaryota > Metazoa > Chordata > Mammalia > Carnivora > Mustelidae > Martes > Martes martes. Next base: position 163,950,070 of record NC_137890.1, read on the forward strand.
CAAGAGTTAAACATTTGCCTCATCTCTCTGCTCACTGATGGGGACCCAAAGGTGATAAGAATTCAATGAAAAAAGAGAAATGGATTACATTTACAGGTGAAAACAGTGAGTAAGAGAGAGTTTATTGACTGTTCAGTCAGTAAATACAGGGACTAAATAAATATAGGAACTATACTAAAGTCTATGGAGTAATACTGCTCTCAAAGAGCCTAAGTCTAGCTGGAGAAAAAATATACTGAAATATATAAAACATTTACCAAGCAACACAAAAGCAAATTAATAAAGTATCACAAAAATAGCTTTCTCGGGACGCCTGGGTGGCTCAGTTGGTTAAGCAGCTGCCTTCGGCTCAGGTCATGATCCCAGCGTCCTGGGATCGAGTCCCACATCAGGCTCCTTGCTCAGCAGGGAGCCTGCTTCTCCCTCTGCCTGCCACTCTGTCTGCTTGTGCTCATTCTCGCTCCTCTCTCTCTCTCTCTGACAAATAAATAAATAAATAAATCTTTAAAAAAAAAATAGCTTTCTCTGAGGTATAGGCAACTCTAAAATATAATTTTCAGACATAGGAAAACTTAACATCTCTTTTATTTTTTCCATTTTCATTTCTGCTGCTAGTTCTACCTGCTTTGAGGAACATATAGAGGTACCTGTAGTAAACACATGAAAAATCAAGTGTGTTTCTATTTTTAGAGTGATTTTTCAATCACATGACTTAACTTTCTTTTTGAGTAAAAAAAAAAAAAATCTTTTAAAAGGCTAAGTTAAACCTATCATAAAATCTGTAAAGCAGAGCTCTAAATCATTAAGCTGGGAAGAAGCTGGGTTTTATTGCTCATAAAAAGCTAAGAAAAAGAGAGAAGGAGCCAAGTCACTATTCCTAAAATTAAAAGGCATTTAGGAGAAGTGGAGAAGTGGGATAATAGGAGCCAGAGGAGAGCAGGAAAGTGGCATGGATAAATCGCTTATGTCTACCTCAACTGCATGTCCTGATTGTCTGACACAACCCTGGTTAACTCCTTTTGTCCCAAAGTCCTGTTGTGTTTAGCATTTGTCACTGATGTTTTAGGTTGTATTGCAATAAGCTAGGACGAGTTCTGAGCATTGAATCTGAACAAGAATTCAAAGTAGAACTTCCCTTTGAACTTGAAACTTCGGCCAGGGTCTTGTCCAGAAGTGTGTGTCTGAACAAGTGTGCATGAGAAGAATGATCACTTGAACATGTGGTTAAATCTGAAAGACAACCAGTGAGCACCCATCTCTCCTCTCCTAATCCCACCCAGAAACAATATGATTAACACCTCCTAGTCAAGGATGCCTGATGATATAAGGAGGCTTGCTGAGACAACATAGACTGGAGATGGATGGCGATGTGAGGACTGGGTGCTGCTTCTTCTGTCCACCATTGGGTGTGCCAGTCAGTTATGCTGAGGTCTGCTCTGTAGCCTATGAAATGCAGGAACCTAGCAGGTTACCAGGTGGTAGTGTCAGTGGGCAACACAGGAAGTTATAACTTAAGTGAACACAAAAGAAATGGAGGAAATAGAACCTGACCAGTTCTGCTATAGAATATATACAATTGTCTTATTGTTCTAGGATAGTTTTGTTAGTTTGCTTTACAATATCAATCAACAACTCTTTTTATCATTATTTTATTTTCTTTTAGTATTTTGCATTAAACCCTCCCCACAGTTAATGAGCGCAATAAAAAGTGCATGTTTAATCAATTGAACCAAATTTCCATATCTTAAGATGGAACATGTGACCTGTGAAAAATGTTTCTCAATATTAACCACCCACATTGGAGACCATAGGAATAACACAGACCATGTAACAACTACAAGACTCAAATCTACCATATGTCAGCATCTACTTTAAAAGTTATTTGTATTTATTTCAAAAGACTGTCCCAAAATAATGATTTAATAAATGCATTTGTAGGTACTGGAGTATATCACTCTGCAAAGCATGACTTTTTATTTAAATCAAATGATAGTGCTTTCTAAGTTAATTTCACATCTTTTCAATACCAGGTTTTCTTTGCATATAAAAAATAACAAAGTGATTTTTACTAATGTCTTGGCTCTATTGACAGAAGAATGTTGAAAACAATGATATGGAGCCAGTTTTATATCAACGTCATTGGATGACTCAAATGGAAAATCAATGAAGTTCATTCCAATAATGTTCAATTTTTTTGGACGATCTGATTCATGGAATTCAAATGAAAGTTTTGGAAATTGATTCAATCAAAGATAAAGCATTCAGTATTATTGTGAATTCAGTTTAAAAATTCAACACTGAAGGCCAAGTTTTATGTGTGATACTCTTTTTTTACAGTTTGTATGATTAATTTTTCATAGTGATAATATGAATATGATTTTTGTGGAGCATAATGCCATGGTAAAAATGTTATTCTTGTTAAATTAAGAAATCTGTAGAGCAGAAATGTACTTGGAATTACTTGTGTGGTACACATAAATCTTAACTGTAGCCAAACAAGTGATAGTACTCGACCAAAAGCTACAGATGTCAAAATATACAAATATTTTTCTATAAACAGTTAAAGCAATTAATTTCCAAATATTTTGTGATGAAAATAAGCTGAATTTTTTAATATACTTCTCTCTTTTAATAAATCCTAATTTAGATCTTTTAAGAAGATTTGAACATTGGAAGAGTTTCTTTGTAAATCAACCTAAGTACATTTGACCTTTGAACAACACAGGGGTTGGGGCACCGATCCCTACATACTGTTGAAAATCCATATGTAATTTTAACTCCCCCCAAAACTTAACTACTAATAACCTATGGCTTACTGGAAACAGTTGATTAACACATACTTTGTATGTATTTCTTTTCCTACAGAAAAGAAAATCACAAGGAAGGAAAAATACATTTACAATACTGTAGTGTACTTATTGAAGAAAATCCTTGTATAAGTCGACCCATGCAGTTTACACTCATGCTGTTCAAGGTGGTCAACTATATCTTAAAATAATATTAAGTGTTTTCTAAATGAGTTGTCAAAATTTTGGTTGCATTTTGTTGAAAATCATATATCTTCAACGGATGGTACATCAGAAAAGTTCAGCTGCCAGAGAATGGCAGTTTTTAAAAACAAAGCTATAAACAAGAAGTCATTGAAATCTGTCTTGATAAAATTTGGGAGGAAATGAACAAATTCAACAAAGAGAACTCAGTGTTGAAAATTAAAGACTATAGATTAAATCACTATGTTTTGAAACATCTAAACCAATAGGAAGAATCTTTTGATTCTTGGAGCTACTTTTAGCTTAATATATTTATTTTCTGAACCATAATAGAATGATATTCAGAAGTCCTCTGCTTTATAACATCTAAAATTGAGAAAACTTCAACAAAAATAGAGAGAGAGAACTTACTTAATGAGGTTTGTTTTTGTTTTTTTTTTTAAATAAAAATACTTCCTGAAGAAAGATTACACAAATAGAGTCAAAATGACAAAATGTTTGGGTGGAAATATTTACACATTTTAATATGAAGAATTACAATTGAGAATACTCCATTTGACAGAATTTTCTCTGTGCTTACCAGGTACCTTAGCAAGACAGAGTATTTTCTCAATTGAAAAGTGAGTTAATTATGGTATAACAAATAACATTTATTAAACAAGACAATTAATGGTATCAATGAGCCACTTTTATTAACCATAAGATGACACTTCAGAAATAGAAACAAAACATATTGAAAAAAGTATATTCTTCAGAAAATATAAGTAACACAAGCTGTAGAAATAGACAAAGCTAAGGAACTGAACAAAGTACCTGAACATATACCATGAAAAATTATTCTGTTTGTGATATTCTCTAGGATTTAGGATTTAGGAGTTTGAGGGTTGACAAGAAGGTAGTTGATGAGAGAATCCATCAGAACAATAATAACAAACATACATCGAGTATTTACTCTACACCATGCTTCAGAAGCATTATTTTATTTCACCCTTGTCACAACACCTTGATATAGAAACAATTTGATTTATGAGGAAAACTGAGGTTCAAGCAGTTAAGTAATAGGAGATGCCATAGCTGCGAGTAGCAAAGCTTAGAGTCCAATGCCAGCAGCCCATCTGAAGTCCTCAGACCAAGTTTACTACTGAATGAGGCCATACAACCAAATTGATGAGAACAGACATGGCCTTTGACTAGAAGAATCTTTTTTCCTTTATTCTAGCCAGTTATTTTTTTTATTATATTTGATTGCTCATATTTAAAAAGGAATTTACCAAAAAAAAGAAAAAAAAAGAAAATCTTGCAGTTATAAATATGAAACTCTTTAGTCAACTAGATTTCCACCATATTGCTTCCAAACAGTGCTCTTCCCCACTCTTCGCTGCATCACTCTGCCCCCATCTGGTGGCAGCATACATACACAGCAGGAAAGAAAAAGATGTTTAAAAACTACATTTGGTGATAAACTTGTCAAATATCTGTCCTTTTTTTACTAAATAGGACTAATAATTCACCTAATAGTTCTTGATCTCTAGGTAGAGACCCTTTCATTTCAGTACAAGGGACCATGCATTGCTAGCACGAAGTAGTAATGAAAAAGAAAACTTCACACCATCCCATGGGGGTTCACAGTGAAATTACCCAGGACTTCCTGTGTTGGAGGACTGCTTTGAGAGCAGGCTTAGCAAGCCCGTCTTACATAACCACCAACAGAGATTTAGAAAGAATTGAAAATGTTTTCAACGACATGAAAAAAATGTTCATGATAAAACATTAAAAAGGGATACAAAGTTACAGATAACAGATGATAACAACTAGAGATGCATGTGTTTCATGGATAGACAAACATTTAAAACAAATCTTATGGAAGGATAAGGATGACTTCTATTTTTTCACAAGTATCTGCATTTTCTAAGTTCTCTAGAGTGACAATGTATTGTTCCTACTACCAGTTTGGGAAAAAAACTTTAAAATACTCAAATTAAGTGTTATTGTCTAAATTATGAGATAATAAAGTCAGCTACAAAGCAAAGATAATTAAATGTATGTGTGTGTGTGTGTGTGTGTGTGAGAGACAGGGAGAGACTGAAAACAAGAAAGAGATGGCATTTTAAACTAGGAGAAGTAAAGGATATTAAAACAATAGAAGACAGTAAGTACACAAGGGCCTTAAAACTTAGTTTGGCAATTATAAAAAGATATCTACAAAATGATTGAAATTAATCTCACAGACAATAACTGTTAGAAAAGAACTCAGGAGAAGTATTTGAAGGGTGGTGGGACCATTGAAGGTGGATTGATCTAGATTTTAAAGGACAGGAGAGGTAAGGTCGGAGGAGATAAAAAAGAATGCCAGAATGAAAGCACGAAGGTGGGAAATCATGTGGCAGGTTCAGGGGGCAACAAGAAATCAGATTGGCTCAAGCGGTAAGTTTGGGTAAAGAAATGGCCTTAGGACAGTATTGGACAGGAAGCCTGGGGCTGGAACAGTTGTTCAGGGCCAAGATGATGAAATTTGATCATAGGGTATTGGGTAACATATAGGACTAGGGAGATGTGAAAGATTTTCAACCTCCTTTAGTAAAATAGAGAATGAGATAATCAGAGAGGTATTCTATAAAAAAAAAAATTGGATGTATTTGCCAAACGAGGACAATCTATGCCAGTACCATGCTGTCTTGGTGATCACAGCTTTGTAGTAAAGCTTGAAATCAGGTAACGTGATGCCACCAGTTTTATTTTTGTTTTTCAACATTTCCTTAGCAACTCGGGGTCTCTTCTGATTCCATACAAATTTTAGTATTATTTGCTCCAGCTCTTTGAAAAATACTGGTGGAATTTTGATCGGAATGGCATTAAAAGTATAGATTGCTCTGGGCAGTATAGACATTTTAACGATGTTTATTCTTCCCATCCAAGAGCATGGAATGGTCTTCCATCTTTTTGTGTCTTCTTCAATTTCTTTTAGGAGTGTTCTGTAGTTTCTTGAGTACAGATCTTTAACCTCTTTGGTTAGGTTTATTCCGAGGTATCTTATGGTTTTTGGTGCTATAGTAAATGGAATTGATTCTCTAATTTGCTTTTCTGTATTTTCATTGTTAGTGTATAAGAAAGCCACTGATTTCTGGACATTGACTTTGTATCCTGCTACATTACTGAATTGCTGTATGAGTTCTAGTAGTTTGGGGGTGGAGTCTTTCGGGTTTTCCATATAAAGAATCATGTCATCTGCGAAGAGAGAGAGTTTGACTTCTTCCTTGCCAATTTGGATACCTTTTATTTCTCTTTGTTGTCTGATTGCTGTTGCTAGGACTTCTAATACTATGTTGAACAAGAGTGGTGAGAGTGGGCATCCTTGTCGTGTTCCTGATCTCAATGGGAAGGCTGCAAGCTTTTTCCTATTGAGGATGATATTTGCTGTGGGTTTTTCATAGATAGATTTGATGAAGTTCAGGAATGTTCCCTCTATCCCTATACTTTGAAGCGTTTTAATCAGGAACAGATGCTGGATTTTGTCAAAAGCTTTTTCTGCATCAATTGAGAGGATCATGTGGTTCTACTCTCTTCTCTTATTGATTTGTTCTATCACATTGATTGATTTGCGAATGTTGAACCATCCTTGTAAGCCAGGGATGAATCCCACCTGGTCATGGTGGATAATCTTTTTAATGTGCTGTTGGATCCTGTTTGCTAGGATCTTGTTGAGAATCTTAGCATCCATATTCATCAGTGATATCGGTCTGAAATTCTCCTTTTTGGTAGGGTCTTTGCCTGGTTTGGGGATCAGGGTAATGCTGGCTTCATAAAAAGAGTCTGGAAGTTTTCCTTCTGCTTCAATTTTTTGAAACAGCTTCAGGAGAATAGGTATTATTTCTTCTTTGAAAGTTTGATAGAATTCCCCAGGGAATCCGTCAGGTCCTGGGCTCTTGTTTTTTGGGAGGTTTTTGATCACTGCTTCAATCTCGTTACTAGATATCGGTCTATTCAGGTTGTCAATTTCTTCCTGGTTCAATTTTGGGAGTTTATAGTTTTCCAGGAATGCATCCATTTCATCTAGGTTGCTTAGCTTATTGGCATATAACTGTTGATAATAGCTTCTGATGATTGTTTCTACTTCCTTGGTGTTAGTTGTGATCTCTCCCTTTTCATTCATAATTTTATTAATTTGGGCTTTCTCTCTTTTCTTTTGGATTAGTGTGGCCAATGGTTTATCGATCTTACTGATTCTTTCAAAAAACCAGCTTCTAGTTTCGTTGATACGTTCTACTGTATCTCTGGTTTCTACCTCGTTGATCTCTGCTCTAATCTTGATTATTTCCCTTCTTACGTGTGGAGTTGGTTTGATTTGTTGTTGATTCTCTAGTTCTTTAAGGTGTAGAGACAGCTGGTGTATTCTGGATTTTTCAATTTTTTTGAGGGAGGCTTGGATGGCTATGAATTTCCCCCTTAGGACCGCCTTTGCTGTATCCCATAGGTTTTGGAGTGAAGTGTCTTCGTTCTCATTGGTTTCCATAAATTGTTTAAGTACTTCTTTGATCTCCTGGTTGATCCAAGCATTCTTAAGCAAGGTGGTCTTTAGCTTCCAGGTATTTGAGTTCCTTCTGAACTTTTCCTTGTGATTGAGCTCCAGTTTCAAAGCATTGTGATCTGAGAATATGCAGGGAATAATCTCAGTCTTTTGGTACAGAGTAGAGAGCCCAGATATGGACCCTCAACTCTATGGTCAAATAATCTTTGACAAAACAGGAAAAAATATCCAGTGGAAAAAAGACAGTCTCTTCAATAAATGGTGCTGGGAAAACTGGACAGCTATATGTAGAAGAATGAAACTTGACCATTCTCTTACACCGTACACAAAGATAAACTCGAAATGGATAAAAGACCTCAACGTGAGACAGAAATCCATCAGAATCCTCGAGGAGAACATAGGGAGTAACCTCTTTGATATCAGCCACAGCAACTTCTTTCAAGATATGTCTCCAAAGGCAAAGGAAACAAAGGCAAAGATGAACTTTTGGGACTTCATCAAGATCAAAAGCTTCTGCATAGCAAAAGAAACAGTCATCAAAACAAAGAGGCAAAACACGGAATGGGAGAAGATATTTGCAAATGACAGTACAGATAAAAGGTTGATATCCAAGATCTATAAAGAACTCCTCAAACTCAACACACACAAAACAGATAATCATATTAAAAAATGGGCAGAAGATATGAACAGACACTTCTCCAATGAAGACATACAAATGGCTACCAGACACATGAAAAAATGTTCATCATCACTAGCTATCAGGGAGATTCAAATCAAAACCACATTGAGATACCACCTTACACCAGTTAGAATGGCCAAAATTAGCAAGACAGGAAACAACGTGTGTTGGAGAGGATGTGGAGAAAGAGGAACCCTCTTACACTGTTGGTGGGAATGCAAACTGGTGCAGCCACTTTGGAGAACAGTGTGGAGATTCCTCAGGAAATTAAAAATAGATCTTCCCTATGACCCTGCAATTGCACTGCTGGGTATTTACCCCAAAGATACAGATGTAGTGAAAAGAAGGGCCATCTGTACCCCAATGTTTATAGCAGCAATGGCCACGGTCGCCAAACTGTGGAAAGAACCAAGATGCCCTTCAACGGATGAATGGATAAGGAAGATGTGGTCCATATACACTATGGAGTATTACGCCTCCATCAGAAAGGACGAATACCCAACTTTTGTAGCAACATGGACAGGACTGGAAGAGATTATGCTGAGTGAAATAAGTCAAACAGAGAAAGTCAAGTATCATATGGTTTCACTTATTGGTAGAGCATAACAAATAATATAGAGGACAAGGGTAGATGGAGAGGAGAAGGGAGTTGAGGGAAATTGGAAGGGGAGGTGAACCATGAGAGACTATGGACTCTGAAAAACAACCTGAGGGTTTTGAAGGGGTGGGGTGGGAGGGTGGGGGAACCAGGTGGTGGGTATTAGGGAGGGCACAGATTGCATGGAGCACTGGGTGTGGTGAAAAAACAATGAATACTGTTACGCTGAAAATAAATAAAAATTTAATTAAAAAAAAAAACGAGGACAATCTAGATGCAAGGAGCCCATTAAATCTCATGGTGATAAGCATGTTTTAAGGAAGGATATAGACATGAAAACGAATTGGTGAATGAGCAGTAATTGAGGAAGAAAACTTCATAGAATTCTCGTGTGAAAAAAAAAATCAAGAAAAAAAAATTTTTAGATAAGCCCATGGTTTAGAACCTGCAGGGCTGAGAGAACATCACTGAGAGAAGAAAAGAAAGATGGGGAGGGAAACTGATGGAGAAGAAGAGAAAGTTCATTTTTTTTTAATTAAAGATTTTTATTTATTTATTTGACAGACAGAGAACACAAGTAGGCAGAGAGGCAGGCAGAGAGAGGAAAGGAAGCAGACTCCCTGCTGAGCAGAGAGCCCGATGTGGGGCTCGATCCCAGGATGCTGGGATCATGACCTGAGCCGAAGGCAGGGGCTTTAACCCACTGGGCCACCCAGGCGCCCTGAGAAAGTTCATTTTTAGGTACATTTAGTGACAAACCACTTAAAAGAAGATGCCCACCAAACACAGGGGGCTGTGGGAACAGATGTGGAGGTGGGGACTGGAGATGTTATTTGGAAAGGCAATAGTTGACACCACCAAGGGGGTGTAGAGAGTTCTGAGGACAGGGGCTTCATGTTCTGTCTGAGCTCAGAGAGGAGGAACAGATGCTATGGAGGGAAGGAGGGAGGGCCAGCCTCTGAGGAGGGGGGAAACCATAAAACAACCAAGAAGAGAAACTGCAAGTGTTAAATATGTTGAGAAATCAAGACAGAGTGTCCCGAGTTGAGCTTCCAATAAGTCACTGTGTCTTTGACACAGACAGCTTTAGTAGGGGTGCAGTTATCAGACAGAGGGCAAGAAAGAATGCAGAATGCAGAGGGAAGGAAGTCACATCACTGGTTGCAAACCTTATAACAGTTCTTAATGTCACTGAAGTAAGAGAAATAGAGCAAAGATCAGGCCTGCTTTGTTTTAATTGGGTCAACTTAATGGATAACAAAAATGTTAAAAGCAAATTCAGAGAATAATGGTGAAGTTGAGTCACAAATGGAGAATTCTAGAGAGATGGCAAGGTCTTTTTATCTTTTCCTTTGAGTTGTCTATTTTTGGACACAACATGTATGGGTTGAGTCAAACAGTCATCTGCAAACCTGCTGTATCAAAATAATTTTTTAAAACATTTAAATAAAATTCATTCAGTTAATAAAATCCCAAACAGTTTATTTAGAAACCATATAGACAACATGTTTGATTTTTTTGTAGAGTGTTAAAAGTAAGCCTTAACAGAGGAGTCTCATGGTACAGACTGAGGTGCCCTTTCATTCAATAAATAATTACTGAGTACTTGCTGAGTGCCAAGCACTGGGGAAAAAACAGCTGAACTACTGAACAAAACAAAGCCCTTGTTCTAGGAGGTTTGGACTCAAAGCTGGAGGTGCAGACAGCAGCTAATGGACAATAAGCAAGTAACATGCCAAGTCATAATCACTGCTATGAAGAAGAATGAGCTGAGGGAAGGAGACGGAGAGTGATAGGAGCTCTTTTTATAGAGGAGTCAGAGAAAGGCTCAGGTGGCCTTTGAGCAGACATGAAAAGATGAAGGGATAGGCAAGACCAGACAAACATTCTAGGCAGACTGGTGCAAAAGCCCTTGGATGGTAACCAAAGAGGTCAGTGTAGCCGGAGCAGAGTGTGTGTGTGTGTGTGTGTGAGAGAGATAGAGAGAGAGAGAGAGAGTCAGGGCAGAAGTGGGAGAAGAGAATGGTAGAAAATGAGCTGAGGCACTGGGAGGTGGCAGATGATGGAAAATTTGGCAGGATCTTCGTCTCTAACCCTCAGTGAAACAGACATTCATCCATCTCATGAGGGATTTTTAAAACATTTTTATTCACATATAATGAATTTTTTGCCTCAGGGGTACAGGTCTGTGAATCATCAGGCTTAACATTTCACATTTTCACTCAGCATAGCACATACCCTCCCCAATGTCCATAACCCAGGCACCCCATCCCTACCCCCCCCCACCCCCCAGCAACCCTCAGTTTGTTTCGTGAGATTGAGATCATGAGGGATTTTAAGCAGAAAAGTGACTTGACTCAGCTTTAAAAGGAACATCCGACTAACTATATGAAGAGTCCGTTGTATATAAGGAGGGTCAAGGGTGGAAGCAACAGAGGACTATCGCCAAGACCCAGGCAAAGGCTGATCATGTCCAAAGCCAGGATTGTGGTGGTGGTGGTGGTGAGGAGCAGCTGGATTCTGACTGTAGTTGGAGGGTTAAACCAATAAGACTAACGAATGAACTGGGGTTTAGATGTGAGAAAGAGAGCAGTCATGGATGGCTTTAACATTTTGAGACTAGAGCTGTCACTTACCTGAATTTGGAAGATAGAGGAACACGGATTTTGGAAGAGGTGCTGTATTCATCTTCTGTGACTACCATAACAAACAACGTGGCTTAAAAATATCAAAAATTTATTCTTTCACAGGTTTAGAGGTCAGAAATCTGAAGTCAAGAGTTGATACTTCTTCCAACTTCTGATGGCTCCCGAAAGTCCTTGACTTGTGGCTGCAAAACTCTGATCCTACTTTCATCTTCATATGGCTTTCCCTGTGTCTCGGTATTCTTTTCTTCTGTCTCTTAGAAGGACACTTGTCATTGGGTTTAGGGCCCACCTGATCCAGGATGATCTTAAGTTTTTTTACCTTAATTACATTTTAAAGTCTTTTATTCCAAATGCGGTCACTTTCTGAAGTTCTGGGTACATATAACTTTGGGAGAGAACACTATTAAACTACTACAGGTGGGGTATAGAGATTTCTACTTGGACATGCAACACTTAGGATACCACTTAGTTATCCTAACGCCCTGGAGAAGCCAAGTGGGCTGTTGAATTTGTGTTTCCAGTTCAATAAAAGGGTCTAGAATGAGAAAAATGTTAGGAATCGACAGTGTGTAGGATTATGTTCTTATTGCAATAAATTATTACCAAAATACATGAAATTTATCAGCCTAAAACCCAGAAATTCATTTTTCTAACTTCCCAATATAAAAATATTTTCTTAGAAAGTAGAAGCAAAGCACATTTATAGCAAGTAAGATACACAATATTTGAAAGCACCTGCACTTGAGGATAACACTTTATGAAACTAGAATCTCTATGTCTTTGCTTGGAGCCATTAAAAGAGAAAAAGGACATTGTGAAATCAGCAATGTACATACTCTTGCCCAGAATTGCATATTACATAGCATAATAGATTCTCTGATATCTCATTGCTGTAAAGTCGTGTTCTAGATTCATATTGCTCATTTCATCTCCTACCATTTATTTCTTAAGAGAAACAAAGCTGTAAGAGAAACTCAAATCTCAGGCCTTCAGGCACAAAAAAAAATTATCTCTACTAGAAATGTCTAGGTAGTTGAAAAACAAAACCTTCTCTCTTTAAAGGAAACAGTCACAGAGTAAAAAAGGAAAAACCTGTTTGTATAAGAAGCAAAATAAACACAATTGTCACCAGCTTGAAGTTCAACCTGCTGAATTTTGCAAAAGGTGAAAGTTTTATCATGTTATGCAAAAAAACTTTTAAAAATAGATTCTCTGCTATTATATAAGGTTTAGAATAACTCCACTTGACGAGCATAGAAATAACCAGCAAACTCTCAACCAGTCTTATCAACGTCTTCTGATTAATCAAATAATCTGGTTTTCATAACATTACCATGGAAATCATCTGAGATTTTACATTTTTAAGTATCCGAATAGCATAAAGTCAGACGACAGGAAAGCACGTGCTGAGTATAATTTGACTTTCTTAGTAATATTTTAAGTCCTTTAGTATCTCATAGTGGTACCACTGCAAACATCAATCATCACTGTATTAATGAAATACAGAAATAAATAATGATTCGAGTTCAGAAGATGCCAGTCTAATAGAGACTTCTTCATATCCATAGCACATACATCATGATCTCAAAATGAATCCTCTCACTGAGTTTTTTGTTTTTTTGTTTTGTTTTTTCCCTAAAGAAAGGGACTCTGGAAAGAGTAGCTGATTGTCTGCCATGTTTCTTTACCCTAATTCTAGCACCAGATCACCCACATCTCCAGCTGGGGTCACAAGTATGTGGGGTCCAAGGGTACCGACCACAGAGCCATTGCAGGGCTCTTTCTTCTGTGGGCTTGGTGGGAATAGAAGAAACCCCAAGCATCTGGATGCCATGATGCTCAAAGAACTTGGTCCTGGAAGATCCTAGACTCTGCAGAGGAGATGAACATTCACAAAATGAGGCCAAGCCTTCCTATCAGTTGAACAACTGGTCTGAATTTTCTCTATTCCCAATACAGAAAAAAAGGGGATTGCCTTTTGGTGCCTCTGCCTGGACAGCCACTCTGGAGGTCCCTTTCTAATACATGAGACATTGGGTCTTTCTAGTTGGAACTGAGCCTGGATTATCAAGTAAGAGTTATACAGCCAAGGGGCCTTGACAACCATGGAGAAGAACAAATGAAACACCTGAATTTGTCCCTAATGCAACAGAGCTGCTGGAGGAGATAGAAAACAACTCAGCAACATAATAAGAGTACTTAAGGCAAATCGAGATAAGAACAAAAAAAATTTCCTGGAAGAGAAAAGCAAGCAAAAATTTTGATTTTAAAATTTAGAATTAAAAAAAAAATCAGTAAATAAATTGAAGGAGATGGTTGAAATCATGACTTGAATTTTTGTCTCAGAAATCAAATGGGACAAAACTACAGAGATACTGCGAAATCAGCGGTTGGTGGGGTGCAGGGGCTGTAGAGGGGAGATGAGCAAGCAGAGCACAGAAGATTTTTAGGGAAATCCAAATATTCTATAGGACATTACAACAATGGATATATGTCCTTATACGTTTATCCAAACCCACAGAATGTACAACATCAAGAGTGAACAACAAGATAAACTATGAACTTGAGGTTATTATTATATGTAAATGTATGTTCATCCTTGTTTTAAAGAAAAAAAAAGGTAATATTCTGGTGAGTGATGTTGATAGAAGAAGAGGTCGTGCATGGGAGTGGGGGCAGAGAATATATAGGAAATCTATGTACCTTCCTCTCGATTTTGCTATGAACTTAAAAGTGCTCGAAAAAAATGTCTTTTAAAAAATCACATGAAAGAGACACAGAATAAGAAGTCATTAAGGGTGATTTAGGGGGCCTGAAGGAGATACCCCAGAGACCTGTTAGAGGAGCAATACTAATCTTCAAGGAGAAAAAGGAATAACTATAGAAAACAGAGTAATTAATAATACATTCTCTCATCTGAAGAAAGACACGTTTTCTTTCATTTCCTCAAACATGAAATACTCCTGGTCTTCAGCACAACCTGCCGGTCTGAAAACAGGAGCTCTCAGATGGGACCTGTCCCTGCAGCTGCTTGTCCTGGACATCCATGGTATTAATTATTTACATGAGACATGCTGGAAACTTCTTCCACAAAAGAAATTCATACACACTGCACAGACCAGGTGTGCACTTCCTAAAATTTCCAGGAAATTCAGAATTCTACATACATAACTTGCTTTGAGCAGCTTTACCTGGAATCCTTATCTGAATATTGTCTCAGCTGGCTGGAACGTTGACTGCTGTCTGGCTTACCAAGAGAAAATAATAATAATTAATAATAATGATAATAATAATAACAAGTTTTTTAAAGCCTCAAAAACCGGGGCACCTGGGTAGCTCCGTTGGTTGAGCTTCCTACTCTTGGTTTTGGCTCAGGTCATGACCTCAGGGTCATGGGATCAAGCCCTGGGTCGGCTCTGCGGGAGACTACTGAAGAGCCTCCTTCCCCTTTCTGCCCCTCCCTTCTCTCTCTCTTTCTCTCTCTCTTTCTCAAATAAATAAATAACTTCTTAAAAAATAATAAAATAAAGCTTCAAAAATCAAGACAGTGGTTTTAGTTCTGGGTTGAACCCCAAGAAGCCTATGCCCAGTGTGCTTCCACCAAGAAACTGCTGAGGTCAAGGTGTTGATACTATGGATTTCATCACTAGGTTTGGGGACTATCCAAGGACAGCTGGCCTGAAGATCACAAAGAAGCCCCAGTCCCATCCTGACAGTGGCCTCACAGTTTCTCAGTGGTCCACAGAGGGCAAAACCAGGGACAGCTGACTTCTAGTGAGGATTCTGCAGCATTATTTTAGCTAAATTGGAAAGAAAATGTGCACAATTCACATCCAGAGTTTATATGGTCCTTTGTGTTCACTCCTCCAGCACGTAGGTACTACCCAGCTGCAACTGACTGTATTAAGTTAAATTTATAAAAGCATGTATTTTAGCCTTTTCATATTGCTTGCAGCACATATATCTTATCTGTTATAGAATTTTTTAGAAATGAAATTGTGTCTGGCTGTTGAAATACACAGAGAAAATAGATTTTATCTTTTTCTGTAATACAGTTTGAAGCATAATAAATTTGACCAAGGTACATTAAAAAAATAATCTTATTGTATTGATGCTGCATAAGGATTGAAACAAGTAGATCTTTTTTTTTTTTTTTTTCCTTTTGAATGAACCCTGCTCTGGATTTTGAGTGAATGCTTTTTCCTCTCTGTTCTATGGTATCATGGAAAGAGACTTTTTCAAGATAAACAGAGTTTCATAAAACTTTCCATCCATGAGGGGAAAAAAAAAGACTTCCAAAACACCTTTGGAAAATTATGTTACAGAAGATTAAACCACATGTTTCCAGAAAAGAAATCTCTACTAACCCCTTGAACAAGGAGAAAATATAGATTTTTTTGTTTAATTTAAAAACTGCCCCATGAATCAGAGCTTAGATTTGGAATTGCTTACGGGTTCTCAGCCCAGATGAATTTTCAGCACAATCATCATTTCCTCACCTGGTTTTGAAAGGCAACTATTCCAGCTTCGCCCTATCTTTTTTCTTGTCACTTAGGGAAACATAACCCTCAAAAGAAAGAGAACATTCTGAAGTCTCATTCTCAGTCACGCTCGATATGCTCGTGACCAGTAGAGCTTTCTGCATCCCCAGGGAGTCACCCCACGACATACCTGAGCACTAAAGCCATGGACTTAATGATGGGTATAAATACCACCATGGCTGGACTCCAAGAAAGGAAGCCCCACACAACCCCCTCAGTATATTTTCGGAGGAAACAATTTATAATAAAAAATCTCACTTTTGTCTAAACTCTTTAAAAATTACATTTAAACATGTTCATTGCAGAGATTTGAAAATACTTACAGCACAAAGAAGAAAACATATGTAGCTTCTAATCCAATTCTCCAGAGACAATTACTTTTAACATGTTAGTAATATCTACCCCTCATATTTTTTATAGGTAGCTAGAGCGTTTATTAACAAAACTGAGCTCACGTTAGATATATTGTCCTGTAATCTTGTTCTTCTCATTTGCCAGTAAGTCTGAAACATTCTTCCATGTCATTAATTCAACAACACAACATTTTGAGTTCTTACAGGATCTTTTTTTTTTTTAAAGATTTTATTTATTTATTCGACAGACAAAGATCACAAGTAGGCAGAGAGGCAAGCAGAGAGAGAGAGGAGGAAGCAGGCTCCCCGCAGAGCAGAGACCTGATGCGGGGCTCGATCCCAGGACCCTGGGATCATGACCTGAGCTGAAAGCAGAGGCTTTAACCCACTGAGCCACTCAGGTGCCCCAAGTTCTTACAGGATCTTAAAAGAGCTTAACTTTCGGTTAAATTTTTTCAGCAACTCCCTATTTTAGTATTATAAACAATGCTAAAATAGGCATCCTCATAGATACATTTCATGATATATTCATGATAACTCATTATTTGACCAAACCACTTCCCCTTTCACCCCTTGCTATGGTCCTCCCATCACACAGTCCTGGGTTCATTTGACGTTCATGCCACCGTATGTTACTGCACCATTATCAATCAAGATTCTTCGTTGCAAACGGAGAAAGTAAATTCTGGCTAACTTATGCCATAAATCGAATTTATAGATAGCTTTCAGAATACCCAGGAAGACTAGAGAACTCACTGGAGGCCCAATTCTGACTCTACGAACCCACCATTCCCCTCATTGCAACACACAGAACCCACAGCTTCCTTCCCCTGTCTGAGCGAGACTGGAAACCGTACACTGGTGCCACCGGAGACTGGAAGCAGCTTCTGTCATCATTTAGTTCTAGAATGGATGCAACATCCCTATGTTTCTTCATTTACCAACTTATATCACAGTCTCTAGCAGGTGTGTCTGATTATCACAGGCTATGGGTGCATATCCCATCTTCTAGGGGAGGTAGACCCTACCTTCTGAGGTCAGAGAGTTCCCACAATAATGAGGGACTCATATGCTGTAGCAGAGCTCTTCCCTTTTACTGTCTTCTCCTGAGGGCCCAGTCACTGTTCCTTGTCAATTGACTAACTTGAGATTTCACACAGTCTTCTTTCCCTCTTCTTCTTCTGTCACTACTTTTGGTGTTATCAGCATCTATGCAAATCTAGCACCTTGACCTCTAGGTTTCTTGGCTTCTAACTTCCGGAGATCTATTCCTCTACCCCTCCTCAGCCACCACATCTGTAGTCATGTCCTTGACCTTGTCATTATTGCTATCTGCACCACCTCTGAAATTCTGATCTCTATCACTCACATCCCCCTCTATGACCACCACTTCCTGTTCTCATCTACTCTAGTACAACATTTCCACCAGTTCTTTACCTCCCTGCTAAGTCCTCTGCATCATTCATTACATCATTATGCCATGTGTTGGCTTTTTACTGCTGCACAACAAATTATCCCAAAACTTAACAGCTTAAAACAACAAACATTTGGAGTGCTAGGGTGGCTCAGTCAGTTAAGTGTCTCCCTTCTTCTCAGGTCATGATCTTGGGGTCCTGGGATCAAGCCTCACATTGGGATCCCTACTCAGTAGGGAGCCTGCTTCTCCCTCTTCCTCTGCCCTTCCCCCCTGCCTGTGTTCTCTCTTCCTCTCTCTCAAATTAATAAATAAAATCTTAAAATAACAACAACAGCAAACATTTGCTATTTTATATTTGCTGTGAATGAGGAATCTGGTTGGGCATGGCTTAGCAGGGTCCTTTAGCTGAGGATCTCTGATAAGGGCTTTGGTTAAGAAGTTGGCCATGGCTTTGGCTTCTCTAAAGGCTGGACTAGAGAAGGATCTGCTTCTAGACTGTTGGCAGTCTAGAAGTGGCAGGATTCACTTTCTTGCAGGCTATTGAACCAAGGACTTCAGTTTCTTACTGGCTGCTGCTCAGAGGCCAGTCTAAGTTCCTAGCAAGGTGGACCTCTAGATAGCACAGCTCACTACATGGAAGCTTACGTTTTTAGAACCAGAAAATGAGAAGACAGGAGAATGCTACAAGATAGAAGTCAGTCTTTTATATCCTAACCTCAGAAATGACATTCAATCATCTTAACCACATTCTTTCACTAGAAGCAAGTCACTAGGTCTAGTCTACACACCAGAAAAGGGAATCACACAAGGGTATAAACATCAGGAAGTAGGGACAGTTAGGAGTCATTTCAGGAACTGTTGACCCCATATAGTCATCAGCCATTTCTTCTGTGGCCTCCCGCAGCTAAGATTGCACTGGTCCAAAATTCTCATTGCCTGCCCCTTTCTCCCACTATTGGTGTGCTAGCCAAGTCTCAATCTTGTTTAAACCCAGCTATCCCAGCTATCCCAGCTATACATGTTTTGTGATGCACCCAAGTATCTGACCGTTGGTGAGAAAAATACAAAACCGTGGTGCCTGGTATCCCTTATAATTTATGATCATAAACCTCAAAATATCAATCAACATGGTCCAGAAATCTTAATATATTTCTTTAGTCCATTTGCTTTTCCACTTTCTTAAACCATTTCACATTTTCTCCTCCTTTCTGCATATCTTTAAATATTTATATAACAATGATTTCTAGCTTCTTATCTCCAGACTTGACTTTTTTAATAATTCTTAAGTCATGTATCAACTGTCTCTTCGATATCTAGGCATGTACTCCTAAAAGACATCACAAATGTAACCAGGCAGGTGCCGAAGTTAAATGTTTAGTTGTTGTTGTTTTTTTTTTAATTTCTTTGGTTTCCTCGTGTCAAATCCATATCCATCAGTATGGCTTGTCTACTAGGCTACAAAACATACCCTGTATCCTTCTTCTATTTCATTGCCACATGCTAATCTATGTCATTGTCCCTTCTCCAATAGACCACTGTCACAGCTTTCTAATTGATGTCTCTACTTCCTCTCTTGCTCCCTCTACAAGGCTGCATCAAAAACAGTCTTTTAAAAATGAAAGTCAAATAATGTCATCACCATGATCAAAAATTACAAATGGTTTTTCAACATATTTGTAATAAACTTCATGCTGCAGACCCTGACTTGTAAAGCCCTATAGGATCTTGGCCCCTCCTACCACCCCTTCCTCATCTCACAACTCTCTTCCTTGTTCACCACACATTGACCATCCTTGTTCCTGTATATGGGCCTTTCTACTAGCTGTTTCATCCTCCTGAAATGCTACTTGCATATTTTCACAGGGCTGGTGCCCTCTGTTCACTCAGATCTCTGTCTTAAGCTGAAGTGTTTGGGGTACAATCTCATCCAAAAGGATATATTTCATCTAGAGCAGGCTCCTAGCAGCCCCTTCTAATCACACTATTTACATTACTATGCAGCATAAATCATTATCTGATACTTTTTGGTTTTCTGTTTACTAGTTTATTGTCTTTCTCCTTCTCCCTCAGGAATATAAGTACCCATGAAAGGAGGCTTTTGCTCGTCCCACCACTGTGACCCCAGCGCCCAGAGTGGTCTCTGGCACAGACTAAAGATTCAATAGATAGCCACTGGATAAATGATCATTTTCTCAAGAAGTAGAATTATAAGATCAAAGACTACAACAACACCTCTAATATAAATCTTTATTTCAGAGAATTTGGTCACTTTCAGCAAACAAGCATTTTTTCTCAACTTCCAACCTGAGTGTGAGGCAATGCAAGGAAGGAAGGTGATGATGTCCATCCCTGATGCATGAAGTACTACCACAGCAAACTGTTACCTGATGCACAAGTTCTTTCACCTTTAATCCCTAAACCTGATTCTTCTCTAGTAGACTAATGGGACACTAAGCACTTGCTTTAAAATGTTTAGAGAAGATTTCTTCCATACTGTTCTTCAACATCTTCTTCCATCGCCCTTTTGTTCCTGAATTAAACTCCATGTTTTGCTCCTTTGTAGACACAGAAAATGAAACAAGCATAAGAAACTAGAAGAGTTCTCGCATTTAAAAGAAGCCATCAAAAGGAAAAGAAAGAAAAATTCTACAGAAATAATTCTATCATTCATTCAACTAACATTTTTGAGAACATACTCTGTTCTTACTCTGTTCTGACAGTGAAAAAAACAGGGCCCACTATTTCTCATATCATTTACATGATTATAATCACAGGATTTCACAAATCATGCCTTTTCAAACTAAACTGTGTAGTTCTTTCTAACAGAAAAAGACTTCCTCTTTCCATAGTCCGTAACATTCTTGTCCTACTGAGTCAACAAGACCTAAAGCTATCATTGACTCTACATTATTCATTAGAGTTGCACTGTGGACTAAGAAATGAGATCTAAACATTTAATGACTTTAAAAGGCTTTTGTTTTATTTCCTGAGGACAGAGACAGTTCTCATACTTTTTTCTGCACAACACAGCCTAGCGTCATGTGGAGTTGCTTAACCCATTTGCACTGAATTGTTAAATGCACATTTTTAAAACACATTAGTATCTTTAATATAACGTATCTCTTAGAATTGATGGTGTCTTACAAATAAAAGTAGTGGGTTGTTTTTTTTTCCTTTCTTAGTGGTACATAAAAAGAATAGTGCATTTAAATCCAGTGGTGTCTTAATTTCAATGAAATGCTGTAATAATGCTGAGTGATATGATTTCAAAAGTCTGGGCAACCCAGATGCTAATAGACTGAGTGGTTGATACTCCTGGGCTAAAGGACAGAAAACTGTGCACAAGAAATCTCTCTTGGTAGGGTTAGTTGTGCTTTCTGCCCTGAATGTGGACATAAAGTGTTCCAATAGGCTTCTTCGCCTTTCCTGCTTTCTTCTAGGAAACAACACATCTGTGTAAGCCCAAATCCTGGATCCATCCAGCACCACGACCTTGGCGAGCTTCTTAACTTTACTCTGCCTTATTTTCCTTTTATAGGAAATGTGGAAAGTATTTCAAAGAAATGTACTTAAAAGTAAGTGACTTAAAGCATGTAAAGTACTTCAAACAGTGCCTGGCCGAGGAAACCATCAAAAATTATTTTCCTCCCTTTTTCTTTTTGGAAGCATATCTAGTTCTGCCCTCACCTTTTCCACTTCCCAGGGTCCTCGGAAAGCTAAGACATATGGAGAGGAGACCATCTCTTCTGCAACATGTAGTGAGCAGGTTGGGTTCTAACACCAGAGAAACTGTATCCAAACAAAAATTTTAATGTGGGGCTTCTCATCCTCACCAATATTGACATTTGGGGCCAGATAACTTTTTGTTATGGAGGGCATTGTTGGCCGTGCAGCATGTTTAGCGACATCCCTGGCCTATACCTGCAAGATGCCAGTCATACCAGCTCCCCAAACTTGTGAAAATGCAATGGATTCATAATTGCCAGGTGTCTCCTGGAAGCAAAATTGCTTCCCTTCTGTGCTGACAACCACTGTTCCAGTGTTTGCCAGCTGGTCACTTGGGCCATTTCTCTATCTTTCGAATAAGAACGACAATGTCACATCAAACACAATTCTGAGTATGCACCACTGTGCAGGGAAATCTCTTTGTGAACTCTAGGGCCACTATAAACCTAATAGGGATTCAACTTCTCATTTTCTAACTACAAGTGTAGCTTTAATGTGTACATTGAAGGATAGTTAGTGCTCCCATGAAGCTGCAATGAGGCGTAGCTAAAAAGAATGATCACACTGCAGACAGCTGAGAACAAGTTATTGTTAATCGACAAGCCTTAAATATTCTGCCTCCAAGGTTACAAGTCGGCAGTGTTGAAAAATAATTATAGAATAATAATCTTTGCCATATCTACATATTATGTACAGAGAGGTGTGAACAGGGCTGATTTGGGCAAAATGGTAGCCGTCAGTCTTCTACCTCCTTTTTCAGTACCCCTTTCCCTGCTGGGATGCCTCATCGCTGTCTCTGGAGGCCCTCTTCCTGTCCACCCTGACTCAGAAGCCCTCTTCTCTCTGCACTTTTCCACAGCACTTCTTTGTGGTACCTGTTAGGTCAATGACCTACTGCAAAGGATCTGTTAAGAGCTCAGTCACACTATCCCCTTCCTCAGGCAACGCATTGCTCTTAAAAGCACACTATTATTTGACCAACAGAAGAGAGCTTTTCATAATTTGCTCCAGAGTAGGAAGGAAATCACTTTGAAAATCAAAAGACCCGAATATATCAATACTTCTCTATTACTCTTGTGTGTGAAATGTTGAAGAAATAAAAAAAAATACCCCGTGAAGGCTGTTCCTGCTCATTAATCAGAAGGGAGAATGGCACTTTCTCCTGACAGTGTTAAGCCATTGGCAGAGCTACAATTAACTCTTATCTCTGAATTCATACTCACATCTTATGGGGACTCATGTTGAAAGGACAATATTTTTTTAATGCAGCTCTGTTGTGTGTTTAAAGCCGTGAATGAAACTTCAGTAAACCTGTGTCTTTTAGACCCAGTAACTGGAAGGATAGACATTTCCAGTCTCTCTGAGTGCTACTGACATCACAGCAACTTCTCACTTCATAGCAATACTCATTGACCGCATTTACTAAGCACTCAGCCCTGTCACAGATTTAGAGCTAAGTGCTTTAAATGCACCATGTTATTCAATTCTCACTGGACTCTATACCACAGGCTGACATCTACTGCAAAGAAAGTACGGTATTTATATTTGTTTCTAAATTCTAGAGTTTGTTTTTGCCCTGACATTATTTTGTGACATCATTCATCTATTGCACTGTATAAAAACAAAGGATAGGTAATTTGATGAACATTGATTAATTTAAAGAATGTTTCGATTTTATCTGCATATAACCTTCCCTCTACTGATATATCATAACCTAGGGCCCTTTTAAATATTGCAATACTGCTTTTTCACTGATATTTGTTTGGGGAAAAGAAGAGGAACTTAACAGGATACATTTTTGCTGGCGTTACAAAATAAAAGATCACATTTTAAAAATCTGGCTTTGTCAACTTTCTTTAAAGCACTTTTGCTCTAAGAGAGTTCAAGAGAGTTGACAATCTATTAATTTTATAAGATGATAAAGGAATAACACACTCCAAACCAGTCTTAACAAGAAATGGAGATGGGAAAGAAGGCTCGTGGCCCACCATGTGGTAGGCTGTGAGGAGAGGCAGAAAGAAAATCCCCCACCCTGTGTGAAAATACCCATCAGTCCTTTTCAGGCACCCATCAAAGGCTTAAATTTGCCCTATTAAAATGCAATTTTCCTAACAAGGGCAATAATGTATTTTATCCACTCTAAGATACATGTCATATTTTCCCTTTTCTAAAATCTGAATGTATTTTATAATCAATGTCAATGGCTATACTTCATGGTAGTAATCCACCATCCCCTGACCCCAAAAAAACCTATAAAACCAATGACATTTCTTACAATTAATGGTATCTTTGTATAAAGGAAATGGGGAATAAGGTACATTGGAAATTAGTTTAACAGAGAGAGCAAGCTCTATCTATACCTTCAGGATAGGTTACTGGAGCAAGGCCTGGGGATGGAAGGGAAAAAAATAAAATAAAAGGAAAGGAAAATAGCAAAACAGTATCGTACTTTACCTAGAGAACAGTATCTTTATCTGAAAATTTCTCCAAGTCCTATGTCTCCCATTGGCTTAGAGGTAAGTTTGGCCTTTCAGCACATTCTATTAACGTGATCTAAAATATCTGAATGCTGTCTTTGGATCCCATAAGATAGATGTAGAGAAGAGGAAAGGAGAGAAAGGAAAAAAAAAAAAAAAGGAACTGACATGACTCAGGGAATCTTCACAACTTATAGTAAAACCAACTGTTTCTGGACCTGTGGCTCCCTTTCTTGAACCTTCTGTCCTAACTTCCAAAAATGCCATTACTCCTGGGTGAATTGATAGGGAAGTTTTCTTAGCCTTTTGGTGTCTGAGGCCGCCAGGAAGCCCCGCTCACCTCCAGTGCCCGGAGAGGAGCTCATTTCTAACCTGAAGTCCATGAGGAATTTCCAGAAGGTTTGTAACCCAAGGACACGCTCAAAAAAATTTTTTTTCTATTTGAAAATTTTCCTCACAGGCAAATTGAGTAAATAGAGTTTAATGTCATTATTTGTAATTATGGTGTTATTCCCTGATAAGCAAGTAAACTGTGATACATGATGCTACTATACAGAGAGAAGGAATGCATACCTATCATCATTTTCACATAATAGCATTGATTAGAGTAGAAAATTTTTAAAAAGTGAAATGCTCACTGTTTTGATTTTGGCATATATCTGCTTACCTTGAGCTTCTTGTACTCTAAATGTCAAGAAAAAGCATACTACAAAGCTCATGCATACTAAGGTTTTGTTTCTATTCTGAAATAGCACCAGCATTTCTTCTTTATGGAAAGGGTCTTACCCTCCCACAAGCATAAAGCCAGCAAAGCCAAAGAAAACCATATGTCTTCCAACCTGGAAACACACCTGGCTGTACGGCTCTTTCTCTGAAAGGATCAATCACAAAGGCCAGAACTTCAGCAAAACTTGGATATGTCCCAGCATAAGTGCTTTGTGTCTTCAGGATGAAAGAAGGGCTGGTGGTGAAAGCTCAACTGTTCTTTGTCCAAGTAGCTACTTCAGGAGAAGAGTTTGGGGATGGCGGACCTACCGATGGTGGAAGAGCCTGTGCAGACTGAAGTCCGGGGACTAGAAAGCACCGCAGACACCTGCAAAAATGGACTCTTGAAGGATTTTCAGTTCAGATGTCAGTAAGTGTGAAACAAGGATTCACAACCCCTCCCAGCTGACACAGATTCAAGAATGAGGACTTTGCAGACAGAAAAAAGACAAATATTATATGATCTCACTCATGTGCAGAGCCTAAAACAAAACAAAACAAAACAAAACAAAACAAGTGAACAAAGGAAACAACACTTATAGATACAGAGAATAGAATGGAGATTGCTGGCAGGAGGGGGTTGGCAGGGGCGCACAGTGGGAACCGGGGTCAAGAGGAACAAACTTCCAGCTGTAAAGTAAATAAGCTGAGGGGATATAATGTACGGTGTGGGGACTGTAGTCAATAATGTCGTACTGCATGTTTGGAAGTTGCTAAGAGGGTAGTCTTAGAAGTTCTCATCATAAGAAAAAAATTTTGTAACTCTATATGGTGACAAATGGTAACTAGACTTATTATAGTGGTCATCTTGCAGTGTGTACAAATATTGAATCACTACATTGTACACCTGAAACTAATATAGTGTCATATGCCAATTATACCTCAATTAAAAAAAAAAAAAAAGAACGATGACTTTGTAGAGATAATCTCCAGACAAAGAAAATCCATTCATTTATTCAAATGTTTCCCTAGTATTTCCCACGTGCCAGGTACCATTCTAGGCACTGGGGATACAGCACTGGAAAAGCAGATGGCATTCCTGCCCACGACATTTACATTCCAGAAGGGCGTGTGGTGTGATGAAGAATCTTTAAAATTTCACGATCCTTCCTTCTCTACTTTATCCTGACAAAGCAAGCTTGAGGGCTTCAATTTCTTTCTTGATTTTCATAGAAATAGTATCATCTAGAACATACTGAGCGTCTTCTATTCATCATTATGTCTGGGAGAGTCACCCAGCTGGATGTTATAATACCTTGTTCTTTTTTATTGCTGTGTGGTTTCCTCATGTGTGAATATACCACAATTTATTTATCTCTAGTTCTATTCTGGACATTTGGACTGCTTCCTGTTTTTGCTTTCACAAATGCGACTCTTATAGCATCCTTTCACTTCTTGCTAACATTTAATAATAATGTTTTGGTTTCATTGTATTCTCTATAGTCACTTTTTATTTAGGGCGAGTAATCCTGGTTTTCAATTTATGAAATAGTGACGTTTCCTTTCAAATTTAATTAATTTTAAAAAGAGTAAATCTATAGACAAATATGAAGTATTTATTTTTTAAGACTTTTTTTTTAATATTTATTTGAGAGAGAGAATGAGAGAGAGAGACAGCACAGCAAGGGGAGAAGGTCAGAGGGAGAAGCCTGCTCCCCGCAGAGCGGGAAGCCCAATACAGGACTGGATCCTGAGACTCCAGGATCATGACCTGAGCGGAAGGCAGTCGCTTAACCAACTGAGCCACCCAGGCACCCTGAAGTAAATATTTAAATAAATACTTGTACTTCAAGGAATATATTTGTTCACCTTCATGAAGAAGTAGCCCAACACTAAAGTTTGGGAAACTCTTCCAAAGACAATACCAATAGGTGGCTGGAAAGAGAAAGGTTTAGAGAGTAAACACTATGTTAAATCCGCCAACAAAAGGATTACAAGGGGTGGGAGTGAGACAGGGGGCTCTGGATTTCACTGGAGTGCGAATGCCTTGCAGGGAAGAGGGTTGTCTTATTTACACTGATGTGCCCTGGGAAAGTGTCTGGTCCCCAAACTCGTTCCATAAGCACTGGATCTATCTGTACCTGAGAAACAGATTTCTCTGCAGAGCAACCATGGAGTACCTCCTAGGCATGAGGAACATTGTGAAAAAAGGATACGAGGCAGGAAAGATCAAGGAATGTTCACAGAACACTAACAAGAACAAACGGATCCAGCAGATCCTTATAGGGTAGCAGCAAAGGATCAGAGTCGAAGGGAGGGGTGGGCCCAGACGTGGGTCTGGGGAGGCGGGAAGTTGAATTGCAGAGCCCACCTCCGCAGGCTTTAGTCAGACAGTTAATTTTGTAGACTACACACTCGAATGTTTTCCTCACTATGGGAACTTGAAAAACATGAGTAGCTTATCAGCCGAAAGCGGCTCAAAGGAAGCCTTTGAAATTTCCATAGTGATTAGGGGCTGGTGGACTTTATCACCTTCGCTTTATCGGAAGAGTTTTCTGCAAAGTCCCTGGTGTGGCTCGCAGTTTGCATGCTGTTCTTCACGAGCGGGAATGTTTTCAAAATAAAGTACAAACTTCCACCGCCTGACTCAACGGGTTCCAGGAACTGTGCTTCCAGACATGGAATTTGGTCTTTGCTTTCTCTTTTTTACAGCCCATGCACATCTCCTGTTTTATCTGAAATGGCAGAGTTCTCCAGGAAGAGTCCCCTCTGGTAAAGTCATTGACATGGGTTTAGAAGGAACAAATTAAGTTTAAGAAGTCAGAAGTATATAAGGCTTTGGACTGTGAAATATCTTTTCACCAAGCATGTATTTTGCAAAAACAGAGAAGCTGCAAAATTCCACATCTCTCATTAGAAGTGTGCTTCATGGTGTAAACAGAAATCTCATTTCCCAGCAATAGTTACTCTTATGGGCCCTGCATACGAGTCACAGTCAGCTTTGTCATCTCTGTAAGTGTAAACTTGAAAATGTGATAACTATCGTAATCAACTCTGTAATCTGACGAGAACACATCTTGTAAATGCATCAGGGCTCAGGAGCGGCACAGCCTAACTCTGGCTCAGGGTAAACTTAGAACAGGGCGGTGTCCCACACACGGGCTGGGTATTAGAAGCCAGGCCCAAAGCAGCCACAGATAATGGCTATAAGGCAGAGCCAGCAGGGTTTAGAATTAGGAAGCTAGATGTTTCCCACTCTGAGTATGTGGCTCCAGGGCAAGACATTTCACTCACCCAAATGTTTCACTGAACAGATAAGGAAACTGAGGCACAGGAGATACTCCAAAAAGCCTCACAGCTTTAGTATTCAGCTTTTAGAGTTTTTTTTGGGTAGTGAGGAAGTGGACACCTCCTTTTACTCAAGCAAACATAGATCCTATAGAGGTATGTTTTTGAGTAAAAATAATGATCATCACCAGGGGTACCTAGGTGGCTCAGTGGTTAAGCATCAAAATTGTGGCTTAAGTTATGATCTCAGGGTCCTGGGATGGAGCCCCATGTCAGGCTCCCCCCACCAGCACAGAGTCTGCTTGTCCATCTCCCTCTGTTCCTCCCCCTGCTCTCTCTAACACACACACACACACACACACACACACACAACACATACACTCACGCTCTCTGAAATAAATCTTTTTTAAAAATCTTCAAAAAAATAACAATTATCATCACCATTTCATATTTCACACAGACTGATGATGTTCCTGACACACCATGAGTAAGACGCACATTTGGAGCTGGCTTTTCCAACAGTGTGTGAAAGGTCTACACTGGTCCAGCCTTGCTCTTTACCACCATTTGCTTGTGTGCATCACAAATGCAAAGAGGTGAAAAAATGACCCTGTGACAAAAACAAATTTGGGAAAACCTGCATATTATTTTCTGCTTCCTGGAGACTTTCTCTGGACATTCATAGAGTAAAAGCCTGAAAATCACTGAAGCAAAGAACCCCTTTAATCCCATTACCTCTCAATCTCTTTAGCCAGAAGAGTTCCATCTTTTTTGCCCCTTTTATGTCCCACCTCAGCCTGACAATATCATTACTGTCCTGTCACATTTTGAAAGATGTGGCTGCATTACATTTTATTGAAAGATTGAAACAAAAGACTTTCAAATGGATTGGAAAAAGTCAGCATCGTATGAAGGAATTTGGGTGAGTATTAGGCTCCTAATATTTTTCTAAGGATTAGACAAAACCAGACTTAAATAAGGTGAAAAGATGAAATATTGGGGACAATTCCACAATGACTCACATAGCCAAAAATTAGTCCAGATTCTCCCCTGGAATTGCAAGATAACCAAATGGGGAAATTCCAAGGGGAAAAATGCAAACAACTGATAAATATATGAAAATATCTTCTACCTCACTGGCTTTCTTTGTACAGCACATTAAAACAATACTGAGAAGTCATTCTTTCTTCTATCAGTAAACGGCTCCAAAACCACTTGCTTCACTTACCTTGGAAATTCCACCTTTTGGAATATGTCCTAAAGGAAGCAATAAGACAAATGCTCAAAGATGTATCTACAAGTTGTGTATTGTAGAGTAATTTATAATAGTGAAAAACAGATATAGGGAAAAATGGAAAGCCATTTAAATGTTTATTTAAAGGCAACTAATGACATGGACCATCTGGTTCCATCAAAAATTACTATAAAGTGGGCGCCTGGGTGGCTCAGTGGGTTAAAGCCTCTGCCTTCGGCTCAGGTCATGATCCCAGGGTCCTGGAATCGAGCCCCGCATCGGGCTTTCTGCTCTGTGGGGAGCCTGCTTCCTCCTCTCTCTGCCTGCCTCTCTCTGCCTGCCTCTCTGCCTACTTGTGCTCTCTGTCTGTCAAATAAATAAAATCTTAAAAAAAAAAATTACTATAAAGATACATACTTCCTGTGGAAAGTGTTTAGGATGTATTATTTGATAACAGAAAGCAGATTCAAGACATCGTGAATGGGGGCACTTGGGTGGCTCACTCGGTTAAGCTTCTGACAAGCTCAGGTCATGATCTTGGGGTCCTGGGATCAATACTTGGGTTGGGCTCCCCACTCAGCTGGGAGTCTGCTTGTCCCTCTGCCCCTCCCCCTCCTTGTTCTCACTCTCTCTCTAATAAATAAATAAAATCTTTAAAAAATTGTGAATTCTTTGATTAAGACTTTTGTAAATGTGTGTGTTGATATACACTCTGCTATTAACAGTGGTTGTTTCTGGGTGCTAGAATTACAGCTGACTTTTTTTTCCAATTATCTAACTCTTCCAATTTTTCTAAAGTAAAACATATTTCTTATATAGTAAAATAAAAACAAATTTTTAAAAAGAGATCAAAATCCTGTTTGGAAGTAGGAACAGCACTGAGAAATTCTTTAAGAGATTCTTAAGCCAAGAATGTTGTAAATTTTCTATGGCCTCCTCAATTGTATCACATAGAATATAAGCAGGAAAAAAAATCTTCATTCTTTTTATTACAAGTGTCTTGAGATTTCCTTTGAAAATTAATCTCATTACAAAATAAAGTTAAGAAGCTTTTTTAAGAAACCAACTAGAGCTTGAAAAATCCTTGGCCAACTCTCTCAGTTTACAGATTAGAGAAAGGCTCTTAAGTTAGATAATGGCAGAACTGTAGTCAAAATTGTTCAGGCTTCCTCAACCATGTCCCTACAGACCAAAGTCGCTCATATATGCAACAAAACACACCCAACGTTTAAGAAAATAATCCCATGAGAACTGTTCAGAACAACAGGTGAATAGGCATGTAATAGAAAAGTCGTAAGGTGTCAATAACAAACCAAACCCAGGTTTTGCTCACATCTGTGTCATGTTAGCGGTTTTATTTTCTTCATTGCTTTTAAAAATAACCTTTTTTCTGAATAAAATTTAAGTTACAAAAGCAATATATGCTCATTGTTTAGAATTTAGGAAATACAGTAAAACATCAAAAAGAGCATCAGAGTCACCCAAAACCCCATTTGAGCTTCTTTTTTTTTTTTTTTTGAGATTTATTTAATTATTTTAGACAAAAGAAGAGAGTATGTGTGCACAAGTGAGGCAGAGGGGAAGGGATAAAGGGAAAGAATCCTCAGCAGGCTCCCAGCTGAGTGTGGAGCCCAACCCAGGGCTCAATCCCAGGACCCTGAGATCATGACCTGAGCCAAAACCAAGAGTCAGATACTCAACCAACTGAGCCACCAAGGCGCCTCTGAGATTTTTTGTTTTGGGGTGGTTTTCTTATATGTATTATAGTATACATATTTATTTTAGAAAAACAAGATTACATTTCCCCTTTTTTTTGTAACTTGACTATTTTGCTATTGGAAAGTTCACCTTTTTGGTTTTGATTTATAAGACTCTAAAGATCTAACGAGAAGGATTCGGCAATGTTGCAAGTGTTTTTCCCAGTTTGTTCAGCTTTTTTATATAGTTTTGTTTTACTTTCTTATTATGTAGTAAATATCCCATTATTTCATATAAAGTTTCTGCCTGTTTTCTCATGGCCATTTACTTTCAGATAAAACATGAAACTTTAAAATTTCTGATATTATCACTAACATCAATCAGAATCACTCAAGCCATTTGAAGCCCAAATGTAGTAATGGCCCTGATCTTAACATGGGAATGATCCATAGTTTTGCAAATATAAAATGAAAACTTGCTAGTCTAGTGATCATGGTGGGAGATTGGGGACTAAGGAATGAAGCAAGCAGGAGTTAAGAAATATAGTCAAGGGGAGGGAGGAGTCAAGATGGCGGAGAAGTAGCAGGCTGAGACGACATCGGGTAGCAGGAGATCAGCTAGATAGCTTATCTAACCATTGTGAACACCTATAAATCCAACGGGAAATCGAAGAGAAGAAGAGCAACAATCCCAGAAACAGAAAATCGATCACTTTCTGAAAGGTAGGACCTGCGGAGAAGTGAATCCAAAGCGACGGGAAGATAGACCCCGGGGGGAGGGGCCGGCACCCGGCAAGCGGCGGAGCGACGGAGCACAAAATCGGGACTTTTAAAAGTCGGCTCCACTGGGAGACATCGCTCCAGAGGCTAAACTGGGGGGAAACCCAGGCGGGGTCAGCATAACCCCAGGACCCGCGGGGTCACAGAAGGACTGGGGGTGTCTGAGTGCCGCAGAGCTCGCAGGTATTAGAGCGGGGAAGCCGGCTATAGCGACAAAGCCGAGGAGTGAGCTCTAAGCCCGGGGTTACCTTGTGCCGGTCGCAGGCTGGGTGGGCTCGGAGGGCGGCCGGAGGCCACGGAGACAAAAGCGACCCGGCGCTTTTCTCCAGCTCCAACAATTGACGGCTTTCCTCGAGGCGCGACCGCAAGCCAGGGAGGCGGGACTGTTGGGCGCTTTGCTCTGAGAGCGCACTGAGGAGCGGAACCCCAAGCTCTCGGCTCCTCTGGGCCGAGAGATTGGGAGGCCGCCATCTTCATTCCCGTCCTCCGGAACTCTACGGAAAGCGCTCAGGGAACAAAAGCTCCCGAAAGCGAACCCGAGCGGATTACTTAGCCCGGCCCCTGGCAAGGGCGGTGCAATTCCGCCTGCGGCAAAGACACTTGAGAATCACTACAACAGGCCCCTCCCCCAGAAGATCAACAAGAAACCATCCAAAACCAACTTCAGTCACCAAGAACAGCGGAATTCCACAGCAGGAGAAAGCAAATCCTACCTGGACAAAATGACAAGGCGGAAAAACTCACCTCAAAAAAAAGAACAAGAGGCCGTACTGAAGGCTGGAGACCTAATCAATACGGACATAGGTAGCATGACAGATCTAGAGTTCAGAATGACAATTCTCAAGGTTCTAGCCGGGCTCGAAAAAGGCATAGAAGATATTAGAGAAACCCTCTCCGGAGAGATAAAAGCCCTTTCTGGAGAAATAAAAGAACTAAAATCTAACCAAGTTGAAATCAAAAAAGCTATTCATGAGGTGCAATCAAAAATGGAAGCTCTCACTGCCAGGATAAATGAGGCAGAAGAAAGAATTAGTGACATAGAAGACCAAATGACAGAGAATAAAGAAGCTGAGCAAAAGAGAGACAAACAACTACTGGAACACGAGGAGAGGATTCGAGAGATAAGTGACACCATAAGACGACACAACATTAGAATAATTGGGATTCCAGAAGAAGAAGAAAGAGAGAGGGGAGCAGAAGGTATATTGGAGACAATTATTGGAGAGAATTTCCCTAATATGGCAAAGGGAACAAACATCAAAATCCAGGAGATGCTAAGAACGCCCCTCAAAATCAATAAAAATAGGTCCACACCTCGTCACCTGATAGTAAAATTTACAAGTCTTAGCGACAAAGAGAAAATCCTGAAAGCAGCCCGGGAAAAGAAGTCTGTAACATACAAGGGTAAAAACATTAGATTGGCAGCGGACCTATCCACAGAGACCTGGCAGGCCAGAAAGAACTGGCATGATATATTCAGAGCACTAAACGAGAAAAACATGCAGCCAAGAATACTATATCCGGCTAGGCTATCACTGAAAATAGAAGGAGAGATAAAGAGCTTCCAGGACAAACAAAAGCTGAAAGAATTTGCAAACACCAAACCAGCTCTACAGGAAATATTGAAAGGGGTCCTCTAAGCAAAGAGAGACCCTAAAAGTAGTAGATCAGAAAGAAACAGAAACAATATACAGTAACAATCATCTTACAGGCAATACAATGGCACTAAATTCATATCTCTCAATAGTTACCCTGAATGTTAATGGGCTCAATGCCCCAATCAAAAGACACAGGGTATCAGAATGGATAAAAAAACAAAACCCATCCATATGCTGCCTACAAGAAACTCATTTTAGACCCGAAGACACCTCCAGATTTAAAGTGAGGGGGTGGAAAACAATGTACCATGCTAATGGACATCAGAAGAAAGCTGGGGTGGCAATCCTTATATCAGATCAATTAGATTTTAAGCCAAAGACTATAATAAGAGATGAGGAAGGACACTATATCATACTCAAAGGGTCTGTCCAACAAGAAGATCTAACAATCTTAAATATCTATGCCCCTAACATGGGAGCAGCCAACTATATAAACCAATTAATAACAAAATCAAAGAAATACATCGACAGTAATACAATAATAGCAGGGGACTTTAACACTCCCCTCACTGAAATGGACAGATCATCTAAGCAAAAGATCAACAAGGAAATAAAGGCCTTAAATGACACACTGGACCAGATGGACATCACAGATATATTCAGAACATTCCATCCCAAAGCAACAGAATATACATTCTTCTCTAGTGCACATGGAACATTCTCCAGAATAGACCACATCCTGGGTCATAAATCAGGTCTCAATCGGTACCAAAAGATCGAGATCATTCCCTGCATATTTTCAGACCACAATGCTCTGAAGCTCGAACTCAATCACAAGAGGAAATTTGGAAAGAACGCAAATACATGGAGACTAAACAGCATCCTTCTAAAAAATGAATGGGTCAACCAGGAAATTAAAGAAGAATTGAAAAAATTCATGGAAACAAATGATAATGAAAACACAACAGTTCAAAATCTGTGGGACACAACAAAGGCAGTCCTGAGAGGAAAATATATAGCAGTGCAAGCCTTTCTCAAGAAACAAGAAAGGTCTCAAATACACAACCTAACCCTACACCTAAAGGAGCTGGAGAGAGAACAACAAAGAAAGCCTAAACCCAGCAGGAGAAGAGAAATCATAA
Organism: Martes martes; assembly: GCF_963455335.1. Classification (NCBI taxonomy): domain Eukaryota; kingdom Metazoa; phylum Chordata; class Mammalia; order Carnivora; family Mustelidae; genus Martes; species Martes martes. Next base: position 163,984,468 of record NC_137890.1, read on the forward strand.
AGATCAGAGCAGAAATCAATGAAATAGAAACTAAAAAAACAATAGAACAAATCAACAAAACTAGGAGCTGGTTCTTTGAAAGAATTAATAAGATTGATAAGCCCCTGGCCAGACTTATCAAAAAGAAAAGAGAAAGGACGCAAATAAATAAAATCATGAATGAAAGAGGAGAGATCACAACCAACACCAAAGAAATACAAACAATTATAAGAACATACTACGAGCAACTCTATGGCAACAAATTTGACAACCTGGAAGAAATGGATACATTTCTAGAGATGTCTAAACTACCACAACTGAACCAGGAAGAAATAGATAACCTGAACAGACCCATAACCAGTAAGGAGATTGAAACAGTCATCAAAAATCTCCAAACAAACAAAAGTCCAGGACCAGACGGCTTCCCAGGGGAATTCTACCAAACATTTAAAGAAGAATTAATTCCTATTCTCCTGAAACTGTTCCAAAAAATAGAAATGGAAGGAAAACTTCCAAACTCATTCTATGAGGCCAGCATCACCTTGATCCCAAAACCAGACAAGGATCCCACCAAAAAAGAGAATTACAGACCAATATCCTTGATGAACACAGATGCGAAAATTCTCACCAAAATAGTGGCCAATAGGATCCAACAGTACATTAAAAGGATTATTCACCACGACCAAGTGGGATTTATTCCAGGGCTGCAAGGTTGGTTCAACATCCGCAAATCCATCAATGTGATACAATACATTAATAAAAGAAAGAGTAAGAACCATATGATACTCTCAATAGATGCTGAAAAAGCGTTTGACAAAGTGCAGCATCCCTTCCTGATTAAAACTCTTCAAAGTGTAGGGATAGAAGGCACATACCTCAACATTATCAAAGCCATCTATGAAAAACCCACCGCAAATATCATTCTCAATGGAGAAAAACTGAAAGCTTTTCCGCTAAGGTCAGGAACACGGCAGGGATGTCCGTTATCACCACTGCTGTTCAATATAGTACTAGAAGTCCTAGCCTCAGCAATCAGACAACAAAAAGAAATTAAAGGCATCCAAATCGGCAAAGAAGAAGTCAAACTATCACTCTTTGCAGATGATATGATACTATATGTGGAAAACCCAAAAGGCTCCACTCCAAAACTGCTAGAACTTATACAGGAATTCAGTAAAGTGTCAGGATATAAAGTCAATGCACAGAAATCAGTCGCATTTCTTTACACTAACAACAAGACAGAAGAAAGAGAAATTGAGGAGTCAGTCCCATTTACAATCGTACCCAAAACCATAAGATACCTAGGAATAAATCTAACCAAAGAGGCAAAGAATCTATACTCAGAAAACTATAAAGTACTCATGAAAGAAATTGAGGAAGACACAAAGAAATGGAAAAATATTCCATGCTCATGGATTGGAAGAACAAATATTGTGAAAATGTCTATTTTACCTAAAGCAATCTACACATTTAATGCAATCCCTATCAAAATCCCATCCATTTTTTTGAAAGAAATAGAACAAATAATCCTAAAATTTATATGGAACCAGAAAAGACCTCGAATAGCCAAAGGAATATTGAAAAAGAAAGCCAAAGTCGGTGGTATCACAATTCCAGACTTCAAGCTCTATTACAAAGCTGTCATCATCAAGACAGCATGGTACTGGCACAAAAACAGACATATAGACCAATGGAACAGAATAGAGAGCCCAGAAATAGACCCTCAACTCTATGGTCAACTAATCTTCGACAAAGCAGGAAAGAATATCCAATGGAAAAAAGACAGCCTCTTCAACAAATGGTGCTGGGAAAATTGGACAGCCACATGCAGAAAAATGAAATTGGACTATTTCCTTACACCACACACGAAAATAGACTCAAAGTGGATGAAGGACCTCAATGTGCAAAAGGAATCTATCAAAATCCTTGAGGACAATGCAGGCAGCAACCTCTTTGACCTCCACCGCAGCAACTTCTTCCTAGGAACATCGCCAAAGGCAACAGAAGCAAGGGCAAAAATGAACTATTGGGATTTCATCAAGATCAAAAGCTTTTGCACAGCAAAGGAAACAGTTAACAAAACCAAAAGACAACTGACAGAATGGGAGAAGATATTTGCAAACGACATATCAGATAAAGGGCTCGTATCCAAAATCTATAAAGAGCTTATCAAACTCAATACCCAAAGAACAAATAATCCAGTCAAGAAATGGGCAGAGGACATGAACAGACATTTCTGCAAGGAAGACATCCAGATGGCCAACAGACACATGAAAAAATGCTCCACATCACTCGGCATCAGGGAAATACAAATCAAAACCACAATGAGATACCACCTCACACCAGTCAGAATGGCTAAAATTAACAAGTCAAGAAATGACAGATGCTGGCGAGGATGCGGAGAGAGGGGAACCCTCCTACACTGTTGGTGGGAATGCAAGCTGGTGCAACCACTCTGGAAAACAGTGTGGAGGTTCCTCAAAAAACTGAAAATAGAGCTACCCTACGACCCAGCAATTGCACTCCTGGGTATATATCCTAAAGATACAAACGTGGTGCTCCGAAGGGGCACGTGCACCCGAATGTTTATAGCAGCAATGTCCACAATAGCCAAACTGTGGAAAGCGCCTAGATGTCCATCAACAGATGAATGGATAAAGAAGATGTGGTATATATACACAATGGAATACTATGCAGCCATCAAAAGACATGAAATCTTGCCATTTGCGACGACGTGGATGGAACTAGAGGGTATCATGCTTAGCGAAATAAGTCAATCGGAGAAAGACAACTATCATATGATCTCTTTGATATGAGGAAGTGGAGATGCAAGGTGGGGGGGTTTGGGGGGAGGTAGGAAAAGAAAAAATGAAAAGATGGGATTGGGAGGGAGACAAACCATAAAAGACTCAATCTCAAGAAACAGACTGAGGGTTGCGGGGGGGAAGGGGGATGGGAGAGGGTGGTGGGGAAATGGACATTGGGGAGGGTATGTGCTATGATGAGTGCTGTGAAATGTGTAAACCAGACGATTCACAGACCTGTACCCCTGGGGATAAAAATACATTATATGTTTATTAAAATAAAAAAAATTAAAAAAAAAAAAAAGTACAAAAAAAAAAAAAAAAAAAAAGAAATATAGTCAAGGGGTTAGGAAATGGGAGAAACATAACTAATGTACAAATGCATGCTGTATTATGTGTGATACCAAGCATCAATAGTAATTCTAAAACATCTAGTTAAAAACCTTAATATTTTCAAGTAATCAAATGTTTTCCAATGTAAAAAACTATTTAAATGTGCAATTTTTTTCAATTTTATTTTACCTGTCAGAAATTTTTAAATAGTGAAGGTTATGTCCACTAATTTAGAAATATTTGTCAGCAATCAATATGTAAACTGAGTGTGAATCTTCAACTCATAGCTGGACTGAGCTATATATGTGTCCCCAGAAAGTTTAATTGAAACATTTAAAATATATGTTCAGCATTTAGGGAAGGAAGTAGAGTGATGTGTCCAACTAGGACAGACAAGGAGAACTACAGGAGGCAGCCCTGATTTTTCCACACCCTCTAATGTTCAAACATAATGTCCCTACACTTGCATTAACCACTGCAGTTAACTATACACAACCTCCTGGGATGAGAATTCCTCCCATTTGTCCTTCGGAGAGTCTCACTGCCCATACCAAGTATCTAAACTTTCTGAGAACAGTTTGGCTAACCACCATTTTCTCCAGGGGTTTTTGGACTCATTATCAATCAAGGCTGTTTGACCCATCATGCAACTTCATTCTATTTCAAGCTAAAACCATTTTTTCAATTTGTTAGTTTTATAGAAGCTGATACATTCATTAGGAACCCTTAGCACTACATGGCCTCTTCTCTGATGGGGGGATAACATGCTTTAGAGAGCCTTTTGTTCCTAGCTTTTTTAAACATCTTTTGAGATGTATCAGATCCACTAAAAAATCAGTTAGCTGGATACATTTAAAAAGAGGAAGGAAAAAACTTTTTCACGGACCCAGTTTGGGGTAGGTTGGTGGGTACTCTTCTTCCCAAGCCTGGTTGCTCCTACACCCTCCCTTCTGGATATCCATGGTTCCTCTGGAGGAGAAGAGCAGAGAGGGTGTGCAGGGCTCTTTTCTTCCTTTGGCTCTTCTTGCTCTCCAGAACTACTTTCTGATCCAGCTTTCTCTGAAAACAGAAATTAATTCTTCTGGATGGAAGTTACGCAACTCTTCCTTAAACTCACTCTCTCTCAACAATATTCAGACAATGTTATTTTAGCTGTGTCTTATGTGGTTACAAAAAAATGCCCTCCTAATGTGTTTGTAGAAAAAAAAAACTTCAATAACAAAAGAAGATTTTTTTTTTAACTCTGCATATGATTTTGATTCTCTCAAAGTGGGGCCCTTAAGAGGAAAATGAGTTTGGTAAATCAGAATCAGTAAATGTGCCATCCTGGGTCAGCCAAGTTTAACTCATAATGGCCCTGTCCCCAGATTATCTTCATCCTTATTCATACCTTCCACATTATTCAGAGTCTCCAAAATAGTGTTTGTATTGCTATAACAGCTAAATCATTGGAAAGCAAGAAATATTTTATACATAGTGGCATTCATATTTCTATCACTAAATGATGCCTACTCCTGTGACCTATGTCTATATCATATAAACTCCAAAAACTCAAAAAGATGTAAGACACAAGCATTCCATTAAAACCAAAACACCAAAGAAAAACAAGGCCAAAATATTTCAGGCCAGGATATCTTGGTTACTGGAACTTTCTTGATTTTTTTTTGTTTTGTTGTGTTTTTTGTTTTTATGTAGGCTCCTCACCCAGCATGGAGACCAACATGGGGCTTGAACTCAAGACCCTGAGATCAAGAACTGAACAGAGATTAAGAGTTAACAGACAGAGCCACCCAGGTGCCCCTCTTGTTGTTGTTGTTTTTTTTTTTTTTTTTTTTCAAAGAAAGACTTTCAAAACCCTTCTACTGGTAAGATCAACTTAAGCATACCATTCTGACTGACCCTTTATTTCTCAGGGCTAAATCCAAACTTGCCCTTTCATTTCTGAAGCCTGTGGGATTTTCTAGAAATTTGGCCCCAAAAAATCAGTCCAGGAAAGAGAAAACATTCAGCCAAAGGACATAATGCCAAGGATCAGCTTTTAGGCTAGTTTTGCCCAAAAGAAAGTAAGTAAAACTTGGATTCAAATCATCTTTACTCAGAAAGACAAAAACTGAATTTTTAATCTTCCAAAATTAGCTTTAATATGTAACAGAAAGATCTTATTTTACAAGTTAGCAGACCTGTGCCATCGCTCTTGTTTAGCTGACTGACCTTCAACAAGAAACTCTGTCTTTCTGGGTCTCAGGTTCCTTCTTTGTAAAAGAAAATTAATAACTACTCCACAGTATGAGAAGTAAGTAAGACTTAATATCAACTCCCTGTATCAGTTATCTATCACTCTAACAAATCATTTCTTACAGATCTTGGGGATGGTTGGGGAGCCTCACATAGACATGCCCCCGTGGCTGAGTTCATCTGGTGGATCAATGGGAGCCTGGAGGGTCTGTGAAGCCTCATCCACACGTTTGAGGCTTTGGTGTGATGACTGGAAGACAAGCACCTCCCTCTTCTCATGGGCCCTTATCGTTCCCCAGATTAGCCCACCTTTCTTTACATGGCATGTAAGTCCCAAGAACATGAACGCAGAAGCTTCAAGGCATCTTGAGGCTTGGAATCCGGAGCTCCTACAACATTATATCAATCCCATGCTACTGGTCACAGCAAATTGCAAGGCCAGCAAGATGCAAGGGAGAGAAATATTAACTACCTCTTCACAGGACACATGAGCACCATCCCACAAAGAGTGTGAACATAGGGAATTGTTATTCATTGGAACCATTATTATAACAGCCATCCTCCTGCCTCATAGTCTAGAAATCTTATTTTGAGGTTGTGTACAGCTTAGCAGACTCTTTTACAATTCTGTCAATTGAAAACTGTGGTAAATTTTTACACTAATAGTGCCCAAAGGATTATCCCTCCCTGTATCCATGTCTTCATGTTTTCCCCGACCACACTGGTTCTAGGCTTGGCCACAGGACTTGCTTTGGCCCATGAAACTTCAGCAAATAGAATGTGAGTAGAAGCTTGATAAAACTTGCGCATCAAGGCTTGTTTTCTTGGAATACCCCCTTGAGACTGCTGTGCCATAAAGACAGCTGGGATGTAACACCACAAGCAAGAGGAATTCAGCTGGGCCCACATCACAGAAGTTCCACCAGCTAAATGCAACTGCATGAGTGAGTCTTAGTGAGACCACCCGGTCAATCCGCAGAATCATAAAAATAATAAAATTCACTTGTTTTAAACCACTGAGTTTGGGGATATCTTGCAACATAACAACAGACCACTGAAACACAAACCAAAAATATTCTAATGAAAGGGTACACTATAATCACTGATAAAGAATAACCTCACTAGAAAATCACTAACTTGTTTCATGGTTTTAGACTTATCATAGAATCCTGTAATTTCAGAACTTCACAAGTTTAGGAATAATATAATCTAGTGGTCTAAAGTATACCTTTCAGCCACAAAGCTCTAAAAATGTCTTGGATATTAATAATAAAGAAGTATTTTATTAGGATAAATTTGTTTAACTGGTTCAGGTTTATAGCATTTGCTTATAAAGTGACTAAATGAAAAAACAATTTCCTTTTCTTTAACACAAAAATATAAGCCCAGGCTCATAGATGGCAATAAGAGAATTCTCACAGTTTAAGCTTACAATTAATTGAGATAGATATATTTATTTAATATTTTTAATATATATATATTAATATACTTAACATATATGTTTAATATTTATAACTCCTTGTCTGTCTTGAATATTGTCAGCAATATGATATAAAGGAAATCCTTACTCAAGACAGACAAGGAGTTGTAAATAATAAAGGTCATTTCACTATTTGTCTTGCAAGCTCAGGATAATAAGTGGTCAGGAGAAGCATCATAACTTATTCCTATGCAGAAAACACAAACCTGTCAGTACAAATGAATACTTGATCAATGGCCTCCATATGTTTATATTTAAAATACATTACCTTTGGCTATGTAAATATTGCAATCTTGGAAGAATTTAAAACCTTAAGAATTCAAATCAGGGGCACCTCGGTGGCTCAGTTGGTTAAGCCTCTGCCTTCAGCTCAGGTCATGATATCAGGGTCCTGGGATCGAGCCCCTGCATCAGGCTCTCTGCTCAGCAGGGAGCCTGCTACCACCCCCACCCCTCCCCCCCATCCCCGCCGTGCCTGCCTCTCTGCCTACTTGTGATCTCTCTCTCTCTGTCAAATAAATAAATAAAATCTTAAAAAAAAAAAAAGAATTCAAATCAAACACCTGTGGAGTCCTTGAAGAACCTCCCGTTTCCTCTGCTGTTTTTTTGGAATTCATTTTAGAAACTAACACTTAGAAACTGGTTTTGCTCTGTTGTTGCTATAGTTCAAAGCTGACTGGATATCCTAAAAGAATGATTTCTTCCATGATTCAGGTGTCGGTGCATCCTCAGAATCATTGGTTGGGCTTTTTAAGAATGTTTCTGCTATTTTTCCTTTTTTTTTTTTTCCTCAAGAATAAACAGAAACAACAAACTGGGGGAGGGAACTGCCTAGCAAAAGAAATGTCAGTGTGAAAATTGAGTGGTATTTTTCAACTTAATTGTGTGAACTGGCTAGAGCCCTCAGCAGGATGTCTGGAATTCTCCTGTTCAGCCAGTGAGAGCGTGCTGTCTTGAAAGCTTTGGTTTACCTTCACCACTGTTTTTGCTAGGGCTGACCTTGTAGCGGCAGGAAACTGTGTGCTCTTTGTCCAATTTTAACAAATCCTTTGCTTCCAAAAGGTACAGAGAAGTCTTCGGTCATTGGACTAGCTGTTGGAAGGCATAAAATAGTTTTGCTGAGGGCATGCAAAAATCAGTGTGGTCATGGGTGTGCTGTTACAAAGTCCAGCAGCACAATGGGAGTAACTGGATTGATTTGCATTCCAAGACACCACTAATAGAGAGACACATTCACAAAAAATGTGGACAAAATGTGTATCCAGAATCTAGGAGCCCTGGAATTTTTTTAACTACTTCTGCCTGAGCAGAAAGGAGGGTAGAAGGAAAGGCAGAATGGGAGATGTCAGGCGTCATTTACCTCTGGACTCAGCACTGGGGATATGGTTGTACAACACAGACAAGGTCCCCACCCTCCTGGGAAGTTATATACACGAAAGGACAAAGTAAAAGAGCAAACACACCTAGAAGATTTTCAAAACTCTGGGATCAGCCCTGGATCACATCTGGACCTGACTGTTGGGGACACATTCCTAATCCTGTTTAATTCCCTGCTCATATCTACAGTGTATGGAAAGTTGAACGTAAGTAGTGAGATGCAGTCGTGATGTCCTTGGGCTACAGCTCTCTGACCATCCACATGGGGACTCCCTCCCACCAAAAAAATTGGGTAGCATCACCTTGGTGAATTCATCATGAGTGGGCTTGGGCTTATAGGCTAATCACCCTGAACTGTTAGCACACTGAAAAGGAAATCTAAGGGCATTGTTGCACAGAGCTGGTGTACAAACTAGGATGTCAACTGATAGATTTACACTAAGAAATGTAACTACTGGATAAACCAGCATAAATAATTATCTTGCAGCAGGCAAGATACATAGAGAACAAATTATGAACAAAAAGGTGATTTTAGGCAGCATTCTTCACTAAGGTAGCACGTGCCCAACATTGCCCAACATCTTTACCAAGCCAGTCTTGCTTATGAGACTATGCAAAGCAGCTCTTGGTTTGTCTATGATGCTTCTAAACCAGACCATCTTCAAGCTGGTGACAGAAAACACCTCCCTTGCCATAAGAGTGAGCACAACCAGGCTTAGTTCATCATGAACTCCTATCTTTGGGTCAAACTGATTCATTCAGCATGGGCACATGACCCACACCTAGCCAATCAGGATTCACTTTCAGGGTCTCTTCCACTAAGGCTAGGAGCAAAGACCTCTGACTTCTTAGGAATAACTCATCACTCCCCTCTATATTGGCCCTTCACCCTAACTCTTAAAATCTTGTAATATAATAACATTAAGGAAAATGGCTCTTCAGGGACACTTTGTAATATTCTATGTACCTCTGTACTATCTGTTTTCTATTCTTTTTTTTTTTTTTAGAAACAACAGGAATCTTGTTCCTGTTGAACGAGTAAAAAAAATTCCAAAAGCGGTCTATTATTGACTACCTGCCATACTCCAGGCATGGTGCTAGATCCCTGAAATTCAGAGGTAAGTAAACACAAGTGCCAAAAAGTCCTTGCCATCTGAGACCAGAAAGTCCAGTGAAAAGATGAACATCAATTTTCTAAAGTTTAAAAAATAATTTTTTGTTTATAAAAATTTTATAAAAATAAATAAAGTTTTAAAAATAAATATGAATTATAAACCCTAACACGTACTATTTTTAAAAAGCTGCAAGGCGCAGTAAAGGTGTGTAAGTAAATTGCTATGGTTTTGTGGTCATGTGACTAAATCCCCTTTGCTTTGATTTGCTTATTTGTAAAATGAAAACACTAGACTATACCTTAAAGTGTCATTGTAGAGATTAAATACAAGATGCTCCCATGGAAGCCCTGGTTAGGGGTCAATCAATTTTAGTCATTTCTAATACAATCATCATCAACCACAACTTTATTATTATTAGAGGGGGACTAAGCCTGATCTGGGGGAGGGAAAGCCTTCCTTGAGGAAAAAACTCTTGAGTTCCAAAGGATGGATAAGAATTTACTCAGTGAAGGGGTGAAGAACAGGAGTGTAGGCACAGGGAAAGCCCAGTGGAAATAGGGCATATAGACTTCAGAGAAATGGGAGAGGAGCAGTGATGTTAGGGCATACTATGTGATGGGGAAAGGCCTGGCTATGGGATATGCAGGATAGTGAGGTGATAAAATCAAATTTGCATTTTTAAGACCACTTTTATGGACTAAATGTTTACATCCTCCAAAATTTATATGATGACCCCCGAAGTAATTGTAACCCCCAATGTAATGGTATTAGGAGGTAATGCCTTTGGGTGGTAATTAGGTTGAGATGATGCTGTGAGGTTGGAGCTCTATGATGAGATTAGTGGCCTTATAAGAAAGGGAAGAGACACCAGAGCACATGTGCATTCTCTCTTTCCCTATCTCTGCCATGTTGAAGATACAGTGAGAAGGCAGCTTGGTCTTTGACTTCCCAGCTTCCAGCACTGGGAGGAATAAATGTCTGTCGTTTAAGACACCCAGCCCACGGTATTTTGTTATAGCAGCCTGAACTGGACCAGTGCAGGTATGGAAACTTTTGACAAGATATAATGTTCACCAGCAAAGGCCTGTGGCAGTGGGTATGAGAGAGGGATTCAAGAGCTGGGTGGAATCAGATCCCTAGGACTTAAGGAGTGTTAGCCATAGGAGCTAAGGGCAAGGGATGTCAGGGCTAGCTGCTATGTTTCAGGCTTATTGGTAGAACTGAGTAGAGAGCCAGGTAATTGACTGAGAGAAAACTGGAAGAGAATTGTGTGGGGGAAGGCCAGAGGAGTGTCTGATAGAAGGACAACAGATGCAAGGTAGTTGAGAATTGAAGGTCAAGAACACAGAGATAATGAAGATTATCTCTTAAGATCTCTTTTTTTTTTTTTTTAACTTTACTGAGAACAGACCATGTACCAGGTGCTGTATTTGCTATTCCAAGTTGGTGATTCTGCTTCTCTCTTTTTTTTTTTTTAATGATTTTATTTATTTATTTGACAGACAGAGATCACAAGTAGGCAGAGAGGCAGGCAGAGAGAGCGAGAGGAGGAAGCAGGCTCCCCGCTAAGCAGAGAGCCCGATGCGGGGCTCGATCCCAGGACCCTGGGATCATGACCTGAGCTGAAGGCAGAGGCTTTAACCCACTGAGCTACCCAGGCACCCCTATCTCTTAAGATCTCTTAAGAGATAAGATTATCTCTTAAGATCTTAATCTCTTAAGATCTCCATGATCCTGGGCCTGAAGAGCACTACAGATGAACTCAAGTCTAGTTGTGACTCTTCCTAGACACCAGCATTGGGTCCTCAAAGTAACCTCCCATGAAGAATGCTTCCTGTCTCTGCCTCCCTGTGGTTCACTTACATAACAAGGCATTCCTTCAAGACAACTGGTGTCCCAGATTCCATGGAGCAGCAGGAGACTGTGTGAAATATCCTGCTCTAGGCCAATGCTATCAGAACAAGATGCTGTTGACCCAAAGGGACCTTTCATTGGTCAAACCCACGGCTGACCCATCCATGTTCTGGCAGCAGTCTTCATGTACCCAGTGCATCTGAAAGTAGAGTCAGACCTCTAATTCTCACTCAGGGGGACAGACTGAGACCAGGCTGGATTACTGGATTACTGCAAGATGACTAACTATAAAACCTTACTTGAAGAAATGTAATGTTATTATGTTCAGGTATAAATCATTTATTTATTCTTTTACAAGAATAAATTAAAGTATTTCAAGGTGGAATCCCAGAAAGAAGGCTGATACTGAGACCAATTCACTCTGCTATCTTTTATCATTACATTGTTGTTTTTCTTTAACTTAAATTAAAATGAACATTTCTTCTACCTACATCTCTATCAAAAGAGGGAAAAGCAAAACTAGATCAAAATGGCCATAAAATTTTAGGAAAATTGAATGATCACATGTTCCTTTATAAAAGCTGAAATTATTTCATTGTGTAAGTGTGTCTATCTAGAAATTTAACTGGTTCTCTTCAAGCATTTTCATTACCTACCTGATCCCTATTGCTATTTGAATCAGCACCTCAGTTGGGCTCCCCAAAAGTAGAGTCTGAGAGCAGCACTCAAGGATGGGCAGTTAATCTCAGAGGTTGCTCCCAGAAGCCAGAGAAAAGGTGTAGGGGAGAATGAGAGACAAGAAAGGAGGAAAGGCCACTGGAATGGTGTACTAGGGACATCACTGCTGTAGGTTAATGGGTCTTTGAGATGCAAACAGAATGCCTCCTAGAACTGGAAGGCTGAGAACTTGGGGGATAAGAGGATGGTTCCTGGACCCCACTGACTGAAAGTTGCCCAAGGGTCATCAAACCTCCCACACTTATAGGCTGTCCTTGCTCCCAGGCCTGACAGTCATCAGCCCTGGAGTGCAAAGTAGAGAGACATCCAGTGCTCACCTGAGCTGGGACATAGCAGCACAGGTGCATCTGAGCTGGAATGGAACCATCCAATGGCTAAAGCCAGAGATCTACCTAGGGAGATGACACAATGTGTCTAAGACATTCACAGCAGTTGAAAGCCCTAATATTAGTATGGCCATGACTCTTGGGACTCCTTTGATAGGAACTTCAGAAGTTTAAACTCCCAAAGCTGAAAGACAACATGATACAGTGGTTCTAAAAGGAGGTATACCAGGCCCAGCTTTTCTGGGTTTGAATCCTGGCTCTAAGACTTCCTGGCTGGGTTACTTTGGATCTATTACTTAACCACTGTGGTCCTCGGTCTCCTCACCTGTAAATCAGTGATAATTATAGTACTTACCTCATAGGGTAGTCACTTGTACCTGGAATATAACATTATCATTAATAATTTTAAGAATAATAATGAACATTGTGTGTTAATATTACTGTGTCTATTTTCTCTTGTAAACTTTTTCTTTACCAGCGCTGTGAAGCTAATGTTATCCTCCAGTTAACTTACAACCAACTCTTCACAGTATAGCTTGAACTTTTTTCCTATACCTATAAGTACTTGATAATCTCTTCCTCAAATTCCAGAAAATAAAACTAAGTGCAATATATATGTATTGCACAGGCAGAACGGCTCTAAGTCATGTATATGTATGTGTGTGTGTGTATATATATATATATGAGTTCTTTGCATAATTTCTCAAATAATGCTCTAAGTTCCAATTCTTAAAATAGGGGTTAAAATAATGTTTTGATTTAATAGCCACTATGGAAAACAGTATAGAGGTTCCTTAAAAAATTAAAAACAGAACTACCATATGATCCAGGAATTCCACTGCTGGATATTTACCTAAAGAATACAAAAACACTAATTCCAAAAAGTATATGTACCTCTATGTTTTTTGAAGCCTTATTTTCAATAGCTAAAGTATGGAAGCAATCCTTAGATGAATGAATAAAGAAGGTGTACATATACATATACAATGGAATATTCTTCCACCATGCTAAAAGAATGAAATCTGGCCATTTTCAGCAACATGGATGGATCTAGAGGGTATAATGCTAAGCAAAACAAGTCAGTCAAGAAAGACAAATGCCATGTGATTTTACTCATATGTGAAATTTAAGAAACAAAACAAAGAAAAAAGAGACAAACAGAAAAATAGTTCTCTTAACCATAGAGAACAAACTGATGGTTATCATGGTGGGTGGCGGGATGGGTGAAATAGGCAAGGTGGATTAAGTAATGTATAGAATTGTTGAATCCCTATATTGTACACCTAAAACTAATATAACATTGTATGTTAATTATACCAGAAAATAAATAAATAAAGTGTTTTGACTTAACTATAAATGACTGAAAGTGCCAAAGACATCTGATAGTGGGTTTCTCCATCATTCCAAACAAACTAAAAGCATTTTTTAAATCTGAAGATTAACACAAGATTCCTTCATCTGTCTTTCTATTCCTTCATTCTGGGAAACTTTCACCTCTAAGCAGTGCTCCTCGATGGGCGGGGTGAAGAGACCACGTAGGGATCTTGTTCATAAGCAAGATCAGTAGGTTCACAGTGGGGCCTGAGTTTCAGCATCCCAACAAATTCCCAGTCAGATACTGCTTATCTTTGGATCAGACTTGGGACCTCTAGATACAAGTCAGAGAAAAGGAAAGCCTCGGATTGTCAGAGGGCAGCAGCACATGTGTCTGGGGAGCCAGGCTGGAATTTGGCAGGCAGAGTGGCTCTAAGCCAAACAGAATGTCTGTGAAGGGTGCAGCATCATGGGAATCTGCCTGCCCTGTTTTGAGGAGGTTATCCAATTTTGTCAACAGGACGACTGAAAGAACTTGAAATCTGGCTTCATGCAGTCCCAGCAGAACTCAGAAAGATGGCTGGATAATCTCCTGACGTCCTCTTCCTTCACACAATAAACATTCTTGTCAAACTTCATAACACAAAGGCAGACCTGCCAACACCTGTTGGCAGGACTGCCGGGCTGCTGACTGATACTGCAAGCTGGCCTCAAGAATTTTCATGGTTTCTTCATCATCATCAGTTTGGTTGGAAATATCCGAAGTTCCAAGGAAACAGGCAGAAGTAGCATGAAGGGAAGTCAAAGTCAGCCACTGCCATGGAAATAAAACTTTGGATTCAAGCCTCTTTTCCTTTCAAGCTTCCTGATTTGAGTTTCTCATCAAGCATATTACCTCCCACCCCACCATGGAACCACCCCACCTATCCCTCTGTATACTGCATTAGGATGATCCCAGAAAATAGCCAAAGATTCAGTGTGTTCTACATATGCCCAGAAAAGGAAAACCCCCTATGAAAGCGGCTAAATATTTTTCCCCTTATAATAGAACTGGCTCTGCAACCAATGAAGTATGTTTTCTAACTTCACGAGAAAGCAAATCTTTTTTTTTTTTTTTTTGCAAGGAAGAAAAAACTTTGTGTGGTTTTCTTTAATGATAAACACATATTTAGTTTAAGTGATACATTATTTTAATGAGTTCTACTACAGTTGACTGGCTCAGAAGTGATTGGCAATGAAGATATAAGTATAAATAGAGAAAATGAGATTTGTCTATAAATTGTAGCGTATTATTGGAAAAAAAGGAATCAAAGATTATCTGAAAGAAAAAAATTCTGGGATGATTATTAAATCAAAAACTACAAATAGTGGCAAGAAATCAAATTTTGCACCTCTCCCTTTTACCTTCAAGGCAAAGTATAAAATAAAAAGTTTGGGGAGCTTAGGGGCACCTGGGTGGTTTAGTCAGTTAAGCATCTAACTCTTAATTTTGGTTCAGGTCATGATCTCAGGGTCCTGGGATTGAGCCCCACCTCAAGCTCTGCACTCAGCAGAGAATCTGCTTGAGAATACTCTCTCTCCTTCTCCCTCTGCTCCTCCCCCACCTCCCTAGCTCACACACTCGTGCTCTCTCTCTCTCCCCCACTCTAAAATAAATAAATAAATAGTTTTTTAAAATTGGGGAACTAAGGCAGTTACATTTTGGCAATCTACAGGGTGCCTTCGAAATAAATCTTCTCTTGGGAAATTGAAAATTCCTTAAATTTTAAAAAAGTAAACTATAACATACATTCAGAAAAATGTACAATTCATAAGCCTACAGATCGGCAAATTATTACACGGTGAACATACCAGTGTATCCACCAATGTAGGCCAAGAAATAGAATCCTTCCTCCTCCCCAAATATAAATACCCATCTGCCTTCCAACTCCTTCAATTTCTCTTGCCTGGGTTTTGAAGTTGAAATGAAATCATGTAGACTGTGTCCTTATGCATATGGCTTCCTTTGCTTAATACTATGTTTGACATATTTATTCATATTATTTTGTGCACCTGTATATTAATTTTCACTCCCAAATAGTATTCCATTGCATGAATATACCACAACTCCCTTATTCATTTTAATATTGATGGACCTTTGGGTTTCTCCCAATTCGGGGCTATTATGAAATAATGTCAGAACAAATATCCCTGGACAAGTTACTTGCTGCACCTGTGCATGCAGTTCTGTGGAGTGTAGATTTGCTATATAATGACATTTATATTTGTTTGGCTCTAACAGATAATGCAGTGTCCCAACATGGTGACAGTGCCCCCACTGCTCCATACTTGGAACTGTCTGTCTGATTAATTTGAACTGTTCTCGTGGTTCTATCTGGGTATCTCATCATGGTTGTCTTTTGTATTTTCCAGATTGTTACTGAGATTGAGCACCTTTTCAAATGCTTATCGGTCACTTTGATATCCTTCTTTGTAAAGTGGCTGTTTGCATCTCTTTTCTCGCACACTCCTTTTTTGGTTTAACCTTTTTTTTTTTATTTAACCTTAGGTTGTTTCTCTTTTTTATAAGTTGGTAGGAATCCCTTATGCATTCTATATAAAAGCACATTGTCTGTTTTGTGTGTAGCAATCATCTTCTCCCACAGAAGTTTACCTTCTTACTCTGTCAGTGGTATTTTTAAAAGAAAAAAAATGTAATTTTAAAGTAATGTAATTTATTAGAATTTTCTTTTATATTAGTGGTATTATGTCCTGCTTAAGGAATCTTTTCTTGTCTCAGAATTATGAAAATAGTCCCCCATATTGTCCTTTACAAATTTTATTGTTTTCCTTTTCATAATTAGATTTAAACACAACTGGAATTGATTTTGTGTATAGTGTAGGGTTCAAATTTCCTTCTTTACTTAAGGATATCCAATTAACGCAGCAAAGTTTATTGAAAAGAGAATCTTTTCCCCATCATTCTGCAACACCACATTTGTCATAAATTAAATGTGCATTAGTTTTAATTATCCTGGTTAATATTAAGTATTAATTCCAATAGAGTAAGTTCTTCAATTCTTTCTTCTTCTTTAAGTTGATCTTATATGCTTGGCTCTTTCCATTTCCATGTATATTCAAGAATCAGCTTGTCGGGGCGCCTGGGTGGCTCAATGGGTTAAAGCCTCTGCCTTCGGCTCAGGTCATGATCTCAGGGTCCTGGGATCCAGCCCCGCATCAAGCTCTCTGCTCAGTGGGGAGCCTGCTTCCCTTCCTCTCTCTCTGCCTGCCTCTCTGCAGACTTGTGATCTCTGTCTGTCAAATAAATAAATTAAATCTTTAAAAAAAAAAAAAAGAATCAGCTTGTCAGTTTGCAAACACACACACATTACAAACCCACATACACACAATCTGCTGGGATTTTGACTGCACTGAATATATAAATTTGGGAGACATTTTATGATTGATGTTTTTATTCTATTGCATATGGTATTTAAAATTTTTTATTTTCTGGGGCATCTAACTGACTCAGTCAGTAGAGCATGGGACTCTTGATCTCAGATATTATAAGTTTGAGTCCCATGGTGGGTGTAGAGACTACTTAGAAAAATAAAATCTTAAAATTTTTATTTTCTAACTCTCTGTGACCAGTATACATAATACAACTGATTGTTCGTATTGGTCTTCTATCCAACAAACTTTCTAAAATCACTTATTAACTCTAATAATTTATCTATAGATCTCTTAGATTTCTAGTTACACCATCATGTAATCTGCAAATTATCACAGGCTTATTTTTCCTTTCTACTCCTATGACTTTCCTTTTCTTTTCTTGCCATATTGCTGTAGCTTGGACCTTCAGGACAATGTTAAATAAAGGTGTTGGTTGCCTCCACCTCTTCCGCATTACTATGTCAAAAAGAAAGTTAGAGGTATCTTAGCATTAAGTATGATGGACTCTAGTTTTTTGGTAGATATTCTTTACCCAAATAGGGAATATCCCTTTTGTTGCTAGTTTGGTAAGGGTATTTTTCTTTTACAATGAATAGATGTCTAATATTTTTCAAATACTCTTCTGTACTTATTGAACTAATATAGATATTTTATTCTACTAATGTAGCAAATACATCAATTAATATTCAAATGATAAACCAACCTGCATTCCTGGAATAAGCAATACTTGGTTGTGATGCATTTTTTTTTAATATCATGGAATTTGAAAGGCTAAATTACAGGATATTTTCAATCTACACTCATAAATGATACTGGCTTATAATTTTCCTTTCTTACTACATCTTTGTTAGGTATTAGTATCAAAATTATATGGGCCTCATAAAACAGGTTGAAAAGTTATTTCTTTTTTTTTTTTTTCTGTTCTCAGATTTTGCACAAGATTGATGTTATTTATTTTAATGCCTGGAATTTTCTTTGTAGAGAAGTTTCTAAATACAAATATAGGTATAATCTATTAGGATTTTTAATTTCTTCTGTGTCAGCTTTGATAAGTGGTGTCTTAAGGTATTTCTTTCTATTTCACATAAATTCATACTAATTTCACCTAAAATTTCATATAAAATTTCAAATATATTGGTATAAAGTTGATTATAATATAGGCTCTACAGTGGTGCCCCCTTTTAATTTCTAAAGTTGACTTTCTGTGCCTTCTCTCATTTTTACCTGTCAATCTCATCAAATATTGATTGATTTTATTCTTAAAAGAATCAATTCAGAGCTTTGGTGGTTCTCTCTCTTTTAAGACTGTTTTCAAATTCATTAATTTCTGATCTCATCATTAGCATCATCTTCCTCTTCTCCAACATGGATTTTATTTACTGGTGTTTTCTTAGTGACTTCTTGAAATGGAAGTCTTTTTGTTGCTCTTTAGCAGAAATTAATTACTCCAACTTCTCTTGAGATTTTCCCTTTAAATCTGGATTTCCACATTTTGACTGAATAGAGCTTATGTGTAGTTTTTTTACCTACTCTTTTGGGGGTATGTCTCTTGAATATGTCATGATATTTTTTCACCAGTTTTATAAAACACTCAACTATTAACTCTTCAGAAATCTGTTGTGCTCTATTCTTTCTCTCATCTCCTCTTTATAATTTTCATTATGCATATATTAAATATTTTCACTATATCTCAAATGTCTCTTTGTTGTCTGTATAGTCCATCTTTTTGTCCCTCTATACGGAAGTCTACATGTTTTATTTTGCCTAACTGACTGAACTACACAGGTGGCCCCTGAAGTCTACATATTTTATTTTGATTTATCTTTCATTTTGCTAATTCACTTTTCAGCCGTGATTAATCTGCTGCTAAGTCCATCCATTGAATTGCTTCTCTTTGGTATTTTTCAGTTCTGAAACGTCCATTTTGCTCTTTTTTATAGTTTTATGTTCTCTGCCAAGATTTTCCATCTTTTCTTTATTTTCTTGACATATTAAACAAAGCTTTTTTTAATGTTTGTGTAGGGGTCCATTATCTGATGTCCTGTGGGCCACATCCTTCCATCTATTATTTTGTGTGATTTTATGTCATATTCCAATTTCCGTTCATATAGTTGGTTATTTTTGTGTAGCTGATAATTTTTATTTGGGTGATGGAGGCTACACATGAAAAATTGTAGAAATAATTTGAGGCTTTGGACATTATCAGCCACCAGTTTATTATTAGCAATTCCAGATCTCCTTCAATGAATCAGAGATTAGCATGATGTAAAGCACACTCCAGGCCCTATGAGAACTGGTTTATGTTCAGCCCATTCTGATTCTCAGCATATACCTCTTTAAAATCCCAACAAAAGCTTTGGTAATTTTTTAGGGCTTTTTTTTTTCTTTTTTTGCCTTGGCAGTCCCTGGCCTCCAATTTTTGCCTTCATTCCTTTGACCGTCTCAAAAGTTATTCTGTTTTCTAATTTTTCTATCATCTTCACTGGAATTGTCAGGTACCTTTAGGGGAAAAACAGCACCTTGTCCCACCTTTCTGGGATTTCCTCCTCTCTCATACCTTGGCTCTCACTTCCTTGGAAGTTCTCCCATGCTTTCAACTAGATACCTTTTTTTAAAAAAAATGTTTATTTATTTGAGAGAGAGAGACAGCACAGAGTAGGGGCAAAGAAAGAGGGAGAGAGAAACTTAAGCAGACTCCACAACTAGCCTGCACCCAACACAGGCCTCAATTTCACGACCCTGAGATCATGACCTGAGCCTTAAGCAAGAGTCAGAGGTTTAACCCTTCAACCAGATACTTTAAAGAGATATTTTGTTCTAGTTGTCTGTTTACTGTTAATCCAGAATGTTGTCCAAGGGGCGCCTGCCTGGGTGGCTCTGTTGGTTAAGTGTCTGCCTTCAGTTGAGGTCATGATCCCAGGGTCGTGGGATGCAGCCGTCCATCGGACTCCCTGCTCAGTGGGAAGTCTGCTTCTCCCTCTCCTTCTGCTCCTCCCCCTCTACTTGGGTGCTCTCTCTTCTCAAATAAATCGATGAAGTCTTTATTTAAAATAAAAAAAAGAATATTGTTCTAAACTACTAATCAGGACCTTATGAAAACCAGAAACATGTTTGTAAATGCAAACATAATATTTTATATCAATACACACATTCAGTCCACAATTGCTATACAAATTTGTCCTCAAGGACCTCCTTTATCTACTAGACCTTAAATTCTTCCCTTGATATTAATAAGGCACAGGACCTTGGGGGTGAAGGATTGGGGGTATAGACTTATATGATGACATTATGGCTATAAAGACTCATATTTGGGCCATTACATAGGTGGTAAGCCAAAACATAATTTAAAAAATAAAACAACACATATACATATTATTTGTTTATTTACATGTTCTCTCATTTATGTTTTCCTACAAAGATATCAATGAAATAGGGCAAATACCTTGTCTGTCTTGTTTAACAGTATCCCCAATACCCTTTAGGTATGTGATATATAGCTGTTAATTAATGAATTAAGAAAAATAGAAAACCTAGATTCTTCTATAATGTTCCACAGTCAAGAATTCGGGACAGTCTTTTGAAGACATATATTGATGATGCTTTGTATGACATTTCGAAGACCTCAGGTAGTCAGCAATGGGAAATACAGCTGTTGCTACCAGCACCACCTCACTGTTCTCACTGCCACTCCATCATTTCCAACTCTTCATCTTATATCTGGATTATTGTGTTATTCTCCAATTAGTCTCCATACTTTGGTCTTGCCTCTCTCCAAATTCATCCACCAGACTTCTGCCAACTCTATTTTCTATTACAGACAGAATTAAATCACTGGTTTTGGACTTCAGCATGAAAATGAGGGGTCTGTTTTCCTTAGTACAGCACTCAAGGACCTCATAATCTGGGATAGAAATGTAGGTGATAGAAAGTATTCAATAAATATTTGCTGAATGACTGGCTTTAACTTACCTTCAACATACATAATCTTCCGACTTTACCCTGCCAAGTACCATCATTACAAGACATCTCACTCTTCCCCAACACAATTCATTCCCCTTCATACCTCTGTTTTTGTTGTTTATGCCCAGAGAGTGCTGACGCAGCATTTGCACCTGCTCAGTCTTCAGCGCTTCTTTATATGGTCTGACAATTCATCACTAGCTCCCCAGTTGAGATAAATCCTTGCTTTATTTGAACCCTCTGGACTTTTTAACTGTCTTATGTTACCCTCACTATCCTATGTTAACTATCACATCTTATGTTGCACTTATTTGTTCAATATTTGTCCCATTTTATTTCCAAGGTATTTCAGAGTTTTAACATTAGAATTACTAGAATGTTTAGAATTTATGGATCTGCTCCCTCCCTATATTATTAACTCTTTGTATACATTCATATACACTTAATGAGTAGTTGTTGAATAAATCAAAGGAAGGTCCCACACAGATGTTTTCAAACTTATGCAGGTAATAGAGCCCCTGAAAAATACTATTCTTTGCTGAACACCACAAAATATTGTTAATAAAATTAAAGATCACAAAATATGTCACATGGTGATAAATTGGAATTATTAAATTGAGATTCCTAATTAATAGAAGCAGAGCATTTGAAAGGAAAAAATTATGAGAGAAAATGTCAATGGAAGAAAACTTTTTCTGGTAATCTAATCTTTCTTAGGTCAGGAAGTGGCTCCCATTATTAGTGTCAGGAGTGGAATGTAGGGGTCCTATGTTCCAAGGTCCCATCTATATGACTTTTGTGGCTACTGACCTTCTAAAATGAGTGACAATGTTAGGGAGATGAGAGATATATAACCCACAACTATCTACAAGATAAATAAATCTCAGGGAATGATCACCCTCACAAAAAAGTTGTTTTTCTACTCACCTTTAGTCTCCAAGCCCCTTCATGTCATTGCACATGGCAATGGACAACCTATCAAACCACATCAAATCAATATGGACAAAAAAAGGTCTTTGAAAACTCACGTATTTAACCTCCATCCTAAATCAATCTTAACTCTGCAGATAAAAGTCAGGCAGAAAATCGGTCCTCACACAGACAAAAGAAACACAAATACTGAAAATCTGTCTCAAACACCAGCTCACCACCACTTCCACTACTGTAAAGGTGGCTTTAGGAAACAATCAGTTCAGTGGGGCATCATGGAAAGGAGGGCTTAATAGTGTCATGTCAAAAAAACCTATTGCCCGAGGATCCCCTCTCCATTTCTAGGACCTTTCCTTCAGAATAAACTCTTAGACTTGGTCCAAACTCACAGCCCTGAGGGCCCCAGAGCCAGACATACATTGGGCATTTGGTGGAAGGCAGGGCCTAGGAATGAATAAACTCAGAGTTGGAATTGATTTTAGGGAATTTCCAATCATCTCTCATCAGATACATCTAATTCAGCCTCTGTTTGAATTGTCCCATCAAGGAGGACATCATCACATCCCTGAAACCTACAACATTGTTGAAGGACCCTAAATGGCAGAATGTTTTTTAATTTTACATCATTATTTGCCCACATTTATTTGCATGTGTTGGTCTCTGCATTTGTGTGGATTGGCCCATCAGTCTGTTTTTCTGATGACTGTGCGATGGCTTCACTCAGCCATCTCAGCCTGGTCAGTGCCTAATTTATTAGCAACCACTTAATAAATGTTGCCAAATGAATGTCAAAGATCTTTCCTCTCTTTGCTAATTACTCCACATCCCCACCAAACCTTTTTCTGTCATCCATCTGAGCATGAAACAAGTCAGGGTCTTTAATTTTCAAAACACAGAACCATGAGGGCAGAAATCTTTGTCTATTTTGTTCACTCATGTATCCCAAATGCCCAGAACAGTGCCATACATATCGTATTGTACATGTTCAGTAAATACTTTATATGAATAAATAATAAAATGTTATTTGTCCCCAAGCCTATTCTTTGTTTGCTAATAGCATGATATACCAAAACTCTCAATATTTTGCAGAGAATTTCATCTCAAATTAAAGGTTATTCAGTTCCTTCCAAAAACTTCATTGAGATAATTTATATCTGAAAACTAAATGACATATTAACGATTCATTTGTCCTCTGGAGTTACTCAGTCCTATCCCAGTATAAGTGGAGTAGAAAAAAGCTACTAGACTATATTATTTTACATGACCCCGTATAAATGTCTTCTCAGAACAAGAATTAACATAATACCATCTGCTACTAAGTAGATTTGGAATATGAAACAGCCATAGCAAAATGTGTTTAAAACGTGTGTAAAATTGTCATTGAAGAGATTTTCAATTAAGCCGTTAATTGTAAACAAACCCACAAAATAAATTTCTCTTTAGAATAATGTGGTAAAAACAAACAAACAAAAAACCCTGACTCTCCTAGAAAATGGTATTTTTAATTTGTCAGACAATAAAAGTTATATAAGCCATTATATTTTGTTTGCTTGCTTGCCTGGCACCTGCTTTGTTCTTGTTTTAAAGATCCCACTGCTATGTGTCTCTATCACAAGTCTTGGTAAATGTGTTTCTTAAAGGAGATGGTTTCCTTTTGATTAAACTCCTTCCTTCACGATATGTAAAATCCTGCAATTAATCACAAGAGACCCCCGTTTCCTTTCCTTTTCCCTTTCCCTCCTGTTTTGTGTTCCACCTCAGGAATTTGGTTTCCACACTTAGCCATTTTCTATCCACTCTTTCGGGAAACCATGAAAAAAGCTGATTCACAATAGTGTTCATAATTTACTAACTTTTCTCAAGTCACAATCCAAGGTCCCACCTTCCAAGATGATTATTGTTTCACTTTTTCTGTTTCTTACAAAACCTATGAGAGCCCCTCCCCACTTCTCACTATCATCTCGTGGTTTGGCTTCTTTCTCTGAGGAAATAGATGACCTCAGAAAGAATGACTATCTTTGACCACCAAATCTACCCAGGCTTCAGCGCCAGCACCCCCACTCTCTGCCTTTCTCCCTGCTAAAGGTTTGAACTGACCCTCTGCTGATCTAAAATACTCAGTTACTTTACCTAGGACCCAGACCTCTTATTATTTGAAGACTTTCTGTGTGCCATAATTACCTTTCTCATATACATCACCAATGTTCTCTCTCTCTCTCTCTCTCCCTAGTGGGTATTTCCCTTTCCATGCACACACTGAAATTTCTTCCATGTTAAAAAAAAAAAAAAGTAATCCCTCTATGTTTCTTTCAGTACTGCTCCATTTCTCTGATTCCTTTTATAGAAAAACTCCATAAGTAATTGTCTACACTTGACTTATGCATTCTTTAACCTTCCATTTTCTCCTTAACTCTCTTCAACCAGATTTTGTTCCAACTATTCCCCATCATTAGATACAATGAACCCCATCTTCCTGATCTTAGAGCAGCAATGCACACTTGATCTTTTCTTTTTTGAAACAAGTTAGTCACTTGGCTTTAGGAACACTACACTCTCTGGACATATTCCTCTCTCTTTGGCCATTCCTTCTCTAGCTCCTCTTTTGGAACTTCTTTCTATTTTCAGCTGTAAACGTTGCAGTACCCTTAGTCTCAGCTCCCAGACTTATTTTATCTATTTTTAACATGCTTTCCCTAAGTGATCTCATCCTGTCCCCCAGTTTTAACTACTATCAATATGCTGGTAACTGCTGAGTTTTATATCTGAATTATCTCTTCTCTAGAGTCCAGACTGCCAACCATCTCTTCTTGGATTTCTAATAGACATCTCAAGCCTAACACATCCAGCCAAACTCTTGCTGTTTTTCCCCAAACCAACTCAATAACCTCTCATTTCAGTAAATAACAACACCATTCCCTCATTTTCCAAAGCAAAACACTTTGGAAACATCCTTGACTTCTCATACCCCACATAAAATCTTTTAGTAAACACCGCTTTATTGACCTTTGAAATACTTTCTGGACCCAACCATTTTCTCCCCACTTTCACCTAGACAATCCAAATTTATGGCACCATTATTAATCACCTGGATCTGTACAGTGGCCACCTGACTGGTCAACCTGCTTCACTTTTTGATGTCCTACAGCTCATGCTATTAATCAAAGAGATTCTTCTAAAATGGAGACGATAAAATGTCACACTTCTGCACTCAACTTTCTAATGGCTACTACTGTTCTTAGATTAAAATGTTATTATGTTTTCAAGCTTTCATGATCCAGCACCTGGATGTTACTCTGACTTATTTCCTCAAACTCCTCTCCTTGTTCACTCCTTTCTGGCCACATGACTCTCTTCCGGTTCCTATAATAACACAAGCACATTGCATCATGGGGCTTTTATCCCTGCTGTCCTTTGCCCAAAACAGTCAACTTCTATTTACTATATGCCAACCACACTTCCTTTAGTCTCTGTTCAAATGTCACCTCTTCCAAGAAAGCTTTTCTGACTGCTCTCTCCAAATGAGTATGCCAGTAATTCTCTCCTCTTCCTGCCTTAGCTCTATATGAAGAATTTTATCATAGATTTGTTGGTTCTTTGGTTGGTTTCCTGTACACCCAAAGAAGCAGTCAGCTCCAGGAGTCTCAGACATGCTGCTTCAACAAGGCCCCAAGCTACTCAAACCAAATACTGCTGAAATATGAAATTATCCAATACCATGAAGTCCAGTGACTTCTTCTCAGCTTCCATTCTCCTTGACTTTTCTCTTTATCTGGCAACGGAACTAACACCTCCTTTTTGAGAAAATATTCATCTGCTCCTTGGGATGTTCTCACCTCCCTAAATGGATTCCCTTCAGGACTCTTTATGGCAGACAGTGATACACTGGTAAACACCTTCCAATATCCACTATCCTTTCCTTTTTATTTTGTACTAAAACTTCCAATTTTTAATTGCTCACACAGCTCTCTTATTATTACCCAGCCAAAACACCACATTTGCCAGCGTCCCCTGCGGGCTCCCTAGTGACTAAGTTTAGGCCAATAAGAAGTAAAATGAAACATTGCGAAACTTCCTGGAAGTCTCCTTCAAGTGAGTATGTGTGCCTTTCCTGCCCCCAGGAACTTAAATGTGATGGATAGAGCTCCAGCAGCTATCTTAGGCCATAAAGAAAATTGTGAGCCACACCTTAGTGCTAAGGAACCATAAGCTGGAAGAACTCTGGGTCACTATTGGTGGATCCACCATACTAGGTCTGGACTACCAACCAGTAGCCCTTCATGACATGAGAGATATATAGTCTTCTATTTTATTTAAGCAACTTTTGTTTTTTCCCAAATGATATATCTCTCAGCACACTTAAGGCATTAACATTCCCCCTCAACAGAATTATCTTAACTTTCCTGGCCCACTACTAGACTCTCTTCTGAGTCCATTGACTCATATCTTGAGTCCATTGACTACAACTTAAGTCAAAATGCAACTCATCCTCTTCACCCTCACCCACAAGCTTCCAATATGTCAGTATTTCTTTAGATAATACCGAAAGCCCCTAAGCAGAAGCACACTAGCAAGCCAAGCCTGATTGCTTCTAGGATTTATATGGTTCAAATACAGATGCGGGTAAGGTGGAATGTGAAATTCTTTGAGGGATTGTAGGTAAATAGTTCCTAATCAGAGATGATGTTCCTGTATCCAAAAACTGAGCTTACAACATCAGTGGAGGTGAGAGTTTCAGAAAGAGTGAAGTCTATGCTAGGCTGAAGCCACATTAAGCTGACAGACTACATTCCAGTATTTATTCTTCATATGCCAACATTAAAATATGATTTGCTTAGCAGAGCAACCAAGACGTAAAATGGACTATTACAAATAACAGAGCTGCTGTGAAGTGTTGGCTTAATACACAAATGCTCTCAAAGCTTGGAAAACATGCTTAAGATTAGTGCTGGCTAGAGGCCCAGAGGCTTTATAATCTAGTAGTAATCCTATTTGTAAGGTTGTTTTAGGCATAATGGTACAATAGATGAAGTGAATTCCTTGCTCTACCTTCATCTTTCCTTTGAGACATTCTACCAATACACCTGCCTTCCATCAAGCACCTGACCTATGAGTCTGTGTTCCAATTGCCTCTGCTAAAAATACCACCGTGAAGCACCCTTCCTCAGAGTCGGTCTTCACAGGTGGCCAGGAGTTTACCAAAGGCTGGTCTCTACTTGCCTTTCCCCTTCCTGCCCCATCCATGACCCCTATTGCTTCATGCACCTCTGCTGACCTAAGTCATAAGCAGAATGACTATCTCAGTAGGGTTCATGGGAAAACAAACAAAGAGTTTCCTCAAATCATCCCTTTGCTTTCAGCTAGTACTCGTTCTTTTTGTGATGGTATTTTGGAAATAATGTTCCCTGCCCCTTCTGCCTAACTCAGAGAAAAGCCATGAGGGTAGATGGCCACAGGAGAAGGGAAGCATCTAACACCAGTCAGGAAAATCACTCAAGCAGACAAGGTCTCATCAATTCTGTCAGGCAAAGGGAGTCTACATATGCCTTCAGCTTGATGTTTAAATAAAGAAACACCAAGAGTGACTCTAATCAGTGACCACAACCAAAAATGAAGACTAAGGTAGAAATAATGGCATCAAGTCCTCTGGAAACAATGCACTCCTAAAAGTCACTGCCAGGGCTAGAATCCTCACTGACTTTGAAATCCCTGTGCAAGCTGAGTGAAGGACTTGATTGCACTGATCTTACACACTCCAAAGGATAACCGCCTTAAACCCATATAACCAAAGTCATAAAACAAGAGTTCCTGAATCTGAGTGCCTTATTGGAATTGTTATCTGCAGAATATATCAACCACCCAAGTACAAGATAATAAATCTTATTAAGATTTTTCCAGAGGTCAGAATGAGGGGAACATGAATTTAAGAGCATTTTTTTTTGCTACTTAGCATTTCTCAAAACTACTATAAATTATGCAAGCCTCCTAAAATTAATAGGCTTTTTTAGAGTTTTATGAGCTCTCACCATGGCCTTTTAAGCACCTGTCAAGGAAGAATTAACTTCTGAGAGATAATAAATTAATTAAAAATCTTTAAAAGTGGAATGGTAGTTTAAAGATGTTTCTTTGTGTTTCCACCAATTCTTAAAAAACAAAAAGAGCTAATAAAAAATACTCAACAGAAATTCTCATTTCAGGGACTTGACCAATGTTAGTAGGGAACAAATTCTGACAATGATTTTAATACAGATAATAAGAAAGATGTTTAAAGGAGTATGTTGAGGGGTGCCTGGGTGCTCAGTCAGTAAAGTGTCGGACTGTTGTGGCTCAGGTCATAATCTCAGGGTCATGAGATTGAGCCCCATCTCAGGCTCCACACTGGGTATGGTGCTGCTTAAAATTCTCTCTCTCCCTCTTCCTCTGCCCACCCCTGGCTCATGCACACTCTCTTTCTATCTCTTAAAAAAAAATCAAAATAAAAGAATATGTTGAATTATAGTTATATCTAGGATGCTTGCCCCTCATGGTGGAGAGATCTATATTACTGGTTGCTGTTTTGTTGTTGTTTCATCGTTATTGTTTTTTATTGCTCTTGGTGGTGGTGGTGGTAGTGGTGGTAGTTTTGGTATATCTCTGTAATTTTTGGTATTGGTTTTGGGAATCATTGCTGCTCAGTCTAGAGACATACAAACGATGGGGGAAATATTTTAAGGAGTTATACTTACTCCACTCAAGTGACCTATAAAAGCTACCAGTAATTTTTGACCTATCTAAAATATTCACACAGAAAATCCTAGTAGACATGGGAAAAATCCATCTGTCAAGACTACCCAAAAAGTATGTAAAATGTTCACATAGAAAGTCATAATATTCTGATAGGGGAATATGAGGAGATCCTTGTATAAATGGTTTTGCTTGGAAATCCAGAGCTGTGGCTGGAAAGATATGGGTGGAATGCTAGGAATTCTCTCACTGGTAGTACTTTATATATATTCCAGCTAATGGTGTGTATTTGCCCAAAGGATTTATATCTATATTAAATATCAATATAAAACAAAACAATTTCCCTCCTGGCAACCCAAATGTGAGAAGTTTTCTCTCACAAGAGCTCCCAGAAAGGTTAAATTCATTGAATTATAGGTATGCTCCTCCTTCAGTTGTTTCCTCCCTCAGAATGGACACGATCTGCTCAGTTCTCTGTTCCATGTGATGTTGTAGGTATCCTAAAGGGGAAATGGATCAGTGATGCGTGCTTACCATTTAAATAATTACCTCAATTGACAGCTACGTTAAATCCTCACTCGTTGTCCACCAAAGGAGTTGAATTTAGAACTGTATAAAGGATCCAGGGAGAGGCTAGCCAAAGCAGGACTCACTTGGCTTGTTTAAAGCACTGATTATTCAGGGAACTTTTATAAAATCCAGAGATTTGCTCTTCTGTCCTTTGCCCAGAATCTCATTGCACCTGACATTTCAGTAGATTTAAAAGCCTTCAGGGAGACCACATGCTTATTCTAGCTGATATTTACTTCCAAAAGTCAGAGCTGTGTTTATGCTCACTTATTGCTGCACACTAAATAATAGGCTTGTGAAAAGCGGTGAAATCAGATAGGAAAATATGACACTCAGTCAATGTTGTGTCAGGGACCCAGCAGCCCAGACCTGCCAAAACCTATCTGCTTTGTTTTGTGACACATGGTAGGCTGAAGGGAGGCGCCAAATCTCTGGGTTCATCTAAGGGTTAGAGCTAAGTCCCCACAGGTCTGTGGTGGTCATGACCACTGGGGATGGGGCAGTAGCACATAGGTCCTGTCATGTGCAGGGAGCTTGTTGCTTTGGATCTAGCTGCAACATTCAGGGTTGTAACCTAGACACACAGCTTAACTGCTCTAAACCCCATTGCCTTTCATTCAGAGGAATATCAGTGCTTACTTGTAGTGTTATCATTAAAGTTAAATGAGAAGATAAGTACACAAAAGAAACACCCAAAAATGTTTATTATTGCATTTTAAGCAAAAAAAGGAATATGAAAATTTTATATAAAATTTCCCTGTGTGGAGGGTATATGGAGCAATCAAGGAAAGCCAGAGGTGAAATTGTAGCATTGCCTCAAATTTTTAGGTCCAAACTTTGGAAATGATCCAGTCATTCCCAGCAGCTCATTTAGCCACAGAGACAAGCATTCACCTTAATGGTCTGTGTGTTCTGAGATTTTACATTATAAAAATATTTTCATGTATGTTTGCTTTTCTAAAAAACAAAAACCCCATCCACATGAATGGGTAGCGTAGTGCTGTATCTGAGATTAATCGAAGAAACCATAAAATCAGAGCAGTCCACATCCTGCTTCATTGGAAGTCCTTGGTCAATTGCTCTCATCAATAATACTGGTCTATAGGCACCCCTGTGTCTGGGTCAATCAATAAGCCTGGATGTGAATCATTTGGGTAAGTTAGGAATCCAAACATCAGTTCTTGCACCTGTGGATTGGGGATAATCATGTTTTCCCCCTGGCCTAGAGACAACAAGTAGCACTCTCTCAAATGTGAGAGTATAACATTGAAAACCCTTTGGAAACTGTAGGGCATATTGATAATATAAAACCTTATCATCCATGCATAAGAATCCAGAAAAAGGAGAGATAAGTTCAAGACCAAGCCAATCACTCAGCGATACCATTGTTTCTCTCTTTAACCTCAGAACATCGTAAACATAGCATGCACTGCATTTGACAATATTTGAGTGCAAACTTTGGGTATCATCAAGGCTTGAAATCATTTCCTAGGGCTGCAGTGATCAGCAGCTTCAAACAAGAATGTACTCCATCACAGTTGGGAGGCCAGAAATCCTAGATCAAGGTGTTAACAGGGTTGCACTCCCTCCAAAGGCTCTTGAGGAGAATACATTTCTCCCTTTTCCAGCTTCTGAGGATTCCAGGTGCTCATGGCCTAATGGCCACATCCCTCCAAGTCACTGTCTCTGTGGTCACATTGCCTCCTCTTCTGACTCTCTCCTCTGTGTGCATCTCCTGCAAGGCAAATTGTCGTTGGATTTAGGGTCCATCCAGACCACCCAGGATGATCTTGTTTCCAAATACACTCCCACTCATGTGTTCCCAGGATTAGAACCTGGACAGATCTTTTTAGATGCACCATTCAGCGCACTACAAGCCTCAGTTACATACTTAAAGTGTGAAGCTGCTTAGATATAATCTTCTTAGCAAGTGGAAGGGCCACAAGGCAACCAGTCCTTCCCCTGTTCTCCTTAACAAAGGTCTGATGTAACTATGGCTCCCCATCAGACAAAACAAACAGGAAACAGTTCTGGTATCTGAAAACAAATGACAAGATATTAATGGCAAGGCCACAGTGAAAAACACTGGAAATACAAAGGACCTTCTATGGGGCAGTGTGCTAGTTTGCCAGGTTGTCATAACAAAGTACTACACACCGCGTGGCTTAAACAACAGAAATTTATTTTCTCGTAGTTCTGGAGGCTGGAAGTCAGGATCAAGATATCAGCAAGGTTGATTTTGTCTGAGGACTCTCTTTGGCATGTAGGTGGCCATCTTCTCCCTGTGTCTTCTCATCATCCTCCCTCCATGTGTCTATGTCCAAATTTCTTTTTTTTATCAGGACACCAGTCCTATTGGATTAAGCCCCCCACCATGACTTCATTTTATCTTTACCTCTTTAAAGACCCTATCTCCAGATATAATTACATTCTGAAGTACTGGGGGTTAGGATTTCAACATATGTATTTTAGGGGGACACATTTCAGTCCGTAGGAGTCAGCAAGCTTTTTCGTAAAGGGCCAAAAAGCAAATATTTTCAGCTTTGGAAGTCTTTTAATCTCTGCCACAGGGACTCGACTCCACCACTGTAGAGTGAAAGTAGCCAGAGAAAATACAAACAAATGTGTGTGGTTGTGTTCCAGTGAAACAAGCAAAACAAAAATTAAGAGGACGTGGTTCAAGAAGCCAAGATAACGGAGTCACCTTCTAGCTTTCATATTCCACCCCTCAGATGGGGTTTCTGACTCTTGGTGACACTGAGCTCCCAGGCACTGGTGCCTCATGAAGACAGTAAAGTGAATACTTGGGTTCTTTGTTCCTTGTTTTTTTCTTTTTTAAAAACTTGTTTAGTGTGGTAAAAACACACACCATAAAATTTATCATCTTAACCATATTTAAGTGTCTAGTAAATTAGTGACAATGATGTTCACATTGTCGCACTGCAGCTCTTCAGAACTTTTTTTGTCTTGCAAAACTGAAACTCTGAACCCATTAACCAACAACTCCCCATTTCCCTGTCCCTCGGCTCCTGACAACCACCGTTCTACTTTCTGTGTCTATAAGTTTGACTACTTTAGATATCTCATGTAAGTAGAATTATACAATATTCTCCTTTTGATGACTGGCTTATTCCACTTAGCCTAATTTCCTCAAGGTTCATCATGTTGCAGCATGGATAGGATTTCCTTTTTTTTTTTTTTAAGGCTGAATAACAACCCATCATATGTATATATGCATACAAGCCATATCCATTTATCTGTTGACAGACACTTGGTTACTTCCACCTCTTGACCGTTGTGAATAATGCTCCAATGAACATGAGTGTGCAAATATTCCTTTGAGATCCCGTCTTCAATTCTTTTGGATATATACCAAGAAGTGGAATTGCTCCAGTGTTGCTTTTGGATACCCCTGATTTTTATCAGCAAGGAAAAATGCTTTCATACTGTTATTTTGGAGATGGGGTTATTTCTGTACATTCTTGAGTAATAGTTGTCGTGGTCTGTGATGCTGGAGAACAGAGAGGGCAGAGAAGGAAACAAAGAGAAACATCCTCCTAGGAACTCATTTTTCCTCTTAACTTCTTCTAAATGTCCATTAACATTAACAGCTTTAGATGTGAAGCAAATTTACCTTTTAAGTAGAAAAGTACCATTTTAGGGAGAGCAAGAGACTGTGAAGGAATTGGACTTCTAGAACCTTCTTAATTGAGCTTGAAATTTTGCATATAGGACTAATTTAATTTTCCAAGGTCTTTGGGGATCTTTACAATAATTAAAGTGGAACTAAAGATACAAGTTCAAGAAGAAAATAAGAGCTTCCATTTGCTGGATGAGAAACTGAAACAAATAGAATTCCAACTGGCAATGGTATACAGTATGAGGTATGGAGAAGTCCTCATGTAACAACTGAGGGCCTAGATATGTTGCCTCTGAATCTTGTAGTGGCTAGGGAGAAATGATCATCACTATTACTTATTGGAAGAGTAGAAATGACTCTTTTTATTATGGGAGAGCAACTCAAATCTAACCAGTATAAGTATGGCTGCTATGACGAAAATGTCCAAAAGCACAAGAGGCTCAGGCACAGCGAGATCAAGGTCTTATATGACATCTCTGTCTTTCTCGTGACCTCTTAGAGAAGATTCTTCCATTTGGGGAGCAGGATGGCCACTAATGCCCCCAACATCCATTCAGTGATGTCACTAGAGCAGGAGCATGTGTCCTGACTGCTCTGGCATAAAAGTTCCAGGGGTAGCTCCAGTTAGTACAATGGGGGCCATGTGTCTGTCCCCAGACCTACCATGGGGACAATGGCCCATGGAGGAAACAGGACTTCTGCTTAAGAAAATGAATGAGGAAATATTAATTCCCAGGAAACAAAAAACACTTGTAGTGGTTTCAATTAAGAGGGTAAGATGGGCTGTTCTCCATATCTTTTTTCAGCACGGATCTACCTTCCTTAATGAAGCTTCTCAAGATCTAAGCCCTTGGCCACCATTATTCTATCACTGAAAGGGAGCATTTGTACAGTTTCTAGCCTCCACTTGGTAGGAAAGAAAAAAGTAAGCCCCTTGTTACAGAGAGTGAATTTCTTTAAATGAAGGTCATTGGTTTTTGCACAATACATGCATTTTCTTACTGTTAATAGTTATAATTTAATAAGCTAAAGTGAAGCACTGTGGGGGTGGACTGGAGTGATATGAAAAGTCCTCTCCAAGGAGGTGGCATCAAAGCTGAGGTCTGTATGAAGAAAAGAGGAAGTTACAGCATGATCTGAGGAAAGAGCATTATAAACACAGAAACAGCCATGTCCAAAGTCTGGGATGACACTGCCATTTTCAGTGTTGGAGAGAAGATACAGCCTCCAGCACCAAAGGAGATGCTCTGTGCCTTGTGTTGTCCCAGCTGATCAGACCCTCTTACCTTCTGACGTCATTGTTTGCTACTCCGCATGCAACCTGCATGCAAGCACTTCAGTCCTCCTAATACTCCAGGCATATTTCAGGCTCCAGGCTGTTCTACTGGTTCTTCTCTCTGCCTGGAATGTTCTTCCATTGGTATTTGCTTCTTCAACTTCCTCACTCCTTCAAGTCTTTGCTCAAATTTCACCTTTGACCGGGACTGCCCCAACAACCTTATTTAAAGCTATATCACAGGCTTCCCCTCTCACCTCACCCCCACAACTCTAGTAGCCTTTTCTGTTGTTTTGTCTTTCCCACTTATGTCCTTCTAATGCACTGTATGACTTGCATGTTTTATTTATTGCTTATTGCCTCTTCTGTCAACAGCATATAAGCTCCACAAGAGAAGTTTTTGTTTTTTCACTGATGTATCTCAAGTGTCCAGGACTATACCTGCATACTGTAAATAGGTTTTAATGGAAGATTGGAGGGAGAAGGGAAGAAAGATTTGTCTTCCCAATGCTATTTTCATATGGTGGAACTATCATATACACCTTCGTCTTGAGGCCCCACAACTCTCTCTAGTCCCTGAAGTCTGGTATGTATTTTAAAGCCTCATCCCCTAAATATTAGGTTTGAATATAATTGCAATAGATTGCCTTGAGAAGAGACCAAATCCTTTTGTAACCACTTTCAGGGACTGTCCCGTTTCTTTTGCTGCCCTAGAATCACAATATGCATAATGCTACTGAAAAAAGTGGGCCATTGGCCAAGGATTGGAAATACTTTTGCTCTTGGCATTGTTGAGTCGGGAGGTTTCCATGCAATAGCACTGACAATGAAAAGATTTGAAACTCTTATTTTTAATTAAATTTTTTGTTTGGAGATAGTTATTTCTAGCATCTGTCAAATTTATATGAAATCTAAACACTGAAGCCCTGGATTTGCAAACAAGCCATAGCTATGTTCATTCCTTCTTATAGCTCCATGTGGTTTTTCTCTTTGACGTTTCCTAATGTACAGGATATGGGTTCCCTAGAGAAATAAGACAATTTTTACCCACTCATTATATTAATGGAGAAGAGTAAATCATAAGGGTAGATCTTACATTACAAGATTTAACACTAAAATCAGTCTTTACAACATTATATCCAAAATTCCCTGAGGAGGTCAAGAAGAAAATTTCTACAGATTTTTTTTTTTTTAAGTGTGTCTTAGGGTTGGGATGGGGGTTAGTATAAAGTACACTTATAAAAGTTTAATGCTATGTATATGTTGATCATGATGGGGAAACCAGAAAACAGATTCCCATGATCCTCAAGAACCAGAATAAAATGCAGGCACATGGGTTTCCTCATTTTCCAAATTGGAAACATCTGTGTTGTCCAAGTTCTCACTTATTCCTATAATCAAAGGGACAGCTCGTGTACCAGGTTTTGTGAAACAATGATTCGGGATGTCCTGAATTTACAATGTCCTAAGTCTTTTTGACTTTTGGGGGATATGACTTATTGGTGGCCCCATCATTTTGGTTCTAGAAATTGAATCGATACATAAATACTGGATTTTGTCTTAAGTACAACACCATAAATCATTTTTTTCAGAAAGAAAAATATCTGCTAATTAAACTATGACCAATGTGTTTTCATTGCTTAGGATATTTACTTTATATGTGTAAGTATAAACGTTTATCATACATCATTCTTACATACTTACATGTGCATAAATGAAGTAAAATAAGTTGGTTAAGGTATTCCTAAATTTCTTCCCAGTCAGAATTCAGCCTTCTGAATAAACCTGCCATTTAGAGTGTTGGTGACTCTATACTCTCAGAGTTTCTCCACTACTATCTGGATTTTCTGCTCAACCTCTGACATCTATACTGAAATCTTTGCTGTTGGTACTTTCTTCATCTTACCAACTTATCACCTGAATATGCTCAGAAAACAAGAGGATTTGGTCCTCTGTCAAATGGTCTATAAACAGTTTGTTGATATCAACCTTCAGGGACTCCAGTTGTTTCTCACCCTAAGAATTATAACCAAGTTTGTTAATACACAAGTAATCAAAACTATGTCCCTTGATTGATAACAGTTTTAAGACATCTCCATTATAAGATGCATCCAAATTTCAAAGATGTTTAAATGTAAGGGTGCCTGGGTGGCTCAGTTGTTAAGCATCTGCCTTCAGCTCAGGTCATGATCCCAGGGTCCTGGGATCAATCCCCGCATCAGGCTCCCTGCTTGGCAGGAAGCCTGCTTCTCCGTCTCCCTCTCCCCTGACTTGTGTTCCCTCTCTCATTGTCTCTCTCTTTGCCAAATAAATGAATAAAATCTTAAAAAAAAAAAAAAAGATGTTTAAATGTAATAAAATAATATTGAAATAACTTTTGATGGTGAGAGATGGTAATGAGACTTACTGTGGGAATCATCTCATAATGTATAAAACTATCAAATTACTATGATGTGCACTAGAAACTAATAGGATAATGGATATTAACTATACTTCAATAAAAAAATTTTTTCATGGGTTGAAATGTAAAAGGAAAAAGTATATGTTTGAATTAATAAAATACAATAATTTTCCTCTCATTCTGTCCTTTTTTTTTTTTTTTTTCCTAGACAGAGAGTGAGCACAGGTACATGGATGTGAGGGGAAGGGGCAGAGGGAGAGGAAGAGAATCTTAGGCAGGCTCAATGCCCAGCACAGAGCCCAATGTGGGGCTTGATTTTATAACCCTGAGATCATACCTGTGCCAAAGTCAAGAGTCAGGTGTTTAATGACTGAGTAACCCAGGCACCCCTCATTCTGTACTATCCTAATCAAATGAATACCAAAATGAGAATAAAAGATCCCAGAAAAAATGCCAGCCCCTCTTTCCATTGTTCCTCCATAAAATCAATCTTCTAAGAGATGTTTACTGAATTTTAAAAATTTAAATAACATAGCATGGCCATATTCACACAAGTACAGGCTTCATTGTATACAAATTCAAAATGCTAATGCTTTTGAATCTGCTTTTTCAAAACTGCAGGTCTCTAAGCACTTGCATTCATTTTCTGAACTGTCAGTGTCATTGAAAACTATGTGAAAATGAAGAAGAAATAAAAGAACTTATAAATCCTTACCAAACAATGACAGTTTTAGCCCATTAAGCTCCCATTAACCAAATCACCTCCAGCACAACAGATATGATGAATTTCAATTGCAACTCAAATTTCTTAGTAACTTAGTCACCTCAAATCCATTTCAGAAGTATGTGGGAATAAATTTTAAATAAATTAAAAGGCTTATCATGCTTCTTCATAACATTCTTCAGAAGTTTAAGATTATATTCTACATTACTAAAATTCAGCCTGCTTTTCTATTAAATGAGATCAGTTTTAGAAGGTAAGTACTAACATTTTTATCACAATTCTTGACTTCAACTGAATCGGCAAATGGAATTTTGGCTCAAGAGACACATTATCCAAATGGAAAATTTTCCTTGATCCCTAAAGTGTTATACCACTTACTGGAGTCTTGGAAACAAATGGAAAATATTTACCAGCCCATAATTTTTAGTAGCCTGCCTTCCCCAAAGGAGTAGGTACATAGTAAATGAAATAAAACACATATTCCTTTCCATTCAAACTGGCACAAAATGTACTGGTATTTAGATGAGCAATAATATTCAATGATTTCCTCCCTCAAACATGTTGTAAATTATGAACAGAACCAAGTAGGGAACAAAATAACAGTGTCACTTGGGAATGGAGTCCTCTAACAACACAATTCACTATAGGCACCTTACGTTCTCTAGTTAATACCTTCCACATCCTCTCCATGAGTGAAGAAAGGTTTTGTTTATTTTTCTGTCTGTTGTGGTTGTACATTGGGAATGCCAATGAGCCATTTTACTATGTTGTCAACCAAAACAGCTAAGGAATATTGAAAATTACATAGAAAATACAATTCAGGTGGTAGTAATTACCAGGACTAATAAACCCACAAATACTTCTATATATTGAATATTCAATATTATAGGCTACAGTAACTGGATTCTCAAAACATTGTATAGCATGGTAATGGATGATGTTTTTAAATTTCTTGAACTGTAGAAGCCAAGAGGAAAGCCAAGCTGAGCCTGGTCATGGACTTCAAAGCTATAAGTGACTAAAAGGTCTTGCCCACTTCTCCTATTTTATAGATAAAGGGACTGAAGCTCCAGGAGACTGAATGTTGACCAAGATGGTATGGCTGGAGAACTGAAACCAAAAGCATTCCTGGGCTTCCAAGCTAGTACTCTTGCCCTTCACCCTATATAATATGTGATGGCAGAACCTCAAAGATACATACATTACTGAAGACTTTAATTTCCTTAAAGGCCTAACTTGATTCACCCAAAATATTCTAGAATTGAAATTCTGAGGACATTGGAGGCCTAAACACTGAGCGTCAGAATGCATCTGAATCAAATTATTCCTAACAAACAATTAACATTAATTCAGCACTCAGTGGTAGCTCTTGAGTTCATTACTGACACTAATTACCAAACCTACATACTATCCCTTTGAGGTAAGCTAAGCTTTATTAGCTTCGCAGAACAGATGAGGGATCCAGCTATAAATGTTATGTGTTTGTTGCCAAAGGCTGTGGCTACTAAAATTCAGAAATATACCCCAAATTCAACCACTCCTAGAAAAATAGTGGTATTCTAAAAGCGCTGATTTCTAAATCTGGTTTTCCAAATCAGTCTATCCTGATGCTGCGAGGCTTGTCTATGGTTAACTTTAGCTTAGCAATCAGGTCCAGTTCATTGCCTGCAAAACCAGTCACTGCACAGATACCTATGCGTGCCTTACAGATGCTATGCCAGGTGGAGGCTGGCCATCTAGGAAAGAACCCGGCAAGCCATGCCCTGACTGCCTGCAGCTTCCCAAAGAGTCCTGCCCACATCATCTGTCAAACTTTTCTTGGCACTAACATATAAAGAAGAGAGATAATCAAGTGAGAAATATGTGTTTATAACCTATTATTATCTTCAATCTTGACCATGAAATATCCAACCAAGATTCCCCATTCAAGACTATGTGCATTACCCGGTGCAATATAGTAGAAATAAAGCAGTGTCTTCTGGGTGGCTGACAACCTGGCGGTCTGGCTTCTACCAGAAGTTTACTTGGGACAAGGTAAAAAACAAT
The DNA here is from genome assembly GCF_963455335.1 of Martes martes. Taxonomy (NCBI): domain Eukaryota; kingdom Metazoa; phylum Chordata; class Mammalia; order Carnivora; family Mustelidae; genus Martes; species Martes martes. The sequence continues at coordinate 164,023,722 of NC_137890.1, forward strand.
AACAAACAAAACAGGGAGTCTGGCTTGCACTGATGATAGCATCTCATGGTTACTGTTTACTGTGACCCAGGAAGTTTAAATAGATAATTTTATCTTCACAACCCTATTAGGTAAATACTTTGAGGTAAATGAGGAAACTGCGCAGAGGGGTAAAGTAACATACTCAAGTGATGGAGTTATGATTCAGACCCAAGCCTGCTGCTATCAAAGTCCATGCTCTTTTTTTTTTTTAAGACTTTATTTATTTATTTGAGAGCGATCACAAGTAGGCAGACAGGCAGGCAGAGAGAGAGTGAGGGAGGGGGAAGCAGGCTCCCAGCTGAGCAGAGATCCCGAAGCTGGGCTCTATCCCAGGACCCTGAGATCATGACCTAAGCTAAAGGCAGAGGCTTTAACCCACTGAGCCACCCAGGTGCCCCAAAGTCCATGCTCTTTTATTCACTGCTACTGTGATCCTGATAACAAAGACAGCAGAAAGAAAAACAAAGATGCACACCACCCCCACTCCCAGCTCCTTTACCAAAATTAGATAAAACCAACTAAGAGATGAACAACAACAGTCAGATTGAGTCTTACCACCCTAAACAACACAAATGAGATTTGTTCTAGAAACAAAATGGCAGAAGAGAAACCAGATGAAACATCTAATAATATGTTACCGTGAAAGCTAAATAGGATGGGAGAAGAGCGATTGCCTATAATGATTTTTGTAAACCTGCCAAATATCCTAAATGGGCCAGGGGACCTCTGTCTATCAGCTCCACATTTGTAAGTAAAAGCCACAGGACTTTTAAATTAACGACATATTTTTCTAAGCTTGGAATTATTAAACAATTTATTGAGTGTATGTTGTGGTTCACATAGAAGTTAACACCTGCGGTTTTAGATTTCAGCTCTGCCACTTGCCAGGCTTGGGGTCTGGCACAACTGAGTTAACCCCTGTGAACCTCAGCGTCTCATCTACAAAGGGTATTCAACCTGACATCACAGAATCGCTGTGGGGATTCAATGAAATGATTCCTATAAAGCATCTGACACAGAGCCTGGCACACAATCTGCATTTCAATATATGTTACTATTATTATTAACCATGTGTGTCCACATACAAGATGTTAGAGAGAGAAGCAATAAATGGTAAGAAGTGGTCCTTTCCATTAAAGAATATATAATCTATTTGATAAGATGAGCCCAACAGACAAAACAGTTTGTGAACTAACCAGACAACCTACAGGGAACTGCTAAGCAGTTTAAGCACTGTAGACCAGGGCTTCTCAGACCTGAATGTGTGCCCTCATCCCCTGGGGGTCTTATAATGCAGCTGCTGATTCAGTGGGTCTAGGGTAGGGTCCAAGATCTGCATTTCCAACAAAATCTCCAATGATGCTCCCATTATTGGTTCATGAACCACACTTTGAATCGGGAGATTGTACATGTCCAGAGGTGGGAGGGACTGCATAGTAAAGGCTGGGGTAGTAAGCTTTCTAAGAGTATTCGAAATTGAGCTAAGGCTTGAAAGATGAATGGGATATGGACACCTCAGAAGGAGAGAGGGGACCTTGTAGGCCATGGTTGAGGGCAAGAAGGCAGGAGAACAAGTGAGACAAAAAGAAAACTTTCAATTGGTTGACAGTCTCTCCTCCCCTCTGTGGAGCGTAGAGCTGCAATACCTTTTCTCTCAGACAGTAGCTCTCAACCCGCACTGGGCACCAGGACCACCCGTGCAGCTGACAGATACAGATATCTCAGCCACACCTTCAGAGATTCTGATCAAGCTGTTCTGCCTTAATTGAACTTTAGGTGTTAACATTCCAAATGTGGAGCAAGATAATATTGCATGTAAGCAATACGTAACCATGCATTACAAAAATCCGTTGTGCTGTTAACTTCACAAGTACCCGTCAGTACCTCAGACTCTCTTAACTAGCGTATGAGTTATAAGCCATAGGGGAAATGGAGGCAAAGTGTTTCTTCTGCTTTATCTGTGTCTGCATGGCCCACTAGTGCTGCATAAATAATTATTTAACTTCAGAAATATTTATTAACACCAAAGTTATACTTTCTGATTTCTAATCATCAGAGCCTCTGCAAGTCATGGGTAGTTTATTTAAAAAATTCTTTCAATAAATTTTAGGAGACCTTTTTTTTTTTTTTTTTTTTTTTTTTTTTTTTTTTTCTTAAATATATGTGCTACACTTTCCCTTTGCTGCCCTGAAAGGACATCAATCTCTTTCCAGAATTTCTTAGAAATATTGGCTGGCTGCCCTGAAATTCTTAGAAAAATCTAAGGAACAGATCACTAGACCCTACTGATCTGAGTGCCCCAGGTTTTCCAGATACTCTGTAAGAACTTTGTTCCTTTCTCTCTTATTCCTTCAAAACTATATCAGTCCCCGAACAATAATCCATCTCTGATCTTTCTATGGAGGATAAAGCAAAAAATATATTAAGTGTGTCTACCTCTAATTCACCTTCTATAATTAGATTTCCCTTCCTCAATGTGAGAGATGTAAATTTTTATATAATTACTCTCTTCTACTTAATAGTCTAAATAGCTTTGTGAGTCTTTGATATCCCTTACCAAATGATCTCCTATTTAGCTGGAGCACTCCTAAAATAGCACAACTTCTGTGACCCATGAAAGTCAATGAATACATATTTCCCAATACACTGCCTTGGGTAATGTTTCTCCAAAGTCTTCTTGGTTCTCTAATATGAATGAGACAATAGGGAACACATAGGGAGAGAAAGATATGAAGTACTGAGAGGGAGGGTGGCAGGGAGAGGAGACAGGAAAGAAGGGAGGAGAGAAAGAAGATCATAACCCCCATGTTAGGTTATTTGAGAGCATGGACTTGTGGAGAAATCTTGAGTAAAATATTTCGGCAGAAAAATAAGTGTGGACTGCCAAATTATACCTATTATTTTGGTTATGTTCATTTGTCTTTCTGACTTTAAACAGGGCTAACAAAAGGCTATTATTCTTCAAGTTTCTGGTGAACTACGAATGTGAGTGTGCAAGACAGTAATACTGTGATGTTAGAAATTATACACTGGAATATTAGAAAATGCATTATAGGAACCACTAAATGGGGGATTTAGATTCTAAATGTGGCTCCTAATGTAGATGTATATTGTACATCTACTGTTTTTTCTACGAAAAACTTTCATGTTGTAACTCTTGAATCAACATTCCCACAAAAATATAAGGACTTAAATTTGGAAACACACTAGTTGTTTCATATTGTCCTAATCCCTTTGTATGGCAGATCGGATGGCTTGTAACAACAGAAATCAAGGCTGGAAGTCTGCCGTCAAGGTTTCAGCATAGTCAGGTGAGAGGTCTCTTCCAAGTCACAGACTTCTTGGATGAGCCAGTTCTCTGAGGCACTAATTATAAGGGCCCCAATTTCACTCATGAGGTCTCCACCCTTAAGACCTAATCTGCTCCCAAAGCCCCCACCCCCACCCTCCTAATACCATCCCCTTGGGCATTAGGTTTTCAGCAAGTGAATGGGAGGGAGGGGCACAAATATTCAGACCATAGCAGGTATACACAAAATTTTAGATGTATAAACTTTTCACGTCCTCATTTTTTTTCCATTTCGAAGGAGAAAAGGTAGAAAAAAAAAGTTCCTTTAAAAAAAACAATGGCAATCACTAACACTTACTGAACATTTCCTTTGTACGAAGCTGTACTTGTATTATCCCATTTGGCCTTCATAATGGCCTCATGAGACTAGCACTATTTTATTCTCATTTTACAGATAAAGAAAAGGAGACTAACTAGAAATATTGAACAATTGGACCAAGATCAATGATTGCATTAGTTAGAGAAACAGAATTTGTTCTCTGGCTGCCTGACTCCAGAGCCCTTAATCTTAACCAACCTGTTAAATATATAGACAAGAGTTACACATCTTATATTTCAAATACCTTGTGCATGATGCTTATTTCTTTATACTTCTTTTGAGAGAACAGAAGGCAAGCTGAGGACAAAGCAGAAGCTGATACCCAGCAACCTCTCCCCCCCCACCCCCCACCCCTGGGTGGGACATGTGTGACATTCTTCCAGGAATCTCCCATTTTATGTTAAATACCTTGCTACAGGGCAAAAACAACCTTAACCTGACAATGGCAAGGCCCCAAGGCCTCTGGTATCTTGTAGGTCCTCTTTAGCATATGAAAGTTCTTTTGAAACCTCCCTTTTCCTTACCTCCCTCAGCCCCATAGTATATAGTCAGCCACCACTCATTAACCTTGATGCTGCAACTCCTTCTGCCCATGGGTCCTGTCCCTGTGCTTTAATAAACCACCATATTGCACCAAGATGTCTCAAGAATTCTTTCTTGGTCATCAGCTCCAGATCTCATGCCACTGAACCTCACTTATATTCTAAAACTTCATCATTAATGGGTAAGGGGAGGGACACCAGCACCCCTCCAGGGCCTTTCACAGCTGAATGACTTTGGGGGAAGGCAGGATTGTGCTCAATAGCAATGTCTTGTTTGAGGGACACACCTCCGGTTGCTTTTGACACATCCTGCGTGGGACTCCACCCAGGAGTCTGGGGGGTTTGGTAATCGACTTTCTTCACTTTTCTGGGAGTGTGGCCTCAGTAGGCTTCTTTGGTTCCCAAGGACTCTACCCTGGAGTGCCTTTTAACCCACTGGAAATAAATCACATTGCAAAACTTGGGAAAGGACTGAGCTCCTATAACACTGCATGGCCTCAGTGGGATCTATCAGATCTCCTCTCAGGAATCGGCCAAACGGACCTCGGGTATCTTCATTGCTCATACCTAGGCCTTCATTGCTCTACCCAGGACCCTGACCTAAGGGCCTCTTGCAGAATGCCTTTGCCTGAATATATCTGGCAAGTAATCCCCTTCCTGACATATTGGATGATAATTATCTAAATAAGCCTTCTAGTAAACCCAGGTTGCTGGAGGATACACAGGCCATCCCTAGCAAAGGGGACTCTGACTTTATCTCTCTCTGTTCCTCCTAATAAATGTGGGGGCTTCTCCTTCACTCCTTTCCCAGGTTAATGGCTACAACTGGAGCCAACTATGGTTAGTCTCTTTCAGGATGGGGACTTTAAGGAATATTCCCAAGCAGCTGCCAAAACTCCCTTTGGTTCAAGGAAATGCCCTGTCTTCTCTGGCCCAAACTGGACTGCCTAACCCCTCAACCCTTGCTGACAGGAAAACATGGTGTCTGCTCCTCTGTTGAAGCTGAAGAACTCTAAAACAGGGAACCCTTTCACTGCCTTCTGGAAGCAGCTCTTTCTGCCCCTGGGTCCTGTCCCATGCTTTAATACACTACCATTTTGCACCAAAGATGTCTCGAGAATTCTTTCTTGGTCATCGGCTCCGGACCCCACCCCACTGAACCTCACTTATATTCTGAATTCATCACTTTCAAGCAGGAAATACAAATAAAATTTATCCAAAGAATGGGACTAATCTATCTGGAGAAAAACTAATCAATAACAGGAGTAAAAAAAAAAAAAAAACAACTTTGTTTTTGTGAGTTTATGTCAAAGCTATTGGTTAAAACAAGAGTCAAAAGTCATTTCTTTGAAGTTCACCTTTCTATTAGTTGAGGATTAAAATGTCCTCTAAGACAAATTTAGAATTCCTAGAACAGCCTGACCTTTAATATTCATGTCATAACACAAGTGTACTTTGGTGTCGTTATCATATTATCATTAGTATATTTCCGTTATTCATTCTTCTCTGTTCATTAATCAGGCAAACATCCTGTAAACAGCTAAATTTATACAGAAATATAAATAGGATGGAATTCATTGGTTATTCACCAAAATATCAAGAGACCCATGGGGAGAAAATTATGTTACAAAACTGTGGCTTGGGGGAGCAACCTTTCACATTTGTTATCATTTTATCTCACATTAAATTTTTTTCCTTAGATAAACCATGAAGTTAAGAACTTAAAAAGAAGGAGCTCTAAAGAACAATGAGTCACTTTATAATAGTCAACAATTAGGAACTTTGGGGATGAAATAGAAGTAAGAGGTTATCTAACTAGTAATTTTTTATTGGCTTTGTTTTGTTTTTGAGTGTTTGTCATCTGCTAAATCCTTTACATGGATTGTTCTTACTTTGGGTTAACCAGAAAAGAACTCTAAAACAAAAATTCAAGAGCATGTGACTCATCTGCAAGGTGTAGGGAAACTGGAAAGGGGGTAGAAAGATAAGACAGGAAAGAGAAGCAGGTCAAGAAGGTGTGCATTATCAAGTCAGTTACCTCTGAAAGGGAAGTGAGCTTAAGTCTGCAGGAAAATGCTAGAAAACATTGTTAAACACATGCTTCCCAGTCATCCTGCCTGAGGGGTGAGGGAGCTGAGGTATTTATATACCAATTCCCTTCCATCATTATTTGTGAGATGCTCCTTAGACATGAATTCCCTAACACCTCAGAGCTGTGGTTTCCCTCAGATTCAGAGACACAGATGTAGGTAGGGATCTTTGGGAAGTGGACCTGCAGACATGAAATAGGGAGGCTCAAGACCTTTAGGTGGTTCACCTTTTATACAACTGCTACAGATGGTCTCATTTAGCTTTTTGCAATAATCCCAATAACTATGATTTTGGTGGTGTTTTTATCCCCATCCCAAAGGTGAGAACATTGAGGTTCAGAGGCACTGAGTAACTTGCTTATGACCACACAGCAAGGGACAGAACTTGCTAATTACTAATTACTCCAGAGCCTATAATCTTAGATATTACTCTGTACCATCTTCCAAAAGTTATCATCTAAAAAGATAACCACCAAATCCCTAAGGAAAATATATTCCTATTTTGATTTCACAAGTCAAGATCTGGTAAAGATTTACATTCAACAACTTCCATCATGAAAATACTGGGTATTTTTTTCTAGAACAATTTCCAGCACTTAGTAAGTACTGACTAACTGATGAATGAGTACATGAATTACTCTATAATGTTAGCCATAAATACATGTGTCCATAAATTTTATTCCCAAGAAAATAATCTTACACAGAGTACTAGACCGTTCCAGTCACAGATTGTGTGACAGCCACCATTTTTCCTTGTCCATCCTTCATCTGCCAAATCCACCACATCCACCAGGTGCCTTCTTCCAGGCATTCCCAGTGCTTCCACGGGGCACCACCATTAATGTGCCTCTTCCCTTGAGTGGTGGAAGCAGGAGAAGACAAAATCATGACTGCCCTGTTTGCCAATATCTTGCATGGAGTAGTTAATAGAAAATTTTCTGGATATTTACTCTGTTTGCTCTTACCTTGGGACCTAAAGAAGATTCCATAGAGTACTGAGACTAACAGGAAGATTCCAGGAAGATCCTATGATGACTAAGGATTTGTGCCAGGGCCAAGGTTGGCAACTTGACTCTCCTTAACAGGAGTTCTCTGTCTTCCTGTCCTTCCAAATTTTGGGGTGCTCAATCAGTTGGTTCACCTTTGTCTAACCTCAACATTGCAATAACATTCTAGCTGGGACCCAAAATCTCCATTCACACTTGGTTGAATGCACAGGGTTAATATTTTATGCATGATTTACATATGTAACATTATATATGAGGTTAAGAATATAGCCTCATAATGTTGTTGCTGGCTTGTCTTCCTTAGTCCGCCTCTAACCTCTAACTTCCTAACTTGCCATTCACTATTGACAGATATACTCAGAGTATGTGTGTAACAAAGAATAAAAATTTCTGAGTTTAAAAATCCATTTTCAATATTTGCCTAGAATCTATATTAGAGAATCTGGCAAATCATGGAATTTACTTTTTTGATCTAATAGTATAATACTGGAGCATTCTAATGAAAGATACAAAGAGAAATTATTCCTTAGCCCAAAGGAATGTATCTCAATGATGAAATTTCAGGGATTGAGTCAAATACACAGGGGTGACATTTTGGGTAGAAGAACTTTCCCTGACATTTTTCAAATGTGTAGCTAAACTCCAATTTCAACTATAAGTAAAGCTTAATGCGAATGAAGAGTCCTATCTTAAATGTTGACCTTTTCAAGTCAAATGACAATGTGCTCTTTTGAGTGATGATCTTTTAAGTGCCAAAAATTAAAGAACATTCACAAAAAGTTTTCAGTTTCAGAAAGATTAGTCTCCTATAAAGTGTATATAGTTGGGTGAATAGAAATATAATTGCATTTAGCTGTTCATTCATCTTTGAAAAAAAAACAGTAAAAATTAAGCAAACATAATGCAAACGCTATTTAAAAATACAAATCATGCCCATAAAAGTTGTGTAACTCATTATTGCGAAAAAATGGAGTTTTAAGTGATGGCACAAGTTCAAACCAGTATATATAAGACAAATACACAGTTAAGACAAGTAAAATTTTAAAAATGAAATCTCTAAAATCAGTAGGCATCTTATGATCATGACTGAACAGGCAACAACTGTGGTGACATTATCATTGCCTGTGCATACACATCAAACCTTATGGTTTAGAAAGTCCTGGAGAGGGGTGCCTGGGTGGCTCAGTGGGTTAAGCTTCTGCCTTCAGCTCAGGTCATGATCCCAGGGTCCTGGGATTGAGCCCTGCATCGGGCTCTCTGCTCTGCAGGAAGCCTGCTTCTCCATCTCTCTCTGCCTGCCTGTCTGTCTACTTGTGATCTCTGTCTGTCAAATAAATAAATAAAATCTTTAAAAAAAAAAAAAAAAAAGAAAGAAAGAAAGTCCTGGAGACAATAATAGAGCACCCTGTCTAGAAATACTGTATCACCAACACTCTTGTTTGCAAAGAAGCAAACTCAGGCTTCCATAACTCTGAATTGAAAAGTGATTCAGGGTGCCTGGGTGGCTCAGTTAGTTAAGCATCTAACTCTTGATTTCAGCTCAGGTCATGATGTCAGGATTGTGAAATCAAGTTCCGCATTGGTCTCTACACTCAGTGGAGAGTCTGCTTGAAATTCTCTCTCCCCCCCTCTCTCTCACCTATCCCCTCTCTCTGTAAAATAAATAATGAAAATATTTTTGAAAGGAACAGAGAAAGAGGGAAAGAGGAAGGGGAAGAGGGGAGGTAGGAAGGCAGGCAGGCAGGAAGGAAGAGGGAGGAAGGGAGGAAGGAAGAAAGGAAGGTGATTTCAAGTAGTATGAGTGTGGGTATAAGCAGTTTTAGGTGAGTCTTGGCTAATTTATTTTGCTTCTATTCTCCTATTTTGTGTATGAAAAAAACACTTTAGATAATAAAAACTTATGTAAATAATAGTGAAAGCTCCTTTTAATATGTTTAAATGTAAAAGGCAACTTCATAACAAGTCATTGTATCACAGTTTAGTTGGCAGTACTCTTTCCTCTTTTAAAGGTACACAATCCATTTTTAAGTGTGCCTTGTAATCAATGGCATTTAGATTCAACGAAATCCTGTACTGGACTTTTTAAATAAATTATCTCATGTGATTACATTCTTTTTTAAAAAATATTTTTTAAAGACATATATATTTATTTGAGAGAGTGAGAGAGAGAGAAAGCTGGTGGCAGGGGAGGCAGAGGGAGAAGGAAACTTAAACAGACTCCCCACTGAGTACAGAGCTGGAGGTGGGGCTTTATCTCACCACTGTGAGATCGTAACCTGAGCCAAAACCAAGACTCAGATGCTTAAGCAACTGCACCACCCATGTGAATCCATTCTTGAAATAATTCAAAGCTGCATAAAGTAACAGTCAGTTAGGAATCCTCTCCTTATAGTACCAAACTCCTAGTAGCAGAACTCCAACTCAATATTGGTTTCAACAGTAAAAGAAATGTAAAATTCCATGTAACTCAAAGGTCCAGAAAGCTTCCAAGGCTTCTGCCAAAGATTAATCCAGCGGTTAAAATAACACAAATCGAAGACTGGGTTCTTCTCATTCTTCTGCTATGTGGATGAGTCTCAGCCTCCGGCTGGCTTTCCTCAAAACAGTGAGATAAATACTGTAATTCTAGACTTTATATTTTCATGCACACCAGTTAAGGTGGGATGGGCTGAATCACGTCCCTCCAAAATCTGTATATTGAAGCCCTACACCCCCCACTTCAGTATTTCAGAATGTGACCCTATTGACAAAGCCCTTATAAAGAAGTAATTAGGCTAAAATGAAACCAAGTTGGTGGGTCCTCATCTAATCTAACTGCCGTCCTTACAAGAAGGGAATTTGGGTATGTAAAGAGTCCACTGGGAGGAAATACCTGGTGAAGACACAGCAAGAAAGCTGCTCTCTGCAACCCAAGGAGAGAGGCTTTAGGAGAAACCAAACTTGCAGACACCTCGATCTTGGACTTCTGGCCTCCAGAGTTGTGAGAAAAGAAAATGTCTGTTGTGTAAGCCACCCCATCTGTGGTACTGTGTTCCAGCAGCCCTAGCAAACTCGTGCACTAGGGAAGAGAGACACTCTCCTGGCAGTTGCTGCAGAAGGGAGGAAGTATCTCAAGGACAGCAAATATCTCCATCAAATTACATTGGTTCACAAGGGAAGAGAGACACTCTCCTGGCAGTTGCTGCAGAAGGGAGGAAGTATCTCAAGGACAGCAAATATCTCCATCAAATTACATTGGTTCTGATTAATTAGCAAGGGATGAAATTGAACCATTTGCTTTGGCTAATCAAGGCTCATCTCTACAATAGAGGTAAAGTTGATTTCACCCAAACCATAACGTAGCATGGTTTCTTTGGGGTGGTTCCCCACATGAAATTTGTACTGGGTACAGTGCCCAGGAAGAGACATGGATGTTGAGCATTGAGGCTTAGCAAGACCTAGTGTCTTTCCCTGTAAGCCTGTAAGTCAACAATAGTCTTTCAACCCAGCTTTGATTCACTCAATCACCTAGGGTTCACCACACCTTGTAGCATCTCTTCAGTGTGGAGACACAGCCTCTACTTTCCCCCAGTTTTTTGTTGTTGTTGTTGTTTGTTTGTTTGTTTTCTTCCCCAGTTTAAGAAAGCTTTCTCCACAAGAAACTGACCTTGGAAGGAAACAGGCCTGTGAATGGATAAAGGAGGATTGTTTTCCCTAGCAGCCCCCAAATTAAAAACATAAACAAAAGCCAATAAAAACTAAAAATTATTAAAAGAAATGAAAAGAACCTCATCCATAGATCACAATTAAGAATTTTCTTCGCATTTGAAAAATCCATACCACACAACAGGATATAAAGCATTTTTTAAAATTGCCTTCTGAGGGTATAATGTTCACAGGTGGTCCTGAAATCAATACAGCATTCCCCATCCTCCTTTCTTTCATCAGCAGAGGAAGAATAAAGTGCTTTTGTCAGTTGATATGACAGAGGTAGGTAAATACATTTCTTTTGATCCACATGGCTCATAAAACCTTTTCAGAACAATTCTGAAAATGAATTCATTTCATTCTGTCAAATGAAAGTTTTCATTTCTATACTGACCAAAAGATGTTACTGATGACAGCCTGGAGGCCTCGATGGACCTTAAAATATTGGGAATTATGAAAAAGTCATTCATCCCTTTCCTGCATGCTTGAATTGTCCAAAAGCTAGCTCCGAATGAGGACCCACATGGAAGGGCATTGAGCCCCGACATCATCGCAAGGAGAGTAAACCTGTTGTCATGCTTTTGTGGGAAGTAATAACCCTCAGACACAGTGTGAGTCCCATGGTACCACCACTGCTTTTAGATTTCAAGGTGCATATAATTCAATCTCTTCTTATCTGACAAATCAGTTTTCTTACCACTGATCACAAAGCTTTGATTTATTCCCTTCTATTTTCAGTAACACCCATTCGTCTTTGAACACAGTCATTAACTATCCATCAAGCAGGTGTCAGTAATGAGCATTTTTCTCAGTCTCTCTGCAACCTCTAACTTGCCTTCAGAATCTTTATGAGACAAGCTAGAAATCCTTCTACTGCTCTGGGTGTGGGGGAAGCAGTCACTGAGGATATATGCAGAGCGGCGCATTGGAAACACCCAGTCTATATGACTACAAAGGCTCTACCAAGGTCCTTTGCTTTCTCTGTTAAACATTGAGTGATATTTGGGCAGTGTGGGTGGGGAGATTTTATTGTTATCCAAAACAGGGCTTTGTCTTTACGTCATAACACAGTTAGAATATACAACTGCATGAAACAGTGGCAAGAGATCTAGAATAAAAATTTGGAAGTGTGATTCTAACATGGCTCCATGGCTCTGTTCTAATCAACTGGCCTCAGGTTCTTTTTTTTTTTTTTTTAAGATTTCATTTATTTATTTATTTGAGAGACAGAGAAAGAGAGAGCAAGAGTATGAGCAGGGGGCAAGGGCAGAGAGAGCAAAGAGAGGAGGGTGGGGCAGAGGGAGAGGGACAAGCAGACTCCCCACCGAGCAGGGTGCCTGATGTGGGGCTTGGTTCCAGGACCCTAAGATCATGACCTAAACTGAAGTCAGACGATTAACTGACTGAACCACCTAGGCACCCCTTCCTCAGGTTCTTTATCATAGAATGAGAGAGTCCATTCTGGCTTTCAATCTATCGAATAAATCTTTATTGAGTCTCTGTTTCATGCCAGGCACCAGGCAAGGCGTTCTAACTGAGAAAATACATGCAGCATTGATCTCAATGAGCATACAATCTCGCAGGAGCCGCTAGGTAAGCAGACACCTGTGACATGGAGGCCTAAGTGTTGATGGTGTTTACCACAGAGCCTTAGATGATAAACATCACATATTATTAAAAATCTTATTCACATATAAAAAAAAACTTTATATAGTCTATTAATATCCCTATTTTAATTATGAATAATCTTAGTGTAGAATCCCAAGTTAGGCACAACTATCTAGTACTTCAGTGCTATACAAGGTCGAACTTCCTGAAGACAATTAAAACATTAAAAAAAATCAGAATTTATCAAAATAAAATGCTTATCAAATATAATTCAATATATCAAAATATAATAATAATTAAATTTTTTAAAACTGGAAAATGTATATGTTATACTTTTAAGCCGTACCAAGAAAGAGTAAGAAAAAAATTTTTTATAGATTCATATAATTTCCAGACTGGGTGCTTCTAGAACCATGTCTTAAAAGACAAAATGTTTCCAACTAAAACACTTTAATTGTAATACATCTTTATTAAAATTCTATTCTGCAAAACATTTACTTAAAGCCTTAGTTATTTCCTTTTACTGTAGAAATCCAAACTCTGATATGGAATTAAATATTCCATACCCCTAGTTCCCAATTTTTCATTCTTTCTTAACTGTATTTAACATAAGGTAATGCACTCACATGTACACGCACACACACAAATACATTCTTTAGAAGTTAGGTACACCATAATTTTTCCAGTTTTATTTTGTTGTATTTTTTTGTTAAGATTAGCTTTTTCAATTTAAATGTATCTCCACTTTCATCCAAAAAACTCCACAAATCTAAGATCCATGTTATGGCAGAAGAAAAAAAAAAAAAAGGAAAGCTCAATCTCCCATCTTTCTAGAACTTGGACTCTTGGTATTTTGTAATGTTTTAAACATTTTTTAATAGTCCAATCTCTGGCACAATCCTCTTATCAGTTACTTGGGGTGTGGTTTCTCACCGCAAGTTAAACTTTCTCTTTGAGTTTACTGTTCTGTAGGTGGAAAAATAGGAAAAACAGGAACTGCCTAAAATAGTTTGATGCATTTTCAGTTATTCAGTTTAGACATTTGGTATTACCCTGAACCATAGCCTAAAAAAATTAAACAAACCATATTCTATCAAAATCTTCAAATATAAATTAGCAATACTTCATATTTTTTCCATGTATATCTTGTTTGTTTGGAAGAAAGACATATTACCAAATAAACAGGTTTTAAGATTATACATTTGAGATACTCCAAACTAGCTTTTTTTTTTCAGATAATAAAATCTTTTACCTGCATACCAGAACAAGTTAAGATAGAGCTGCTTAAATTCCAGCATCTACTTAACGTCTCCTGTTAGATTAAGATTCTTTGCCTGAAACAGCAATAATTGTTCTACCTCTGGCTTCTTGATGATCTAAGCTTACTATGAATAAAGAGAGTTACTCCATTTTGATCTATTTCCAGCTGCTCAAAGGTTAAGAATTGGAAAGTGGAGGGATTAATTTCAGTAAATAGACTTCTTCTGGGAAAAAATCTTTGGTGCATTTACTGTAGGGCAGCAGCTGGTTATTTCTAGGAGAGCCTTGGTCAGGGCTCAGACTTCAGTGATAATGCTCTGGGAGCCTAATCTGATACTGAGGCAGTCTGATCCATGATTCTCAGCCACCCCAGAAGAGAGAAATCTGGAGCTCATGAGAGCTTCTTATAGGGGTGACTGTAAGTAAAGAAGTAAATTGGAATTTTCTGAGGTTTGTATGAGCATTCACCTTCTCAGTCACCAGGGGTGTGTGTGTGTGTGTGTGTGTGTGTGTGTGTGTGTGTGTGTTTTACCATAGTTATATTGTCATGATTGTGTTTGTAGGGAGGCTCTGGGACATGTACCTTCTCTAAAGTGTAAGGAGGATTTGGTCATTAGTTCTTGAGATATTTTTCTGAATGTCTGAGGTTTTTTTTCTGATTATGGTCTTTAATGAGGATGTTTTTACAACTTCTCCAAAATATGTTAGTTTTCATAACTACTCTCAAGGTAGTACTGATTTTATTCCTACTGTAAGAATGAGGAAACTGATGTACATATTGCTAATTAACTTTCCAACAGCCCCACAAATGAGAGTGATAGGCTTGAAAATCCAAGAAATTCCAGAGCCTATCTCCTTAAGAACTAAGAATAATTCTACACACTGACTGGAGGGACCATTCTCTCCACTCTGCTCCCAGTGTATCTCAAGATATTCACCCTGTTCCCAGTATATACTAAGATATCCACCCTGATCCCAGTATATTCCAGGAGTCTAAGACTCCCTGGAAAACCTAAATGACTTTAAGTAAAAGTCCTTATAATATAACAAATTGGCCAATAAGTAACCCTGCACTTGGGAGCTCTGCCCAAGCTCATAGGTCTGCACATTAGTTTTGTAGGCCTCACCCTTAAATATGAACAGATAACTAAAGATCACCAGATATTTGAGGAAATATGCAAATTTGAAAAAAAATATAAAAATCCAGAAAAAGCAAAATCCGTATTTTAACTAGAAGAAAACTTCAAAAGTATAATTAATATTCTCTGAGTGATAATAGAAGATGGTGCATTTATAAAGAAAAAACAGTGCTATGCAAAAAGAGTGATCATACCAAACAACATGAAAAATATAATACAACCTAGTAGAAGAGAAAACAAAGACTATGAGCCAACAAAAAAAAAAAAAGAAAGAAAAAGAAAGAAAAGAAAAGAAAGTACAAAGGGCTGAGTTGACTAGTGATGAAAAAAATGAGAATTAAAACCCGTACTTCTTGGACACTGTACAATACAACTTCAAAATCATTAAATTGGGGAAAATTTAAAAATCTGACAATATTAAGTGTTGGCAAGGACATGGGATGACAAAGTATGGTAGTCAGAAAGTAAATCTTTAAAGCAGTACCTTGCCAACTTGCAGGTAAGCATATCCTATGCCTAGCAATTCCACTTTCATCTCTGAACCCTAGAAAAACTCTGTACACAAGGAATCTTGAAAAAAAATGTTCATAGTGACATTATTTGAAATAGAACAAAGAAAAAGAAAAATGGAAAAATGGAAAAAGAAAAAATGGAAACAAAAAGAAAAAGAAAAATGTTCATCAAGAGGAATACGGATCAGTAAAATGTACTACAGTCATACAATAGGCACTATGAAAATGAATAAATGAGAGCTACATATATCACCATGAGTAAGCCTCACAGACACAATTTCGAACAAAAAAGCAAGTTACATTACAGTTGTTACAATATGATGTCATTTATATAAAATGTTTAACAATATAAAATACATAGAGAAAAATGTAAAACCATAAAAAAAAAATCCATGGAAGTCATAAAGATCAATACAGTTACCATTGGAAAGAAAAAGAAGGCACTGTAATTAGGAAATTATTTACAAGGGATTTCAACTCTATTTGTAATGATTTTTTTAAATTAGCTGTGTGAGTTATTCATTATATTTTCTCTATACCACTCTGTGTGTCTGCAAGTTTTTTAAATAAATAATTACAAAATAAAAAAATCTATTAGAAATTTTAAAAATACAGTAAACAAAATTTTAAATTAAATATAAAGATTTAAATATAAGGTAGAGATCATTTCCCATAGAATAAAACAGAAAAATAAAAATAATGAAAATTTTTAGGTTTAGAAAACTTAAATTACAAAGTCCAACACCTATCTAACAGGAATTCCAGAAAAGAAACAGACAGAAACCAAGAGGAAGAAGTTGTCAAAGAGATAATACAAAAAACAAACAAAAAAATCCCAGAACTGAAGAACAGGGATCTTCAGGGTAAACAGGTTCATTCAGTGAGAGTGTGGCAAAGTTCATGAAAAAGATCCACACCAAGCCTAATATTGTGAAATTTAAGCACACTAAATATTTTAAAAAAACAAAACAAAACTACTAAGTACTAAGCCTCCAAATGATTTTCAGTGAAAATTCTATGCCACAACTGTCAACCAAATGGAAGATGAACTGGGCATATAGGTGGCTTAGTGGAGCTAAATCCTTAGCCAACATAACAGAAATCTCAAAAGATAATGTTTCTTGTTGAAATTTTATCAAATGGAAAATTTGAGCTCTTATTTATAAATTTGGAGGAATGTAAGAAATAATTAGCTAAAAGAGTTGCAAACAAATACTCTTTGGAGTAGAACTGATAGGTTGGGGAAAGTAAAGGACTGCAGATTTTTTCATTATACGTTTAAAGCATTACTTGACTATTTGACTTCATGCAGATATCACTTGTATATGAATTAAGTTAAATTTAATTCCATTAAAATTAATTAAACAAAAATACTCATAAAGAATTATTTGCAAGTAATTTTAAGGGATTTACAAATAACTTAAAACACATTCATAGACCATATGCTCCCGTTCAAGGAGAAAGTTAAGAGTATCAGAGGAGACTGAAGGAGATGGAATCCAGAACACAGGTGGAAGGGTTGTTTTTGACAGAAAATGAGCACAACTTCCATGATAACAAATGAAAAGGGAAGAGACTGGTTCTGGATACAGCTTTGATGATAGAAGTTAAGGAAATACCCCACTAAAGATTATGTCTGAGAAGGAGAGTGAAGAAGGAGGGAGGGAATGGAGGTCTTGAGAGTATAAAAGGAAACCTTGACATTAGACCCATCCTCTGTCAGAGCTTTGTACTGACTATCATTTGTGCTGTGATGACTATGGTAGCAAGACAGAGCAGGATGGTGGGAAGTGAGGCTCATGCCTCTCTCAACAAAATCTCTCTCCAAAGCATCCTTAAATAAAGATTCAAATAATCACCAGCACCTTAAAAAATTACACTGTCTACACCTTCAAGACAAGATTTCTAGACCACCCTTTCAGAAAGACCATCACCCTTAAGCCATCTTCCTTTTCAAAAATTTGAGAGTTCCAATGATTAATACAATAATAAATTGAATACATATGATCAAGAAGGGAATCTGATCTTTTTGAACACAGGAAATGCTGTGAGTTTTAGCTCACACAGAGCCACTCTCTCCCATATTATCCAGGACAATCAATCCACACTCTGCTGCCAAAAGAACAAATATTTCAACTGTGAGAAGGGGGCTAAATAGAGGTTTGTTACTTAGCCACTAGGCAGCAGAAAAGGTCCCCGAGCACCCCCCCCCCCCATATACTGACAAATCTCCCTTCTGAGAAGAATGACTGGTTACAGTCAGCCCCTGAGTAGATCAATCCATCTGAGGGATCTCTCCAGAGACACTCTGTCCCCTTAGGAAAAACCTTTGGCCCCTCCTTTAATTGAAGACTCTTCACCCTCCCAGAAGAGAGGAAGTAGAGTTCAATGTGTTACAAATCTTCTTGACACTGATTGAATTAGATAGGAAAATAGCTTCGTCATTGACCTTTATTGTGACTCTCAGTTGAAATCTTAGATAAAGTCAACTGAATGGATTAGTAAATAAATGAAAACAAAGGACTTTCTTCTAGGTCATGGCATACTGAGGATAGAAACTACCCTTTTTAAAATTTTTGTTCCCCTCTGTTCCTTGCATACTGCCCAACATGGAGGAGAAGTACCCAGGAAAGCCTGCCTCATCACCACAGGGTAGGCAACTTTCCCTCCCATGGCTGAAATGCCAAAAGGCTCGGCAAGTTAGATTTTCTGACTGAACTGACTGCTGACAAGTGTTGGAGGACATGTACTTTTTGAAAATCATTTCCATGGCTGGTGGAAATGCTTAAACATAACAAAAACACCTTTGAAAAAACAGTTGAACTCTGGGAAGCTACAACAATTTGCCTACTGACTTCAGTTTCCAAAGGCAACCATTCAATTACGGTTTGTGTACTCTTACTTCACAACCCTTCATCTTTCTGTTCTTGTTGTTGGCACTTTTAAAGAAATAATGAGTTTAAATCAACAAAATAATAGATGAATGATTTTAATTCAAGGTCTTACATAATAATTTAGAACATTAAAAGGCTAAATGGAATTCCAAAGACAGTAAGAGAAAGAATATAAGAACAGGTGAATATAAATTTTTCCCAATGCATTTAATCTGTAAATGTTTATTAAGCTCTTACCAAGTTCCAGTCACTATATTAAGTACCAGGCATTATGTTTGTTTCTTGACAATAAGATAAATGCTGGCTCTATACCAGAAAACAAGCTAAAAGACCTATAGTGGAAAAAATTAACAAATATTTATATTTATGCCATGTATTTCTTTTAAGTTGCTTTATGAACCCTAGTCATACAAAGTAAACAGGTTAGAGGTATTTTACTCCCTGGTTTCAATCTATACTACAAAGCTATAGTAATCAAAACAGCATGGTACTGGCACAAAACAGAAACACAGATAAATGGAGTAAAATGGAGAGCCCAGAAATAATCCCATACAGATATGGTAAATTAATCCATGCCAAAGGAGGCAACTATACAATGGGGAAAAAACAGTGTCTTTAATCAGTGATTTTGAAAAAAACTGGACAGCTACATGCAAAAGAATAGAACTGGACTATTATTTTACACCATACTAAAAAATAAACTCAAAATGGAAAATAGACTTTAATGTAAGACCTGAAACCATAAAACTCCTAGAAAAAAACAAGCAGTAGGTTCTTTGACATCAGTCTTAAAAATATTTTTCTTGGCCTAGTCTCCTCAACCAAGGGCAGCAAAATCTAATACAAACAAATGAGACCACATCAAACTAAAAAGCTTTTTCACAGTGAAGGAAACCATAAACAAAACAAAAATACAACCTACTAAATGGGGGGAAATATTTGCAAATGAGACATCCAACAATGTGTTAATATTTAAAATACATAAAGAACTTACACAACTTACTATAAAGAAATCAACCTGATTAAAAAATAGGCAGTGATTATACTGACTAATATTCAATAACTTGAATAGACATTTCTCCAAAGAAGACATGCAGATAGCCAACAAACATGAAAAAAAAGTTCAAAATCATTAATCAGGGAAATGCAAATCAAAGCACAATAAGCTATCACCTTACAGCTGTTAGATTAGCTACTATTAAAAAAAAAACAAACTATTGAGGATATGGAGAAAAGAGAACCTTTGTACACTGTTGATGGGAAAATGTTAGTTGGTGCAGCCACTGTAGAAAATAGTATGGAGGAGCCTCAAAAATTCAAAAATAGAACTACCTTATGATCCAACAATTACATTTCTGATTATATATCCAAAGAGAATCGAATCACCAATTGGAAGAGAGAGATACACCCCTATATTCATCGCAATATCATTTACAGTAGCCAAAATATGGAAGCAACCCATGTATCCCATCAATAAATGAATGGATAAAGATGTGAGATAGATATGTGTATGATACATTACCTAGCCATAAAAAAGAATGAAATCTTGCCATCTGTGACAACATGAATAGACCTCGAAGATATTGTGCTAAATAAAATAAGTCAGACAGAGAAAGACAAATATTGTTTGATTTCACTTATATGTGGAGTCAAAAAAACAAAACAAACAAAATAAAACAGAAACAGACTCATAGATACAGGGAACAAACTGTTGGTTACCAGAGTGAGGAGAGTTGAGGGGCAGGTGAAATAGGGGAAGGAGATTAAGAGGTTAAAAATTCTAGTTATAAAATAAATAAGTCAGGGGATTGTAATGTACAGCATAGGGAATATAGTCAATACTATTGTAATAACTTTGTATCGTGACAGATGGTAACTACATTTATCACGGGGATCATTCTGAAATATATAAAAGTATCAAATCACTCTAATGTATATCTGAAACTAACAAGATATTTTATGTCAATTATACTTCAATCATACTTCTAAGACAATAATTGTAAATCTTCTACCTCCTCCTGAAATATCTAAGCAGCCCCCTGATGTCACGTTAGGGGGAGCAACAGGACTCTTGGGCATTGATGAGTTCTTCTGGCTCTGGAAATTCTTTTGATCTGAATTTCAATTTCTCTTGTAGTAAATTCCAAGTTGTGACTTTTAAATCTTCTTAGTCAAACTAGCTTTAGACATGTTCTCCAGGAAACATCCAGAGATCCTCTCTTTCTGACTAGTGTAAACTGTACCATCTCTCAGTACCTTCTCTTGGTTATAAGACTGACCCCAGGAAAGAGGAGCAGAAAATGCAAGCTAACTTGAGGACTGAAGGTGTTATTTGTGCTTCTTTGTTGATTTCCTTTTCCCCTCACCCAGTCACCCGATGAAATGAGCCCTCTCATTGCTTCCACCCTTTTCCAAGAGATTTACCCCTCTAGTAAGGAAGGGCTAGGAGCTGATCCAACAGCAGCCACTGGAGTCTGGTCCTGGTGGCACTTCTATGGTACTCAGTTACTGGGATTTGGAGTCACTCAGGATCATCTTGAATTCTAGTTCTATATCCTGCTGGCTGTGTAACTGATGGGAAGTCAGCTGACCTCTCTGCACTGTCCTCATTCATAAAATGTGAATAACAATGCCCAAATCATGGGATTTCTAAGACCCAGTAAATGAATATGCACAAAGCACCTATCACAATGCTGAGCTTATAGTAGGGGTTCCTATAATTTCTATCTCCCCCTCTTTCCCCCCAATTTATTCCCCACTTTTATTTCCCCCTGATTCTGGCAGCTTCTCTGGGGAAGAGGAGACTTCACCATGAGTCAGGTTCATCTTCATATCAGAGAAGAAAGTCCGCAATCCAACCTCTGATCATGTGGCTCTGTAAATCCTGGTTTCCAAACAGTTATGAACATAAAGAACCATAGTGTTGGGACGCTTGATCTCACTCTAGGTTTCAAGAAAGACTGAAAAGATTTGTAAGACCCTGGTGTTTATAGCGGCATTATCCACGATAGCCAAATTTATGGAAAGAGCCCAACTGTCTCTCAACTGATGAATGGATAAAGAAGATGTGGTGTATAGAGAAGGGTGTGTGTGTGTGTGTGTGTGTGTGTATGTATACCATAAAAAAAGGTGAAATCTTGCCATTTGCAACAACATGAATGGAGCTAGAAAGTATTATGTTAAGTGAAATAAGTCAATCAAAGAACGACAAATACCATATGATTTCGTTCATATGTGGAATTTAAGAAACAAAACAAATGATCACGGGGGTGGGGAAAAAGAGAGGAAAACCAAGAAACAGACTCAACCGTAGAGAACAAATTGGCAGTTACCAGAGGGGAGGTGGGCAGGGGGATGGGTTGAATAGGTGATGGATATTAGGAGTGCACTAGTTGTTATGAGTACCAAGTATTATACATTAAGCGTTGAATCACTGAACTGTACATCTGAAACTAATGTTACACTGTATGTTAACTAACTGGAATTCAAATAAAAACTTTTTAAAAAGGTCTGTACAAAATCAAGAAAGAGTATGTCCAAAGCAAAGGGTAAATGTGGAGATTGGTACTCATTGTCCATTACACTTGGTTCATGAGCCTTGGGCTGACACAGAATGTCAGATCCAAGTGAAGGTTCTATCTCTGGCACACTGGACCTGTGGAACAAAGGCAGCTCAGCTAAAAGAGAAGTCCCAACCCAACCCAAAAAGGATCACTGGTGAAACTTAAAGGTCCTAAATTCGCAAGATCCCAAGAAACCCAAATGCACAGATGTGAGATGTAGCAAAAGCAACTTCACTTTTAGGGTCACATAAAGCCCTGGCTCCACTTATCCTTACATACAAGTATCACAGCGCATTATATGCACCCTTCACTACTAGCTGGACTTAGAGCTGCTACTGTTTCTCACACTTTCTTTCTCTGGCTTCCTAGGGCATCCACCTCCCCCTGTCAGGGACAGCTTAGCTGCTGAACCCCTTTCCAGAAAGGCTAGTCTCATGATATCCTCCAATGCCCTACACTCAAAAATGCCCCTTGAGGTTGCAGTGAGCAACCCCAAGAATTTCTGGACTCCTGTGTCCTTCATGGTCCCAAGACAGCACTACTTATAGAAGCAGAGACAGCCCTAGATTCCAAAGGCAGAAATCCTCATGTTCAAATGATAACACTGAATTTTAATATGTGACCCTGAGCAAGTTTAATAACCTTTATAATCTTCATGATCTGAATTAGCAAAGATAAAATATTTCCCTCATGTGTTCAGTTACTGAGAGATTCAAATAAAATTAAATGACATAAGGCATGTAAAACTTCATGCTCAGTAGAAGCTGGATACTCTAATTATTATTGTTGTTGCTTCTACTTAACCCATGTTAAGTAGCTTCCCTCCTTTTCCAAGCATCTTGGGCCTCAAAATATGTTGCTCATGTTCCCCATGCCACAATAAACCTAACAAGTAAAGGACTTCCTAGTCCCTCTCAATTATTTACAAAATTCCCATGGAGTGCTCATGAATAGGTATTCTTGGCTGTCATATGTCATCTGCCATTTTCCTTCTCCCTAAATCAGGCCCCTCAGACTTGTCTGTTCTTGTATTCTCCAGGCTTATCATCAAGGGTACCCATGGCAAGAGAACTATCTTCCTTTGTCCCCAAAGCTGCCAGAGCCATCCTCCATGCTGCCAGTCTTAGCTCTGTGTGCTAAGACAAAAGTGTGACTGGTGTGCCTAAAGTCTTACAATACAGATAACACTCCATTCTTCCTCAGCCTTACTGCTCATTCCCTGTGGCCACCCCAATGCCTGAACCACTGGCATTCATTGACTTAGGGTGAGACCAGGTACATCCTGCAAGAGGTCATTTTTCAAAGAGATCAGTAGCAAAACTGACTTCTTAAAGCTCTTAGCAAGCAATATTCCTGAAATGCAGATTTTCTAAATTCCTTTTCCATTTCATGAACAAAACCTAGAAACCTGATCATAGAATTTAATAAAGGGTACCTTGTGTATAGGAATGAAAAAAATGACATAAGAACAGGCAGTTCTTTGCTTACTCAGATATCATGCTGTAACTTGTCTTACACTATTACATAAAGGAAGCTGAATTCATGACCCAGTCATTTAAATAAACAGCTTCAGGCCTAGCTAACCAACTAAGACCAAGTTCCCAAGTAGTATCTAATCTGATTATCCCCAGTGTTTTTAATATGGAATAAGTTCCTCTGTTGGGTTTTCCTTTCCTCTCTTGCTGACCCTCACATTTCCTTCTTCACTGCTAATCAACATAAGAGAAATAAAATTTCTTTTGTTGTTAAATGGTTTTACTGCAGAGCCTAAACACTAAACACTAAACACTAAAAAGTGTTTTTATTTTGCCTTTATCCAAGGAAAATAAAAATACTTTTGTTTCAATGTTATTTGAGGCATATTTGAGTAATTGTGGAAAGTCATAAAATGTGATAATTCATGCATAATACCTATGATTTGTCATTTCAGATATAACTGAAACGGGAGGACAAAAACATAATTTTTTTCTCTTTTTCCATCTTAGACTAAAGTTTTTATTTCTGATCCACCATAAAAATCCAGTACCATTTCTAGTATTCTGAAATATTGTTTGGTATTTCCCATCTCCTGCCACAACTATTTATAATAAGTTTGAATTAAATAAAAGTACTTCTGGCCATTTCTAAACTTAAAAAAAAGGCAGAGCATTTTGTCTTCAATATAGATCTTTTTAAGTTTTGAAGATTGTTGATGTAGATATTTGAATCAAGAGGTTAGGAAAAGAGCAGCAAAGTAATTAAAAATAAAGTAGGAGAGATAAACACAGTAGTAGGAGAAATTAAATAAAATTTTTTAAAAAATAGTATTTTTTTTGAACTAAGGTTTTTTTTTGAAAGATATAACATGGAAAAACCTCTGGTAAAACTGAATGAGGTAAAGAGGTACAAATAAACAATACTAGAATGAAAAATGGGAAAACTCATACACAATAAACAATTTTGAAATAATAAGATTACTATGAAAAAAATATAGTTCAGTGCTCTACAAAGCATACATAAAATTTAATATGTACAAAATATTAGTTAACAAAAATGATTTAAGACAAAAATAGAAACCCAAAGAAACCAGAAACAATCAAATAAATTAGATTGGTAGTCAGAAACCAACTCCCAGAAAGCACAAAGTCTAGAAGGTTTTGGAGAAGAATTTTCAACAAGGAAGAAAAAAATTCCATCTTACATAAACCATACCTGCAATTAGATTAAAAAAAAGAAGATATCACAATACATTTTATGTAGCTAGTCTATCCTTCAATGCAGAGAAGAGAGAGAATATCAGTAACACCAAGGCAGGATCTAATCTGTTCGCGGAACCTGTGAGGAGAAGGGGCAGTTGGCCAATTATCAGTCGCAGGTTGTGAGACAATGGAGGAAATAGGAAAGGACTGTATTTTCTCTAAGTTACAATCTGGTTTTCCTTTAATTTTTTTGAGAGTCCCCAATAAAACATTCAACTCTATTTTAATAACTTTTGGCTACTGGAATTTGTTCTTTAAAAAATGACTGTATATGCTAAGTGAAATAAGTAAGACAGAAAAAAAAAAACAACAACAACATGAAGTATGATATCAGGTATTTGTGGAATCTGAAAAGCCAAACTTAGACCTCTGGGGATGATGGCTGTGTAAGAGGATACAGGGATCACTTCATCTGATGTATGCAACTAGATTAAAACCCATGACAGTGTAAATAAACCAGAAAAGGACCCAAAGACTGGCAGAACAGACTCTCCATAGCTAAACATAGAAAGAGGAAGCCACACTGAAGAGGGTAGGAAGGGCAGAGATGTGGTCTAGATACATGGACCAGCAGGACTGTCTGTGGGAGGGAGGGATGCTGTGGGCATGGAGAGAGGAGGGGAGTAGACACAGGGACCTGCACTAGGAAGATGAATCCCCATAATATTTGGCTTTGAAATCCAGAAGGACTTGATTTCATGAATTTTTACAATCCGTGGGTCTTGATACCCAGAACTTTAAAAATCAGCAAGCTCAGCTCAGGGGGAGCTGGAGGGTGATAGGAAACTGAATCTGTGCCCTTCAAGAGACAATACAGCAAACAGCCCCACTAAGACACACCACAGAAGCAGCATTTTGAGAAACACTGGGGGTGTATGGGAAGGAGATTTATTTAATCGTATCAGAGGGGTGCCTGGGTGGCTCAGTCAGTTCAGCGTCTGCCTTGGTGGATCAACCCCCTCTAACTTGGCTAGTCCCAGCAAAAGTTTTCCCAGAAAGAATAGCTGGAAACTTCCTGAATCCAAGGAAGGAAGCAGAAACCCAGATCCAGGAGGCACAGAGAGCCTTCAACAAAATCAACAAAATCAACCCAAGGAAGTTCACAAGAAGACACACAGTAATTAAAATAGCAAAAAGTAGTGATAAAGAGAAAATTTTAAAGGAGCAAGAGAAAATAAAATAGTTCATTCAAGGGAAATCCCATGAAGCTATCAGCTGATTTTTCAGATGTACAGACCAGAAGAGAGTAGCATGATATGTTCAAAGTGCTGAAAGGAAAAAACAAACAAACAAAAAAAAACCTGCAACCAAGAATAATCTACCCAGCAAAATTATCATTCAGTATAGGAGATAAAGAGTTTCCCAGACAAACAAAGTTAAAGGAGTTCATCAGACTAAACCAGTCTTACAAGAACTGTTAAAGAGGACTCTTTGAGTGGACGGGAAAGACAATAAGCAGAAGTAAGAGAAGTAGGAAGCACAAAAGCAGTAAAATTAAGTATAACTATGTAAGTCAGTCAGGGGATTCACAAAATGAAAGTATGTAAAGTGTGACACCATATATCAAAACATTGAGGGGGGAGTAAAAATTTAGTGCTTTTAGAATGAGTTTAAACTTAAGCAACCATCAACTTAATATAGACAGTATAGGAATCAGGAGGCCGCCTGGGTGGCTCAATCAGTTAGGCATCTGCCTGTGGCTCAGGTCATGATCCCAGGGTCCTTGGATTGAATCCCACATCAGCAGGAAGCCTGCTTCTCCCTCTCCCCTTGCCCTCCCCGCTCCACTCATTTTTTTTTTTTTTTATGTCTGGTTAGCCACTGGGGTAGTAGTGTTCAATGATGCATTAGTTGCATGTAACACCCAGTGTTCATCACAATGCACGCCCTTCTTAACACCCCCCTCCACTCACGTTCTCTCTTGCTTGCTCTGCTTTCTCCCTCTCAAATAAACAAATTTTTAAAAAATCTTTAAAAAACAAAATGGAATCAGGAAGAAGTAGAAAATTTGGACAGACTGATTATCAGAGATGAAACTGAATGAGTAATTTTTAAAAAACAATAATAAAAAATAAAAAACCAGTCTCCCAACAAACAAACAAACAAAAGTCCAGAACCAGACAGCTTCACAGGTGAGTTCTAACAAACATTTAAAAAAGAGTTAAGGGGCACCTGGGTGGCTCAGTTAGTTAAGCATCCAACTTTAGTTCAGGTCATGATCTCACAGTCATTAGATTGAGTCCCGTTTTGGGCACAGCACTCAGCATGTAGTCTGCTTGAGATTCTCTCCCTCACTCTGTCCCTGACTCCACCATTCACAGGGACTCTCTCACTCTCTAAAAATAATAATAATAATAACAATAATAAAAAGTGAAAAATAATTAAAAAGAGTTAATAACCTTTCTCAAACTATTCCAAATATAGAAAAAGAAGGAAAGTTTCCAAATTCATTCTGAAGCTAGTATTACCCTGATACTAAAACAGATAAAGACAGTACAAAAAAAGAGAACCACAGGCTGATATTTCTAATGTACATAGATGCAAAAATCCTTAACAAAACATTAGCAAACCAAATCAACAATACATTTAAAAAAAGCATTTACCACAATCAAGTGGGATTTATTCCTGGGATGCAAGGGTGGTTCAATAGTCACAAATCTATCAACGTGATACAACATCCATGTCAACAAGAGAAAGGATAAAAACCATATGATCGTCTTAATAGATACAGAAAAAGCATTTGACAAGGACAACATCCACTCGTGATGAAAAACCTCAAAAAAGTAAGTTTAGATGGAACATACGTCAATATAATAAAGGCCATATGTGAAACACTGACAGCTAACATCATACTCAATGGTGAAAAACCGAGGACTTCACTCCTAAGATCATGAACAAATGAGAATGTCCAATTCTCAGCACTTTTATTCAACATAGCCCTGGAAGCAATCAGACAACAAAAAGAAATAAAAGTCATCCAAATCAGTAAGGAAGAAGTAAAACTTTCACTATTTGCAAACATCATGATACCAAATGTAGGAAACCCTAAAGATTCCACCAAAAAAACCTACTAGAACTGATGCATAAATTCAGTAAGCTTGTATAATACAAAATCAATATACAGAAATCTGTTGCATTTCTATACACTGATAATGAAGCAGCAGAAAGAGAAATTAAGAAAATAGTCTCATTTACAAGTGCACCAAAAATAATAAAATACCTAGGAATAAACTTAACCAAGGAGGTAAAAGACCTATACTCTGAAAACTATAAAACACCAATGAAAGAAATTAAAGATGACACAAACAAATGGAAAGATAGTCCATGCTCATGCATTGGAGGAAGAAATATTGTTAAAATGTCCATACTACCAAAAAGCAATCTGCACATTTAATGTAATCTCTATCCAAATACCAATAGCATTTTTCAAAGATTTTATTTATTTGTTTGTTTGTTTGACAGAGAGAGAAAGAGCACAAACAGGGGGAGAGGGGAGCTCCACAGGGAGCCAGATGTGGGGCTCTATCCCAGGACCCTGAGATCATGACCTGAGCTGAAATCAGACACTTAACCAACTGAGCCACCTACAGCACTTTTTCTTACAGATTTAAAACAAGTAATCCACTATGCCAGCACCAAGAGCCACTGCAGAAACCAATCAGCTAAGAGGAGTCCTTCTGATTGACTGAACAATAGACAAAAATAATTAAGCAGATTTTAATGCCATCAGAGTATGAAAGATAGACCATATTTTCTACCATGGTCCTATATGAAGACCGTGTGAAGTCTGAGGTCAGGATTGGTGGATAAAACTTGAGCTTGTGGGATGCCTGTTGGTTCAGTTGGTTAAGCAGCTGCCTTCAGCTCAGGTCATGATCTCTGGTTCCTAGGATCGAGCCCTGCTTCAGGCTTCCTGCTCAGGTGAGAGTCTGCTTCTCTCTCTCTCTCTCCCTCTGCCCCTCCCCACTGCTTGCTCTCTCTCTCTCTCTCTCTCTCTCTCTCTCTTTTTCTCTCAAATCAGTAAATAAAATCTTAAAAAAGAAACTAACAACAAACTTGAGCTTGTGTCTGTATGTCTTTGGAGGCAGTTCAGTAAGAAGACATCTACTTCCCAATGTAAAACTCTGTCATATCTATAAAAAAAGACACTTTGCAGAATTAACATTACTGTATGAGGAAAACCTACATTTCCTGCCCATTTGAAACTCTTAATTAGTAGAAGTTTATTCTCAAGAGCATTTATATTTCTCTACTTGTATTTTAAAAAAACTATCTAAAGTTGAAAATCTTGACATTAGGGAAAGCAAGACCTAAAACAAACAAACAAAAAAACAAAGGTTAATTCTGAAATACTTCCCAAAGACATTATATCAATTTTCACTCCCATCCTTGCTGATGAAGTTCCTATTACTCCACCTTCGCACAAGTGTTGGGTGGTCTGGGTAACTCACTTACTTCTTCAGGTGAGGAATACTTCCCTTTGGTTTTCATCTTCTTCATTAACAGAAACAACCCTTGGGATTTAAATTCTGCGGGCTGCAGCTTAAGATATCCTTTTACTGGTAGCTTCCCTGATATAGCAGGAAAAGGTTGAATAAGAGCAAGAGAAATGAGAAGTGTAAAGAAGATGGAAACTAACGTTTAGTAAGTACCATGTTTCATGGGCCTGGTGGTTTATTTGTATTATTGAAGCAATCCTCAGAGATCCTGTGTGTGAGATACAGAAACCCCCATTTCAACAGAAAAGGAAACTGATGTTCAAAGAGCTTAAGAACTTCCCAGGGTCAATGGTGGTCAATGGCTTTCTTTTCACTATCACACTGACTCTAACACTAAAGATCCACCCTTTTTTGATGTTTTCTTCTACAGGAAATCCTTAATACATCACAGCTGGTGTCTGCAAAATGAATTGAGATTCTTATGGTAAAGATGCTAAGATACAGGAAATAAATTCTTTACAAGAAGAAAACTAGAATTCAAAATTGATCCTTTTTCTGGTTAATTTCATTGAAGACCCCCAAAAATACAATGCGAAGTTGTCTTCAGTCAGATGTCTTACATGTTTTCTTGTATTTCTGAGTTTTGATCAAGGGTCAGATGCACAATTTTTGAAGTAATGACCTCAGGCAGCTTATTTAATCAATTATAAATGATAGAAAGACAGATTCTATAATAAATATTTTCTAAGGTATACAAAACCAAATTAATGAGATAGTAGAGCAATAAGCAGAATAAGGCTGTAATTCACGTGCTATATAGTTCTAGCCTTGTATAAGAGCATACGGGATTCTAATCTTAGCTTGTAATTCTAATATTACTATTACTCCAAAAAGACAAAATGGAAAAAGGAATTCAGAAACCATCTTTAAAGAAGCTAGGGGTAAACTGGGTGACATTGTACCATTTTTGTACCAATTGATTTATAAAATTTGCTTTGCGGCTCTCCCTTTCAACATTAATTTCTATTCTAAATCTAAGTAGTATGAAGCCATGGTGTTCCTGTTTTAAAGACTAGAATCCACTTCCTCAGAAACTGCAACTGTAGGGGTGCCTGGGTGGCTCAGTGGATTAAGACCTCTGCCTTCAGCTCGGGTCATGATCCCAGGGTCCTGGGATGCAGCCCCGCATTGGGCTCTCTGCTCAGCAGAGAGCCTGCTTCCTCCTCTCTCTCTGCCTGCCTCTCTGCCTACTTGTGATCTCTGTCTGTCAAATAAATACATAAAAATCTTAAAAAAAAAAAAGAAATTGCAACTGTATCTTTAATTACTCATATGTTTCATTGTTTTAATAATTTGGCCTATGTTTTAATGCTTTTGTTTTTCGTGAAAGATATTCACTAATCAGGGGCGCCTGGGTGGCTCAGTGGGTTGGGCCTCTGCCTTCAGCTCAGGTCATGGTCTCAGGGTCCTGGGATCGAGCCCCGCATCGGGCTCTCTGCTCAGCGGGGAGCCTGCTTCCTCCTCTCTACCTGCCTCTCTGCCTGCTTGTGATCTCTCTCTCTGTCAAAAAAAATCTTAAAAAAAAAAAAAAAGATATTCACTAATCAATTTTTAGGAATGCATTCAAGAGAATCTGCTGCAGGAACGTGTGACAACTGTCTGGTCTCCACTCAAATTTGCTGCAAGGTTGATAAGATCATCAATATCTTTATTTTATCACTCTTAAAAGTCTAAACTTCAATATTTCACACACTAAGATAAAGCCCTTTATGTGAGTCGTTAGGTATCTAAATATAGACTCTCTATTGGAATAAATCAGAAAACAAATGTTAATTAAATGTGAAATAATTGAAGATTTACAGGTCTAAGCATTTATCTTAAATAATCATCCATAATTAGAAACGAAAAGTCCTGTGCAGACCTATCATAACAATTATCAAGAAAACTTGGTGACCAGCTATTTCCACATTCTGCTAGAGCAAAGCCTATACGAAGATTTATACAGGCATGCATATGCCCTAAGGCCCTAAATTGAAAAGATAGACTGACAGGCAGAAGCACTACAAATAAAAGTAAGTAAACACTCTAATCAACTTACAATAAGAGTGCTTTTCTTAATACAGGATATTTATTTATTTATTTATTTATTTGTCAAACAGAGAGATAGCACAGCAGGGGGAGCAACAGGATGAGGGAGAAGGAGACTCCCCACTGAGCAGGGAGCCCAGTGTGGGACCCAATCCCAGGACCCTGGAATCATGACCTGAGGAGAGGAAGGCAGACACTCAACTGACTGAGCCATCCAGGCATCCCACATACAGAATATGTTTATACAGTGATAAAGCAGTCTTTTTTAGCTGTAAGAAATTTAACAAGTAAAAATGAGTATTGTCCTCTTCAAACTTGGGAATATGTGTGCTCACTGCAGTGTTATTGCCTTGGTGGAAAGCATTCAATTTTTCAAACTGCCTTTGGGCATGGGTGTGTACATACATGCGTCCCTATCTTAAGCACAAGCACATACACACACACACACACACTCAGAGCTATCCTCTTCTAGAGTGTTCTTTTTTTTTTTTTTTTTTTTAGAGAGAGAGACAGTGAGAGAGAGCATGAGCGAGGAGAAGGTCAGAGGGAGAAGCAGACTCCCCGTGGAGCTGGGAGCCCAATGTGGGACTCGATCCCGGGACTCCAGGATCATGACCTGAGCCGAAGGCAGTCACTCAACCAACTGAGCCACCCAGGCGCCCTAGAGTGTTCTTTATAGTGTTACCACACTTTTATCCAGAAAGATTGATCTTTCTGCTCAGAACCTAGAACCAAGTCCAACATAAATTTCTAAAAGTCTAATCCAACCCCAAAAGATAAAAAATTTACACTATTTCAAGTATTTTAGAATGGCAACTAATTCCAAAAGAAAAGCTCAAAAGTGTTTTCAAGTTTGGAAACAGGATTATTGGTATATGCCTCTCAAAGTGTTACATTAAAGGAATGCCTACACTTAGAGCTTCAGCAAGCTAGTAAACTTTTTTTCAGACCAGTTACAAAACACGTATGTTAAGAGTCAGTAAAGTAAACTGTATCTTTGTGATAGAAAGGGATGGGAAATAGCTCCAGGAATCCTTTCTATGAGAGGTTAGGGCCAAGGAATCCACTGTCAGTGGGTAAAATGAAATCTACTTTCATTTTTAAATACAGGCAATTTTTAAATATTTTTAATATTTAAAATATTTTTTTATTTTTAAAAAATTTTTAAATACAGGCAATTTTAAGTATAATTAGCAGCATGCATAACTATCTAGCCAGTGAAAAGGAGAAGGAAATTTTAGTAATCAAAGGAGACTTGTATGCATAGCTTCTATTATGTCCCTTGTCCAGTGGGTGTAATCTGTCCCTGAACTAACTCTACAAATCTTGTTCAACCTATTGTGTGTAGGGAAGAAACCAAGATGGTGAGGTTTCATCACGTTCATATCCTTAGTCACCATTGTCAACTTAAAGAACATTTCAGATGAGGTTGAAGTAGAATACAAAATTTTAGCTTATGTTAATCTAATCAGATGGCTCATTCTGAAATTCCAAGAAATTCAGTACACTATGTACTCCCTTTGATCAAGAGCTCTTTGGCCTCAAGGATTTTGGAAGTAAAGACTTCTGGAGAGCTGTCCTGTGAGCCCCTCCAGTAACTCATGTGATTGATTTCCAAATATCCATCCAGCATACGTGCACCATGTTAAATGACCCCAAGCTCTCTGGACAATCCTCGATTTGAAGCACTTCAGATCTGTCCCACCATTGCAGAAGAGGTTGCCCTGAGCAAATATTTGCTGTAAACCAGGCTTTAATTTTCTATGGAAAATTCCAAGAATATATCTCAGAATGTGTTTAGACTTTCAAGCATCTTTCCTATCATTATAGCTCAGTTTCAAGAGAAATTAATTTTACTGGGAAAAAGCCTCTGCCCATGTGTCAGCCAGGACTCATTTTGCAAATGAAAGAGGATGAAGGGAAAGTAAGGGAGAGGATGATTCATTCTCCTTCAATCATTAAAAAAATAATAATAATAAAAATAAAAGAAGGCCTGAGCTCTACAACAACTGGACTTTTACTTACCCACTGGATGCCAACCACTGCAGGGAGGGAAATGCCCTGTGCTTCAGCCAATCATGGCCAACCCCTGAAGCTGTGGGTGGTAATGGTCCAACCCCTCTAAAGGCTAAAAATGCAGAAGGGGCCTTCTCAAATGGAAATTTGGGTGTAGATAAAAACGAGAAGAAGATGAAAATAAGGAGGAAACAAACAGTGTTCTGCTGATCAGAAAAATATTTATCTCTTATAATTTCTTCTTCTGGGGCACCTGGATGGCTCAGTTAGTTGAGTGGCTAACTCTTGATTTCGGCTCCAGGTCATGATCTCAGGATTGTGAGACATCAAGCCCAGAAGGGAGCTCTGCTTGAGGATTCTCTCTCTCCTTCTCCCCGCAACCCCTCCCCCACTCTGTGCAGGCTGGCGCTCTCTCAAATAAATAAATCTTTAAACAAAGTTCTTCTTTCACAGGGCTATCTTCTAAACAATGCTTAGGACACCTGGGTTTCTTGAAAGTACATTTTCTTTCTTGAAACCGCTGAATTAAGAAGTAAGAGTCATCATCTGAGATTTCAGCTTGGAATTTATTTTCTTTTAATTCTTATTTATTTATTTGACAAAGAGAGACACAGCAAGAGAGGAAGCACAAGCAGGAGCAGTGGGAGAGGGAGAAGCAGGCTTCTTCGGAGCAGGAAGCCCGATGTGGGGCTTGATCCCAGGATTCTGGGATCATGACCTGAGGCGAAGGCAGAGGCTTAAAGGCGGAGCCACTCAGGCACCGCTGGGCTTGGAATTTAAATGGAGATGAATTCTATGAGTCCATACTCCGCACCTCAAGAACAGTTCGATACCAGTCATCTCAGTAATTCTTTCAGTAATTTGTTCAGTGATTTTCACTAGACCTACAACTATGAACATTTCTACAAATAAAATTAATAAGCTTTTCTAGACTTGTTACTAAAATTCCACCTTTTATTAGTTTATTAGACTGTATTTCACTCATGTTTTGAGTAAGTATCTCAGACTTGGACACAAACTCAAAACATGGCTCACAACAGACAACACTTCTAGATTCCAGCAAGTTCTCAGGATCTTTCACTGCTCAGGGAGCTTCATGCTTCATGGAAAGGGGACATTTTCTACAGCAATGATCCTGATTCGATCTTAAAAATGTGGTTAAGCATTCTATAATCTGTGTCATCTGGAAAAATTTGCCAGGGGAATTTGTAGATTCTTCTTTCCTACAATTCTGAAATCTGGCTGGGGTGACTTGGGCAGATTTTACGAATTTCATGCCCACTGAAGAGTGGGAGACAGAGGATCTGAAGAAGGGGGCTTCTTATTTTTATTATTTTGATGGAAGAATATCTTGAGGCTTCCCACCATTCAGAGAAGCCCATCCACATTCCTAGGTTGACATAGTAAAAAACTCTGAATCTGAGGAATAAAGAGGTGGTGATGTCATGGATGTTATTCAGTCAATCTACCTCTCTCTGTAGTCTCATCTACAAAATAAATTTGAAGACATAGAGATTATTTCATCTGTCAGAAAACATATTTTCCTCCAAGAAAATTTCCTAATAAATTCTTTAAATACTAATTTAGTTTACTTGTGTACAGCTTGAGGAGTCAGTGATCATATTTTAGATCCTTGGAAGATTAGATGAATGGAACATAGCAATGTTATCATCAATTTCAAGCTAGCTGTTCTGCTAAATAAACACATTCTAATGGGAAGAACTAACCTAACGCTGGTTAAATTATGTGCCAAAATCCCATTTCCATGGCGAGGATGCTAGTCTAGGTCAATATCTAAATCCTCAGGAATAAAATCTAACCCTGTTTGGTAAGGTTTGAATATGAAAGGGTCTGAATAACATTATGCAGCAATATAAATAGGCAGTGACAACTTTGAACATCAAAGCCAAGCATTCTGAGATGATGTAAAAGAAGAATAAAGGAGGAATTCATACCTTTCTATGCATACCATTCTTCATAATTTGAATTTTCAAAACTTCCTCACCAGGCAAATAACTTTGTAAAGTATCAGAAAATTATATATAATATCTATCCTAATATATATCAGAAAATTACATAAGTATATTATGTATTTATATAAATAAGTCACCTTTCTCATAGTTAACACGGAGAAGGAATTCCTTTATCAGTATTTTCCCAGGCTAAATTATTTCTTCATTTCCCTTCTACTTTTCAAAAACCAGTGTGTGTACAGTGGAAATCAGAAAGAACGGGAGAAGAAGTTAGGATCTCAGGATTCTGGGTTCTTTTCCAAATCTGCACTGGTTGATCAGCTATGGGACAGCTACCAAGGCAACTGAATTTTTGCCCATCAGTTTTTTCCACCAATAAATGTGTAGGGGGGCGTGGGAGGTGGGAGGGCTAGATTAATAGCTCTAACTTTTCTCAATCCTTGACATGTTCTTGGGCTACAAAGTCCATCTCCCCAGCACTGAATTGACAACATAAACCCATTGTGTGTAGGTTTGTTCCTTCTCCACGAGCACATAATTCAACCAACCCCAGACCTTTCTGTAAGCATGTCTCTGACTGGAAACACAACCATGAGTTTACTTTCATCTGTCATCAAAAGACCTTGAAAATTAACACTACGCTTTGCTGTAGATTTTACAGAAGAGACATGGCATATGAAAACTTTATAAAAACTCACTCTAGGGACACCTGGGGAGCTCAGTCGGTTAAGCATCTGCCTTCAGTTCAGGTCATGATCCAGGGGGCCTGAAATCCAGTCCCTCACCAGGCTCCTTGCTCAGTGGGGAGCCTGCTTCTCCCTCTCCCTGCTGCTTCCCCTGCCTGTGCTCTCTCTCTGACAAATAAATAAATAAAATCTTTAAAAATATATATCTTTTTAAAAATTTTTTTATTCTAAACATTTCTCCTTTTCCCAGAATTCCTCACCACAGCAGCTGCTACCTTGCTTCCTTTCCTTCTCCATGTATCTCAGCCACCAGCATGAAGCACTTACACTCATTTCTTCTATTTCCTGCTATGTAGCTTCTGCCATCTTCCAAGAACTCGGGCTGTCAACACACACCCCTCCTCACAGCATAAAGTTGTTCTGAATATTATCTCCAATCCCCTTTTCTCTTAGTGAGTATCCTGAATTCTAACAAATAATGTTCCATCTCGTTGTATCTATACAGACCTCCATGTCTCATATATGTTTACATGGGTGCTGCGGAGGTGATTTGGCCCCTTTGAAGCCCTTTTTGCTTGCAAAGCTCCCAGGGGGAAGCATTTACAGTTGGAGGAGGTCATCAAGAGGATGTGATTGCCAGTGGACCTGCAAGCTGGACTCAGGCAATCAATCAGAGGCTCCTCACCCCCTCCCCTGTGCTTGGAAAGTATGCTTTGCCCACAGTTCCCATAGCTGGAGCTATTCCAAAGACATGCTACTGAGAGAGCATGAGATCTTCTGGACTGAATACATGACTAAATTCAATTGAGTCCTCTATATAAACTTCCAAGATTCTGGTGGGCAGGTGCAGGAATCTACTTGCCTTATACTACCTTACGATGAGCTTTGTAAGTTCCCTTTCCTTTTGAAATTGCCACCTACTAATCTGGAGTGATCTGTCTCTTTCTTTGGTCTCTCCTTGCCCTCTGTATACAGGACTAGGTTGTACAATAACATGTACTCGAAGTTTCTGCTCCTAGGATTAGTTCAATGTGACAAGATTGGCTAACCTAATAGAAATCAATGTCCTGATTCCTGAAAAAAGGAGCAAACTTTATCTATCGGAACATAGAAGAGTTAATATTTTAATTTTGATTCTGTTTTTCTATTGAGTAGATATAAATGTCTATCCCCATGATACATTAAAACACACACACACACACACACACACACACACACATCCCTAAACTGAAAACTGGTGATTCTGTGTACCATAGCCGCCTTTGTGATCCCTATGCACATACCAAATTCTACTGACATTTATCCAAAATTCCAGATAACACATACTCATTTGGAAAATTTTCACCTCCTTTTAGGTTTTAGGAGATTGGATTTCATGACAAATTGAATTTAAGATGTTCAGGTGTGGCCTCTTCTTTTACTCAGTTTTATCCCCTAGTCCAAATTCTTCTGATGAGAAAATCAAAACCAATGAGATGTATTTTGAAATAGTTTCTCTTTTTTTAAGATTTATTTATTTATTTGAGATTTATTTTAAGATTTTAAATAATTACTTGTTTATTTGTTTACTTATTAAGTGGGCAGAGGGAGAGGGAGAAGCAAACTCTCTGCTGAGCAGGGAGCCCAAAGAGGGACTCTATCTCAGGACCCTAAGGATCCTGACCTGAGCTGAAGGCAGATGCTTAACCGACTGAGCTACCCAGGTGCCCTTCAAGTATTAGAAGAATATTTAATGCTATCAGTTTTCTTCTGTGATTTTCTGAAACAAACCACTGAAAGAAAAACTTTATGTGGAAGAGGAAAAACAGACCTCTTCTCATTCAGTTTCCAGTATGGTATCTGGCACATGGTCCTTAATAAATATTTACTTAAATGGGTCAGTTCATTCCATTGATCAATAACACTTTCTCTTCCATGACCCAAAATTCATATTGTTAGTAAAAATCAAACATGGACATTTAAAGTCAAAACAAAAGGAAGAAGAAAGTAAATCTACCTAACTTGGAAAATGGCCTTGGACGTCATTAGCACTGCAACCTCAAAGCAAGAAAAACAAGGTTGGGCATTAGGCAGAAGAGGTGTCCTGCGCCTGAGTTGCCCCTTCCTGTCTACCTGAATTTGGGGGTAGCTGGCTGCAATGAAACCGCTCCAGTTTGAGCTCAACGCTGAGTGCAGCCCTGGCTACAGAGGTGTGTTGGACAGATCCTTTCACTCCTTCTTGCCTCAGGGCTGTATCTGTGAAACTGCCTGCCTGGCTAAGGTGGCAATTCTGGAAAGAATAATGAGAACATGAGTTTTCTATCCTCTGAAGTACAATTGAGACATAAACATTATTTCTTTGAAGCATTAGTGCAGACACATTCCTCCAAGTTTAGAGTATCCTCCTCCAAGCAAATTAAAAAACCAATATTTTTTAAAGGAAGTTTTTTATCCAGTCACTGGTATCTTGGTGAGTAAAATGAAAACACCAGGAAAGTATGCAGCATAAGAGTGTGGAGCTGAAGACAAGTTCTACTAGCTCACGAGTTTAACTCAGGCCGATCCTTTGTGGAAAACGGTGGTAGGTGGTGGTCCTGCTTTGATTCTCTCTACCCTGGTTGTTTCAAGGGCTGCCCAGAGCCCTTTAGGGATCATTCCCCAGCTACTGAAAGTAACAGCTGCTGACCCAAGTGGAATTTTGGAATTGCTGTCCATCAAAGGGAGGCCCTGCCAAGGTTCCATTCCCTCCCCAGGAGCCATACACATCCAACAAATTGTAGATACTGGGAAGGGAAAGAATAGAAGCCTCCTTATCCCAAAGTGCAACAACAAAAAGCCATCTCAGCTCCTCAGCTCCAGCGGGCTTGGCTAAGCCTCTGTTGCTGCTTCTTTGGACCCCAGATCCTCCCTCGGTCCAGCCCTGCTTTCCTCATTCTCTCACAGGTGTTGCTGCTGAACATAACCCCAATATGTGCAAAGCATTACTGCCAAACACACTCCCCAATAAAATTTGTATATGCAAAGTTCAGTTGCAGAATCAGTTTCCTTGAAAACTCAACCTGAGCTACCATCCAAAGTAGATGGTGGTCATCTAAAGATGAATTGGATTCTCAAGGGTCTTCAATACAATTCCAATGGCAGCATTATGAAAAAGAGACCGTGTGCTTTATATGTTCAATTGAAAGACACAGAGGATTCAGAAAAGTCATTATATCCAGGATATAAAGATATCTTGGCACATCATAAGTGCTCTGTAAATAATTGAAGAATGAGGGGCACCTGGGTGGCTCAGTGGGTTAAAGTCTCCTTCTTCGGCTCAGGTCATGATCCTGGGGTACTGGGATAGAGCCCCACATCGGGCTCTCTGCTCACGGGGAGCCTGCTTCCTCCTCTCTCTCTCTGCTTGCCTCTCTGTGTACTTGTGATCTCTGTCTGTCAAATAAAGAAATAAAATCTTTAAAAAAATAACTGGAGAATGATTGAATTAATACTGATTTCACCAAATCAATGGGTTAAAGGATAAGCTGAGGTTAAAACCAGAGAGCCTTGGCCAAAGGCTTTTAACTTTCCTCTAAGTGCTCCTCAATCCCTCCCTCCCCCAGGGGACTAGGTCAGAGCAGAGGCTCAGGCATCAGAATTGAATCCTGAGGCCAACCCCCACTACTAAGAGAATAATTGCACCACCAACTCGGAGTTACTTCTGACTCCAAAAGGAGCTCTTCTTCAAAAAACTAAATTGTTTAAAGAAAGTATTTTGTTTTCCCAAATAATTGTACTATATCTTTCTGAATGTGTTTGCTTAAATCCAGAAATATAAATCTAGAGCTTTGGAGGGGAAGGGGACAAAGAGGGAAGGGAAAGGGAAGTGAGGGTTCTGGTGGAGTGTGTCTCTTTTATTATTTGGTTTGGACAGGAAGTGCATGCATCTAGTGATTGGAAGCAGCTGTGGACTGTCACATCTGGGACAAGAATCGAGCAGAAGTTCCTGCAGATGCAGTCCTTGAAGTAGCTCCCCAGCTCTCCCCGGTCTCCTCTGAAGTCTCCCAGTATCTCCGGGTCCCCTTCCCCTCCCATATTCCCGACTCCTCCTACTAAGTAGCAAGACTATGTGTGAATAATGCAAATATGTATGAGATAAATTTTACCTAGGAAAATTTCAAAATAAAAAGAACATGGCTAAAGCGAGGATGTAGGTTCAGATAGGTCCTGAGCAGGGGAAGGGGGCAGGGGGTGGAGATTGCAAGGAAGTGACCTTCAAACCCCAGTTGTAGGAGACCAGCAGTGCTGGAGGACAGCGTACACCAGCTGTAATACACATTTCATCAGTCAGGGCATGCTGGGTTATGCTGTGATAACAAATCACTCCAAAACCTCAATCATGTTTTCTTCTTGCATGATCTCTGGCTACCAGGGGACAGCTCTCGCCTACTCCACCCTGCCTTCACTTCTGGGTCTAAAAAGAAGGAGTAGCCCATAGTAGGGATAAAGTTGGGCTTCCAAGAGGCAAGAGAGAGAGATGGCTGACCAAGGGTAAGCTCTTGAAGCTTCTATGTGGAGGTGATGTGTGTCCCTTCTGCCCACATCATTGGTCGAAGTGAATCACATAATGACATCAGACTTCAGCAGGATGGGAATGTGGGATCTTCCCGTACACAGAGCCCCAGAGTCCCATGGTCAGGCCACCCAAATAGTAAGAGGAAGAATGTCCTCATTCTCTCAGGTCTGTGTCAGATGCCATCCTGGCACCAGGTTTCCATTCAATAAATACTTGTCTGAATGAATGAAGTAAACAAATAAGCCAACGAATTACAGGATGACTACGGAAACTCGACTCTGCCCAGGTTTGTTTGCTTTTCTCATTTGTTTGTTTGTTTGTTTCTGCCCAGGTTTTATCTTAGCCATATTAACTTACAGAAAAGACCTATTGGCATAATTAAGTCAGAAAGGGTCATTTACAAAATAACCCTCTAAGTGGCACCTTTTACAGCTTTCATGAGGACAAGTCATCGCTGGCAGAACTGTCAACACAAATAAGCCAAAGAAACTGTGTCAACACTGAGAGGCTCCATTTTTGTATTTAAAAAAGAGGCACCAGGGAGGCTGGCCAGCCTACATTCTGAACTGGAGCCAGAAAGATTGCAGTAGCATGTGCTGAGACTTTGTGTACTTTTCCATTGTGAGGGATGGAGCTACTGTGTAATATTTCCAGCCTGGCCTTCCTGTGACAGCTCAAACCACGGTTGAACAATTTGTAAGAAAAGTCCTAAGTTACATGTCCTAGGTATACTAGACTCCCCCGTTGACCAAGAACAACAGTATCGTCTTGCTGAAGTACTGAGTCAAATGAAAACAAGATTCTCCTGAGATCATTTGCCCAGTCTTTCAGTGGACATACGTAAAATACAAAGGCAATTGAGACTTACTTTTCAGTCTGTACTGAAACTATTTATTTGGGCAGCTCATAAAGGAAGATTTAGAACTTTAATATAGTAAAAACTGAAAGCAAAAAGTATTTTTTATTTATATGTGAATGTTTCTTCTTTTTCTGAGAAAAAGGGGAAAGAGGATGAGAAAACCCACTGAAATTTTGTACACCATTACATTCGATGCAGTGGTATATGGGCGACAAGTAACAAAGTGGCTAGAAATCCGTGATACTAACTGAACTGACTTACCACAACTCTAAAAGAAATACCCCAGTGATTTTTATTTAAGCATATGAGATGAATTTTACTCTCATTAAAATTTTATATGTGTTATAGATTAACATTATAAGCTCCTTCGTTAAGAAGGTTAGGTCTTGTATTTTGTATGTCATACATGGAGTCCCCAAAGTGGTTTTACAATAACAGGTGTTCAGTGCAAATGAATCAGCGATAATGTCCCCATGAGAGAGGAAGAAATGGCAAATGTGCTTCCATTCAGTCTATTCTTTTTTTTTTTTTAAGATTTTATTTATTTATTTGACACAGAGAGAGACACACAGCAAGAGAGGGAACATAAGCAGGAGGAGTGGGAAAGGGAGAAGCAGGCTTCCCGCTGAGCAGGGAGCTTGATATGGGCTTGATCCCAGGAACTCAGGATCATGACCTGACCCAAAGGCAGATGCTCAAGGACTGAGCCACCCAGGCACCCTGCCCCCCATTCAGTCTATTCTTAAGGCTCATTATTTATTCATCTTCAGTCTTCTTCCAAGCTTTGGATGTGTTAACAAATAAGGAAACAGAACAATTTCACAAACTTGCCTTTCTCATTTTAGGGTCCAGAGCCACTAAATCTTTTTCAGAAAGCATCCATCAAAGGAAGCCACATCTTCCCAGTGCCAATTACCTAAGTAGAAAGAGAAATGCAACTCACGAGTGGGTAACGGTTTCGAGCATTTGGAAATCTAAACTGCATCTTTGGTCAGGCTATGGTTAGTATCTGAATATTGAGATAGATTGTTTATTCAGTGTTTGTTCTTGTTTTCAGCCAGACAATGGCAACAAAAACTGTAACAATGTGTTTCTTCTATGTGCCAGGAGATCTTCTGAGGACTTTATATATATTAATACATTTGATAACGAGCTCTATGCTCCAGCCCATGG
The DNA here is from genome assembly GCF_963455335.1 of Martes martes. Classification (NCBI taxonomy): domain Eukaryota; kingdom Metazoa; phylum Chordata; class Mammalia; order Carnivora; family Mustelidae; genus Martes; species Martes martes. Next base: position 164,066,219 of record NC_137890.1, read on the forward strand.
TTTTCAATTTTGCTAGACACTAGAATCACCTAAGGAGGTTTTTTTTTTTTTTTTTTTTTTTTTTGCGGGGGTGGGGGCGAGGGTCTTTTGTTATTGTTTTTCTTTAACACCAAATACCCAGGCCACACCCCAGACCAACTAAATCAGAATCTCTGGGGATGGGCCCAGGCATCAGTACTTAGTAAAGCTCCCCAGATGATTTCAGTGTGCAGTCAAGATAGTAAAGGTAAAGAGTTTGACCTATTCTAAAAACAGGGCACAAAAAACAGTCATATGGCTTTGGTTAATCACTTAAGACCTGTTCTCTTAGTGGGAAATCTAACAATTTCTTCTTGAAATGTGGTCCCCCAAAACCGTAAAAGTAATTGAAGACTCATTTGGTCCAGATCTGGGAGTAGTTGAGAGCCGGGGTATTACTTCCAAATGTCAGGCAGAGAGAGACCCGCAGAGTCAAATGTCCATTGTCACCATCATGTCTCATTGCCATAGGGCACCCCTGCTTTGAGGAAGGTCAGCAGCACTATGTGGGGGCAGTTTGTCTGTCCCTGGGTTGACATTGCTGGCCCAAACTTGTCAAGAGACAGCACCTCAAGGTCAGTTTAGTTAGAGGGGTCATTACTATTCCCTGCCACCGAATTTTGGCTTGGACCGCACAGTGCATCCTGGGATTGTCCCAAACTCCAGATCTTACTGAGAGGGGAAAAAATAGATGGGGGGGAGTGTGCAGTGGAAATTAGACTTTCCTTATACACCTTTTTTTTTATGTTGCAGTATTTATAACATGGTATTATTTTTTTTTCTTTGTTTTTTTTAAATTGTGGTAAAATCCACATAACATTTGAATATACAGTTCAGTGATATTAAATATATTCACATTGGGGATGACTGGGTGGCTTAGTTATGCATCTGTCTTCGGTTCGGGTCATGATCCCAAGGTCCTGAGATCGAGTCACATGGGGCTCCCTGCTCGGTGGGGAACCTGCTTCTCCTGCCTGCTGCTCCCCTGTTTGTGCTCTCTCTCTGACAAATAAAATGAACAAAATCTTTAAAAAATAATAAAAAAAATATTCACATTAGTATGCAACCATCACCATCATCCATTCTGATAACACTTTCATCTTTTAATACTAAGACTCTATACCCATTAAACAATAACTCCCCATTCTCCTCTCCCTCTAGCTCCTGACAACCACCTTCCTACTTTCTATGATCTCAACACTTTTAACATGTGCATGATTTATTTGTTACAAATTATTACAAATAATTTGTAATTATTTGTGATCCTGATGGAAGCCCAAATCTTTCCCCTTTAGAGCTTTTTGAGTGTGTTTCCTCCCCACATGACCCATGGAGGAAAGAACGGTACCTTGTGACCACTATTAAGTGATATTTCTCCCTCCCCTCCTGTGTGTGTCTATCAAGGAATGCAGGGACATTGTCCATCTTTAGCCATTTTGAGCCATTTGGTCAGAGGACGATCTCTTCACTGTCCCTTAGAACTTCTATGATGGTAGAAATGTGCTATCCAACTCAGTAGCACTGTCCAGCGTGGTAGCCACTAGCTACGTGGGACTCTTGAACACTAAGGAACTGAATGTTTTATTGAAATTGAAATTTAGGGACGCCTGTGTGGCTCAGTTGGTTAAGCAGCTGCCTTCAGCTCAGTCATGATCCCAGGGTCCTGGGATGGAGTCCCACACTGGGCTCTTGCTCAGGGGGAAGCCTGCTTCACTCTGTCTCTGCCTGCCACTCTTCCTGCTTGTGCTCTCTCTCTCTCTGACAAATAAATGAATAAAATCTTTAAAAAAAAAAAGAAAGAAAGAAAAGAAATTGAAATTTAATTTCACATGTGAGTAAGGGCTACCAAATTGGACACAATAGCTCTAGATAAGTTCTTACTCTAGCCTCAGCCCTGGATTTTGCAATTAATCTGCTCTTTCCAAGGGTTTTTTTTATCCTGGGGCTTGCCCTCTCTGAGCCTCAGTTTATTTATTTATACAGTTAATATAATTCTGTCCCCCCCCAAAAAAGATAATTTCTACCCCTTAGGTTTTGGTGACCTTTAAATGCAATAATAATATGGCAGCCTATCTTGTTTTGCTCAGGTTGTTATAACAAAATATTACAGACTGTGTGAGAAATTTATTTACTCATAGTTCTGGAGGCTGAGAAGTCTAAGATCAAGGTACCAGAAAATCCTGGCTTGTAGATAATGACTTTCTTTGCCATTCCTTCACGTGGTAGGGAAAGAGAGTTCTGGTCTCTTTCTCTTTTTATAAGGACACTAATCCCATTGTGGGGCCCCATCCTTAGCACTTTCTCTAAACCTACTGACTTCCCAAAGCCCCCCACCCCTCACCCCAGATACCATTACTTCAGGGTGTTAGGGTTTCAACATATGAATTTTGGTGGGGACACAAACATTCATTTCATAATATCCAGTGAGAACAAAAACAAGTTACTTTTCAGCTAGAAATAATGAAAAAATAATTACAAATTATGTTTGGGTATGCAGCAAAAAAGTCCAGTCGTATAGATTGAAATGGCAATGACATTAATTTCAATTGGTGGGCTAGGAAGTCACCTAAAAGATGTAGATAGGGACACCTGGGGTGACTCAGTCCGTTGAGCACCCAACTCTTGATTCCAGCTCACGTCATGATCTCAGAGTCCTGGGATGGCATCCCCTGTCGGCCTCAATGCTCAATGCAAAGTTTTCTTGAGATTCTCTCTATCCCTCTCCTTCTGCCCCTCTCCCCTTAAATAAAATGTTTTTTAAAAATTAAAATAAAATAAAAGATGTGGATAGGATTTCCCCTCAGTATGTCCAAGCCATACCTGCTAACTGCTTGCCATTATCATCCTACAGGGATAGAAAATAAGAGCGGGCTTCTGCAGCCCCTAATGAGTTGAGAGACAAGAGCAGGATTATAGATTGCACTCATATGTTTAAACTTAAGTCGTATGCCAACTGCCTCAGAATGAGCAAAATTAAGAAAAGGAACCCAGAAATACATTAATGACAGCTTAATAGGGATTTAGAAGGCTCTACCTCATTAACTTTGCAAGAAAACCCTGGCAAAGTACGAAATTAAAGCATCCTACCAGCTGAATGAAAACAGTTGTCTGCTATTCAAGTCACTGCACCTGCCCTCAACTCCAGAGATACAGACCACAGCTGCTTCCCCCAAATGTGTCCTAGAATTTCTCAAGAGTTGGCTGACACATAAAGGGTGGGCACTCTGATAGTACAGGGTTCTCCTTTTGAAGCTGTGTGTGCATTGCAAGTACCCAGTTTTTATTTATTTTTTTTAAAACTTTGTGTGTTTATTATCTCATTTTCCCCAGTTTTATTTAGATTGTATGTTTATTTGTGATGAGACTGATGGAAATTCTAGTGAGGCTGAAACCCTTCTAAGCCATAACTTTACTCCAACACTGGCGTATTTGAAATGAACAAGAATATGAATGGCTGAGTGAAGGCAATCCATTATGCCCTATGGCAATGTAGGATTCTTCTTTATCTTCTCTTTTCCTTATTTCTTATATCTGTTACTTTTTTTTTTTTCTTGCAGAAGTAAGAGGATGGAGAAGAGAAGTGTGAATTGGGAATCTTCTATAAAAATGTTATATTGAAAATCCCCCAAATTCTTAAGTTGTTTAAATGTTGTGAAAGAGATTTATTCAGAAATTCAATCTTTTTTTTTTTTTACTATTATTTTGGGTATTTCTCAGAACAGATACACTTTCAGAGAATCAAGAAATTTTCACTTCCCATTCCCAAAACGTTTGTGTGCCACCAAAGCATTTTCCTGAAGGGGAAACCAGAAAAAGGTCATGAGTTTATGTTATTATTGACTTAGATGTGACTTATTTGATTTCCTGAGAATGAAAAGCAATTAATCCATCTTACCAGCAACACAATTTGCGAGTGAAACCAGTATGTGCGTCTTGATGAGATTTGTGTAACTAATACCATCTGAGAAAGGGTTAACGCAATCACCATCTATTTTCATAGCTATCCTGAAATAACCCTGTGGGAATGTTGTGAACCTGACACAGGTCACCCAGTGAAGAAAGTCAAACTGCACTTCCCCTCACAAGGATGATTTTGGCTGCTTGGCAACGAGAAAGAGTTCTAGCGACAGGACTCTGCAGTGAGGAAAGTTTTGTCAATTACCGGAAAGTCATCAGAAGAGAATGGTTCAGAGAATGTGGTTTGCAGAGCCTACATGAACATATCTGCAGGTGAATTCCTATATGCATCACTCAATGGTTTTGCAAGGAAAGTATCAGCAGGCATGGAATATGGCTACTGCCTTTAATATTCAACTTTGAAAGTTTCAATATTATGCATATCATCATATATGTAGAAGTTATCATTCATTTTTTCAAGTGTTCCATAATGAAAATATGAATTCATTCATATAAACCCACTCACTACCCACCATTTGGGGACTCAGCTCAGGTATCACCTGCTTCAGAAATTCTCCTGTGATGCACCCTTCCTGACTCCCAGGCTTCATGTCTATTCTTAAACCATATCCATAGTAACCCAGGCTTCCCTACATCACAGGTCTTATCATTATGTAGAGAAATTTCCTGCTTAGATATCTTCTTCCACATGGACTGAAAGCCTCTCCAGGCTGGGATCTGTGTCTCCCCCTTCCTGTGTCCCTCCAGAGCACAGTGCCCAGCACAAAGCAGGTTCTCTGCAACTGTCAGTTGAGCTCAAGTGAACTGAGACCTTAGGGGATGGGATTTCCCAGTGCTATAAATGGGCTATTTTAAGTCCCCTTCCTATGTGAAATAAAAGGGGGCTTTTCACAGCCATTAAGTCTCCTATGAGCCATTTCTCAAAACTAAAATATGTTTATATGTATTTTAGGCTATGCTAACCCCTGGTGTTTTCTGGTCTTCAGCCAGTGCTTTTCCGCATGCTGGGACCCATTCCTTTTTTTTTTTTTTTTTTTTTTAGTGTCTTGATACTTGTTTTTTTTTTTCATCTCCATGGTGTTTTTCCTTCTACAAATTATGTTTCCCTTCGGACTCTTTCCTCTGGCAGTGTACAGGCCCATGAAAGTAAAGTTTGCATAGCATTCCTGATTTTTACAGGAAGCTCCAAGGAAAAAATAGAGAAATATTCTCCATGTTTTAAATAAGGTTAATTTGTCTGGGGATTATCTACTACTGCAGTATCCCACTAACATTAAATATAAAAAGTTTTGATGGCATACCGTGCTTTTTTATGAAAATACACAATTTTATTTAAATATCTGAAATGCACTAAAGAAAATTTGGATTGAATATTTGTGGGAAGTAACCTACAGACTCAAAGGTAAACAAGATACAAAGGGAAAATATATAATAAACTCAAAATATAATCACAGTTGGAAGCTACCTTGCAACTGCAGATCCCAAAGACTCTTCTTAACATTCTTGCTGTTCATATGATATTAAAGTAGGATTTAAGTCCCAGGAAGGCTGGAACCATGTCTGTCTTGTTCACCATCCTCCCTTGCTGTCGACACAGCACCTGGCTCATAGTAGGTCTTGCTATTTGTTGAACAAATCAATGAATATTTCTGAATAATTAAGTAGGTGGGGCTAACAGAAGTAAGTGGGTCCAACTAGTTGGAAATACCACCTCCCTCCTTCATGTACCTCAGCATAGCACTGGTCCTACAGCTGGTCAGTGCTCTCACTCCCAGACTTCCAATGAGCCTCTTACTACTTGGGAAATATCATTTTTTATGTTCAGTTTATTGATGAGAAAATGAAAGCTCAGTTTAAGTAATGTCCCCAAATTATAGAGCACATAACAGCCATGACAAACGCTGACTTTTTTCACTACAGCACAGTGCCTCTCAAATGCCAAGCACATGTCATCATTCTGTCACAAAATTCTGGGAAGGCCCAGGCTTCCAGAAAATTGCGGCCTTCAGGATGCTCACATGAACCAAAGCAAAGAGAACTACATTGTAGCCTGCTGATAACCTTTTTTTTCTTTTTAATTGATGAGAATTCTTTTTCTCCATTTACATCTCTTGCAATGCCTGCTACTCTTTGGCATCTGGGCAACTCAAATCTTTTCTATAGGTTTTGATACACTGATAATAAGTGAAGAGAATTAAGCAATGTCTCAGGAGCCCAGTGAACATCAGAGACCATGTCTTGCATTCCAGTGGCTGTCTCAAATGCTAAGAATTTTTTATAATCTCCCCTCAGAGGTTTTAAGTCTTTAAGTAAATTCTTCAAGACAGCACAAAATCCATGGGTTTACTTTTCACATAAATCACATCATGGGGACCTGATAACATTCCAGTTACTCTTGGTAGTATCTCAAAGAAATGAAGTCCCTTCTGAAGTGCATTAGCCAAGAAAAAAATATCATGTTTTGGTGAAGCTGGCTGAAGGCTGCCATGTGATGTAGATAAAGGATTTCCAATGAAGATCTGAGTCACAAATCATTCATTTAATCATTTAAAATTGTCAGGAAGCATCTGCTCCCCCAACCCAAAATGTAAAACACTGATAAGCCCGAAAAAAAAAAATCCAAGTCAAACATGATGTATTAGCTTCATGTTCTCTTACTAATTTTGCAGTTGTCATCATCAACAGAATTAAATGATGGCTTCCCACAGTACTGGGAAAAGAGAAAAATTAAAGACAAAGTAACTGACCTCAAGGAACTTGTATTACAGCAGACACTATTCTTTCTACCTCAGTTTTTCTACCTGAGATGTTTCCCTAAATAAGAAAGTTGGCTTGAAGACTGTTCTCCAGGGTCCTGTCAGGATTCTTTCAGGCTTCTCTAGAGAAGTGGAACCAATTAAGAGAGGACAGAGAGATGGAGAGATTTATTATAGGAACTAGCTCGTGTAGTTGGTTATGGAGGCTAAGAAGTTCCACAGTTGGCCATCTCCAAGCAGAGAACCAGGAAAGCCAGTGATATCATTCATTCCTAGGACAAAGGCCTGAGAACCAAGAGCTCTAATATCCAAGGGTAGAAAGACAGATGTCCAATCTCAAGAAAAGGGAGAAAGAGTTTGCCCTTCTTCCATCTTTGTGTTCTATCAAGCCCCCCAAACTGGATGATGCCCATCCACATTGGTAAAGGTGACTCTTGCCTACTCCATCTGCAGATTCAAATGTTAACTCTTCTAGAAACACCCTTACAGATACACTCAGAAATTATGTTTAATCATCTATCTGGGCATTCCTTAGCCTAGTCTGGCTGACACATGAGATTAACCATCATAAAGACTGTATTTAAAAGGTCTTAGTTCAAACTAAGTCTCCAGAGAGTCTTCTACCAGTCAACTCCTCTACTCCTCTGCTCTCCAAATGTTGGAATCACAGTCTTTTATTTTTAGAAATATGGAACTGGAAATATGTAACTCAGTACTTTACATGTAATGAGAAATGCTCATAGCTTATACATATACCTAATGTTGCCACATCTATCAAATAACTGAGCTACATAAGAAACAGAGGGAGCTAATATCTACTGAGCACAGATTATGCCAAACACTATACAGAATGTTATCTTTTTTAATATGTGATGCAGGTATTGTTAATTTTTCTAATGTTTAAATTTCTTACCTGAAAATTGGGAATAAATATTTTGCCCTGGCTATCCATTGCTATCGAGTAAATGTTAGTATCTCCTAAAATTCATATATTGAAGCCCTAACCTCCAATTTAAGGGTATTTAGAAATGAGATCTTTAGGAGATAATTAAATTTAGAGGAAGTCATAAGGGTAACGTCCCAATAATGGAATTTGGTGCCTTTCAAAGATCTAAAGACCAGAACTCTCTCCTCTCTCTTCCATATGAAGACACCACAAGAAGGTGGCCATCTGTAAACCAAAAGGGCCTTCACCAAGAATTCCCCCATGCTGGTACCATGATCTCAGATTTCCAGCCTCTAGAACTAGGAGAAACAAATATTTGCTGTTTAAGCCATCCAGTCCACAATAATTGGTTAGAGCAGCCCAAACAGATTAGGACATCCATTAACACCATCAGGAACACAAACCATGTCACCATCTCTTGAGAGTTCCTGATTTCCGGTCTTTGGGTTGATAGATACTAAGTATGAGAAGGCATAGCACTGACTCTTGTTGCTCTACATCCTCCTCCCCATGGTTGAAAAACATCTTAATTACCAAACTTTTTTGTGTGCTTAAGGTAAGAACAGGGAAGAATGTTCCAGTATAACTCTAGGTAGCTCCAGCCACACTCTGAAATAGATAATGCTCTGGACAGGAAAGAGCTTCCCTGACATTTTTCAGGCAAGTCTTCAATCTTTCCTAAAATTAATCTTTTATCATTATAATCTTGCATTTTTCCTCATTTTCCTCATCCTATAAAGCAATAATTAAGAGAATTACCTCACAATGTTTACAATGATTATAAATGCATCTAAGCAAAAGGTGTGGAATCAGCATTGAGATATAGTATGTACCTAATAAATGTTAGCTGCTCTGCTTGTTGTTAATGAAAAAGAACACTTATTTCTAAGCAGCTCAATGGAATATATGATTGTCCCAAAAGGAGGGGTACAGCAAATTTCCCTTTTCATTTTGTGATCACTATAACCTGTCTTTGAGATTCATATCCTCTGGTCACAGAGCTATCCACCTAAACGCTACTCTACATCCATTTTGGTAGACTAGTAGGTCTCACTCTTACCATCCTATAAAATCACTGAGGTACTGAATAATTCCATAATCCCATCCCCATCTGTTCCTTTCAGAGACACAGTTTTCTATAAGACTCTTGCATTTCTGAATGTCCTGGGGTGTGGCACTAACTGCTCTTTTATTCTGGACTATCTTTTCAAGGATGGTTGTTTAATAAAAGTCCTGGAATATAGAGATAGTGATGCCTTCCAGAGCAAAGGGCAGATTTGCCTGCTGTCCAGTGTGGTAAAGAGGTTTCCCTCCAGGGCAAAGAGTAAGTTGCTTGAACCTATAATAAAAGATTACATTTCTAAATACCCTTCATAAAAGATTCGTGTTCCCAAGCTCAGAGTTCCTCAGGTGTGATGTAAGCCTACTACCTGCCCAGTACCCACCTGAACCCTTCTCCATTATCCTCATGGATTTGGGGAACAGGTGACCAAAGTAAATATGACACCCATGATGCTTGCTCTGGTGTGAGTGAATAATAAAGTTCTTTGTTTCTGACCTTGGTGTTTCATGTCTCCTGCCATCATCCATGACACTGTAGCAGACTAATTTGCTAACTTACAAGTAGGATAAAGCCTCTAGTCCTGAAAGCCTCTGAAGAACAAAGTAATAAGACAGACACAAACATAATCTTCCCATCTCCATCACAGCTTCCTATAACCGCTGAAGGCTATTACAAAGGGTTTCTGGGTACAACAGCCCAGGGAGTAAAGGAGCTAATTCACTGAGGTTGAGCTGTTGAGCATTACACAGTTTTCTATTTGTGGACATCTTGAAAATAACACCCACTGGCTTTAGGGTAACAGGCACTCAATTTCAGTGTTTTGGAATTTGTTCTACTCTGACACATGGGTACTTTTGTGTTCTTTTAGATTCTTCAAGACCTTTTCTGTAGTTTTCAAGAATCCTCACAATTAAGAAGTAACTAATGTATACTAACAACTACAGTACCCTAGGAAGTATTTTGTCCTTGGTGACATGAAACAAACTCTGATTTTTAAAGTTTTCTTAACTACTAGCCACTACTAGCCATTCTAGCATGACTTTATATTCATTTAATGAATCAAGATGCTTTCAGGGTCACCTGGGTAGCTCAGTTGGTTAAACGACTGCCTTCAGCTCAGGTCATGATCCCAGAGTCCTGAGATACAGCCCCACATCCAGCTCCCCGCTCAGCAGGGAGCCTGCTTCTCCTCCTCCCTCTGCCGCTCCCCTCTGCTTGTGCTTTGCTTCTCTCTCTCTGTCAAATAAATGAATAAAATCTTGAAAAAAAAAAGATGCTTTCAGCTCAAATAACAAAATACTATGATTCAAACTGTCTTAACCAATAGGAAATTGTATTATCTCACACACACAAAGAAAAGTTAAGGTGCGTTCCAGATGTGGTACATTAGGATTCTCACTCTATTTCTGTATAATTCCCTTGGCTCAGCCTTTCTCCAGCTGGAGGACTTAAAGCATCATATACAATTAACTTTATATCCAAAGAAGGGATTTTTGTTTCAGGAGAAGAAAGAATATCCCAGTGGCACCCAACAGACTTCTTCTCTGCCATCCAGAATCAAAGCACTTGCCCATTCTTTAACTAGAAGCAAGTGGAATGGGATGCCTTTGGTTTAGACTCATCACTGTGTTACATTTGCTAGGTTCTAGATTTAAGGGAAAAAAAGATGAGAATAAAAATCAACATTGAAGGTTGATTTTAAGAATTCTATGACTTTCCTTTGGAAATTAATAATATTCTGTACCATTCTTATTGTTCTTATCACATTTTCTTCTTCCATTCAGCCAACCAACCATCTATCCATCCATCTAAAAAGTGTTTATTGAATGCCAAGTATAGGCCAGGCGCTGTTCTAATTGTCGAGATACACAAGTAAACAAAACAGAGTCTCTGCTCTCATGAAGCATACATTCTTCTGCCTAGTATTAGAGTTATTTTGATACTGTATGAGTCAGATTATCCAGACAAACAGAACCAATAGGAAATAGATAAATATTTAGGCAGATAAATATATAAATACATAGATAAATTTTAAAGAATTGGCTCACGTAACCATGGGGTCTGGCAAGTCTGAAATCTGTCAGGTAGGCCAGAAGGCTAGAAACTCCAACAGGAGTTGGTACAGTTTAGCAACAGAAATTCTTCTTATTTGGGAAACCTGTTTTTGCTCTTACAGCCTTCAACTGATTCGATGAGCCCCACCCACATTATCAAGGTAGATCTCCTTTGCTCAAAGTCAACTTACTGTAGATTTTAACCACATCTACAGAATAATTCACCTAGCAGCACCTAGATTAGTGTTTGTTTAAAGAACTGGGTATTATAGTCTAGCCATATTAATACATCAAATTAACTATCACAGATACCTCACTTATCTCCTCAACTCCACTACCAGCTTCTTTCAAAAATGACAACATCATGTACCTGGATGTCTGTAATCCCCACAGAGCTTCACACAGTGCTTCGGAGCTAGTAGATGTTCAAGAAATATATGCTATTGGAGTACATAAGCTCAACTTTAGGGCACATACTTGTCTGCATTTCTTCAAATGAGAAGGGAAGTTTAAATCAAAAAGAATCACCCAGAACTGAAGCAAGATCATGAAACAGAAGTGACAACCTCCTCATTCACTCACCCTGACCTGAAGATTCTGACTTTCTTTCAAACCACACAGCATCTTGACTCAAGAGCACACTCCTGACCATGACACTAATGTCAAAAAGTTGTATTCTTCGAAAAAAATGCTTCTAAGTATACCACATGCTTTTTTTTGGGAAATGAGTTTAAGCTAAGGGCTTAAGAGATTTCATTTTTTCCCATCTGATTTTGATCTTTCCTTGAGCCATTTGATCTGCTTCTTTCCATAAAGCAGATGTTCCTGGAGAGATCACACAGGGAGCCAGGAGGCAGAGCCAACCCTCTGATCTGCATGTGTCTCCACTGGCCACCCATGAGGCAGGCAAACTGTGGCCTCTGTGAGTCAGAATCTGGCATTTCCAAGCATTCCATACACCTGATCTCTTACGGCATCTCTCCCCAACCCCTACCCAGTTCTTAAGGAGAAATACATTTGCAAGTGTGGTTTTTGTTGTAGTTGTTTGCTTGTGGTTTTGGTTTTGTTTGGTATTCGGAAACCTGATCCACATCTTGTATAAATTATTTTCTCCTTGGAGTTAATCTAGACACACCCTCAAGGTTTGACCCTCTGCACCCCAAATCAAGAAAAGATAAAAGTTAATAAACATTGAGTGCCTACTCTAAGCCAGGCACTGAATAAGACATGTACATATAATTAATCTTCCTTAAAACTTCACAAGATAAGTGCTATTATATCCATAATTCAAATGAGGAAACTGAAGCCATCTGTAATTTGGGACACAGACCGCAAGTCAAAGAAAAGGGCAAAACTAAAGTATTGTCACACATCTTGGTTCTCTCACTTATTGAACAAACTAATCATAACTATTCACACTTACCAGTTAAACAGAATATAATGCAGTTTAACTCAGAGTGTTCTCAAGTTTCTAGATTTTCCTAAGGAAAAGGGACAAGTAGGTTTTTGGCTTTTTTGTTGTTTTTAAGATACAAAGAATAATTTGTGTGTGGAGTGGAAAGTGAATACAAACCTTTAAATAAAATGCTTTTCCAAAAGTGTATTAATCTATCATTAAAATATAAGCAGTACTGGGGTGCCTGGGTGGCTCAGTGGGTTAAAGCCTCTGCTTTTGGCTCAGGTCATGATCTCAGGGTCCTGGGATCGAGCCCCACATCAGGCTCTCTGCTCCGCGGGAATCCTGCTTCCTCCTCTCTCTCTGCCTGCCTCTCTGCCTACTTGTGATCTCTGTCTGTCAAATAAATAAATAAAATCTTTAAAAAATAAATAAAATAAAATAAAATATAAGCAGTATTGAAGTCAGTATTTAGAAGGATATGTTGACATGTCTTCCAAAACTACATTTTCTTCTGAAACAAAGTGTCAGGCATGGCCCCATGTTTCAATGCACAAGGTCCCAATAAATAAGGATTAATTTAGTTAACTGATGAAAAACATATTCCTTAGTAAGTCTTCAATTAAGATTGATCATACCACAGAAAACCTTCCTGCTTACAAGCTGAAAAAGTAAGTCAATTGAGATTTGGCTCATCACCTCAGTGAATTGTTAGATGGAGGGATGGGTGGATGGATGGATGGATGGATGGAAAAATGGATGGATGGATGGAAGGAATTCTGAAATCATGAAATCTAAAAATGTCATGGAGTGCTGCCAAAAATACCACCAAGAAAGCAGAAAGACAATCCACAGGACAGGAAAAAATAAATATTTATAGATCATATATCTGATTAGGAATTCGTATCCAAAATATATGAAGAACTCCAAAAACTCAATAATAAAAGATAAATAACCCAACTAAAAATGGACAAATGATCTGAGCAGGCATTTCTCCAATGAAGATACACAAATGGTCAGTAAGCAAATAAGAAGATATCCAAAATCACTGGCTAGCAAGGAAATGAAAATCAAAACCATAGTAGTATATCACTTCATATCCACAAGGGTAATTCTGATTAAAGGGACAATACAAGTGTTGGCAAACATCTGGAGAAATTGGAACCCTCAATCACTGCTGGCAGGAATGTAAAATGTGGTAGCCATTTTGAAAAACAGTTTGGCAGTTCCTCAAAAGGTTAAACACAGAATTACCACATGATCCAACAGTTTCACTCTTAAGTGCTTACCAACAGAAATTAACACATATGCATGAACAAAGATACAGAAATGTTCATAGCTTCAAGATAACAGTTCAAGATAGAGAAATGTTCATATGTTCATATTATTCATAACATCTAAAAAGCAGAAACATCTCAAGTGTCTCAGCTGGTGAATGGATAAACAAAATGTGTTATATTGATATAATGGACTATTGTTTGACAATAAAAAGAAATGAAGTACTGATACATGCTATAATATAGATGAACCCTGGATAAGTTAAAGTCACAAAACACCATTTGTTTTATGACTCAATACATGATAGATTAGATTGATAGATAGAGATAGATAAGAAATGTCTAAAATAAGCTAATCTATATAAACATAGAGTGATCAATTACCTAGGGCTATAGACAAGAGGTTTGGGAAGAAATAAGGAGTGACTACTAATAAGTACAGGTTTCTTTTGGGGTAATGAAAGTATTTTAAGATTGATTATGTAATGGTTGCACAACTCTGCAAATATACTAAAAAACATGAAGGGTATATGTTAAATGAGTGAGTTGTATGGTGTACGAGTTCTATCTCAATAAAGTTGTTTTTAATAAAAGTCATTGAACAAATTGAAGTCAGGCTGGGAAAAAATGTATCCTGAGGATCTAAATAAAATTTATTTTATCAGAGCAGAATATATCATCCTACAATTTGCCTATCTTAGGGTGGTTATATTATTAATAGTTTTTGGATGAAAAGTTAGGTCAAATATCACCGTCATTCTTCAGTACCATAATCTATAGAAAAAATGTCACTGTATTCTATAATAATGGATTTATCAATGAATTTCTACAGTAATGTATTCATCTTAACTGCAAACCTTACTACTATTTACTTAACATAATTTTAAACCAACTCACTTTCCTCTTAAAAATACATATATTTAAAAGGAAAATTATTTCCTTACTAAAATTAGAAAACTAATTCACTTGCATAAATAAAAGATGATTTAAGTAAGCACAATAAAAATAAATCTACATTTTTAAACTCTAAGGAGATAGTATTGCTAACCAGAAGACTTTAAGCCTAGGACCTGTTATTGTTTTTTGTTAAAATAAGAGAATATCAATATTAGAGAAATAGTAAAATCTGGTGCAGTGGAATGAAAAGATGAAAAAGGAAATAATCTATGAAAGCCACTGTTATTTAATGTTATATTCATGTACCACCCAAAACTATTTCTACGCCACATCTACCTAGCAATCTAGTGGTGGTCCTGGTTGGTTGGTTTCTCTTCTTCCACTAATCAGTAACTCCAGGGCCAACTCCTATCAACTAGTGGCAACTTTAGGCCCAGGTACTTCCCTTCTTGTATTGTATTTCAGTAGAGTTCTCTTTATCCAACTGGAAGATGATGCTGGAAAAGCCACACCCACTTCCTAAAAATCCTGGAAAAGAAATACCCACTTCTGTTCATATTCCATTGTTGAAAATTAATAATATGGCCGTTCCCAGATGCAAGAGGAGCTGGGACCCATCTGGACTCTCATTTTCTAGGACAAAGCTCTATCCCATGGAAGAGGGGCAGATTTGGTGGAAGAGAGCTCTCTAGGCCACAACCCAAGCTAACCCAGGCATTCTTTTTTTTTTTTTTTAAGATTTTATTTTATTTATTTGACAGACAGAGATCACAAGTAGGCAGAGGCAGGCAGAGAGAAAGGGGGAAGCAGGCTCCCCGCTGAGCAGAGAGCCCTACACGGGGCTCGATCCCAGGACCCTGAGACCATGACCTGAGCCGAAGGCAGAGACTTAACCCACTGAGCCACCCAGGCGCTCCTAATCCAGGCATTCTTGTAAAGATAGACCATTAATTATGGCTAAAATGGCTAAAACATTTTTTTTTAAACTCATGGCCACAGAGACTTCTTTCAACATATATCTCTAAAGACAAGGGAAACAAAAGCAAAAAAGAACTTTTGGGACTCCATCAAGATAAAAAGCTTTTATACAGCCAAGGAAACAGTCGACAAAACCTAGAGGCAACCCACGGAACGGGAGAAGATATTTGCAAATGATATTATGGCTGAAACTTTTAAAGAATGTCACAGTACACATGCCTACTTGAAAATTGAACTTGAGGAAATAGATCTATTCAACGGGATACCACTTAAAACCAAATGGCCATTAAAAAAAAGAAAAAACAAACTAAATCAAGCATGTAGTTACAGATCCTTTGAGTTAAAAGAGACCCCAGAGAGCATCTACTTATCACATAAACTATTTCACCTAGAGCAAAGGCTCAAAACACCTTACCTTTGAGACCAACCTCCTCAGCCTTCACTCTCATGGAGGCAGGTCCCTCTCGCCTTTACCACCAACACCAAAAACCATCTTGTGGCTAAACTGAAGCAGAGAAAAATCAAAACACATAGGCTGCCTCATTCAGTGGTAAAACTATGAAAGTTCTCAGACACCACTGCTTCTAAATCAATATCAAAGCATTTCTAGGCTATCCATTATCCTCAGGAAATTGGTCTTGGTGAGGAGCTCTTCCAGTTAGTGGTATTTATCACTTCTACAACCAAAATTTGTTTTTAAAAATTAAAATGGTGCGTTCCCTGCTCAGTGGGGAATCCGTTTGTCCTTTTTCCTCTGCCCTCCCTCCCGCTCATGCTCTCTCTCTCAAATAAATAAAATATTTTTTAAAAAAATTAAAATAAGAGGAAATCTCTAAAATGTGTTATGTCCTTCATTCCCTTTGAAACAGAAAACCATGGAGCAGCAAGCAGTCTTTTGTTGATGACCTGGGGATTATCAAGAACATGCATGTAGGGGCACCTGGGTGGCTCAGTCAGTTGAACGTCTGCCTTTGGCTCAGGTCATGATCTCAGGGTCCTGAGATCAAGCCCTGCATCAGGCTCCACACTCAGCAGGGAGTCTGCTTTTCCCTCTGCCTGCTGCCCCTCCCCCCAATCTCTCTCTCAAATAAATAAAATCTTAAAAAAGAGAGAGAGAGAGAGAGAACATATATGTAATGCAGAATCTTTTGACCTTCGTGTCAAATGACGACAACTGTTGCGTTTGTGAATTCTTCTCTGGATCTTCTCATGTTAGACTCCCCAGTTGCTCCTCACTTCTCTCTTTCCTGCCTGGAGCAGCAACTTCCTTGCCTTGAGATTTGCTCCTTATCTGTTAAAAGTCTGAAAATAAAACAGCGAAATCGCTGAGAGCATTTTGACTCTTATTTCACATACAGCCTTAAAGAAAAGATTTGCCTTTGAGTCCAACCAGAATCCTTAGCGCATATCAAGTTCCCTCAAACTCAATTCACTCCTCTCTTTGTTCCACATAATCAAGCAATTGGACAACCGGGTTCTAAATAAATGATACAGTTAATCATATTCTCATCTATTAATTAGGAATGTTTCATTATCAAGTAACCCATGACCAGAGCAAATCGGCTCAAGCAAAGTAAAGAATGTATGGACTCAAACAGATGAAAAGTCCACCTTCAGGCATGTGCAGATCCAGCAGCTTAAATAATATTGTCAGAGCTCCATCTTTCCCCACCTTTGGTTCTACTTTTTGCCACATTCCCTTTGCTCTCAGGCAATGTTGGCCACCAGCATCTATGTGCTTATATTCTACCAGAAAAGCAACCCCAACAGAAACTAGGTACTTTGCTCCAGTAATTGAGCAAAAGTCTCAGTGCTGATTTCCATTGACCTGGATTGATTCACACAATCATGCCTGAACCAATCACAGTGACTTATTGGCCAGGCTTTGATCATGTGCACAACCCTGGAATTCAATCCTTCTGAAACTATGTGGACTGAGAATAGGGACAGTTAAGGTTAATTCCTTAAGATGAAATCAAGGAGTTGTTGCAGAAGAAGAAAAAACAGATAAATGCTGGACAGGCAAAAAACAAGAGATGTCCACGGAAGTTATTACAGGCCAATTAACTGAGGCTTCTAGAGGTTCAAATGCAAGGCAATTTTTGGATCATGGTTTGACTATACGATCATTCCTGTTCGTAACACTCCTGAAAGTTTTCTGTATGCAGGAAGATAAACTTGGCCCTGAAACTGTACAATATACCTCTAACATTAGGCCTTCCTAACTAGAACATATTTCTGTTTCCTGATTACAGCATGTTTCTATCATCACCCTTATAATAATTTTCACACTTTTTCTCTCACTTGAAGTAAAAATTCCAGTGTGAAATTTATCTCCTGTCTTCAATGTCATTATGTTAGCAGTTTTTCAGTCCTTGTAAGTCTTTCTGGAACACCATTTTCTCCTAAAACAGGAAGTATGAGAGCCAAAAATAATCTTTCCTGTTAGCCTAGTAGCTCTCCAGTAAGTGTTGCTGGAAGCTCTAGTAAAAAGCAGTATTAGCAGCCAGGGCACTCCAAGCTGGCATTGCACAGAAGGCATCTTTTAAATTCCTTTGGGTATCAATCTCCCAAGCAGATGTCCTCTGCCTTTGAGGAGATTGCATTTCCTCCAGAGAATAGGCGCGGCTCTACCCTTGGCATCGAGTAAGGGCTTCTCAGATGCGAAGGGGACACACAGAGTGGAGCGCCACTCAGGCCTGCCGCCAACACGCTCACATGGTGAGAACTGGCCACAC
Source organism: Martes martes (assembly GCF_963455335.1). Classification (NCBI taxonomy): domain Eukaryota; kingdom Metazoa; phylum Chordata; class Mammalia; order Carnivora; family Mustelidae; genus Martes; species Martes martes. The sequence goes on from NC_137890.1 coordinate 164,084,260, forward strand.
ACTCCCCCCCACACCCTGCCCACCCACCTCTATAAATCCTACTGTGGTGTAGGGGCCAGGAAATGGATCTGTTCTCTATTCAAAGGCCATGAAGCCAAGAACTCCCAAAGTTCTTGCGTCAGAACCACCATGCTCCAACTCCACTGGGCGTTTTTCCTTGACCTCTCCTGGAAAAGGGCCACAGCATATCTCGGAGTCATCCACCCCCCTGTGCTTCTAGAGAAAGAACACTGCACTTGCCCTAGGGACACCAGGGCTTGAAATGTGATCTTACCACTCGTTCAGCAGAGAAGTTGTTCCCATTCACCTCCACAGGATTCTTCACTCCCCTTTCTGACCACAGCCCCTACTTTCTTTTGGGGACTCCACCCCATCTCCTCACCACCATGCTTGTGGTCCAGACAAAGCTAAGCATCCAAGTCTTAAGTCAGTCAGTGCCCCTGAAGCTACCTGGCTACAGGGACTGGTTCAGGGACAGGCCCTTGTTCTAAGACAGTTGGGCATGTGCAAGTCAGATCAGTTTGCAAGAGCTACTCAATGAAACATGCTCTTTTCTGCTGGACTTGAGGCTGAGACAATGCCAAGGACCAGCTTGTCACAATTTGCCTGGGAATTTCCTAGCTTAAAAACTGTTAAGTCCCCTGCCCAGGGATTCCCCCTCAGTTCCAGGCAAACCAGGGCAGTTGTTCAGCCTAAACAGGTGTCAGGGATGCATGTGAGAGGTGGGGCTCCCTGCAGCCATATTGTTAGCACATGAAACCTGACAACAAAACCAGCACAAAGCAGAAGGAACTGAGAGACGGAGAGAAGTTAGATCCTGGGCACATCTGCAAACTCCTGGATCTACCCATGCCTGTAGCCAAAAGCCCCTACAATCTCTCATCCTTGTAAAAACCAATATATTCTCTGTTTGCTTAAATTGTAGGGACCTATTTAGCTAGAGCGCTTCCATCCGGTTAAACAAAAATTTGTTGTTTAAAACTTAAACTGTCCCTGCCCTCCTTCCCCCAGGGGACTTACTTAAAAACAAGTCCTGGAAACCAGTCCCAGGTAACAAAGCCCAAATATAAGGGTGGGTCAGGCCAGGTAGAGACATCTGATCAGTGGGGGGGTGCATACTGTCTCCCTAGTTACCAAGGAGTATGGGCCCCGCCCTTTGGGCACCTTTTGGGCGCCAATTCTGACCAAGGTGATAGGCTGGTTCAAATGTCTACTATAGGGTAAATTGTAATTCAATTGGTCACTTATGTGTGACCTAGCATGACTGTGCAGCTTTCTCTGTGTGTTACAATTTCATTGGCCACCTGTGTGTGGTCAGGCCCAACCGCATGGCCGTTTCCCTTAAAAGCTAGTCTGTGAAACAGAGAGAGGTCGCCCTTTCTGTAAGAGGCGCGGCCCCGAATGGTCGGTTTGATTCTTGATGCTTGGTGCGAAATAAAGCTTTGCTTGACCTTCGCTTTGTATCACTCTCGCTCCTTTAATCACAGACCCATTATTAGGGAACTCAACATTGGGGACCCAACAAAATGAGCTCAACTTTAATTTCCTGACACCTGTAACAAGAAGTCTACTCACTATGATATCAGTTGCATGATATCGCAGAAGTTGATTCACCTCACTAAGCCTCATTTCATTCATCTATAAAGTTGGAGTGCTGTTTTCTGAAGATCAAAGGAGACAAGTATCTGTCTCAATGCTCAGTATACAGTTCTCTTCCCTTCCTTTTTGTGAGCTAGAACATCATAAATCACAGGCAGTGCATGCTGGGAGGAAATAGAGACAGAGTTGTTCTGATGGCTCATTATACAAAGAGGGAAACTGAGACACAGATAAAAACTGAATCTGCAACTCATAGACTAATTTATGTGTCAAGGACAGCACCAGTATTCTTTACTGTAGTTGGAAATAAAATTGAAGGGATTTTCTTTAAAAAAAAAAAAAAAAAAAAAAAAACTGAATCAGCTAAAGTCCTTCTGCTAGTAACAAAGTCAGAACCAGAACCAGGGCCCCTGAATTCTGCCTAGTGCTATTTCCATCCCATCATGAACCCAACACTTCATTTTCTTTTCTGAGAACAGTCTGTTGATGCAAAGGAAAGGGCTAGTCTTTCACAGCCCCAGGAGCCTCCACTTGAAAGTGATGACATCAGGGGCAGTGCCAGGAGCCAGCCCAGAGCAAGGGCTGACCTGTCCAGTCTTCCTAACTGTGTATTAGTCCAGTGTCTTCACAGGTTATTACCAACAGGGCTCTTCTTCTGCCCCAGGGGCTCTTCCCCACGTGCCCCAACCACGAGAAGTCTCTCTCCTGAAATACAGACTTTAATGCAGGCATAGGGACCTATTCTTCAGCCAATCACTTAATAATGAAATGTATTAATAACCGTCTGGTCCTCACAAGATTCAGAAGTTCCTTCAGGTTGTTCCTTCTTAGGAAAGTAAAATTTATTCTCACAGCGAAGCCCCCAGCTGTGTTTGTGAATGCCTTTCCCAAAGCAAATGATACTAGAGGAGAAAACAATGAAGAAGGGAGACGGTAATAATTATTCACCGCTTGGATTTGGTAGGGGTGGGAAGAGGACAAGGAAGGCCCCTGTTGTCACCTGAGGGGACTGCTCTGTGCTCAGCTGGCCTGCTGTCTGCTGCAGTTCAGAGGCATGGCCAAGGGCGCCAAGGCAGAGGGAGGTGGAGCCCAGCTGGCTGCTTGCTGGGTGGTGATTTATCTGCCCTGTCCACAGCCTCCTCTCCTACTGCCTGGGCTGGTTTTACTCTAGGCTGACTTGAGATCATAAAAGGAATATTCTCCTTGACTGCCACATGTTAGGGAGGGAGACTGGGACAGAGTGGCCAAGTGATTTCCCCCCGGACTGCTGGGCTTGAGTCCAGCTGCTTCAGAAAATCTTGGAGGAATGTACAGTACTGAACTGAAGGAATTTTCCTCTCCATCAACTAACGGTAGAACCACTGTTTGTCCAGAGTCCGAAGAGGGTGCTTATCAAGTATCACAAGATTGTGTGTCTGGCACATAACAAATGTAAGTGTGAGGTGTGTGTGTGTGTGTGTGTGTGTAGGGTTTACAGATCAATTAAATCACATTTCTCAAAACTACAGGTTCTGAACCAATTGATTAGTAGACAAAAGAGTCGGGATCACAATTCCAGCTTTAACTTGGTCCAGTTGGATTAGAGTTGTTGGACTAAGCCTGGGACAGTGAGGAGCTCTCTTCTCCTTCCTGTCCTGTTCCCAGACGAGCCTCCTGACTCAGCGAGAGGCAGAACAGCTGGACACCTCCCTGCCTCACTCCCACCAGCTCCTGCCTCAGTGAACCTTCTACAAGAAGAGGAGGCCTATGGGCAGCCAGCTCTGAAAGAAAGAATCCATAAAGGCCTGAGCATAATGTGCCCTATGATTCCCTTTCCCATCCCACCAGTTAGATAGATCACCCCTAATTCCAAGGGGAGGAGATGTCACAAAAAGAAGTGCAGAAGTTTATGCATTGCTTTGTCAAAAGGTTTGAAGACATTGTCTTTGGAGTTCAGAAAGCAGACCCACCTTATAGGTAAAAAAGACGACCTCTTAATACAACTCTAGGTTCACCGAAAATAAACTCCCTAAAAAAACCCTCAAATGAACCCACCTTTTTCCAAGGTCTAAATGGCAGCAAAGGGCCAAACCACCACCACCTTATACTCTGCCATGCCTTCACTATGTTCCTTAACTTTCATGCATTCCGAATAAACAAACAAAAATTTGATTTGAAAAAATGGAAAGTTTAGCAGCTCTGTTTCAGAATACTGCCAGCCCAACCCAGGCACCAACCTTCAGAGGAGAAGCCAATTATGGGGACATTGAATTGTCACTTATATGAATTGTAGATTCATATAAGCCAATTATGGGGATGCCTTCTGTGCCACATACAGGGTCAGACCCATCAGAAATCTAAGGGTGCTTGATAAATCTCAGAAGCCCTCACTCCCATGCCCCTGAGGGAAACACCAGCAATATATTCATGTAGTGGTGGATTTTGTAAGGCTTGCAAAGGTAAGCTAATTTAACCCCAATTGGTCAATACCACTGCTTATTTCTACTTTGATGTGCTTTGTCACACTTCCTTCTATGTTGGGTGGTATTGGAGGAGCAGTGGGCATTTGGGAATCTGGCTAGGGAAAAACTGATTTAGAAATACATTGGCTTGGGGGCACTTGGGTGGCTCAGTCAGTTAAGGTACTGACTCTTGGTTTTGGCTCTAGACATGATCTTATGGGTCATGGGATCAAGCCCCACACTGGGCTCCAAGCTCAGAGAGGAGTTTGCTTGAGATTCTCTCCCTCTGCCCCTCCTTGCTGGAGCTTTCTCTCTTTCTGTCTCTCTGTCTCTCTCTCTCTCAAATAAATAAATAAATCTTAAAAAAATAAAAGGAAGAAATACATTGGTTTGACCTTAGCAATAATACATGTATATAGTTTGTAGTCAATTGTGTATAGTTATTAGAATAGAAATAACTCCCAGAAGTATTTTTAAATTTAGTTTTAATTGAAAATTTTATTGAGGTAATTATAGATTCACATACAGCTCTAAGAAATAATATAGAGGGCGCCTGGGTGGCTCAGTTGGTTAAGCAACTGCCTTCGGCTCAGGTCACAGTCCCGGAGTCCCGGGATCGAGTCCCGCATCGGGCTCCCAGCTCCATGGGGAGTCTGCTTCTCCCTCTGACCTTCTCGCCTCTCATGCTCTCTCTCACTGTCTCTCTCTCAAATAAATAAATAAAATCTTTAAAAAAAAAAAAAAAAAGAAAGAAATAATATAGAGATCCCTGTACATTTTGCAAGACAATGCTCTAATATCATTACCAGATACTAACTTTGATATAATTCACTTACCATATTCAGACTTCCCAGTTTTACTTGTATTCTCTCATGTGTGTGTATATATGTATGCGTGTGTATATATGTATGTGTATTAAGTTCTATCAACATTATCACCTGTGCAAGTCCATGTATCTGTTACCACAGTAAAGTTACTGAATAGTTCTAAAGCCACAAGGATTTTCCATGTGGTCCCACTATAGCCACACCTGCTTCTCTCCCCACTCCCCTAACCCCAAAGCAACCACTAATCGGTCCCTCATCTCTAAAATTTTGTCATTTCAGTGCACCTGGGTGGCTCTGTCAGTTAAGCGTCTGCCTTCAGCTCAGGTTGTGATCCCAGGGTCCTAGGACTGAACAACATATCAGACTCCCTGCTCAGTAGGGAGCCTGCTTCTCCTTCTCCCACTCCCTCTGCTTGTGTTCTCTCTTACTATCTCTCTCTCTTTCTCTCTCAAATAAATAAAATCTTTTAAAAAATAAAATAAAATAAAATTTTGTCATTTCAAAATGCTATACAAATGAGATCAGTAGTATACAATGTTTAGGATTGGGGTTTGTTTGGTTTTTGTTTTTTGTTTTTTTTTTTTTTTTGCTCAGCATAATTCCCTTGAGATCCATCCAAATCATTGCATGTGTCAATATTCCATTCTTTTTTGTTGCTCAGTACTGTTCCATGGTAGGGTAGCCCCACTGTTATTTGTGCACAACTGGCCTGTTGAAGGACATCGGGGCTGATTCCAGTTGCTATGAACACTTGTGTACAGGGTTTTGTGTAAATATATGCTTTCATTTCTCTGGGATAAGTGTGTGGGCAGGCAATTGCTGTGTTGTATGGTTTTCACTTATTTGCTTTTTCCAAAAACTCCCAAAATGTTTTCCACAGCAGCCGTACCATTTGACATTCTCATGAACAATGTGTGAGTGGCCAGTTCCCCTGCATCTTGAGCAGCATTTGTTGTCACTATTTTTTATTTTAGCCATTCTGATAGTGGAAGGGCCTAGCCCACTCTGGTCTTAATTTGCATTTCCCTAATGGCTAATGATGTTTTCATGTGCTTAATTATCGCAGGTAGATCCTCTTCAAACTAGATGTCTGTGCATGTTTTTGTTTCATTTTCCATTTGGATTTCTTGGTTTTCTTTTACTGTTGCATTTTGAGAGTTCCTTATCTAGTCTTGATACTAAAACTTCTTCCAGATATGTGGTTTGCAAATATAGTCTTTCAGTCTGTAATTTATCTTTTTATGCCCTTTGCATATGTTTTCATAGAGCAAGTTTTTAATTTTGATGAGTTTTTAATTTATCAACTATTCTTTTTATGGATTATTTTAGTCCACTTGAGCTGCTGTAACAAATTGTCACAGACTGGGTAGCTTATAAACAACAAAAATTCATTCCTCACAGTTCTGGAGTTTGGAAGTCCAAGGCAAAGGAGCCAGAATGATCATGTTCTGGTGAAATCCCATTTTCCAGTTCATAGTCAGCAACTTCTTCCTGTGTCCTCACATGGTGGAAGAGGCTAGGCCATTTGGGATCTCTTATAAAAGCTCTTTCCCCATTGAAGAGGGTTGTATGCTCATGGTCTAATCACACCCTAAGGCTTCACCTAATACCATTGCCTTTGGAGTTTACAATTTCAACATATGAATTTGGTGGGGAGGTGGAGAGACACAAGTGTTAAAACTATAGCATGGATTGAGCTTTCAGTGAAGACCAGGAATATTCTGAATACATATTCTGCCAGTTAATTCACTAAGAAGCATGATATGAACATACAATGTGACAGGACATAAGACAACACAAATGTGTCCCAAGCCACCAGCACTGGTAAGTGGGTATAAAAGAAAATGAGACTTGAAATATGGTGCCAGAAGCTAATCTTTAGAAAAATCTTATAGTCATCAGATGTGCAAAACTATAAATAGAAAGTTCAGTTTTCTATAATGTCCAGTTAAAATTAGCAAAAACTATTAAAAATAAAAGTAAAATCTGACTAACCATATGAGTGGAAAGATTAAATTTTCTTTCTATTATTCCTGCTTATCCTATCACAAAATTTTTGCAATATAAAGAGATCATTGGGTAGGAGAGGGATAGAGATGGTCAGAGTACCCATTTGGCTCAGAAGAGTAGTTACTTACCAACTAGTATGGAAGTATTTCAGTGTTTTCATTGGTATGAAATCCAGCTAAATGTAAGTTCTGTCCCTTGTATTTACACTTTGTTAGGGTAGCAGAAACTGGGCAAGGAAACAGAGACCTTCAACACCAGACAGTTCTTGAGAAAAGTAATAAACTTGCCCCTTGAAGTGTTAAACAGAAATTCATAGGGGAAAAATATCTCCCAATTTGAGGGTCAGTGGCCAGGAATAGATTACAATAAGAATATTATAAATCACTAATAGATATTAAACTAGCAGGTTTCAGCTATTTTTTTCTCCAAGACTCCTGTTTCAGGTATGCCTCCAAATAGCGATGAATTCCTGCTTGTATAGGCGCTTTCTAATTGCTGTCCATTCCACCCTCCAAGTCTTCAGAGAGAAAGCCAAAGGTGACGAAGCAGCTTGATTGAACAGTGCCTTTTAGTCATTCTTATAAGATATTTGCTATTATGGGACAAGACTGGTATTGTAACTAGTATGAACGCTCAAAGTTTCCTTTCAGTTCCTTACTTATCTTCAAACTTTTCTCTGCCCTAAAAATAAAAGTCTTTCACTTCATCCCATCTGATATGAAGAATTTTAGAGAGTAATTAAATTTAAAAAGGAACAAATTAATTTATAAAGCTCCCAAAACTACAAAGATATATTCACGAATATGTAAATGCTTTGTTAAACCCAGAGTTAAAGTGTGAAATCAGCAAGGTCATATATTACCCTTTCCGGTATTTATGAAAAAGGCCTCAGTAGGCAAATTAGCAATATAGACAAGATTTCAAGGGAAAAACTTTCATTTCAAAGTATTTCTAAGAGTTTTCAAACTTATAGTATAATCTAAGCTCTAGTCATACTTTGTCAAAACCTTTTATGAGAAGAGACCCAGAAAATGTTACTTTTGTTACTTTTTCTCCCTTTTAGTATGAGAACCTGAGAATAATAAAGCTACATTGAGAAAGTGGATGTGTCCAGGGAGACAAAGCCTGGACTTTGTAATCTAAGACACACATTCAAATCTGTATTCAAAAACCTATTTCTTTTTTCACCTTTTAATTTCTCAAACCCTCAGTTTTCTCATCTGTAAAATCAATACTTCATATCAGAATTATAAGAAGTCAAGGTTTATCAAGAACCCCAATATTTCCTTATGCAAATAATAATATTTTTAAGTAGTTCTAATCCAATTATACTATCTCAAGAATACTTCACTGTTCATATTATTTCATGTTATGTTAATTAAAAAGTTGTATTTTATGTAGTTAGCATATAACACATCATGATGATTTGGACAATTTCTCCTATTAAAACCTTGGAAAAGAATAAAATTTATTTGAGAAAGATTCTATTGAGATATTTTGGGTCCCAGTTAGCTACTTTAACTGCTCTCTTGAAAAGAATGTTCCAAATTTGATGTAAAAAGTAGTTCCCCTGATATCTATAAACACAGGAGCCCAGCCTATATTTTTTTTTTATGGAAGCAAAACTCCTGCCAATCTCTGTGACACTACAGAAAGTCTGAAAAACTCAGGCCAATATTGTTTCACAATATTTTTTTTTCCATTTCTTTATACAATCCAGTAGAGTTGCACAGAAGGAAATGAAATATAAAAGGTAATCCATCATAAAGATTTATATTTTAGTTTGAGAATGATGTCACCAAGATGGCCACAAAGTTTGTTCCTGACTTTGCTCCCCATAATAAGAAAAACTAACAACTATTCAAGAACAGGACACCACTGAGAAAATCCTAGAACATGGGAATAAGGCTGAAGCACCCACTGTACACAGAGGCCAAGAGAGACCACATGAGAAAGGTTAAGAGTCACAGCTACACGGTGAGTGCATTTGCCCCTCCCCCATGTCAGAGCTGTACCACAAGGAGAGGTCTTCCTGAAACTCTGATTCCTCCAGTGAAAAAGGGAATTGTTGTCCCAGGAGGACAACCAGTCCTTTTGCCCCCACCCAGCATTGTGGGTCACTTTGTAGGAGCCCCTACCCTGATCTTGCACCACAGGGATCTATGAGGCTCAACCACTAAAAGTCTGAGTGTGATGGAGAAGGGGACAGGGGCTTGCAAAAATCAGCACATAGATCTTGGCAGATTAATACCTACAGTATCCAAGTAGTAATACCAAACAGAAACTTGCTAATCTGCAGAACTAAATGGGGCATACTTTGACCCTGAACTTGGCAGAATATAGATCTGCCTGATTTTATTTTATCTTTTTCAAAGATTTTATTTATTTATTTATTTATTTATTTATTTATTTATTTTGAGAGAGAGAGAGCACAGGGAGGGACTGAGGAAGAGGAACAAGGAGACTCTCCACTGGGCATGGAACCCAATGTGGGGCTCAATTCCAGAACCCTGAGATCATGACCTGAGCCAAAGTTAGATGCTTACCTGATGGGGCTACCCAGGCCCCCCCTCCCTGATTGTAATTCTTAAATGAGTTTTGCTGACCCTAGAACGCATGTACCCACACCCAGGCAAGTAGCTGAATCATAACCCTACTTCACTGTACAGGATGCATTCCAGCTCCATCTGACCAGGAGGACTGGTGATGACTCTTGGGAGCTATAATGCCCAGTGGTACTCAAGTCAAGAAGTAGCAAGCAGAGCTAATCACCCCAGACCAAACTCAGTACCAGGCATACTTTCAAGGTATTAAAAGGAAATAATAGTCAACCAAGAATTCTATACCCCATGAAGCTGCCTTTCAGAAACAAGGGAAAGATAAAGAGTTCCAGAACAAATAAAAGCTGAGAGAGTTCATTACCAAGAGACCTGATTTACAATAAATGTTAAAGGGAACTCTTTGTGTGGAAGTAAAAGAATGCTAATTTACATCACAAAAACAAATAAAAATTGTATAAATCTCACTGGTAATAGTAAACATATAGTTATAGTTAGATTCTGCAATATGGTAATAGTGGTACATAATTCACTTATGGCTCTAGTTTGAAAGTTTAAAAACATATATATACTGTAGTAAAAATAACCATAACTATATAATCTGTTGTTAGTTACACAACATAAAAATACATGTAAATTGTAACCGCAATAATCTAAAATATGAGGAGGAGAAAATAAAAGTGTAAAGTGTATAAATTCTATTGAAGTCATCAGTTTAAAATAGGATGTTATAAGTTTAAGATATTTTACATAAGCCTCACGCTAACCACAAAAGAAAATACTGTAGTAATTACAAAAAAGAACATAATAAAGAAGTCAAAACATGCTGATTCCAAGATATCAAAACACATAAAAAAGACAGCAAGATAAGAAACAAGGAATAATGGATAAACAAAATAACCAGGAAACAACTAACAAAATCACAATTGTAAGTCCTCCTTTGTCAATAATTACTTTAAATGTAAATGGATTAAATTTTCTAATTAAAAGACACAGAATGACTAAATGGATTTTTAAAAAAGATCCAACAATATGCTGCCTACAAAAGACTCTTTTAGCCTTAAGACCCATATAGATTGAAAGTGAAGGGATGGAAAAAGACACTTCAAGCAAATGGTAACAACAAAAAAAGCAGTTTATCTACATTTATATCGGACAAAATAGACTTTAAACTAAAAATGGCAAAAAGAGACAACAGAAATCATTATATAATAATAAAGAGGTCAGTATATCAAGAAGATATAACAATTGTAAATATTCATCCACCCAACATTGGAGAACCTAAATATATAAAGCAAAAACTAACAAAACTAAAAGAAGAAACAGTAATACAACAATGTTGGGGACTTTATTATCCCAGTCTCAATGATGAATAGATCATCCAGAGAGAATTAATAAGGAAACAGCATTTCTGATCAATACTATAGACCAAATGGACTTAACAGAAATACACAGAACATTCTGTCTAGTGACAACAGAATACACATTCTTCTCAAGCACACATGAAATATTTTCTAGAACAAGCCATGTTACATCACAAAACGAGTCAACAAATTCATGAAGACTGAAATCATATCAAGGATCCTCTCTGACCCCAATGACATGAAACTAGAAATTAATAACAACAGGAAAATTGGAAATTTTACAATCCTCTCCTGAACAACCAATGAATCAAATTAAAAATGAAAGGGAAAATTTAAAAGTTTCTTGAGAGAAAAATGGAAACACAATACACCAGAATTTGTGGGATGCAGCAAGAACAGTTCTAAGGGGAATAAATAATAAATAACTATATTAAGAAGCAAAAAAGGTCCCAAATAAACAACCTATATTTACAGCCTAAGGAATTAGAAAAAGAAGAACAAATGGAGCCCAAAATCAGCAGGAGAAAAGAAATGATTAAAATTAGAGGAGAAATAAATTAAATAGAGAAAAGATAAATAGCAGAAAAAATGAACTAAGCCAAGAGTTGATTCCTTGAAAAGATAAACAAAATTAGCTAAAATAACCAAAGACAAAAGAGAAAGGAGACAAATCACAAACTTATAAATAAAAAAGGAGAGATTATAACTGTTATTACAGAAATTCAGGGATCATAAGAGACTACTATGCATGATTACATACAAACAAACTTGACAACCTAGAAAAAGTGAAAAATTCTTGGAAACATACAAGTTACTAAAACTGAACCAGAGAAAAATAGAAATCTGAAAAGACCAATTCCAAGTAAGAAGATTGATTCAGTAATCAAAAAATTCCTGACAAAGAAAACCCTAGGACCACATGGCTTCACTGATGAATTTTACCAAACATTAAAAGAAAAATAACATCAGGGGTGGCTGGGTGGCTCAGTGGGTTGAGTGTCCAACTCTTGGTTTCAGCTCAGATCATGATCTTAGTGTCGTGGGATCAAGCCCTACATCAGGCTCCACACTCAGGCTGAGTCTACTTGAGATTCTCTTCCTTTCCCTCTGCCTCTCCCCCTGATTGCACACTCTCTTTCTGTCCAAAATAAATTTTAAAAACTTAAAAAAAAAAATTAAAACTAGTCCTTCTCAAACTCTTCCCAAAAACCCAAAGAGGAAGGGAAACTCCTAAACTTATTTCATGAGGCCAGCATTATCCTGATACCAAAACTGGAAAAGGACATGACTAGAAAAGAAAACTACAGGCCAATGGGGTACCTTGGTGGCTCAGTTGGTTAAGCGACTGCCTTTGGCTCAAGTTATGATCCCAGAGTCTTGGGATCGAGTCCCACATCAGACTCCCAGCTCCATGGGGAGTCTGCTTCTCCCTCTGAACTTCTCCCCTCCCATGATCTCTCTCTCTCTCTCTCTCTCTCTCAAATAAATAAATAAAATCTTAAAGAAAGAAAGAAAGAAAACTACAGGCCAATATCCCTGATAAATAAAGATGCAAAAAATTATCAGTAAAATACTAGCAAACTGAATTCAGCAGCCCATTAAAAGTATCACTCACTGTAGTCAAGTGGTATTTATCCTTAAGATGTAAGAATTATTCAACATAAATGAAACAATCAATGTGCTCTATCACATTAACAAAGTGGAAGGAAAAAAAATCACAGAATCACCTCAAGAGATGCACTAAGAGCAGTTGACAAAATTCAACACCCATTCATGATAAAAACTCTTAACAAATTGGACACAGAAAGAATATATCTCAACTCAGTTAAAGCCATATATGACAAGACTATAGTTAACATCATACTCAATGATGAAAGAGTGGAAGTTTTTCCTTCAATATCAGAAGTAAGACAGTGGTGTCCACTGCCACCACTCCTATTCAGCATAATACTAGCAATACTAGCTAGAATAATCAGGCAAGAAAAAGAAATAAAAGGTATGAGAATTTGAAAGGAAGAAATAGAATTGTTTCTATCTTCAGATAACAAGATTTTATATATAGAAAAACCCAAAGAGTCAACCAAGACATTGTTAGATCTAATCAATGAATTCAATAAATTTGCAGGATACAAAATTAATGTACAAAAATCAATAGCATTTCTGTACACTAACAATGAATTTTCTGGGGGAAAAAAAGAAATTGATCGCAATTATAATAACATCAAAAACAAGAAAATACTTAGGAATAAATTTAACTAAGAAGGTTAACTAAGAAAGATCTATATTATGAAAACTACAAGACAGTGATGAACGAAATTGAAGAAGACATAAATAAATGGAAAGTTATCTTGTGTTCATGTAGTAAAAGAACTAAAATTGTTAAAACATCAGTACTACCAAAAACCATCTATAGATTCCATGCAATCCATATCAAGATTCCAATGGCATTTTTTACAGAAGTAGAACAAAAACCCCTAAAATTTATATAGATTCACAGAAGATACCAAGTAATCAAAGAAATCTTGAAAAAGAAAAACGAAGAAGAAGGCATCATACTTCCTAATTTCAAGCTATACTGTAAAATTATAGTCCTCACAAAGATATGGTACTGACATAAAAACAAATAGGTCATTGGAACAAAATCAAGAGTCTAGAAATAAACCCAAAAACATACTGTAAGCTAACATTTAACAAGAGAGCCAAGAATACTCAATGGAGAAAAGACAATCTCTTCAACAATTAGTCCTGGGTTAATTGGATATTCACATGCAAAAAATGAAAATGGGCCCATATCTTACACCACTCACAAAAATGAACTCAAAATGGATTAAAGACCTAAGTGTAGGACCTGAAACTGTGAAACTCCTAGAAGAAAACATTTGAATAAACGTCCTCAATATAGGTCTTGGTATTGAATTTTTGAATATGACACCTAAAGCACAAACAACAAAATAAAAAACAAACAAGTGGGACTGTACCAAGCTAAAAAGCTTCTGCACAGCAAAAGATACCATCAATAAAGTAAAAAAACAAAACAAACAAAAAAAAAAACTATGAAATAAGAAAAAAATCTTTGCAAACCATATATCTGATAAGGGGTAAATACCTAAAATATATAAAGAACTCATACAACTTAATAACAAAACAAAAAATCCAATTTTATAAATGAGCAAAGTACCCAAAAGACATTACTCAAAAAAAAAAAAAATATATATATATATATACACACACACAAAAGGCCAACAGGTACATGGAAAGATATTTAACATCACAAGTCATTAGGAAAATTAGCAAATTAAAACAAAAATGATATATCATATCACTCTTGTTATAATGGCTATCATAAAAAGACAAAAAATAACAAATGCTGGCATAGCAGTGGAAAAAGGGAAGTTTTGTACACTGTTGGTGGAATTATAAATTGGTACAGCCACATGGAAAATAGTGTGAAGGATCCCCCAAAATTTTAAAATAGAGCTATCATATGATCTGGCACTTCTACCTGGGAATATATACAAAGGAAACAAAATACTAACTCAAAAAGATATCTGCACCCCTATGTTCATAGAACATTGTTTGCAGTACCCAAGACATGGAAATAATCTAAATGTCTATCAATGGGTGAATGCATAAAGAAATTATGGTATGTATATATGCAATGGAATATTATTCAGCCATTAAAAATGAAGATACGCTGCCATTTGCAATAACATGGATGTGTCTTGAAGGCATTATGCTAAGAGAAATAAGTGAGATCTCACATACATGTGGACTCAACAAAAAATAAAACAGGGGTGACTGGGTGGCTCAGTCGGTTGAGCATCTGCCTTCAGCTAGGTCATAATCCCAGAGTCTTGGGATCTAGCCCCATGTCGGGTTCCCTGCTAAAAGGGATCCTGTTTCTCGCTCTCTTCCCTGCCTGGGCTCTATCTCTCCCTCTCTCTCTTTCTCTCAAATAAGTAAAATCTTAAAAAATATAAAACAGCTCATAAAAGGAAAGAGATTGGACTTGTAGTTACCAGATGCAGAGGGTAGATGGAGATGGATTTAGAGGAAGGTGGTCAAAGAGCACGAACTTCCAGTGACAAGATAAATAGGTTTGAGGTATATAATGTACAACATGATGACTATCACTAATACTACTGTATGATACATAGGAAAATTGTTAAGAGAATAAATCCCGAGAGTTCTCATTGTAAGAAGACGCTTTTTCCTTCTTTTCATTTTTCTTTCTTCTCTTGTCATTGTATCTGCATGAAAAGAGGGATATTGGCTGAACCTATTGTGGTAATCATTTCACAATATATGTAAATCAAACTGTCATGCTGTATGTCTTAAATTTATACAGTGGTGTATGTCAATTATTTCTCAATAAGATTGGGAAAATGTTTGCCAATTTAAAAAATTAATAATGAAAAAATGGGAAAAAAGATTTACATTAAAAATTTTGTTAGCCAATTTCAAGGACTTGGCTTATTTTTAACACTTTGAGCCTCTTTCAAAGACATACCAGAAACAGCCAAGGCATCCATGTAGCTGCCAGTTTCAAATCCTCACACAATGATAAGACAATGGAATTTTTAAATAAACCAAATGGTTTTTTTGCTGTTTTTGTGTGTGTCTGTGTGTGTATGCCAAGCATTTTTTCTGAGTCATGTGTTTAATGTGTTTAATGCAATTGACCAAGGTGGTTTGGGTTTTATCTTCACATTCTCTTAAGGACTGAATGGGAACTGGGTTTTGACAATTTGCCCAGCAGGATTTTTAGAGTGTGGTGTCCCCAGTGGGCAAACTGGCACTCAGCAGCCTAGTTAACATAATTCTGATATGCATGTCCCATGAGGCAGTCCTTCCAGTTAAGGGTGGAGTCAAAGAAGTCAGCAGACAAAAATCAAAGCCAGATGGAAAATCACAGACTCACCAACACTAATGTCTGTTTTCTCAAGAATGAAGAAGGTATAAGGGCACAAATAACTTAACTTTAATATGTCTCCTGAGGTGTACAACAGGTTCTACTTTAGGTGATTGGAATAGGGAGTCATTTAGGGTCACACTATCTTAGTTTCAGGAAGTTCAGCAGAAATGGCCCTTTATAAATTTTGAAACAAATCCCTTTCAGCAGTTCTAGTGAAAAAAACTCAGGAGTGTTATTGGGTGCCACAGTAGTCTTGAACTCAAATCCTATTGTCAATCAAAATAGCTGTGTCCTCCCAATTAACAAGTTTGAAACTATGAATTTATTCAGGGTCTAAGGACTTTTCTGAGGTAGGGCAGTGGTTCCAGACACCTCTTTTTTAGGTTCAAAGCTTTGGGCTCAGTGTAGTTAGACTGAGACCAACGGTAAGAAAATAAGACAACCAAATAGAAAATTTCCCAGGAGTAAGAAGGTGGAGTCTAGTTGAAGGACCTAGGTTCAACACTAGATCCCCAGTATTGGGAACATCTCGTGGCTGATGACATCATGGGACACTTCCCAGCTAGTCAATATGGTACCCTGAGTGTGTCCTCAGGGGAGAGTCAGCTTCAGACCTTCAGAGAACCTAAATAATGAGAAGAGTATATTTCCCAACCAATTATCATCCAAAATATGTCCCTACTTTTTATGTCATTCAAAAATATAATTATACTAAACTGTAAAATAAGGGTAAGAAAGTCCAAGAATGAAACCTAGCCCATAATGCCTACTTGACACTCCTATTGCAATATCAAATCTTTCAAAAGAACTTCTTACAGCAATTTTGGTGCCCAGTGGTAGTCTGAATTTATAGTTATCCAGCCCTGCCTTGAGGGAAGTGGTTAACTGTTTAGGAACTCAAAGATCTACAGTTTTGGAACTCTGGGTCTATTTTCACCTACAGAATCCAGAGCTAAACAGACACTTACTGATCAGGAATCCTCTCACTGCTGGTGTGTCTCATAAACAAAGTACTTCTTAGGTTCCTCAGGCTTGCACTGGGTCACCCCATTTCATGTTTCCAGCAACACCATAGAGACAGAGAGACCAGAGCTGTGGCAATATTCCAGGCATGACAAATGTAAGTGGAAGCTAGGGGAATGAGATGAAAAGAAGGCACTGAACAAAGAAATACCGTGAACAAAAAGTCAAAAGAAGTTTATGGCGAATTGGGGTTGTATGTGATGGGAGCAGTAAAAACAAGAGAGGGAAGGTTTCTCACTTGGATTACAAGGATGATGATAATGCAACCAATCAAGGTAGAAATTCTTTTTTTTTTTTTTAAGATTTTATTTATTTATTTGACAGAGAGAGATCACAAGTAGACAGAGAGGCAGGCAGAGAGAGAGGGGGGAGGTGGGGAAGCAGGCTCCCTGCTGAGCAGAGAGCCCGATGCGGGACTCGATCCCAGGACCCTGAGATCATGACCTGAGCCGAAGGCAGCGGCCTAACCCACTGAGCCACCCAGGTGCCCCAGAAATTCTAAGAGGAGAAGGAGTAGTTAGTTAAGGCAAGAGGATGAAGAGAGACATGGTGATTTGGGTGTGTGGCAGGTTGACTTTGCTGGCTCTTTCTTCCTACAGAGCTGGCCATCCCTGGAGGAGGAAGCATGGATGTGGATCTAAAGCTTATAAGAAGGAGGACTGCAGGGGCACTTGGGTGGCTCTCTTGTTAGGCATCTACCTTCAGCTCAGGTCATGATCCCAGGGTCCTGGGATCAAGCCCCATGTCGGGCTCCTTGTTCAGCCGGAAGCCTGCTTCTTCCTCCCCTCTCCCTCTCTCCCTGCTTGTGTTTCCTCTCTCATTCTCTCTCTCTCTCTCTCCAATAAATAAATAAATAAATAAAATATTATAAAGAAAGAGAGAGGGAGGGAGGAAGGAAGGAAGGAAGAAAAGAGGCCTAGGAGAACACCGTTAGTGTAAAAAGGAATTCAATGTAGTGGGAGCAATAACAGAAAGGTGGCCATGAGGAATAAGGAGGAGAAAAGATTAAAGCACAGATGAAGGAGCTAACCTGAGAGGAAAAGGAGAAATCCTTCTGAGAAGGAAGGGAAAGCAGAAAATACCAACTAATGTGACCGTATCTGAAGTAAGGAGGAATTGAAGAAGTTGACTTCAGGTAGCCTTGCCCTTCTCAGAAATTAGGATGTCCTTCCTGAACATGATAGGACAAGAAAGAAATGAAATGCTCAAAGAGAGCAAAACTGAAAATGCATGAGAACCCAATGGGGTTCAAAGTAAAATGGGGATTAAAAACCTAGGGATCATGAGAAGAGCAGCACCCATTGACAAAGGTCTCCAGAAGAAAAAGAAGCAGAGATCTATGGGAAAAGTTAGGTAGAAATATAACCAATTGCATATCTTCAGATTTATCTTCAAATATTTTGAATAAAAAAATCAGAAAAACTGACTGCAGACAGCCTAAAATTTGATAATTGTCTAAAGAATGGGTTCTTTTCATATTTCAAATTTGACAGATAGCCTTTCCTCAAATCACAAATAAATTGTGACCCGGACATTTCACCTAAGAAGAAAAACAGGGCCCCTAAATCAAACATAGACAAGAAAATAATTAGGTATTTTAAAAGTTCTGCTTACAAAAAAAAAAAAAAAAAAAAAAAAAAAAAGTTCTGCTTACATATGATCAGTTTTATTTTTTCCAGCTTTATTAAGACATAACTGACATATAACAATGAGTAAATTTAAGGTGTACAATGTGTTGATTTGGTACACATATACTGCAAAATAATTACCATTATAGTAGTAAACCATATTTTTACAACTCTAAAGGATAAGTTGGTCGTCAGAATGTGATGCTGTCTTTACTCTGTATTCTTTTCTTCCAAAAAAGTCAGTCTTACAGAAGGGGATTGCCAGAAACTAATCATGAACTCGAAATTTATGTTGTACTTCATGTCCACCTTTGGCTCTAGTTGCTCATAAAGATCCCTAGTCAGCCCTAACATCACAAATAAATGGGTGCAGCTTTTATCAGCTTTCTCGCCTGCAATGAGATGTTAAGAGTCCCAAGAAAATGCAGTTTGCCAAAAAGAATTGGATCTGCCAGAAAGGTGTGTCAGGTCAGGAAGTAAATTTCATCATGCCAACTTAGCAATACAAATTGTTCTGTCAATTATTGACGTCTCTCCTTTCTAAGCCAGTTTCATTTTAGGATACTGGCAGTTCTCCTCTCAAGGCAATATTTTATAGTTTTCATGACACAAAATTATTTTCAAGCACACTTCTTTCTTCTAACTCAGGGTACATAGCTAGGAATTTTATCTGTCTGGGTCCATTTCCCCATTGACAAAATACAAAGACATTAGGGAAGGTGGGCTGAACAGTATTAAAAGTTAATGTCCAAAAGACATCTCTTTGGTGAATGGATGACTACAGTTTCATGATCCATTTAGCATCTGTTTGACTTGTTCTTTACAACCAAGATGTCAGGTGATACTTCCATTTGCCTTGAGATCTACATAAGATCGAGTCAAAATCCCGATTCCAAACGCTGTGAAAGTCCAAACTCATCTTCCATAATTTCTGCAAACTCCTGGAGGAGCTGTTCGTCTCAGATCTTCTGACCCTAACTTGGCTTGCCCCGCTGATACATTATCTTGTCATTTCATAACTACCCCCATGGACCTAAATGTGAAACTCAATTCTTCCCTCCATTTCCCAATTTATAAAGGAAAGGGGGAGGGGAATGTTAACTTCACCACATATTTGAAAAGGATGCAAAGAATACAAACAGAAATATAAACAACCCAGTTAAAATCAAACATCCCCACTCTCAGCGGACTTAAACGTCAGGCTACCTGTGTATTGGGTGTTTCCAATGGCCACTTCACCCAGTCTCGCTCTGTTCTTCTGACAGCAGAACAATTTTTATTTTTTTGTTCTAAGCACTTGTTCTAAAGACAACAAAGTCTCCTTTGTTGTTCTGGCTCTATTTTACTGACCCCAGGCTCTTTCTCACCTGCTATCCCAAATGTCTTAGTGAAGTGTTATTATAAACAAAGACAGTTTACTCCCTAAGAAGAATTTAAGTGTCAACCGCTAAGAGAATATATTTTTCACACAATTTCTCCCAACACACACAACAGTAATAGCAATCATGCTGCTGAATTAAGAACTGTCATATTTCCATAGCTCCCACACACATTCCTAGAAGTTCTCATGGTCTGGTTCACAAAATGACACTGGCCAGAGCCTCAGCATCAAAGATGTAAGAGCCTTGAAAGTTCTAACAGGCCTGAAAAGTGTTGATGTTCCCCTCCACAGAAAGTACCAGTGGCCTTCAAGAGCACAGACCTTCCCAACTGGGAAAGACACAGTTCACACTTGTGCTGGGTGACCTTATAGGGAAAAAGTTGTAGAATGTTTACAAATTAAATATCATGTTTAAAGCCATTCAAATACTCTCTACAATTTAAGTGATATTAGAAAACGGTATGTATGGTTCTTTCTATTCATTTCTGAAGTCAGTAACTACTGTTCTGGTATGCTTAGGGGGTGGACAAAGTAATATCTCCTCCTGACCATCCCAGCAAATCATCCCATTTAACTTACTCATTTATCACCATTGATGAATTTAATTTGGGGAATGCATGAAAAATTTTTTATTTACCTTGTTTTTCATAATCTCTTCTACAAATAAAGACATCATACTGATTTTTGTTCTTGCTATTTGTTATCTGATATTATATGTCCCTAAATAGAACAGAATTGTTTTTTATTTTCTTAATTGTTTCTTCTTGACTTTTTAGTTAATAATTTATACTGGCTTTGGATGTCGATAATTAGCTCAAGTCTGGTCCTTTTTTGGTTTTCTTTCTTTTTTTAAGATTTTATCTATTTATTTGTCAGAAAGAAAAGGCACAAAAGCAGGGGGAGAGGCAGGCAGGGGGAGAAGCAGGCTCCCCACCCATCAAGGAGCCTGACACGGGACTCGATCCCAGGACCCTGGGATCACGACCTGAGCAGAAGGCAGACAGTTAACCAACTGAGTCACCAAGGTGTCCCTCAAATCTGGTTCTTGATAGAATTTCATTATAAGTATTTTCTAGACACAAAAATGATGTTTATTTCTAAAAACAAATAATGTTTAAACATAATTTAAATAAATATGTTCTAGAGGCTATTGTAGACATTTATGGCTTCAGAATATCAATTTTCAAGATATATTTGAACATACATAAGTATATGTAAAATCGATATATTGTGAAATTTTAGCCTATTAACTGTAGGATTAAATAAAAATTTATATTTCAAACTTGCTATTTTTCTTACATGGACTTAGTTTTTCAGTATTTTTCATGCAATCTTGTTTTTAATATTCTTAAAATTCAGTTGACCTAAAAACTTTTTTGAGAAACCAATTTTTCTGAAACCAAAGAAGGGTTATAATCCTCTTAAGTATCTTGCATTTAAGTAGATTTAAATTTTTCTGACATTTATTTTCTCATCATAACAGAAAAGATTTTGATTAAAGCCAGAAGGCCATCAGACTCACAGAACAAACAGACAAGTCCAAAAAAGATTTGAGGCCCTATTTAACCAATCTACCTAGGATTATCACTAATTTGAATTTGTGAGACCTGATTCTTCTTCTCCTCTACTTAAATGGCTTGTTTTCATGCTCAAGCTTTCAAGAAAAGTAATGGCGCCAAGTAACCTGAGCCTTGATTTTGCAAAAACATCCATCTCACAGAGAAAAGGATTTGAACATTTCTAAGTTTCTCCAAGTGCAAAGAAGGGAGCAAAGTCTTTTTATGAGATCAGGTACAATAGTACTAAACAGAGTACAAGAAGCTACTAGTTAGAGCATCTCACAATCAACAGCTAATCCCCAAATCCCCCACTGTACAGTACATCTCTCATTGGACCAGTCTGTTTGAAAACCCTCAGTATTGTGTTTGGAAAGTAATCCTAAGAGTAAACTCATCGATATGTCACATGACACGACAATAACTCTAATCTACAGCAGTATTAAATGTAAAGCATGTTGGGGCGCCTGGGTGGCTCAGTGGATTAAGCCGCTGCCTTCGGCTCGGGTCATGGTCTCAGGGTCCTGGGATCGAGCCCCGCATCGGGCTCTCTGCTCAGCGGGGAGCCTGCTTCCCCTTCTCTCTCTGCCTGCCTCTCTGCCTACTTGTGATCTCTCTATCTGTCAAATAAATAAATAAAATCTTTAAAAAAAAAAAAAAAAAAAAATAAATGTAAAGCATGTCATTACAGAATGATGGTTTTATGGGTGTTGGTAGGCTGGGGGCACAGGACATAAGAGTTTGAGACAGAACAGAAGTTTTAAGTGAATTAGGAAGCCACAGAAGTGCTCACGATGTCATTCAGGAGCCTTCTACCCAACAGAAAAGTCACGTTCGACATAGCACAGGCAATGACTAAAGAGAAATAGAACAATGTCATCCTTACACCCCATCATTTGAGAACGTTCAGTAGGCTGGTTCTATACATAAAGTGGTGATAATAGCAATAGTGCCTTATGTGGATCTTCTAAGGATTGGACGAGGGGATGTCTAGCAAGGGCCTGCGACACAGTAAATATAAAAGAAGGAGGTAGTGGGAAGAAGAGCGTGAGGGTTGGGAGCAGAAGAAAGAGAAGAGTTGGATATAGTTAAAATTATTATCTGGGTGTGTGGAATGTTCTGCAAATGGTGTTGTGGGAATATGCATTGCTCTGTAGCATGGGTAATGATTTAGACTGTGAGCTTCTCTGCTAAACTGGGCAGAAATAACTGCCTCTTTGCAGGGTGCCTGCTCAGAAGGTGGGACTGAACAGGTGGCAAATGACAGCCCAAACATACTTGCAAAGCCCAGCAACTCACAGCCATCCCACCAGCATTGCTAGAAGATCTCATTCCCTGGGCACTGGCTGCCCCACTTGCTCCTTCTGTCAACCTAGGAGATGGGCTCCAATGAGACACTTCTGCAAATGTCAGCTCTGCCTCTTTAAACTTGCCTGGCCTTTTTAAGTCCCTGGATAACTGCCACTTTATCCATGAGAGAACTGAAGTAAAATTTATCTTCCAATAATTCTAGAAGAGGTTGGGAGAGGTTTCTGGCTAATTGTAGTGCTCAGTGACTCCTGTTAATGGTGACTTTCCTGTCAGACATGCTGTGAGTAACGGGACATGCAACGTTCCTATCATTACCCAGTCTCAGCACGTCCACGGACAGTGCTGAGAGGTCGCTCAGCTTTCAGCCATCTGCCCTTCCCTTCCCAATATCCACTTTGCAGACATGGAGGTGAGACCTCCAGCTTTTCCAAGCTTGATCTCTCAAGGATGATGGTTGAGGGCAAATCCTCATGGCAGCAGTGGGGTCTAGATTCAAATAGCCTCTCCATTGCTTATGAGTTGAGTGGCTTTGGGCAGTGTTGTAAACTGAATTCTTATTCAGAAGTCCTAGCCACCAATGTGGCTAGATAGGGTCTTTAAAGAGGTAAATATGGTTAAATGAGATCAAAAGAATGAGATCCTAATCCAATATGATTGATATCCTGATAAGAGGGAGATAGCAGGGATGCAGTTACACGGAGAAATGGCCATGTGAGGACATAGAAGGTGGCTGTCTGGAAACCAATAAGAGAGGTCTCGGAAGAAATCAAACCTGCCACACCATGGAGGTTCCAGCTTCCAGAACTATAAGAAAAGGTCATTTCTGTTGTTGAAACCACCCAGTCTGTGGCATTGTGCTCTGGCTGCCTGAGCAGTCCAATTCAGGCGGGTTCTTTTATCTCAGCCCTAGGTCCCCTCTGCAAATGGAGATCATCATAGACCCTACCCCAAAAGACTAGTGTGTGGACTGAACGAGATGATACCTATAAAATGTTGGGCAGCATCTGGGACAAAAAATAAAAATAAGGGCTCCACACATGTGAGGTATTAATTCTAGTAATTTAACTCATCAATTTAAAATATGCATAATACAAAAGCCAGAGAAGTTAAATCACAGCTCAAAAGCTGTTAGTCATTTGACAAGCCTGATTTGGGGGGCCAGAATCTCCAGGGTCAGGATTTAAGAGAATGGGCTTAATGACTATGTACTCATTATCTAATACTACCTAGCTCATCCTCCTTCCAGCAGCTGCCTGCATTCCTCATTCCTAACAGTACTGTAGGGTAATGGTTAGGAACACAGGGTCATGGCCTACACTGAGTTCAGACCAAAGGCCAGACACTGCTCTAATTGCTGGGGATTCAGAGGTGAATGAGGCAGACAAGGTCCAGCTGTCATGGGGGCAAAGGCTCCACCAGGAGGAGGCAGAAGTTGACTAGAAATACATAAGCATGATAATTTCAAAAAGAGAGATAACTAAGTGCCCTGCTGGTGGTAAAAGGGAATGCCCCTCCAAGGGAAAGACACTCCAGCTGAGACCCAAATAGTAAGAAAGAGACAGGCATGACACGATCTAGGGGAAGGGCATTCAGGCTCAAAGAACAGGATATACCAAGGCCCTGAGGCAGAATTAAACCAAGACACCTGAGGAATGATAAGAAGTCATGATGGCTAGTTTGTCTCTAACACAACCTGTTGCTATTGTTCTACTCAAAATCCAAGCTTACTTTTAGATTAGTCATTATTCTTCTTTTAGATTCTGTCATTATTACGACAGAAAAGAAAAAGAATCTGTGTATTCTTTTCCAACTTAACTGAAACCCAAAATGAGGGCTGATTTCAAAGAGAAAAATCAAAAGGCAATTCAAAGGGAATGTGGTGGCAGAGGTGAGGTGAGCAGAGGCAGAAGCTGTGAAGACACACTTAGTGCATCAGAGCTGGGGAGGACCTTGGAGACAATCTGCCTCATTTTAAGGATGAAGAAACCAAGACCAAGAGCATGCAAGGGCTTGACTACAGGCCCACAGTAAGACAGTGGCAGAACCAGGACCACAACGCAGGCCCTCGACTCTGAACCCACACAAGATACTCCATTATATACGTGCATATATAATATATATCAGCTATTCTTATTTTAACTTATTAGAAATTCCTAATCTCTTCCAATTAGAGATAAAGCAAACCATCTCTTAGGCAATCAGAACTTCTGACAAAGGCCATTGGAACCCAACATCCTGACAGCTCTCCAACACACAGCTGGGCTGGGGCTATTGCCTCCTATGATGCCTGGTTACTTTTTAACATGCATGGCCCATGAGTGCCCACCAGAAACAAGGTAAAGAGCTGTCTACGAAAAAAAAAAAAAAAATGACAATAAAGGGTATGGGTAGTCCTGAGGCCAAAGGCTCTCTGCAGACTCTGATTCCAAAAGTTGGACCATTATAGTTCCCAGCAGGAAATAAAGATCCAGATTATAAGTAGTTTTAGATTCATACTTTAAAAATCCTCAAGAACCATGCTGTTTCCACAGCTCTATTTTACATGCTTATTTTATGAGTCTTTTGATGGAAATCTAAACCTTGAACATTCTTCCACAAACCATTAATCTTTAAAATATAATTCAAGGAAAGGCTGTGTGGCAATCAAATGATAGTATCCAGAATTGATGAAAAACAAAGGAAGCCTTGGGTTTTTAGAAGAAGTGCCTGCAGGCTGGGGCCCTAGGAACAAGCTCCTTCTGTCACCATGGCAACACGCTGAGGCAGTACAGCATCCTCAGCACTTCCCTTCATTTCTCCTCTGAAACTGTAGATCATTTAATGTTCCTTAGGACAGCATAAAAGAAAGAAATTAGGGAGGAAAGGAAGGAAGGAAATTTTAAAGGTATGTATCATTTCCTGGAAGTCTAGATACATCATGGAAATTTATGGTTCTCTAAAAAAATTCCATTTCTTTGTCCTCTTTTGTAGATTCTCTCCCAGGTGAAAAAGTCAATTACTCTTCCCACACTTGCTTGAACTTAGACCTAATGCATTAATATCAGCTTGGCAATACCTACTTGTTGAGTGTATGTTATTTGCAGAGCGCTGTGTGGAAGCATAAAAGATAGAGAAAATACATTATGCCAAGATTCAAGGTGAATGCAATCTAATTGAGAAATAAAATAGGGGCGCCTGGGTGGCTCAGTGGGTTAAGGCCTCTGCCTTCGGCTGGGGTCATGGTCCCGGGGTCCTGGGATCGAACCCTGTGTCGGGCTCTCTGCTCAGTGGGGAGTCTGCTTCCTCCTCTCTCTCTGCCTGCCTCTCTGCCTACTTGTGATCTCTATCTGTCAAGTAGGTGAATAAAATCTTTAAAAAAAAAAAAAAAGAAATAAAATAAACATTCTTAAAATTATTTAAGAATATTCTTGTGCTAGATGGTCTCCAAAGATGGTTCCATCATTGTCCTCACTTTCTACATCCATGCTACTCCACTCTTTGAGAAGTGGAGTCCATTTCCCTTCCCCTTCTAACTGGGATAGTTTTGTGACTTGCTTTTGACCCAGATGGTAGAAGGGCCACTTTAAGAACACCAGAAAATCTATATCAAGAGGCATGAATAAAAGTCTCAACCAACTGGTAAGAGTCTGAAAGTCAAGCCAAGGATTTTTAGATGAGACTTTGCCCAACTGTGATTTGCCATCTATTTTGAGGCATGACACTGGTGTTCTACCTTCTACCCATTGGTATTTTGAAGTAGTGTTTCTCAAAATTTCCTGCACATTATAGCAGCAACTCAGAACTGTTAGAACTGTCAATATCCAGGGTACACACCAAACTTCTTACATCAAAATCTCTAGGAGTAGACCCAGGCATATTTTTAACCTTCCTAGATGGTTCCAATAATGTAGACAAGTTTAAGAACTAGTTTTAGACAGTTGCCCTTTTCCACTCTAGGCATAAATGACTCAAATAACAAAGATCCTTTGAACTGCTCAGCAATTCAAGAACACCTCTCCTAATAGGTTGCCATCTCAGAATGCCCAGAGTGGGGACTTTTACGTGTGACGGTGAACCTGAGCCTTGAGAATTTTTTATCTCACCTAAAAAGGGCATCTGTAAATGGCATAGTGGATGACTGATTATCCATTTTGATTATGCCTCATTATAATAGCAACACAATTCATGATAATCAGCCACATTTTATTTTTTAAAAGCATGGTGATGAAAATTAATCATGCTACGAGCAGGTTCCCAACACCTACCCCCTGAACAGAGTAGGCAAGAAAGCACAATATCCATTATAATCTCTCCTTAACTGACTTGACTTTCAAATAGAAACCAGTGAAGATAAAGAGAAAAGACAAAAATAAAAAGAGAGAGAGAAAGGATAAGAAGAACTCGGGATTTTGCAGCAGAGGAAGCAGTAGATAGACACACACACACATACACACACATGCAAAATCTGACTCCCACCATTCCTCTCTTAAAAGGCAAAGTGTTGGGGTGCCAGGGTGGGTCAGTCAGTTAAGTGTCTGACTCTTGATTTCAGTTTCGGTCATGATCTCAGAGTCATGAGATCGAGCCCTGTGCTGGGTTCTGTGCTGAGCATGGAACTTGCTTAAGATTCTCTCTGTCCCCCACTCCCTTTGCATCTCCCCCCCTGCTCATGCTCTCTAAATAATGAGTGAATGAAGGAAGGAATAAGTATAAAATTCTGAAAAAGCAAAAGTGTTTAGAAATAAGATCTTGGGGAATTAAATCAACATAGCTGACTATATACACCTACCTTCCTTTCCTCTTGCTTGGTTCCCATATGCAGAAAAGATTTTTTTTTAATAAAAAGGAAATCTTAATAGCAGTAGAATACAAAAAAGAATATCACTAGTAAATCAAAAACTTTGAGGAATTTATTAAAAAAGACAGGTGGTATAAGGCCAACAATAAAAATGTCCAAAGAAAATCAAATCCATGTGTAAGAGAATACGGCTCTGAATTGGTTCTACGAGTGCTCTAAATTCAGTCAATAGCTTTAAAGAGTTGGAGGAAGGCCAGACATCATTGGGGTAACTAACTGAATAACTACATGTAAAAATAGGCACTTACCATCCTTCATCCCATTTCCCTGAACATGTGATGAAACAGGAGGTAAGATGTATATGCACATAATAAATAAAAATTTAAAGCATAGCAAATATCTGTGAGCAATCATAATGGAATGAACAGGTAAAATTTCCCATATTAGAAGACAAAAATCCCAAGCTGAGATTACAAATATTTTTTTTCCGTTTACAAAAACACATCTGGGCTCTATAAAATAAAACCAAATATTAAAGAATGAAGAAAAAGAATAATATCAAAAGAGAACCAAATGTGGCAATATTAATATCAAATAAAATAAAATCAAAATAAAAAAACATTAAAAGGGGAAAATGTGAGCTCCAGCTTGTATTTATTTTTTAAAATATAATACACTAAGAAACCATAACACTAAGATAAAGGACCTTTATGCAATTACCACAATAGCTTCAGATTTCATGTCTTCAAACTGAAAATTTTTCTTAGTGAAACACTGAAAGTGCACATATAATTCGATCTGTGCACTAGGTTCCCACTGAGCCTAGGCAAGGTGGTTCTGAGGGACCCCTGAGAACACTGTCTGCCCTACCTGAAAATAAAAGAAAAAAATGACAACAGGAATCAGAGTGTTTTTCTAAATAGGGTTTTTATTTATATTTTTATTTAAAAAATTATATTTAATTTTTATTTACATAGAATTCAGAGTCCAAGAAGACTTTTTGTCAACTTCACATGATTTGGGGACTGTGTAAAAGCCTCACAGTCCCCAAATATGAAGTTGCTCAGTTCTGAATTTGGAGGAACTTTACACTGGTCTGCCCAGTGGCTGAACGGGCCACCTCAGAGAGAGTAAGCCCTCTCTTTCTTGAGAAATCTGAGCCAAGACTGGAGATCTTCCCACAGTGGAGGTAGAGAAAGGACATGTACATGAAATGAGTGATCAGCTAAACTATTTTATCCAGATATTTTGTTGTAAACTCACAAACCCATGAATCGTATCAATATAAACTGAATGACCACATCCAAGTTGGCAAGTAAAGCAGGGAAGAAGAGAGTATTCTCTTTCGGCTAACACATAGATTTGATTAGTCAACTTCTGGAGACAAGGGGAATCCAAGTTCTGTCTTCTAGTCCTCTGACATTAGCAAGATTGGTATGTCGAATTGCAGTGGCTTGAACTATATTTTGCAACCATTCACTCCCTTTGCATTGCACCCCCACAGGAAAGAGCATACCTCCCAGGCTTGATCATGTGACTTGCACTGACCAATAGAATGTGAGTGGACATGCCCTATCCAGCTAGGAGAAGATGCTTTACACATGACTGTGGTTTGGCTAGGCATCTTGTTCCTGCATCTCTTTCACAAAATGGTTGTCTTAGTTTGCTAAGATTTCTGTAACAAAGTACCACAAACTGAGTGTCTTAAACAGAAATACACTGTGTCACAGTTCTGGAGGCTGAAATTTAAGATCAAGGTGTCAGTAATGTTGTTTCCTTCTAAGGGTGATGAGGGAAGGATCTGCTCTGGTCTTTCTCTTTGACTTGTAGGTGCCATCTTCTCACTGTGTCTTTTCACATGGCATTCTCCCTAGTATATGTCTCCAAGTTTCCTTTTTTAAGGACACAAGTCACATGAGATTGAGGCCACCCTAATGATCTCATTTTAACTTGATTACCTCTGTAAAGAATATATTTCCAAATAAGGTCAAGTACTAAGAGTAAGGACTTAAACATGAATTTTGTGGGGATACAATTCAACCCATAACAAAGAGCATATCTCAGAGAGAAGCTGATAATTCATTATGGAAGGGAGAGGCCATGTGTAGCAGACCTGCTAGAGACCTGAGACCCTTATACTACATGAGCAAAAAATAGAGGTATATAGTCAGTCACTGAGATTTAGAGATTGTGTATTATGCAGCATAATTCACTAAAATCTGACAAAGGTTCTAATTTACTTGCAAATCTACTAGCAGCTAACTAGAAAATCCCTTGAAAACCAAAACATCTCACCCTGTAAGAAAAGGAACTCCATCAACCATTTTCAATGAGCAGTTGTATGGTATCAATAAATCTGGGCAGCTCAGAGGTGCATAAGACACAGAGATAAGGAGAGCACATGATCAGTGATGGGAACCCCCCAAAAGACTCCTGGCTGGAATAAGAAGAGCACTTGGGTACAAAGCCCTGCCCCTTCCATTTTTATGTTAGTGGGATTTCCAAAGAACAAACTGTTGAGATAATCATGGTGTTGTAAGGGGTTCTTATAAACAAGGCAGAGGAATTCATAAGTAAATGGCATCCAACATTCAAAGTACCAAGAGTAAAGGATATCCTGCTCTGGGTTTATTGAATATAACAATGCAGATGATGTCAAAAGAACATTGAGATCAGAACTCAAGTATTAACTTCAATGTCTACATGCATATAACAAAAAGTTTAAGAAAAGCTTTCTTACTCAATTATTTATTATCTTTTGGACTACATTTTTCTCTTTGAAATACAGAAAGTCTGCCTAAAATATTTTACTCTCCAGACAGATAGGTAACACGTTATAGAAAATTCTGTTCTGAACTCTTAGCCATGGACTTCAAAGAAAACATCTCAAAGCCATTACATGTTTTCCAGGCCCCTGATTTTATATATATATACTTCTCTCTACCTTGGATTTTCTTTCTGACATTTCATTGTAACCCCTGCTATAACCCTCCAATTATGTCTATTTCCAAGAACTTTTTCCCTAAGTCAAGGTAGGTTTCAGACAGTTTGAGTCAGCCCAGGGAAGGTGAAATCCAGGCCTAGTTTTGGTGGGCCTCAAGACATCTGAAGGATGTGTGTAATTCTCTGGTTGACTCACAAGGCCATATAAAGATCAGATGGTCAGACAGTCAACAGCATGTATATGGAATCAGACAGCCTCAGCTCCAATACTCATGGCCATGTACCTTGAGTGACTCCTTAACCTCTATAGACTTGACTATCCTCCTCTGTCAAATGGAGCCAATAATTGTACCTCATTCCCAGGGAAGTTCTAAAGATTAAGTGATCTAATACATACAATGCCCATGGAACGGTACCTGGCAAATTGTAAGGGCTCAGTGAAAATTCATTATTATTAAAGATGGCTTGGAAAACCTCTCCTGGAGAGAGAGCTAACAAGTTGGTCACCATTGGTGCAGACATGCTACTCAGTTTTGGTTTGGGAAGCCCTGGGAAATTTGGCAGCTTTTGCCAAAGGCATATCCAGTCTGCAACAGCTGTAGGGTTTACTCTTAGCCATGATAAGAAGAAAGTAAAGTTTGCTTTCTCTCCAGCACAACCCATTCACAGAAGGAAAGGGAAGAAATGTTCCTGTTCCAGTGTTGAGTATATCCTCACATTCATCTTATTCACAGTATTGACTGAGTTCTCACTGTGTACCAGACACAGTACAGGAGCTGGGGGTGCCTCAGTGACAAGAAATACAAGTTTTTACCATTTGGGAGCTTACATTCCAGTTGGGGAGAGACTTATAATAAATAAAACAAGTAAATTATTCTTAAAACTGTGAGTCACAAAGAATTATAGTGCCTAGGACCCTCCTGTAACTCTGCACCAGACTTTGTTTCTGACTAGATTCACGCTTCTCGTCTACCAAACACATTTCCTGGCCTATAGTATCTTATTGCCATTGATTGCCATACCCTTTAAGGCCTAAAGATGAAACAAGAGGATTCCTCTTTCAAAGAGAATATTTCTGGGCACTTGGGTGGCTCAGTCGGTTAAGCGTCTGCCTTCAGCTCAAGTCATGATCCCAGACTCCAGGGATAGAGTTCTGCACTGGGCTCCCTGCTCAGTGGGGAGTCTGCTTCTCCCTCTGCTTCTCCCTTCCCTCGACTCATGCTCGCTCTCTCTTCCTCTCTCTCTCAAAAATAAATAAATAAAATTTATAAAAAGAGAGAGGTGGTTTTTTGGGGGGTTTGTTGTTGTTGTTGTTGTTGTTGTTGTTGTTTGCCCTAGAACTACCTCATCTGTTAAATACTTACAGAGTTGGAGTCCACAGATTTTAGGTCTAGTCCCAGCTTGACCAGACTTAACTATATAACTCTGGCCATGTCACTAAAATATAAAACTTAGTCTGAGTTTTGCCCGTATAAAATAATGGAATTGGTCAATCAATGGTTTTCAAAGTGGTCCTGTGACACAACTATTTCATCATTCCCTTGGGACTTAGAAATGCAAGTTCTCAGACCCCACTCCAGAACTACTGAATCATACCGTCTGTGAGTGGGTCCCAGTAATATGAGTTTCAACAAGACATTTAGGCTTTTGCTTTAAAACAAAACAAAAACAAACAAACAAACAAAAACAAAAAAACAAAAAAGAATTGATCCCAATGCAAATACCAAAAGAAAATACTTCTTCTCTCAGCCAGGTCTCCTCCAGAAATTTTATAAGCAATACCCAACACTAAATACTCACTTTATAATCTAAAAATAATTTTTTTATAATTTACAGTCTTTCAAGTTTGGGCCTTTAAAAAATATTTTCTGCTTTTCTCTCTTAACACCCTCTTTGTGCTAAATTATAAATATGCTTGATTCTACTTCATAAGCTAATTAGTGATGGTGACTTCCAGCCTCTTTCCTGTAAATTCCTTCAAACCCTGAGTGCTTATTTTTCATGTGTCTGCGTATTAACAATGCTTGTTAACACAGAACCTCCTTCCCTTGGGGTCCTGCAGCATTTCACACAATGTGAAACAAATAGCCTGCACCCCCTTCCCCATAAGGAAGTGCAGCTGCCTTTAAAACAAGACATTAGCATAACTCGATAGGACAATACAACCACCACCACATGAGATGAATGAGGAGCAATATGAAAAAAAGGAACTCTAAGCAGATACTGTTATCCAGAGTTCCCTGGGGAATCCAAATAAGACACAGGTGTGGTACAGTTGCAACTCTTTTTGAGTATTAAAAATATGAATTTTAGGGGTGCCTGGGTGGCTCAGTGCGTTAAAGCTTCTGCATTCAGCTCAGGTCGTGATCTCAGGGTCCTGGGGTCGAGCCCCACTTCGGGCCCTTTGCTCAGCGGGGAGCCTGCTTCCCTTCCTCTCTCTCTGCCTCCCTCTTTGCCTACTTGTGATCTCTCTCTGTCAAATAAATAAATAAAATCTTTTAAAAATATATGAATTTTAAGTTTTAAACCAAAAATTTTATTCCCTTTCCACAGTCCCAGCACTTGGATGTCAATTCTTTATCTTTCCCAACAGTGTTCCCACTACCTCATTCCGAGTCATCATAACCCCATGTTTGGCCCATGCTATGCTCTTCTGAGTTGCCTTCTGTTTTTCCAGTGAAGACTTTACTAATTTTGCTCAGTGGGTGGAGGCATACACTGGTTCAGGAAAGACATTTTAGTATTTCAAAGACTCTTGAGGGTGGTCAACCAAGAGTGACTCAATGTGACAGATTAAGAGAAAATAGTGCCAAAGTCTCCATGCGCTTTCTCTTATAACTTTTCATTCTCGAAATAGAACTGAGTTTTCAAGAAATATTCAGATGGGATAACTTGGATATATGTCAGTCCAAGCTACCCTGTTTGAAGGCAATCTTATTCAGTTGTCTGGGGAAACATTTTTGTTTGTAAAGTGGATTAAGTTTCAAAGTAAGAACCCATTCATGTACAGCTATCTCATGGAAGCTATAAACATTTTTTTAGTTGTTTGTTT
This sequence comes from Martes martes, assembly GCF_963455335.1. Taxonomy (NCBI): domain Eukaryota; kingdom Metazoa; phylum Chordata; class Mammalia; order Carnivora; family Mustelidae; genus Martes; species Martes martes. The sequence goes on from NC_137890.1 coordinate 164,117,645, forward strand.
ACTTGTCCTTAAAGATGATTTAGCAAGGAAGAAGTTAGCTCACTTTAGGACCTAAAGTTTACTGTGGGTAGCTTGGCTTTATTTGCATAATGTTAATACTCTGCAGAACTCTCTGGTTCCCAAAGCAATAGAAAAATAAGATGTGCACAGACTAGCAGTAACTAGAATCAGGGACTGTGAACTTAATTATGAAAAGTAGTATCCTAGTAATTAATAAATGAGCTGTCTCAGAACATAGTCAGCAGTGGTGATCTCAAGGTCAACATCATGATCAATGAAACAGATTAGTATTTATGAAGAAATCACTTTCAATCACCATAATATATATTCTCATCTGAAAATTGGATGTGAGGATAGACTAACTGTTCCCAGAGATCCCTCCAGCCATAATATTCTAGTATTCCATGATTTCACAACATCTTTGAGGTAGAGCTGATTATCATCCAAAATGCCCTTGAAGATCTGTTAGCCTAGATGGTATATGGGTTTCCAAAGTAGAATCCAGAGGACCAATTCTAGGTCTACATACTCAGGGATTTGCTACAACTACAAATAATTACAGTTTTAACAGAAGTCTCAAAACCTTTATGAAATGTGCCACTAATGCATAAGCAATCAACAAGTACTGAAGAAACACAAGACGTTTATTAAAGAACAATAACATGGCTTGTAAAATCATTCATATAGCTCTGGTCTGTTAGAAAATGGTGGAAAAGACCTCATAAAAAAAGGGGGAGAAGGAGGCTTGAAAAGGAACAACTAATTGAAAATATCCAAGGGCAGACCAACTCCCTGGCAAAAACCACTTAATTCTGGGAAAAGTCAACCATAACACAAACACTACCTACCTTAATCAGTCTTTCGCAGCCTTAAATTCATTTTTTTTAATTTTTTTTAATTTTTTAAACTTTTATTTATTTTTTTGAGAGAGAGAACATGGGGTGGGGAGGGGCAGAGGGAGAGTCAGACTCCCCGCTGAGCAGGGAGCCCTAATGCAGGACTTGATCCCAGGACCCTGGAATCTTGACTTGAGCTGAAGGCAGACGATTAACCAACTGAGCCACCCAGGCTCCCCTAATAATCTCAGATACTCCTGTTACTTGTTCTTCCCTTTATCCTACTCCTTGAATTAGATACTTATGAAAACTTTGAAATATTATTAACCATTCCCCTTAACAGAAAACTATGTTTTATCAGATTAGCTGCTCACACATTCAGTAGGGCTCAAGGAGAGGAGAATACAAACAGGTAAATGTTAGAATGAAGAATTAATCTAAGTCTAGAGCTTCTAAAGTTTAGGAAAGATGGAGTGACATGGTGAGGAATCCTGAAATCCTAAAATAAAGGGAGAGAAGCAATGAGTTTAGGAGTAAGGAGAAAGAAAAGGAAACTAACTTTAGATGCCTAACTACTGTGTGCTAGGCACACTGCAATATATAATATCATATATTATATATGATATGATATATATTATATATGATATGATATATTATATGATCCAATATATCATATCATATATAATATATATCATATCATATATAACATATAATATTGTATATATTATATTATAATATTATATATTACAAAATATTATAATATTTTTATAATAGCTATGTTATTTTACAGCTAATAAAACTATAAACTCAAAGGAAATAATAAATTGTCCAAATTTATAGAGCTAACAAATGGCAAAATCAGGTTAAAAAGTCAGATCTCTGTGACTCCAGAGCCTGGGCATGTTTCTCTCTCCTCCGAGGCTTCCTAAAACTCAGAAACCTTATCTCTAGGACTTGTGTTCCCCAAGCACTTCATTATTTACTATGTGGGCCCTGAGGAAAAAAGGAATAGAAAAACCGAAAGACACATTTATCTCCTTCCTGATTTTGCTTTAAACCCGTGGTTTTCAAATTTTGTTTTTAACCATGAAAACTTGTCTTCAAAATATTCTTAAGCAAAACCCAATCCACCCACCATGGTAGCCCCAAGGCCTCTCCATGCAACCACGTGGGTGCTACATAGAAGCTTCAAAACCACTGTAGAAAACACAGAAACAAAAACTCCACATATATGTGTATATGAATGGTCACTAAGCACATGCATTACTCAACAGGAAAATGCATATTTTTCTTAAAGATTTTATTTATTTATTTTGAGAGAGAGATGGGGGGAGGTGGAGATAGCACAAGCAGGGAAAGGGCAGAGAGCGAGAGAGAAGCAGATTCCCCACTGAGCTGAGAGCCTGATGCAGGGCTCAGTCTCAGGACCCCAAGATCATGACTTGAGCCAAAGGCAGCCACTTAACAGACTGAAACACCCAGGCATCCCCAGGAAAATACATATTAAAACAACACTGTGTAACCACTACACACCTACTTGAAAAACTAAGATTTTAAAAACTAGGCTAACCAAGATACGGAGCAACTGGAACTCTTAAATATTGTTAATGGGAATACAAAACAGTAAGGCTACTTTGGAGAACAGTTTGGCATTTCCTTATAAAGTTAAAACGTACCATTACCACACACGATCCAGTAATTTCACTCCTAAGTATTTATCCAAGAGAAATGAAAATATGTGTCCACACCAAGAATCGTACATGAATATTCATAGCAGCTTTAATCATAGAGCCCGTAATTGGAAAACAGCCCAAATGTTCATGAACAAGTTAACAGGTAAAGAAATTACGGTATTCCATACAGCGAAATGTGAATCAGCAATGGAAAAGGGAAACTACTGACACACTCAACAACGTGAATGGATCTCAAAAACATGCTGGGTAATAGAAAGCAGACCCAAAGGAGTCTACTGTGATTGCATTTATATGAAATTCTGGAAAAGACAAATCTAATCTACAGTGATTGAAAGCAGATTAGTGGTTATGTAAGGTTGGGGTGTGGGATGAAGAAGGACTGTGGAGGAAGGACTGTTTGGGGCTGACAACAGTATTCTATATCTCAGATGCATGATGCTCTCATGGGTGCAGAAATTCATTGAAACTCAAGGAAGTGTACACTTAGACAATGTGTACATTTTACCTCAGTAAGGTTGGTTTGTTTAAAAATACCACTATAATGACCAATGAATTGTTGAGAAAGATCTGGGCACAATTACGTCATCACTCAGGTGACATTTTGGTCTTTCCTTCTCATTGAATTTTTTAATTTCTTCCAGTCTCTAACTCAGCTCTGCTCTCTTCTACAGCCCCATAAAAGATGGCAACTCCATCTGTCCTGCAAACTTTCAGCCGACTTCATTGCAAAAATACCCCAGGACCAAAGCCAGAGCTAATGAGCATCTTAGACCACTTGGAAGAAGAAAGGCTATTTTTTGGCTGAGAATAATTGAGCTTCACTTCAAATCAGAATCTAAGCTATTATTTTCTCTGTACTGAATCCAAATCACTCAAATTCCTGAAGTCTGTCCATGGTTATTGTCCACCTGATGCCAAAATTTTCTGATGAAAAGTGAAACATTCAGCCAGTTGTGTGAATTCTTTGTCCTGAAATCTAAAGGCTCAGCCATCTGGCAGGTTAGCAGAACAGCTGAACAGCCAACTGATGCTCTGCTGTAGATTGAGAAGCCATAGAATTGTGCAGATAAGATCTGCAAAAATCAAAATGCAAAGGCCCAATGCCAATGCCCCTCATTATTGATAAAGTGGGATCACAGCATTAAAATCATGGAAGTTTAGAATAAAAAGGAATCCTGTCCCACTGCCTCTGTTTACAGATAAAGAAATTGAGGCAACTCCCACCCATCCTTTAAAACCTTGATCAAATGCCATCTCCTCTAGGGAACTTTTCTCCACCTCGCCAGGCTGCTATCTACTCTGGCCGCCACAGCCTACTACCAACACTTACCCTGTCACATACAGTTTATCTGTTTATGCATCTGTCTCCTCCACTTTTACCATAAATTGCCTAAGAACGGGGCCATAAGCTCTGTATACTTAGAGTAATCTCAAAAAGTGATTATTAGAGGGGCGCCTGGGTGGCTCAGTGGGTTAAGCCTCTGCCTTCGGCTCAGGTCATGATCTCAGGGTCCTGGGATCGAGTCCCGCATCCGGCTCTCTGCTGGGCAGGGAGCCTGTTTCCTCCTCTGTTTCTGTCTGCCTCTCTGCCTACTTGTGATTTCTCTCTCTGTGTGTCAAATAAATCAAAATCTTTAAAAAAAAAAAAAAAGAGTGATTATTAGATGAACTTCAGTTGAGAATCTGAATAAAGCTGCTCTCCAAATAGATTCTTTCTCTATACCTGTGTTGAAATGCTGGTAGTGAAATTCAATAGAAATTCTAGACTTAAAATTAGTCCTACGCACTAAAATCTGAGGTGTTGTGTTCTTTGGACAAAGAGAATACTAATAAAGCAAACTGGAATAGGCCAGCACAGTTCTTGGTATAAAATACCAATATTATAATGTAGAGAAATTAAAATACAAAAATAAATACTAATTTTTAACTGACAGTTGTCAAACATTCCCTAGCAATCTTTGTTTTCAGATTTCATGCCATGGCCTATCATGACTTTCCATTTTCAAAAATTAGATTTACTTTAAAAAACTGAAAATATTCTTTAGACTTCAAATTATGCTCCTATAATGACAGTTTGATTAACAGTGTGAGGAACTAAAAGCATGTGAGTTACATTTCTTTCAATGAAAACATGCACTTTAAAATCCTGAAGAACTGAGCTTAGAGTGAATTTATATGAGGCACGTGTTCCCAAACTTTGGCCCAAAATATTTTCCCTCTCTGTTGCCTGTCACCATGGAGCTGGAGAAGATTCAGTAGATAAGGCAGAGTATGAACCTGACAAAATGAAATCCAATCAGGATGACTGGACTGGAAATTTCCATAAAAATGAGAAAGAAAAACAAAGGAATAGGTTGACTCTTTCCACCAAAGGCTTAATTTCAGTTGAATTTGTTCAGTAGCTAAGTCCTTTGGCAAACAAAATTAATGAAAATTCTTTTTTTAATTAAAAAAATATACATATAGAAGCATTTTCAAGGTAGCATCTAGTTGTTAGGTTCTTAATATTTCCAAGCCTGGAAGAAAAAGTGTCTTGTGTTTCTCTGACTCATTGAGAGTACTAGAATAAAGTCTTGAGCACAAGATCTTGTACACAAGACTCAAAAATGAATGCTGATTGACTTAATGAAAGAATTCATATTATTTTTTCCCTTTTTTCCAGCCACCTTTCTACATCTACACTAAGTGCTAAGAAACTATTTCCCACACAAAGTGTCTCTGCAACTCTGTTCAAGCCGCTCCTAGTCTCAGGCAAGCATCTCAGAGCCTGTCCTCTCTTCCCTCACGACCCACCTCGTCCTTGACCTCTCAGGCCTCAGTTGCTCCTCTTGACCACAGTCTTTATTCCCACCACAGGAAGCCCATCCTAGTGACCCACAACCTCAACTCAGGGCTTCATTTCACTTCCAGTTTGTATTACAATAGTACTGTCTTTCCTTTGTTGAAAGGGATGGAGAAGATATTCGAGATAATTAAGGTGCAAGAGGAGGTAAGATTTTAAAATAAATAAAGGAGGAGGTAGAATTTTAAAATAGCTTTCCCAACTGATTGTAAGTGTCCAAACTCATGAAGAAATGTCAGCTTTAGGTGGAACCGCATATGAATGCTCTTAAAACAGAGAAAAAAAATAATCACGTGATTTTAATATTGTGGGAAATGAGGCAAAACTATGTAATGTAGAGTGGGGAAAAAATACCTGTGTTTGCAGCTGACAGATGTGAGTTCAAATCCTAACTCGGCTGCTTATTGGTAATTGGAGTTTGGACACTTTCCAGAACTTCAGTCTCTCACATGTAAGAAGAATGTCATAAAGCCATTGAAGGACTGAATGAGATCGCTAACTGAAAAGAACTAGAGGCACATAATGAGCATTCAGGACACAACTGACCTACCATACATATAATTTAAGAAGCAAAAGAAATTACCATTAAAACTCTAAACCCTAAACTCTATGGCATCTCTGGTTGAGTTTAGGGGGTATGCCTCAAAAAAGCAATTTTATTTTCCTCCTTGGTAATGTGTTCTTGTCACAGTTATAATCAGGACAATGGCTGATATGTAGCATCTTCTACTTGGGGAGCACAGAAGGATACACAGAATTGTAATAGGGATTGCTTTTAGGGCAGAAAACAGTCACAACACAAAGAAATAACTCACCTATTCTATAGAGAAGTCCAGAATAGGCACGCTACATTTGTGGGAATTCTAGTGTGTGTACGTGTGTGTGTGTGTGTGAGAGAGAGAGAGAGAGAGAGAGAGAGACTGACCGAGAGAGAAAGAGAGTGGGGCTGGACAGAGGGCAACTATTCAAATTTGCCCAGGGACATGGAGGCCATGACTAAAGCACTCTGAGAAACCACAGAAGTTTAAATTTTAAGAACAATTAGAGAATTTTGTCTTACACTCTGATTTTAGAACTTAATTGCTGAAGTAAAATCGGACCCCACTTCCTATTAAAAATATGGATTCCAAGAGTAAAATACAAGCATTTGACATTCACACACCACTTTTAGATTTTTCCCTGATTTTTGTCTTTGTCTTAGTAGTATCCTTTATCTGAAGGCCAAAATTACATTTTATCTTTTTTAAATGAAATATAATGATATGCATTTACCCTTCTGATTTTCAACTAATCATTATTGGCACAAACCAAGGCCATTCATTAAATGACAAAGAGAAGGTCAAAATAGCTCGACTTTGCGGTTCTTGGTGCTACATGTTTTCTCCATTCTATACCATCTGCCTCGGGAAAGCCTCTTATCTATGTTGAAGATGCCCATATTGTGTGTTATTTTGCAGGAAGATCTATGCCTCTTCCTGGACCAAAAAACACGAAGAGGATTTTAAGCTGGTTATTGTTAATTTTGCCTTTTTTCATGGTGGAGGTCCATGACGTAACCATGAATCTTGTAGTACTACCCATGCTCCACCAGAAAAGCTTTTTCTCATTGTCACTCACTTACTCAGAAACCTGATTTTTTAAAGGGAATTTGATCACAAGCAATATACATAAATTACACAAACCAATCAATTTTCAAGCATCTAGAGAAATTGAATTCCTGAATAAAAATCACTTTGGAGAAATACAAAATTGAGGGCAATTCTAGTGGAAAGGTCATCCTATAATCTTTGGTGCTTCTTCATACAACCTGAAGAGAAAAATCACGGAAAGGCAGCGATTTGACAGAAAAATATTTGTGTTCTGTCTGTGGAGGAAAAGAGAAAGTGGTGTTTTACTTTTACTTCCCTGAGTCAGCCTGTAGCACATCTTTCAGCAACTTCTTCAAGCTGGTTTTGTACCATCCCTGGATGTCTTTAATGGAGATTCATTATTGTATAATGTATAGAACTATTGAATCTCTATGTCATACTCTTGAAAATAATATAATATTGTACGTCAACTATACTTTGATTAAAAGTAAATTATAAAATTTTAAAACATGGAGACTCATTATAAACCTGGGAAAACCTCAGCCCCTAGAGAGACACACCTAGAAAGGAACTCAGTCGGCCTACACTGCTAAAAGGAGTGAAAGTAGATTTGCAACCTACACTAAGTAGCAATCAATGGCAAGTGAAAGGGAAGGAGAGCTCTGAGTAGTTCCAACTCCTTGAATTGGCCACACTGTACTTTGCTTTTCACAGCCAAACTTCCTGAAAGTGTTAGTTTGTATGAGAGTGACCTATTCTTCAACATGCATTAACCTTTTACACCTGTGCTATCTCCTATCCCACCATCATACAAATTCCACATATTATAGATACTAATCATCTACATATCCTCAAAAGGAAGCTTCTGCCCCTCCACGTCCCTATGGTTGACCTTCTCCTCTTTCTGGAGAACCTCTGTTGGCTTGGCTACCGGGCATTCTGTCATCCTGATTTTACTTCTTGGACTGCTCCTGCTCTTTCTGCCTCTCCTCTTCCAATCCCAAGAAGTAGCTGCTCTCCAAAGGAATACTCTTTGCCCTCCTCTCTATTTTCACTCATCCTTGGCTATTTCAGCCATGCTCAAAGTTTCAAGTCCATGTGTTCGTGCACATGGCTCCCAAGTTTCTCTTTCTAGCCCCAACTTCTTTTTTTTTTTTTTTAAGATTTTATTTATTTATTTGTCAAAGAGAGAAAGAGCGAGCACAGGCAGACAGAGTGGCAGGGAGAGGACAGAGAGAGAAGCAGGCTCCCTGCCGAGCAAGGAGCCCCATATGGGACTCGATCCCAGAACGCTGGGATCATGACCCGAGCCAAAGACAGCCGCTTAACCAACTGAGCCACCCAGGCGTTCCGCTGGCCCCAACTTCTCTCAAAATTTTCCATACTGATTTTCCAAATGCTTTCTGGATATCATGTCAACACCTCCAACTCAAAACGCACAACGCAATAAATCATTTCCAGGACTCACCACTACCCATTTTTATCATTTGCCCTTCCACTCTCTCAGTTATGCAGATTCAAAACCTTAGAAACATTCTCCAACCCACTCTCTCTTTCATTTGCTAACCTTCAGCTGGTCATGAGAGTTGGTCAATTTCATCTCCTCAGCAAGCAGTGTCTCCATTGCACCTGCCATTGGCCTAGTCCAGGCACTTCTCTCCTGCCATAAGAAGTCCTATTTTCTTTACCTCCCTCTTCCATTTTCGTCATCTTCTATAGTGGGACAAGTCATAAGTACCATGATGACAAAGACTGTTTTTTGTTTTTTGTTTTATTTAAAAATATATATATATTTATTTATTTATTTATTTTCAGTGTAACAGTATTCATTGTTTTTTCACCACACCCAGTGCTCCATGCAATCTGTGCCCTCCCTAATACCCACCACCTGGTTCCCCCAACCTCCCATCCCCCGCCTCTTCAAAACCCTCAGATTGTTTTTCAGAGTCCATAGTCTCTCATGGTTCACCTCCCCTTCCAATTTCCCTCAACTCCCTTCTCCTCTCCATCTACCCTTGTCCTCTATATTATTTGTTATGCTCCACAAATAAGTGAAACCATATGATACTTGACTCTCTCTGTTTGACTTATTTCACTCAGCATAATCTCTTCCAGTCCTGTCTATGTTGCTACAAAAGTTGGGTATTCGTCCTTTCTGATGGAGGCATAATACTCCATAGTGTATATGGACCACATCTTCCTTATCCATTCATCCGTTGAAGGGCATCTTGGTTCTTTCCACAGTTTGGCGACCGTGGCCATTGCTGCTATAAACATTGGGGTACAGATGGCCCTTCTTTTCACTACATCTGTATCTTTGGGGTAAATACCCAGTAGTGCAATTGCAGGGTCATAGGGAAGCTCTATTTTTAACTTCTTGAGGAATCTCCACACTGTTCTCCAAAGTGGCTGTACCAGTTTGCATTCCCACCAACAGTGTAAGAGGGTTCCCCTTTCTCCACATCCTCTCCAACACACATTGTTTCCTGTCTTGCTAATTTTGGCCATTCTAACTGGTGTAAGGTGGTATCTCAATGTGGTTTTGATTTGAATCTCCCTGATGGCTAGTGATGATGAACATTTTTCCATGTGTCTGATAGCCATTTGTATGTCTTCATTGGAGAAGTGTCTGTTCATATCTTCTGTCCATTGGGCAGAAGATATGAACAGACAAAGACTGTTTTTATCATTGTGCCATCAGTGCCTAGTAGGTTCCATCTTAAATATTATTTTTTTATTTATGTAAGCACAGACCTGATCACATTATCTTTCCTTTTTCTCTGGTCTTCAGTGTTTTTCTGATTAAAGATATACTCTTTAGGATAAATAATGACCATGTTAATGGAAAGAGATCTCAGAGAATGCCTGGTGACCTAAAGAGAAAGAAGCTTGGGTTCCACCTGCATTTCTGACACCTATTAAATATATTAGGAGACAGATTTTGGAGAAAAGGTAATGTCTTTGGGTTTTGACCTTAGGAGTTTGAAATGCTTATGGGATGTTGGATAGAAATAACCACAGGCATTGGTGCCCATGAGAAAAGTCTAAGCTAGAGCTGAAAGATTGGGAGATAGAAAGGCAGTCCATCGAGCTGTTAGGCGTCTCACCTCTGGAGGCAGGTTGCCAGATTCCAATCCCACTTCTCCTGCTAATTAGCTAAGAGAATCTCTCAATGTTCTTAACTTCATGCCTCACTAGCCCTCATTTTTAAAAATGCTTTAGTGGTGCCTGGGAGACTCAGAAGTGTCCAACTCTTGGTTTCAGCTCAGATCATGATCTCTGGGTCTGGGATCGAGCCCTGCATCTGGCTCCACACTAAGCTTTGAGTCTGCTTGTCCCTCTCCCTCTGCTTCTACCCCCCCACACCCACACACCCTACTTGTGGGTGCTCTCTCTCTCTCAAATGACTAAATAAAATCTTTATAAATAAATAAAAATGGCTTTAAAACCCCTATCTCTTTATTTGTCATGAGACTTAAATATCATGAGAACAGTGCCTGGCACATAATAAGCACTAGATAGGCATTTGTTATAGTCATTTATATAATACTTAAAGATTTGGGGGTCAATGAGATGACCGAAAGAGAAAATTTAAAAAAAAAAAAAAGGGGGGGGAGAAAAGAACATGACAAAAGACTGTCCTGAGGGATTCTGGCCCAAACTAGGTACAAACTACAGAAATAATCATACATGACTCTGGCCTTCATGTGATTTATGATCCTACGGGGAAAGGGCATAACTTCTGTAGCTGAGACCTGAGGACAATGTAATGGGAGAACAAAAAGGAGAAAACTTTTTGAAAAAGAAAGAGGGTCTCTCTATCCAGGCACCACGTCCAGTTCTTGGGCAGACATTCTAGGTGAAGAAAGAAGAACCAGATCAGGGAGAAAGCATTCCATTCATGTCAGGCCTCAGAATATAAAAATAATGAACAGAGCTGGTTTCTTCATCATCTGAAACCCCAATCTGGAACTGAATCTCCAGCACTTACCTGAAAGGGTCCTAGCCCAGAACCTAGGAGCATCAGTCCTGGGAGCATTTTACACTGAGGGGGGCTGCCTGTGACCCAGTCTGTGGCTAGAGCTAGGCTGAAACATGTAGCCAAACAAACAAACAAACAAACACACACACAGAAGACCAAAGCCAGTAAGCTGCATACAGGACAAGTACGTTCAACTCTGTTTGAATATTTCCCTCCTCCTATTTATAGCTTCTTCCCCTTTATTAAAGTTTCCAGTGATGTCACACTGCACTGCTTTGGGGGAATGTGTATACTTCTGCCAGCTCAGATCCATCCCCCTACAAAGAGCAGTAAGTACCAGGGTTTGGCCAGGAAAAAAGAAGCTACCTCCTGGCACAGTTCATGGGGCCAGCAAGTAGAGGCACACAAGTGATCCAGAGCTGCTCTGGGAAGCTCAAGGTGAGAAGACCCCTAGGCCTTTTATTTTCATTAAGCCTTGGCAGAGACCACCATGGTTGTGCCCACCATGGGAATCCTGAAGCAAATGTCAGGTAATCTGAGTTGTGATCCCAGCTCTGCTCCTGTCTCCCTCTATGACATTGAACAAGTCACTTAGCCACTGGGCGCCTTGATTTCCTCATCATTAAACAGAAGAATTGGGTTGGATGGTGTAGGAGGGACCGTCCAACACCCTGTGTCTCTCTAATATTGTCACACCCTGTATAATCTGATGGGTGAGGCTCTGCTACAGAAGAAAAACCCCCAATTTCTCAATATTTACAATAGCTTATGTTCTTACTGCTTCACAGAAAGCCAGCTGCAGGTTCAGGCAACACTCCAGGACAACTGCCTGCCATGCAGTACAATTTCAGGCCAATTCAGGCTCCAACTATCATCTGTACCACCTAGAACATATTGTCTCACTAGTTACACATAAGTAAGGAGGGAACTGGAAATACCATACCTGGGCTTTTCACTGACTTGGTTGATATGTGACATATATCTTGTCCACTAAGTTTACATTGACCAGAATGAGTCATATCCCTGTCCCAGTGTTAGGGGAAGAGTAGTGGAAATTTCCATGTTCTCAGAAGGGGAGAAGAGCTGGATATTGCTGCATGCTAGTAATGTCAACACACCGTCCCCTATCAAGGACAAAGACTTTTTACTTTTCCAGCTGCTTCATATGCAGTTCTGACAGTGTTTTGAGGTCAGTAGAGAAGATATTACTATATTCATTTTACTAAGGAGGAGACCCAGAAAAGTTGAGCGAGCAACCAATGCAATGCCACAGAACTGCCTAATGTCCGGGATGGGACTAGATTCCAAGCCTCATGCTCTCTGCTTTCCAGTGGCTTAAAGAATACCAGATTTATATAAAATGACCTATATTGGAATCCCAATCACTCATAACATTGGTCAGCAATTACCTCCCCGCAGCCTCAACTTTCATATCTACATTAACAGTATCAGAAACTAGCTCAGAGTTTGCTTGAGAGGATTAAGACAGTCAAAGGGAAAGCACCTATCACAGAACAAGGCAAATATTAAGTAAGCAATACATTTTGTCCATTCAATTATACCACAGCATCCTCAAACTTTTGGAAGACATAAGCTATGTATTCTTACATCGAGAGCCCTGCCCTAATGTTATAAATAAATCAGAAACAGAGTTACTTTTTACTGGAAATCAACTATGGGGAGACTTTGACCCCTTTGGAGGCATGGCAGATGTTACTTTTTTCCCAGCACTTACTGTGAAGTACCTAGAAGAGGGTGGTAAGAGCTCAAAGCACAGGCTTGTAACAACTGGGTGATACATATGCTTGACATGTAATAAGTGCTTAATAAGTTTAATGCATTGTGGTTACTATTTCCTTTTTGTTGTTTTCATTCTTGTTTTGTTTTTGTTGTTTTTGTTCCTTTTGCAAAATGGAAGGAAGTGAAAGAGGAAAAGGAGGGAGGTTGGGGAAAGAGATGTTATGAATGGAATATTTTTATGCCTTCCCCCAAATTCACAAGTTGAAATCTGTTCCCCAGTGTGTTGGTATTTGGAGGTGGGGCCTTTGGGAGATGATTAGGTCATGAGGGTGGGGCCCTCATGAATGAGATTAGTGACCTTATAAGAAGAAGCCAAAGAGCTAGTGTCCTGTCTTTGTGCCATGTGAGGATACAAGAAGTCAGCCACCTGCACACCAAAGAAGGGTCCTCACCAGAACCCGATCATGTCGGAACCCTGATCACAGACTACCAGCCTCCAGAACTATGAGAAATAAATCTCTGTTGTTTATAAGCCACACAATCTATGATAGTTTTTTATGGCAGCTGGAACGGAGTAAGACCAGAGAGAACATGCCACTTACCAGCTCTGAATGGGGGATGGAAAACCCTTGAGGACAGGAAAGGCGATGGCAATTGATGTGAAAAATTCTTTAATCATGTTCCTTAGCAAGAAAATGCAAGGTGAGAAAATAAATTCCTAGAGCTGGGAGGACAAAATGCCTACCCTATACTGAATGAGGCAGGAGAGATGCAAAGAGAAGACAGAATTGTACAGGACGAAAGGACAATGTTCTCCTGGTATCCCCTCCTCCACACCATGCGTGGAGGCTGCCATGGCTCAAAGCTTGTTGTTGCCTGAGTCAAGGACCAGATTCCAATTTCATAAATTCCTCTAATGATCCACTGCCGTGGGGCCATGGGCTCTTCCTTCAAACAAGTGACCTTGACTGGTTATCTCCATGGTAACAGCTCACATCCCAAACTGTTTCTTCCTGTGTGGGAGGAAACATTTCAGAAACGGGGAAAGGCAAAATTGAACAGTGGTTTTTCTCTCTTATGACCCTTCTTCTTTGGCAAATCATATCCTCTTCCTGAACGTTGCAGTCTCCTGAGGAAACCATGCACAGAAGAGAAGGTTCAGCAACTTTAATTTGCAGATGTCCATCCAGGATACATTTTAAAAAGTAGGAGCCTGGAGATGCTTTCCTCTAGTTTCAGCAGCACTCAATATTTCACAGGTGGTTTCACCATTCTTGTCATTAGCAGCTCTCCCAACTAGCATGTCTTCCTCATGGTGAAAGAGAGAGACTGCAGATCAGAGAGGCTGGGTAATTTCTGCACAGCTGCGGAGCAACAGAGTCACAGAGCTCCCCTAGAAAGCCAGACAAAATAAGGCTGGGTCTCTACTGAAGGCCCATTTACACCCTGCCTTCCTGCGGTCCACCCCCTACCTGCACCACCATCCTGGTCAGTGAGCTGACATGTCTCCTTCCAGGCTTAGGCTCCACCTCCTGTCCCATACAGTCCCTGTGGTTTTCTCCAGCAGGATGCCTAGACTGGGCGTAAGGCAAATATAAGCTCTGTCTCTACCTGGAGTATCAGTTGCATTGTAAGCTCAATGTTCTGTCTGTTCCACAACGTCTATGATCAGAGCGACATTTTCAGGATGATAAATGACCCTTCTCCAGCTGAGCCCTGGATGTGCGTGCCTGATCACAAAACCCTCCAATTGCAGCCCTCAAATGTACCGTGGGGTCTACTCTCCAACCAGAATCATGAGCCAAGAACACTCTTTCCCTGGCCCAATTTCAGTCTTTCCCAGTAATCTGGATCCCATGGTTCTGTCCATGAAAGAAAGCTTTTCCTCTGCAGCATCCCCGCCTGACTCTGACGTACAAAGGTGTAATTAGAACAGCATGGAACAAGCAGGATGATCCATTTACCTCATCCCTAACATTTAAGTGCTTTAAAATATGTTTCTAATATCCTAGGTGCATGGGGCCAAATTCCCTTCTCAGATTTTCACATGCATGAGTAAATCCACACAGACTAAACCCCTTGGGCCTTAGGTTCTGCTTAGAAGTTCTTTTTTTTTTTTTAAAGAAAACAAATATTCCATTAAAACGACATAGTGTACTCTGCATATTTTTAGGACAATTAGAGTTTAGAATTCCCTCTTCTTCCGCCCCTAGTTTGAAAAAAAAAAAAATTGTTTTAACTCTTTCCTCCCCAAGAATGACATTAAGTCTGGATAAATCGAAAGGCCTTCTTGTCTTTTAAAATCATGTCCTCGTCTTACGTTGTCAAAATACCAACTGGTGACCTGGGCTCCCTGATGTGCTTTGGGAAGAATCCAGGCTCCACGGTACTTTTGCCAGATTAGGATTTTAGGGAGACAATTATTTGGGAACCTAATGGAAAACATTTACTTGATACTGAAAAGCTAAACTCACAGGAAACAGAAACAGAAAAGGTAAGGCCACTCTCTACCATCTGCTTGATTCAAAATGGGTCACTGGTTTCGGTCATTTTTCTTCAGCACTTCCGACTGCGTAAATGCAATCATAAAAGACAGACTGCTGCGGGCTGGCGGGACCTCTGCCTGGGGGACAGAGCGAAAGCAAGACTATAAGGGGGAGGAGCGAAAGGGTCACGTGACCAGGAGGGGCGGGAGCGCCACCGGTTCTCCGCCCCACGTGCTCCACTGTGGACAGAAGCTTTGCCGCCGCGCACACCGCAGCTCCCTGCCTGTTGGTCCTGCCTGTTGGTCTGTGCTGGTGTGGCCACTTGTGGGTAATATTTGCCTAGTCAAACCTCTTTGCCCCCCGTTGCCCTTGTCACTTTGCATGTTCAAATTCAAGGGCCCCACAGCCCCCAAATTTAAAATGAGAGGAGGATGTAAGACCCATCAGCAGCCTGGGTTTTTGTTTGTTTGTTCGTTCATTGCAAAACCTATCAAAGGATGGGAAAGCCCAGCCCCGCTTCCTCCATGACTCAGGCAGAAATAAGATACACCTTGCCTCGAGTGTGACCCAGGAAGATGACCCAGATCCAGAGACAGCTTGGGAAATGTCTGGGATGTCCTGGAAACTAGGAATCCTACTGCAGAATCAAAGAGAGAGCTCATAACTTCTTCAGGAAAACGTGTTTGTTTATTTAAATTAAAAAATAGTGTGAAAATTACAAACTGTTAAATACAGAAGACGATTTTATACAACTTAATAAGAATAAGAAGGAAGTATATACACCACTCTTTTAACAGGCGCAGATAGAATTGCACCAAACTTCAGGATTAAGCAATGGAAAATGTGACAACGCACATGTCCCTCGCAGTAAAGCTTCAGAATTCAAGTGATTCCAGGCAAGGGGCCAAACTGAACTTGGCTTCTTTCACCTCAAACAGCCCCCTTTGGAGTAAATCCACACTCTGAACTTTTAAAGTGAACGGAGGGCCCTTTTCCCCCAAACATAAATGTCCTCTAGCACTGCAGGAGGGCACTGATAAACCAGCTCCTCTACTGTTAACCCTTAGGGAAACAGTAGCGACTGCTATCTTCAATAGAGCAAAATCACGTTTAAAAAAAAATTTGTTTTGTTTTGTTTTGTGTTTACTAGAATTAAACTTGACCTTTCGATGTGCTTCTCTTCCTGCTTGCCTTTAAGGGCCTAACGGGTTTGCTGCAAAGTTACCGACTGCAGTACACAGAGACATTAGCCAGCATTCCTGAACATTTGCTTTTAGACCTCTGGTTTCTCAGCTGAAGTATTAACATTCTGCTACCCAGGGAACTTTGCAGAGTAAAATGTGGTGTCAGTCTCCCGGGTTCACTGCTGGGAAAATGACAGCATGAACTGGGTGGCGATTCGCCCTGAATCTCCCAGTTACATGTGTTCTGAGTTTCCAACTGCTCCTTTAAATAAGCAGATCCGTTCTCAGACTAACTGGCCAAGTGGGAAATATTTTGTCCAAGCTTCCTCACACCAGGCCATACAGGATTTATCACAGAGTCTTAAAATCCAAAGACATCCTCCCAGCCCCCTGGGGATCTAGATTCAGGAGTCTCATGAAGGCAGTAAGCCTCTTGACGACATGCCCAGGACCACACAGCAAATCAGTGTCAGGGCTCGGGATCAGAAAACAGAACCTGTACCCCTGCTTTGTACAACCTCCATCTGAGTATGCCCTTCGAGGTCTCCGCTACGTGATGAAATGCCATATCACGGAGGCCCACTGTATGTCAGCTCCCAGCTCAGAAAACTAGGCTGGGAAAAAAGTAGCAGCAGAGCTAAAGACTTGGCCTTATTCAACCCCACACCACCCCTTCTAGAAAGATCAGGAAGAGTCCCCTGCACAGCTCTTCAGATGCAGGTTCGATTTTGGGGAAGCCCTTCCAACCAAGAAAACATCATGCGGGCGTGCGACGCTGGATGGTCTGAGGTCAGAGTCCAAGGTCATAGGTTAGACAAAGGGTCAAAACAGCAGATTCTGTTTTCTAATCCCAGCCAGTATTAACAGGTTTAAAAGTTGCTTTTTTTTTTCTTACAGTATGCAAAAGAACCAGATTTGAATCTCTTTCTGCCATCAAAAGTCCTCCATCAGACATCCCCCTGTAACCCAAAAGACCTGCAAAGTAAGCTCCATAACCTGACGTGAGGTAAGGCCATAGGTACACCGTAGAGGTACTTACAGTCCAGATCTAGAACAAAGCTCTAGGCAAATTAGCAAATCAAAACCAGTCCCTCCACATGTCCTAGGCATTGGGCAGCCCTGGGAGTGGGCAGATGCCCCGAGGGTTACCCAGGACATTCAGCAAGAAAACAACAGCAAGCACAGAGACCTGCCAAATTCGGGAACTGGAACCCCAAGCCCCAGACCCCAAAGTCAAGGTGCACGCTGCCCATCTTTGGGGCTTTCCAGGGCCAGGTCTACACAGGCCCGGTCTACACAGGCCCGGCATGGATTCCTGGCTGCTGACTCCCACGGAGTCTTGTCCCCCTCCGCCCCCATGCAGGGGCTCGCCAATGGTCTCTTTAAAGTGGCAGCTGCCCTGCCAAAGTGAAACCAGACACGGAAAGTGTCCTTCCCCTCTCTAAGGGTGCTGGCTGACGGGGCCGCCTCCCGGGGCCCTGGGGGTGCTAGGAATTCTGATGAATGTTCTCTGAGGACCCTTCACTGCTTTCGTTGAGGAGCGTCTCTGAAGTCTCCCCCAACTCATCATCCGCCCCCTCCTCCTGGATGGTGAGGTGCACATCTGGGGAGGAGGACTCAGAGCTCACGCTGTCTCCTTCCATGGAGCAGAGGGTGCAGGACAGGGCGGGCGCCACACTCTCCTGCAGCATGTTCAGCATCATGGGCACCTGCACCGACCTCAGGCCCGACACCATGGGCAGTGGCTTCATGGCCTCCCCCCAGAGCCTCTCCTCATCTTTGTACAGCAGCAGGAGGCTGGACTTCTTCTCCCGCCTCTTAGATTTCATATAGCCCAGCATGATTCCGATCAAGAAAATGCCGTAGAAGGACATGACAACCAGAACGTAGAAGTATTCGTTGCCGTTGCCGCTCTCACTGCCGGGCACGTGGGACACCAGGTGGCCACTGGGGGCTTCGGTGCTGGGGTGCGTGCTGTTCAGAGGCTCCATCTTCAGCATTGAGGCGCCACGCACACGGCCAGGGTCTGTGGAGAAATCTGCAGGTTAGAACTTGCCCACGGGCCCGCGGTATAGGGAGGAGGCTGAGCACCAGTTTGTGGGATTGCCGCATCAAAAAACCTGACAATTGCACGGAGAAATCCTGGTAGGAAGGCGCACAGAATAGCCAACGGGGGTTAGCTGTGAGAGGCCGGAGTGAATGGAGGGAAGGGAGGGAGGCGCAGGGAGAAAGGCGACAAGGACTTTCCTTTTTTAGGGTATACATGTCCTCATATCTGCATTTCATAAAGCAAGCGTGTAAAAAGCATTGCTTTTGTCGTTTTAAAAGCCAAAGGGAAAAATCAGCCTAAGACAAGGGAGTTTAGAGAAAATAAATCACGTTTTAGTCACTGGGAAACTTTTTCTAACAGAGCAGAGAAAAAAAAAAGAAAGAAAGAAAAAAGAAAGAAAGCTTCTCCAACGTAAACCTATTTTTAATTCAAAACTGGATTTCCTGAGAACAGAGAAAGGGAAGGAAAACCTCATCTACTCACTGCACAGTATAGCCCTCTCTCAAATGTTTCTGAAGCCAAGTTGCATTGCTAACTTACCCAAGGCTGGCAAATTCTTCCAAAGTCCTGAGCTGCTAAGTGGCCAAGTCCAAGAGCGTCCTTCCTCTCTGCGGGGCTCCGTGCTCTGACAACTCTGCTGCTGCCCTTGGGATATATAGTCAAGAAATGCATCGTCACGTGTTCTGGGAGGAAGATTTACAACAGAGGTTGGTCGTGGCAGAGTGAACAGCACTGCGGTTCAATTCACTGAACTCCGCAGCTGTGCACAGAAAGAGACTGGGAATCGGAGTCCGCTCCTCACCGCCCCCCAGCCCCGAGCCAAAGTTTCCAGGTGGCCCTGAAAACGAGTGGAAAGAGGAGAAAAGAATGTGCCCTGTTGGAACTGTTATCCCAAAGTGCGCTCTCATTCAAAATGAGTTCGTGCTGCATCTCCCTCTCGGGGAATAACCATGATGCCTCTGCAGATTTTCAGACAGTCAAATACCATCGTCGGGATAAAAGACAGTTGGAAG
Organism: Martes martes; assembly: GCF_963455335.1. Classification (NCBI taxonomy): domain Eukaryota; kingdom Metazoa; phylum Chordata; class Mammalia; order Carnivora; family Mustelidae; genus Martes; species Martes martes. The sequence goes on from NC_137890.1 coordinate 164,137,061, forward strand.
CAAGTGCAGGATTTACTGTCAAGACACTCGCGCTTATGTTTCAGTTCTTCCACAAACCATGCAAATGTCATAAATCCTTACTGAACCTTTCTGCACCTCGGATGCCTGATCTGTAAACTTGCTGGGTGTGGGAGCTCTGACATGGAGAATCAGATGAGCTGTTTGAACTTCTGAATCCCTGTCAGCTTCATCATTCTAAGATTTAAGGCTGCCTGGTACAGGGGAGCCTTTTGAATACCTGTCCTCTGCATCAAGCTCATACATTTATTTTTTATAATTAAAATATATTTTCCATCGCTTCTCGGCCTTTTGGCTAAGATCAAGTGTAAAATATATTTTCCAGATTCTTTTCAGTCACCTGCATGAAGTGAAAATGGGTTACAACGCAAGACACGGTGAACAGGTTTTCTCCTGTTCGATGGCACAGTGCTTCTCCTTCGTAAGCGTCCCACGGAGACCATCCATACATCTCTTTGCTGTCTCTGGCGGGTCAGAGGAGGAGCAGAAATTCTTCTGGTGACCTGCTGAGCACAGTTCAAGCTTTTAAAACCTATGCAGACCTTGTGTTAAAATGGTCGCTGTGATCAAAATTGGAAAAGGGGATTGTGGACTTTGATGTCAGTCCATCCGCTCCCCGGGATGCTTATTCTGAGAGGCTATTATTCTAAGTTAAAGTAAACTGGGAGGGCGGCTCTGTTCCCAGTGGTCTGGTGGCCTAGGAATTGCAGCCAGACTGTCTTGGGGAATCGACTCTAGAGAAAACATTTCTCGTGGTTCTGGCGTCGTTCAGCTGAAGTGGGGGGCGAGCATGGCAACATCCCTCGATCCCATCTGGAATGTATAGAGCCCACGCACTGGGACCTTCATGGCGGCGACATGAACCCACCCAGGTTCGTGCCTGGCCCTAAGTCTGTCGGGATACCTGTGGAAGAAGCAGGCTAATGAGCACGGAATGCTCTTTCCCCACTGGTCTCCTCACCTGACGGCTGAGGCTGTGTTCACCCATAAGTCCCCGACTGGCTCAAGGTATAACTGTTGCGCACCCCAATGCCAAGTTCATCTGTACACTGGACCTTCGCTCACACCCATCAAGACATCCTCACAGTGCATCAATACTTGAAAAGCTCCACAGCTACCTTGACCAAAGTAGACTTGGCCTTATCAACTTGTATTTATCTTGAGTACCTGAAAACTTCCATCTTCCACTATGCCTACCATGGTTTGTGAGGTCATCAGAACAAGAGAGACCCGGGAGAGACAGGGAGGGACATGTCTGTTGATCGTGAACCCCATATTGTAGATTATGTATTTTGGGACATATGAGTTTAGTAATCACCCATCAATAGCCAAATACGGCAGACTGGAAATTTTGAGGAGGCAGACAGGAGATGGAGAAAAGGGAGAGCAGATTTAAGGAGCAAGGAAGCAGGGAAGCTGGTGCCAGGAAGACAAACTGAAGCCAAAGTTTCAAATAAGAGAAATCCCCAGAATCAAACCAACAGTCCCAAGACAGTAAAACCAATAAAAGACAGATGAAGACCAAGAACGCAGTCCAAAAGACAAAGCAATTCCAAGACATAGGAAGAGCAAAATCTTTCACAGGCCTAAGGGAGGGAACAGTCCAGATGAAACTCTGCTGGATGCCTGCTTGGTGTCTCTGCTTCTTCAAGGACTCCATGCTGACTCAATGCATCGATGTTTCTCCTACACATCAGTGAAATGATGCAAGGCACTTAGCGCCCGATCTGCCAGATGGATGTGCTCCATTGGTGCTTTTTGTTGTCATCTTCGAGAGTGCTTTGTTGCTAATAAGAACTTCAGGTTGCTTGATGCACATGTGCCTGACTCCAGATTTTTTGTATCGTTGCTCTTTCCTCTCCCACCAAGAATACAATTTAAGTTGTGGGGCTTGCAGCCTCATTACACACAGCTCTATCCTCTCTCCAGCTCTCACTCTTAACACTATCATGAGAATTATGAGAGTAAATAATGGCATAAATAGTGAGGGAGGAAAGAAGAGCCTCTACAAAGTGCACTTTATCAGGGAGAAGAGGGCGACACATGAGAATTATTAATTACATCTACTCTATGCCAGTGTTAAAAGACAACAATGTTAAAGAAGTAAATCCATCTTGCCCATATTTTCTCCTACTCTATGGCTTGCATTTCCGTTTTCTTAACAGTGTCTTTTGAAGAGCAAAACTTTCTTCTTATTGATGGAGACCAATGAATCAAAATTTTTTATGGTTTGTGGTTTTTTGTATCTTAAGAAATTTTTGTCTAACCCAAGGTCACAGAAATTTTCTCCTATCAATTTTGAGCTTTAGCTCTTACATTTAGGTCTATGATTCATGTCAAGTTAATTTTTGTATATAATGCAAGGCGCAAATCAAGACTTATTTTCTTGTTGCATCGTCCAACCGCTCCAACATTACGTATTGAAAAGACGATCCTTTGCCCATTGAGTTGTCTTGAAAACTTGATCAAAAATCAATTAACTGGGGGCACCTGGGTGGCTCAGTGGGTTAAGCCTCTGCCTTCGGCTCGGGTCATGATCTCAGGGTCCTGGGATCAAGCCCCACGTCGGGCTCTCTGCTCGGCGGGGAGCCTGCTTCCTCCTCTCTCTCTGCTGGCCTCTGCCTACTTGTGATCTCTGTTGGTCAAATAAATAAATAAATTCTTTTAAAAAAAATCAATTAACTGTATATGTGTAAGTCTATTTCTGAGCTCTTTATTCTGTTCTTTTGATCTATCTATCTTTGTATCAATGCCAGGCTGTTTTAATAAATCCATTCTAAACTGGCATTTTAAATGAGTCTAAGACTTCTGCAGCCCGTACTTAGCTGAGTGTCTCTAGTCAATTGAACATTTGGTGAAGGCTTTGCTTACCTCAACCCTGTGAGGTAAAAATTACCATAACCATTCCATAGATAAGGAAACAGAAGGTCAGAGAGGCTAAGGAATTGCCCAAGCCAGACCAAGAGTAGTAGGCTGAGGATTCTAACGCAGGTTGGAACAATGCCAGAGTCCATTCTCTTTTTCCCTGCCCTTTGCCTCACTCATTGAGAATCAAGAAAGGGACTGAGTAAAAGTAGAAAATAGAAGATGGGTTTTTTCCAACTTTCTTTTAAAAAGTGAATTCCCGGGGCACGTGGTAGCTCAGTCAGTGTAGCGTCTGTGTTCAGCTCAGCTCCTGATCTCAGGGTCCTGGGAATCCATGCTCAGCGGGGAGTCTGCTTCTCCCTCTGCCCCTCCCCCTGCGCCGGCTCCCTCTCTCTCTCTCAAGTAAATAAAAACCGTAAAATAAAGAAATAAATAAAAAGTTCATTCCTACGTGGCCAGACGTAAATACAAGTGTGTATTTACAAACTGACTCAAGCATAAATGCTATCATGCAATTGCAAACTGTTTATTCTGAACTCATGCTATCGGAAACTTTGGGGGCTACACCAACCTTAGTATGTTCTAGAAGTTATCAGTGAAATAGTCATATTTTTACCCTATCTCCATATTGTCCTAGTAAAACAGTTTCCCTTGTGCTTACATTTATAGCTGATTTCTGGTCTTGTTTTGATTTTTTTTTTCCCCTACCCAATCCCAACCCACAACTTTCTCCAGAGCTTTGAGTATTTTAACTTCCTGGTAACGTCATTTTCACCAAATGACCCTGGCCACACATCTCTGAAATTATGTTAGCAGCTTCTGTGACTAAACAAACTCGGTGCTGGGATAAGAGCATCGTGGTGAGTCTCATCAGACTGAACGTAAGCCTGGAGTCCAGAGTTCTGACCCCGCTCGGCCTCCCCCGTGCTACGTGACTGACTCAATTACATCATTTCTCTGTGTTTCAGTGCTGGCCCCTCAGGCATGTCAAGACTAGGATAATTAATTGTCTCCAGATACTCAGAAATGTCCCATAATCCACGAGGATAGCCATCTTCAGAATAAGGAACAGAGCAGATCAAGATATGGGATAACCAGGCTGCAGGACTGGCCGAATATTGCAAAACGCAGCTCTCAGTGTCTACCCCTGATATTGCTGTTCCCAGAAACCCTTTCTGAAAAGTTGTGTCTGGGAACTCTTGCTGTGGTCATCCCTTGTAATGCCCTGAGTCACCGTCCCTGGACACATGCTTTGTAGCATTCCTAGCACTTGGAGTAAAACAGCACTGGGTATCTGCTAGTGCTCAACAAGGCCTCCAGACCCCTCCTAGAGCACCAGCTGTGTCTCAGGGGCATGTGGCTGTAGGCAGGACATCACCCACAAGAGATTAGGACGCAAGAACTCAGCACTCTTAAAATCGGAGAATGCCTGATAAAGTTGTCATTAACTTGCCCTTGTTATTTATTCAAACTCTTTTTTGCCTGGTACTTATTTAGCAAATACTTGCATAGTGCCTGAAATGTCTCAGGACTGCTATAAACACCTCACAATTTTTTTTCTTATTTAATCCTCCTAAAAATCCTGTGAGATAGGCTCTGGGATCATCCCAATTACATGGATAAGGAAACTGAGGCACGGAGTGGTTGGAGTAGCTTGCCCCAGATCACGTGGCTAGTACATGGCAGAGCTGGCCCCAGAACCCAGAGCTGAGATTTTGAACAGAGTCTTTTGAGTCTCACCACCACACGGCATGGCCCATTCTAGTTAACTGAGTGTCCCAGGCACAGCACTATGCCCTGAATGTACAGGAGGTGAGAAAAGAGAGAGAGAGAGAGTCTCAATGTCTCCTGCAACCTGCAACCTGTTGGATACAGAGGACTGGGGTCATACCTGTACCGGGAAGAATCTGAAGGGTGAGAGGCTGTATCCAGTTCTGGCTCTGAAGAAAGGTCGTTGAGTAAGAAAAGCTCAGGCTCGCAGAGTTTATCGGGAGAAAGATATGGGAATGTTTTTGATAGGCCAGATGTGGGCCACACAGGAGAGAGCACACAGACCTGAGATACAGACTAGTTCCTGCCCAAGATGGTGGCCCAAGGGCTAAGGGAAGAGATTGGTTCCCCACATCCAAAGAAAGTGCCTGGAATGGAGGCAGAGCCCATGGTCCTCCCCAACAATGGCTTTCAGTCTTCCCAAGGCCCAAGGGGAGGGGAGCACTTAGGGAGAGGGAAGGACAGAAGAAGTTTAACTGTAAATGAACTTGAAAGGTTCCTACCATCATGTGGGAATAAACATTTTAATTACCAAACAGGGGCTGCTTGGGGAGACTTGAACAGCCAGAGGACTTTTTGTTACCTAAGAGTGACCAGAAAGGCCGTGGGATCGGCTCCCAGACTTCCACCCTGGGGCAGGGGAGGAAATGGCCCCAGAGAATGAGTCTGAAGAAGTAACTGGACTCATCCTAAGGGTTGCCTTGTGATGACACCCTGCAAGCCTTGCCTGTTTATCAGGAAATTACACGTGCAAAACGCTGGCCCCAGTGCCTGCAGCTGTTGAGTGTCTGCTTATCACAAATACAAAGCAGTGTTACAAAAACGCAAAAAGACAACATCTGGGAAGCTCCACGGCAGGATCTACCTTAAATTTAAGTTGAAGAACTGGAAGTGATTGTTCACGGTTTCATTCCGAGCACCTAGAGTAGAACAGTAGCAAGAATGTGCCAGGAACTCGTCACAGACGTTCTTATTTAATTTCCACAAGAGCCCAGGTCAGGCTGTTCTGAGCACAATGGTATAAATGCAGAGAATGGGGTCTGAGAAAGCAAGTAACTCATCCTGCTCCCGCAGCAGGACACGGGAGACCTACGATGGGCCATCCTGCCTCCCACTGAAACCATGCCAGACACGTACTCCGTTCCCAGGACGCACACTGCTCGGCCATCGCCGGTCACTTCCTCTGACCTCAGCTAATCAAGGGGTCAGGACTGGCTTCAGAACACCACCGACAAAGGGTGCTCATGAAGGGCTTCGGTGAGTCCAGTTGAGGAGGACAAAGCTGACAGTTTTTTTAAAAAAAGTTTTGAAGCCCTTCAAAGATTTTCTTAAGCCCTCTAGGTAACAGCTTATAACACAGGGCCCAATAAAAGCTAAGAGGAGGACTATAGTTAATAATATAGTATTATGTACTTGACAGCCACTGAGAGTAGATTCAAAGCATTCTTCCCACAAAAAGCGAAATGTGAGCCATGTTAACTATGTGAGGTGATGGACGTGTTAATTATCTTGTTCTTGGTAAACATTCTACCATGTGTATGTTTATCAAATGATCACATGGTACACTTTAAATATATATAATCATATCTGTCCATTATTCCTTAATAAAGTTTAAAAAAAAAGAAGCCTAAGAGACAGAGCTGGAGTCTAAGACATAGGACAGCCCAAAGCCAACAGGCCATTAAGAGTCTATTTTGCCACAGCCATAACTGTGCAAGCAGTCAAGGTCAGCCTCACTGGGCATGGAGAATAGGCAGCTATCCAAGTACTGCTCCCTGTTGAGGTCCTGTCAGCAGGATTTACCTGTTGGATCACAGGTGGGACCCAAAGAGACCAAAGCCAGCTCTTCATGCAGGGTAGCAACCGCAAAGAGTGGCATCCTGCTTCCTGTCAGAGATCAAGGAATGAAGACCTGGACACGGGCATATTGAGTTTGATACCCAGAGCCATGCTAAGAGAGCAAGCATTCCTTCTGAGCTCAAGAAATAATTCACCCCTGCACATAAGCAAGAAAAGAGTGTCAGAAATGCTGATTCATACTGAACAGTGAGTGTGAAGAGAGGAGAATGTACCCCTGTCCTGTCTGGGGATGAAAGGATAATGGGGAGGGGGTCCCGGGAAGTGAGAAAGCCACACAAGCACTTGGTCATTGACCATCAGTTGGATGGATTCAGAGCTTGGTGTCTTGGATTAATCTTTCCAGAAATTTCAACCAAACCCCATCATAATCCTGGCCCCATGCTCCACTGTGCATAACCTGAATAAGTGATATATTCATTTGGTCTGTATCTCTTCATTTATTCATTCACAGATTCATTTATTCAAATAAATACCTATGTCCTGCAACCTAAACAAACAGGTATTTCATAAAATTAAAGGATCAAAACAACAACAACAAATGACTGATTAGAAAGAAAAGAAGTCAAAATAAAAATTAGCGTTGGATAACCGTGGCTGGCATTGGAACTTTGTCAGATCCTAGCTTCCTGCATAAATAATATTAGCTTCCTCTTTGAAGGGGACCAAACATTTGTCTACAATGGATCACACTCCTCCCAGCAGCTCAGACATGGGGCTGTGATCCCCTCCTTGAGCTAGATCACCATGGTGCTGCTCCAGCCTCTAGCAATTGCCTAGTGTGAGAGTAGTCAGGCTCAGCCCTGGGATGACTCTATGACACAGGTAAAACCCGTGGAAAGCCAGGCTCTCAAAGCAAGTCTCCTGGGGAAGGACCACATTTTCTTTATCCATTCACCTATTGAAGGACATCTCGGCTTCTTCCACAGTGTGGCTATTGTGGACATTGTTGCTAAGAACAAAGACAAACTCTAAATGGATCAAAACATCAATGTGAGACAGGACTCCAACAAAATCCTAGAGGACAACATAGGCAGTAACCTCTTTGACATTGGTCACAGAAAATTCTTTCAAGACATGTCTCCAAAGTCAAGGGAAACAAAAATGGAAATGAAGTATTGGGACTTCATCAAGATAAAAAGCTTCTGCACAGCAAAGGAAACAGCCAACAAAACAAAGAGGTAACTCACAGAATGGGAGAAGATATTTGCAAATGACACTACAGATAAAAGGCTGGTATTGAAGATCTATAAAGAACTTCTCAAACTCAACACCCAAAAAACAAGTCAAAACATGAGCAGAAGACATGAACAGTCTCTTCTCCAAAGAAGACATACGAATGGCTAACAGACACATGAAAAAATGTTCAACATCATTAGCCATTAGGGAAATTCAAATCAAAACCACACTGAGATACCACCTTACACCAGTTAGAATGGCAAAAATTCACAAGGCAAGAAACAACAAATGTTGGAGAGGTTGTGGAGAAAGGGGAACCCTCTTACACTGTTGGTGGGAATGCAAGCTGGTAGAGCCACTTTGGGAAACAGTGTGGAGGTTCCTCAAAAAGTTAAAAAATAGAGCTACCCTATGACCCAGCAATTGCACTACTGGATATTTACCCCAAAGATACAGATGTAGTGAAAAGAAGAGCCATATGCACCCTAACACTTTTTTAAATTGAGATAATAATTGCCACACCATAAAATTCATGATTTTAAAGTATACAATTCAGTGGTTTTTCATTTATTCACACTGTGCAACTACCATCACTACCTAATTCCAGAACATTTTTATTGTCCCCAAAATAAACCCCATACCCATTACTATCACCCCACTCTCTCCAACCAAGAGCCTTCTGTCTGTATGGATTTATCCACTTTCAATAGTTCATAGAAATAGAATCACATGGGTTGCCTGGGTGGCTCAGTCGGTTAAGAATCTGTATCTTGATTTTTGCTCAAGTCTTGATTTCAAGGTCTTTGAGATTGAGCCCAGCATGGGGCCCCAAGCTGGGTATGGGGCCTGCTTGAGATACTCTCCCTCTCGCTTTCCCTCTGCCCCCCAACACCTCTCTCTCTCTCTCTCTCTCAAAAAAAAAAAAAGGGGAAAGAAAAAAAGAAATAGAATCACACAATATGTGGTCCTTTGTGACTTGTTTCTTTCACTTGGCACAATGTCTTCAAAGTTCGTTCATGTTGAAGCTGATGTCTGTACTTCCTTCATTTTCAAGGCTGAATAATATTCCTCTGTGTGGATCTACCCCATTTTGTTTATCCATTCATTGGTTGGTGGATATTTATTTTGTTACTGCTTTATGGCATTTGTGAGTAATGTTGCTGTGAATATTTATGTACAGGATTTTGCTCAAACATATGTATTCAGTTCTCTCGGGTATATACCTAGGAGGAGGGTTACTGGATCCTTTAGGAATTCTATATTTAACTTTCTGAAGAACCACCAAACTGGTTTCCACAGAAGCTAGACAATTCCATATGCTTGCCAACAAATTTGAGGGTCCCCATGGCCACACTTGTTATTTTCCTATATTTGATCACAACAGTCCTAGTGGGTGTAAAAGAGTATCTCAGTGTGTGGTTGTGTTTTTTTTAAGATTTTATTTATTTGACAGACAGAGAGATCACAAGTAGGCAGGGGTGGGGGGGGGAAGCAGGCTCCCCGCTGAGCAGAGAGCCTGATGCCAGGCTCCATCCCAGGATCCTGAGATTATGACCTGATCTGAAGGCAGAGGCTTAACCCACTGAGCCACCCAGATGCCCCCTCAGTGTGGTTTTGATATGTATTTCCCTGATGGCTATAGATGTTGAGCACAGGCGTTATGGTCATTTGTATATATTATTTGAGAAATGCTGTTCAACTCTTTTGCCCTTTTTTTTTTACTTGGGTTGTCTTTTTACTGTTATGTTGTAAGAATTCCTTATATATTCTAGATACTAAACCCTTATCAGATATATGATTTGCAAACACTTTCTCCTAGTCTGTGAGTTGCCTTTTCATGTTCTTATTAGTGACCTTTGATCCACCAAAATTTTTAATGTTAATAAAGTTCCACTGATCTCTTTTTTCCTATTATTTCCTATGCTTTTGTTGTCATTTCTAAGAAATTGTTGCCCATCCAATGTCACGAAGATTGACACCTATGTTTCCTTCCAAAAATTTATAGTTTTGGCTTTTATATTAAGTTTCATATTAATTTTCTTGATCCACTTTGAGTTAATTTTGTATATGATGTGAGGTAGAGGTCCAAATACATTATTTTGCATGTGGATATCTTTTCCCTATTGAATGGGCTTGATACCTTTCTGGGAAATCAATTGACTATAGATGTTTGGCATTATTTGGGAGCTCTCAATTCTATTCCATTGATTCATATGTCTAGCTTTATGCCAGTACCACATTATTTTGAACTCTATACCTTTGTAGTTAAGTTTTGAGATCAGAAAGTGTGAGTCCTCCAATTTTCTTTTTCTTGTTTAAGATTTTTGGCTATTCTGGGGTTTTTGTAATTTCTTATAAATTTTGGAATCAGCTTGTCTACTGCTAAGAAACAAAGACAATTGGAGTTGTGATAGGGATTATATTGACTCTGTAGGTCAGTTTGGGGAGTATTGCCATCTTCATAATATCCAGGCTTCAAATCCATGAACACAGATGATTTTCCATTTACTTATTTAGAAATACTTGATTTCTTACAAAAGTGTTTTGTAGTTGGCAGTGTATAAGCCTTATACTTCATCTGGTAAGTTTATTACTAAGTATTTCACTCTTCTTTGATGGTAAGGTAAAAGGAATTGAGGGTTGTTTTTTTTTTTTTTCATTTTATTCTCATATTGGTCATGCTAGTGTATAGAAATACAATTGACTTTACATAGCAGTATATTCTGCAACCACATTGAATTTGTCTATTAGTTCTAACAGTTTTTTTGTTTTAGTAAATTCCTTAAAAATGTTTTATATATAAGATCATGTCATCTGCAAATAAAGATAGCTTTATTTCTTCCATTTCTATCTGTGTTACTTTTATTTCCTTTGCTTGTCTAAATGTTGTTTGTTTGTTTACTTTTCTGGACTAATTCCATACCATCTGTATTCTTTGTCATGTGTGGCTGAAATCTGTACTCGGTTTGTTTAATGGTTAGCTAATGGGGCGCCTGGGTGGCTCAGTGGGTTAAGCCTCTACCTTCAGCTCAGGTCATAATGTCAAGGTCCTCAGATCGAGCCCTGCATTGGGCCCTCTGCTCAGTGGGGAGCCTGCTTCCCCATCTCTCTCTGCCTGCATCTCTGTGTACTTGTGATCTCTGTCTGTCAAATAAATAAATAAGGTCTTTTTTAAAAAAATGGTTAGCTAATAGTCACACAATGATTCATTTTATTTAACTCCTAGAACCAATAAATTTCCTAGTCATCATCACAGGATTCTGTGTGCAAGTTGGGGCACACCTTCAACCCTCAGACAGGCAGTTTATAACTCTGCCTTAGCCTTCACTTCCCACTCACACAGAGCTTTACTTTCAGCCAGAGGTGAGAGCCTATGGTCTATTCAGGTCTTTCCTGAGCATGCACACCCCCCATGCAGGTGTGTGACTCTCTAGGTTCCCAGGAATGTGTCAGAGCTTTTCAAAACCTCTGTGAGAATCTCATTCTTTAGTTTTGTTTTTTTTTTCTTTTAAGTGTTCATTTTTGTTTTCCTGATAAGTTTATGGTTGGCCCAAACCATCATCCACGGCCTCAGATAATCACAAAGTTAATCAATGGCCTCTAATTGTTTCAACAAGTGCCCTGGTTTTCCTCAATAGACAAATCTGAGCTAAGCAAAGAAAGACAACTTTGCAAAGAGTGTCTCCCAGGGAGTGACTAGAAAGGTAAAATAATAGCAATACTCTGAAAATGAGGTTTTAAAGGAGTTCCCAGGCCATTCTGCTCCCTCTGGTGGCTGCCAGACTACTGGATTTCAGTGTGATTTCATTTTCAGGCTGTTAATTTTTCAGGCTACTGCAGAGCTGAAAAGCAGAGTAGGAACAGGATAACTTAAAACACCATAAAGCATGTTGTTCTTACTGAAATTCAGTCGTTTTTCCTGAATAAACATGCCCTAGATTGTGGCGAGCCTTTGATTAATTTCCAGGGTTCTGAAAAAGTTAATTCTGACCATTTTTGCCAGTTTTCTTGATGCTTTTATCAAAGAAAGTATTTTTAGAGGTCTTTAATGTGCCATTTTCACTGACATCACATCAGCCTAGTATTCTGAATGCATTATAGCACTGTGGTCAGAATTTGGGCTCCAGCAGCTAGACTGGGTTCAAATCCCAGCTCTACCAGTTACTAGCTGTGTCACCTTAGTCAAGTTCCCCAACTTCTCTGCCTCATTTTCCTTCTCTAGGAAATAGAGATATAATAATAGTATCTACTGCATCAGATTATAGTAAAAACTAAGAATTAATACATGAGGGTACCTGGGTGTCTCAGTCAGTTAAACATCCAACTCTTGAATCTCAGCTTAGGGCTTGATCTCAGGGTGGTTAATTAAAGCCCTGCATTGGGCTCCACGCTGGGCATGGAACCTATTAAAAAAAGGGGGGGGAGGGATTAATACATGAAGAAATCCTAGTACACTGCCCAGCATATGGTAACAATTTGATAAATATTGGTAATATTGGTGCTGCTATTATTGTTATTGTTATTATGTCATTCCTCCAAGCATTGTTAGGGGAAGGGCTATTATTCTATCTGTTTGACAAATGGAGAAAGTGGAGCAGAGAGAGGGGAGGGAAATTGCCAGGGGTCACACAGCTAGTGGTCCTGACCATGTTGCCACAAACCAAGATGTAAGGTGACCTCCAAGTTCATGTTTTCTTATGCCACTGATCCACCATCAAGAAGTCAGGGCTTGGAGGCAAATATGACAGAAACTGAGGTCTGTGCCTGCAAACACTGATCCCCTGAGGACCAGAGACTCCCACTGCACCTCCTTTTTTAAGTATACCCAGCAGAGAAGGGAGAGTGAAAGTCCATGCACACAGGTGGTACAAAGTAAGCCCCAGGGAGAGGGAAGAGGGGGAAATGTGCAAGTGGAGAAAGTGCTCCGGGAGAAAAAATCAGTGAGGTGAAACATCATGTTCTCCACATTGATCTTCACCCTTCCTTACCATTGACAGGAAGGATATTCCTTCATCAGTTCCAATTTATATTGACACTGCCACTTTCTAGGGTCTGGTGGCATTGGGAGACATGGCTAGCCATTCCAAATTTGTTACCTCAGTGAACACCCCACTAGGAGGTCCAAAACCCTTGCAGCCCACTCCCTATGCTTGCCACCTCCTGCCATCTGTCCTAGGCAGTTCCATTTATCAAACAAATATTAAGCATCCTCTCTGGGCAAAGGACACCATGCCGTGGGGTGCGGGGGCTCTTCATTAGTGGAGAAGAGTCCAAAGATAAACATCTCCAGCTTCAAGAAGCGAAGAGACAAGTAGAAAAATAAGGCAAGAGCTCAGTCAAGTGGAGAGCCATTAGCCCCAAGGGCCACCAGTGAGGTAGAAACCATGGGTCTCATGGTTCTAAAGGAACTACTCCTCCAGCGTGGGTGGATCGGAGAACCTTGGCCTCAATGCATGGCTAGGAGTTGAGTGAGAGTTCAGTGGGGTGGCAGGAGTCTGATCCCGGGGCCTGGAGCTGCCTCATGAAAGCAGAGAACACAAGACATGGTCAGGCACATGCTGGGAGAATGGGAGCCACAACAGGCGGGGCCCTCATGCCATGCCAAAGAATGTGTGCACAATACAAGTGTGACTAGGGGGAACCTCTGAGAAATTGGAAAAGGGGAACCCCATGGTCATGTGTGGGAGGTAGGTTACCCAACAGAGCAGGACTTTGAAGGTGGAGGAGGAGGGTGTTGACTTCTTCAGAGTACAGCATGGCAGTGGAAGCTGGACATCCCTCCCACTGGAGGCAAGACTGGATGGGTCACCGACACTCAGGCATCCTTGGCCCCTCACCTGTCATGAACCAAAATGCTCTATGAGCCTAGACAGCTAGGAAACTGAGTAGGAATGGTGTAGCGGCCATTCAGGAGCTGGCAAGAGTGGGATGCCTCTCCTATTGGGTCACAGGAAGGGCGTGTGGCCCAACCAGCAAGGAATAGAGGCTATTGCTGTCCTCCTGGGAAGAGAACCAGGACGGCAATAGCAAGAAAGGAAGGGAGGAACCGGATGTGAGCGATATCATGGGGATGTACCAAAGGCGGAACCAATGGCACTTTGTTTTTTTCTTTCTCTAAAACCATAATCAGGGCACTGGCAGCCACTTCCAACCCACCACCCACTCCACTCTACCCCCTCAAGTGGGCAAGTGTGGGGCATGAGAACATCACCTTCAGAGCATGGAAAGTAAGCTTCCCAGAGATGGAAGAGGACTAATATGGCCTGTCATGTTCAGGCTTGGAGAGGAAGGCAGACCTCGGGAAATGAAGGAGCCCAAGTCTGGATGTCTGGGCTCCAGGTCACCCTTTACCACACTGGGGCCATGGCCAAGATCTCAGAAAGGGCCTGAGGGGAGGACCAAGGCCTGTGAAGAGCAGCGAAGAGCATCCCACCATGTGAACGTCCATTCAAGGAGCTGAGGACACTGCACATTGACCCAACACCATAACAGCTCAGGCTCAGGATGCCCTTTGGGGACCACGACGCTTCCAGGTCTCCCTGGCACCTCACATGCTGTCTAGTGAGAGGGGGAACTGCCACCTGGACCTCAAAAACTTTTTCCCAATCACTTAGCCACTACCTGGAGCTGGTTGGTGTGGTGTCGGGGTGGGAGGAATCACCAATCAATCTACCATGAGGTTGGCCCAGGGCACATTAGGGCACCCTAAACAATGTGGGAAGACAGGAAGAAGGTCAAAGGAAACATTAACGTCTGGGTAAATGGTGAAGTTGGGAGGATATGCTAAGTTGGAATAGAAACCGTGTGTTCCTTTTGGGAACAAGTGCCAACAGCACAAGACATAATCTGCCGCCTATTGCGCAAAAACTCTTAAATAATGAAGTTCCTCTGAGCTGCTATTTCCCTGGTCCCCCCGCTGTTCACTCTGGAACACTGTCTCTGCCACCTCTCCCACCCCACATCTTCACCTTCCCTCTACCTTCAAGACCTGATTCAAGTGCCAATCCCACAGCTGCTTCTTCTCTCCCCTCACCCTAAAGAGACACCTCCCCACTCTGTGCTCCAACAACCTTTGCTTATGGTCAATTTATGGCTCTGCAGATGGGTATGTAATTATCTTGCATGGGTGCCCAGGTGGCTTAGTCGGTTAAGCATCTGACTCTTGATTTCAGCTCAGGTCATGATCTCAGGGTTGAGATGGAGCCCTGCACTGGGCTCTGCACTGGGCTTGGAGCCTGCTTAAAATTCTCTGCCTCTCCCTACCCTCTCACTCTCAAAAAAAAAAAAAAAAAAAAATCTCTTGCAAGGCAGAGCAGAGTATGTGTCCACCAGGGTGTAAGTTCCTGGCAATAGGGATGATATTTTGTTCATGTTTATTCCCCCATCCCACAGAACCCAGCCCAGGGCCTAACTATATTTATATTATCTATTTATTGACCTGACT
The DNA here is from genome assembly GCF_963455335.1 of Martes martes. Lineage (NCBI taxonomy): Eukaryota > Metazoa > Chordata > Mammalia > Carnivora > Mustelidae > Martes > Martes martes. The sequence continues at coordinate 164,152,194 of NC_137890.1, forward strand.
AATTACTCAGTGTTTGACAGCTTTCTGGACAAAGAGCTTCCTCACAAGATGGCTAGAATTGTCAGAAAGTTCATATATCAACCCAAAACTATGTCCCTGTAGCCTCTAAACTTTAGAGGTCATGGCTTTCCCTGTTGTGACTCTCTTAGAATATTTTCCTCCATCTTCTACACGAAACCAACAAATACTTGAAGTCAGCATTCATCCCTTGCCTGCCCCCTCTCTACAAAGCTCTTCTTTCTCCTCTTAAACATACTCATAGTCCGAAAGGGGCTATAACGTAACTAGACACTAGAAAGAGAACAGGAAAAATGAAGTTCAAAGACAGAGTGCCTTGTTTTGGTTTGAGGTTTGGATGAGATCCAGCTCCCCAATTCTATGATCCATTCTCAGGGAAGAAACACACATGTCCCTGGAATGCTCAGGGAAAACAGTGGAATTCTGTCACTGCCTCAAAGGGCACCAAAGGAAGGACAGGCTATACCTGGACACGGCAGTCAGGTGATGCTTTCGGCTCCCCAGCTCTTGTGTATAGTTTTTCTGGAGACCAATACTACCTTCATGGAGCCATGGAGACCTACAGAAGCATGTGTTTCACTCAAGAGACTATGGGACCGCAGGGATCATTGAACCCATGTCTTTCCATTTGCAAGTAAGAAAACTGAGGCCCAAAGAGAGGAAATGAATGGACAGTTATCTAAATGTATCCTCACAGACCGAGATTTCCATTGTCTTTAACTGGGCTCACCTCTGTCCTCAGCAATTACAATTTCAGGTGAAAATAGAATGGCTCCGCCTTCCCCTGTCCCCTGATACTTCACATCCTCACCAAAGTACAGACCCGCAAGATTAGAGCTAACAAATGCTTTAAAAGATGTCAACTCTGGGATGTCATGTGGAGCCAATAGCTGATGCAAGTTGTCTCGATGTCCAAGTTCTCAGGTTCACAGACCAGCTTCTTGAATGTTGAGTATGTTCATTTATAACATATGCATGCATTGTATATTTTAATATGTATCAAATGTAATATTTCTAAAAGATCATAAAGGAAACAACATGTGAGTGACTTCCATCTACATTCTTTTCCTTCAAGCAAAGAGGAAAGAGGAAAACAAAACAAAAGGGACCCTGAGAATTTTATAAAGATTTGTCCTAGCAAAGAAGGGCATTTTGAGGCTATTCAGACACTGGTTTTATTGTCATATAGTGCGCACAATAGACATTCAGGACCCCTACTCTGGATATATTTTACAAATGTTATTTAGTAAAATGTTTTTATGCCTGATAGATTAATGATGTATCTTTGAGCTAAATCCAAATACAATGTATCCATCAGAGATGTGAGAACAGTGTTCTCATAGGTCAGCAAAGAGCCGAAGGTGGCTTTTCCTGTCCTCTTCTGCCTGAGCCTCATCTCGTTGCCAGGGTGGGTGAACAGGAGGGGAGAAATCTAAGAACAAAGGGAGTAAAGCAGAGCAAGAGGCGAGAGAGAAAGCTGAAGAAGGACACTCCACGTCCAGAAGAACACAAGGAAACACATGAGTTAAAATGAACACAATGGAGAGACGTGTCTCAACATAAATGTCAAAAATATAATAGTAGAAAAAATAAAAATAAACTTGAAAATTTAAAAACAGGGGCACCTGGGTGGCTCAGTGGGTTAAGCCTCTGCCTTCGGCCCAGGTCATGATCTCAGGGTCCTGGGATCAAGCCCCGCATCGGGCTCTCTGCTCAGCTCTCCTCCCTCTCTCTCTCTCTCTGCCTGACTCTCTGCCTACTTGTGATCTCTCTCTCTCTCTGTCTGTCAAATAAAGAAATAAAATCTTTTTTTAAAAAAAGGAAAATTTAAAAACAAAAATACATATCAGACCTTGAAAGCAAATTGCAGGAAGCTACATAGAGTATATTACTTCACTAAAGCTTAAGCATGCAAAACAATTTGTTATGCATGGATATGAACCTAACAGTGAAAGTATAAAAAAACTGCACAGGAGTAGTTATCACCCAGTCAAGTTGGAGGTAGCATCTCAGTAAGAGAAAAGACAAGAAAGACAGGAAAGAGAATGAGGGTAGAGGCTTCACTTGACTCTGCATGGTTCTGCTTCTCAAGATGCATGGGGAATATACATGCATTTGCTGTATTATTAGCAAATAATAGACCTTTGTGTATGCCTAAAGTACTTCCTAGCCAAAAGAACTAAGTTAGTATTACCCCCCAAAAGAATTGGAATACCTGTCCCGCTGCCTCTTTCTTTCCTCTCCATCTCTCTTTTCTCTTTCTCACTATCTACTCATCCTTATACAATACATAGTTTACATACATATATATTAGAGAAAGGAAAGATTAAATAGATGATAATGATGATATGTAGAAGATGAATGGATAGATAGATAGATAGATAGATAGTTATGGGAAGATAGGATCACTATTACATGCCAAGTGCTTTCCATGATCTCTTATTTAATCCTTATAGTGACCCATCTTACAGATGAGATAATTGAGGCACAGAGAACCTATCTCACAAAGCTATCAGGTGGTAGACCCCCAAATCAAGCCCAGGTGAGTCTGATCAAGCATTTACTGATCTTCTGAGCCATGATACCACTTGAATTAAAGAAGCCAGAGGCATTCAAGAGTTCCCATCCCGGGGCTTCTGGGTGGCTCAGTGGGTTAAGTACCTACCTTCAGCGCAGGTCATGATTTCAGGGTCCTGGGATCGAGACCCACATCAGGGCTCCCTACTCAGTGAGGGAGTCTGTCTCTCCCTCTCCCTCTGGCCCTCTGCCCACTTGTGCGCTCTCTTCTCTCTCTTTCTCTTGCTCTCAAATAAATAAATAAAATCTTAAAAAAAAAAAAAAAAGGAGTCCCAGTCCTTCCTCTAGAAATCCAGAGAGCGGAGAGCTTGAGAAATAAAAAAAAATTTTAAAAATAAAAATTAAAATAAAAACAAGTAAATAAGAATGAATGGGATGGACAAAATAATTTATTCTTAACAGACAGGAAACCGCCACCCAGGTTCCATCTTCCTGATTTCTGGCTGCAGAATGAGGTCCAGCCTTTTTCCGTTCTCCTCACAGCCCCAAGGAAGAGACATGCTAAGGAAGAGACCACGTGTCTTCCAACACGCAAATAACTGCAGAAGCATCTTATTTGTCGCAGCCACGTGCTACAAATCTTCTGTCCTGTCTGACTCACATCAGTTTACACATCAGCATCAAAATGTCCATGCTTTCCTGCACTTACAAACCCAGAGTCTTGTGAACACGGATAAAGTTAGTGAGGTCTTCTTTGAGGAAAGCTGCTTCCCTGGTTCCAGCATGAATACTTAGCTGCGTTGCCCCAAAGGCTCAGGATCAAACCCCACCATCAGCAGTGACTCAGTAGGAAACCTCACCATCCTGATACTTTTGCAACTACGTGTCTTTTTCAAAACCAACAGTGACGTCACATAATATGAAATAAAATACATGCGTAGAAAAATTTGATCTGAATATTTAAAATTCAAATAATAATTCTTACCATTCAGATGTGTGGCGACTTAATAGGCTTACTCTTATTTGAGAATTGCGTGTGTAGGTTGTTTGGGATTAAGACTTTAAAGATACATACCGCTTAACCATCTGCTTTGTGTTTGCTCTTAACATTGAAGTTGTGGTTAAATGATACATATTTTACATTTAAATATTTGGAAACATGGCCAAGATTCATTAAGAAAAGCAAACATTTAGCTCCCCATTTCCTCTGACTAATTTTCAGAACACTTTTGTCTATGCCTTTCCTGGAAAATAACCCTTCATCCCACCAAAGACAGATATGTTCATTTCAATGATTTCAATGAACATAAGATATGAAACTTATAGTGCCAGAATATAGGTATTACAGATGCTCCCTGGGGCACCAAACAAGGAAGTAGTTCTCTGGACTACACAGAAGAAACTGAGCTCGCTTGGGCACATTCTCCTGCTTACAGAACAAGTCTTTGCCTGTAATACAAGACTGGATAGATGGGACATTTCTACAAGCAACAAAATGTGTCATTTCCTTTCTTCCTCTTGCTTTGACCAGGGTCAACAATGCCATCATCTTGACTATTTGGGACACAAGCAGTCAAAACTGCATGCTTAGCTGATGATTATACAACAAGGAAAGTTTCATTGTTGCAAGTTGTAGCAAAAATATTGAGCTGTCCGGCAAAGACTTGTGCTTTCCTCCTATTGTATAGAGATTCTGTGAGGAAATGGCTATCAATCCAGAAAGATATTCCCCGTTGCCTTTACACTTGGTGAGGTCAGTTCTCATCAACAGAACATGAGCAAAGGAATGAGTATCACATCTCAGATAACAAGAGGTAAGAAGCCAGTATGTGTTATCCACAAGGTGGAAGGGAGCTGGATCCCTGAATCACTCACTGCATGGAAGGCAGCTGGCCCGAAGCCACCTTGGACTTCATATGAGCGAGCAGTAACTTCTATGGTGTTAAGCCACTGAAGTTTGGGAGTTTCACCATAAAGCAACTCATATGATTACTAACATGTGGATCAAATGAGAACCATCTCAAAACATAAAAATATCTCCCCAGCCAGTAAGTTACCTGGACACCTTGCCTACATGCTCTGCTTGTTAATGAAATGATGAGATTGCAGACCCCAAGGCTGTGACATCAGTGCCCCCTCACCTAAGAAAGAGTAACAATTAACTCGAATCAGCCCCAAGAGGACCCCACAGTAGCCACTTCAGACAGTCCCACCCAGTCACCCAAGACACAGCACCCAGACTCAGAAGAACAGCCCCCAAATGATTTCTATCTTTGTTTAAGAATAAAGTATGTGGGGGCACCTGGGTGGCTCAGTGGGTTAAAGCCTCTGCCTTGGGCTCAGGTCATGATCTCAGAGTCCTGGGATCGAGCCCCACATTCGGCTCTCTGCTCAGCGGGGAGCCTGCTTCCTCCTCTCTCTCTGCCTGTCTCTCTGCCTACTTGTGATCTCCGTCTGTCAAATAAATAAATAAAATCTTTAAAAAAAAAAAAAAGAATAAAGTATGTGAAGAATACTGGGATACACAAATCATTCTGTTTTAAATTTCTGGAAGTCCCTTAAGCCCTCTGTTTTACCGTACTAAATAATGAAAGGCTTAGCTAAAATTGGCCTTTGCAGAAAGGTTCCCCATTTTTTTAATATCTGGGCTTTTCAATCTGTTCCATCAACTTAGTCAAACAGGTCACAATTGAGATCAGAAGGAAAAAAGTCAAGAAGCCATTGAATTCATTTGGCACATGACCCACTGAGGAAATGGCTATGTAAATACAGCCCTAGCTTAAAGCCTTCTGTTTGCTCAGCTGTGTTTATTTAAATTAAATATTAGCCCTAACTAGGTCCAATATTTACCATCTAACCTCCATTCTGCTCACCTGAACTTGGGGTTCTAAGTTGTAGGGCAAGTAGGACCAAGAAATTAAATACTTGTGGTATGCTTATTTTCACGTGAATTCAGGTGAATGCCATAAATTGGGGCCAGGGGTTCCAGAAACACAAGCCTTGGTGACTTGAAGCATCAGCCTGTTTTGAAGCAAAGCCCAGTCAGTGCCTTTCAAACATTTCTCAAGTAAGCTTACGCAGAACTCAATGAAGCCAAGGAGGCACATTCTGAGCTGCCCTAATTAAAGCCCCTCCCCTCACTGTTCCCCCTTTCCCTCTGGCATCCCTGGGGCTCCTCTGCCAACACCTGGGTTCCAAAGATCCAACTCAGAAGAAACCGAGGCCCCGTAACATGCCCATAGCCACTTAGCCAGTGAGTGGCTGGGTAAGGACTGGAAAGCATCCCAACTCCCAGCCCTGTACTCTTTCTACATCATGGGCAGCGGCTAGCTTCTTCTCTAAATATGTTCACATCATCTCTGCATCCATGAGTTTCCTGCCTAAATTGGGAGCATTTCCAGAGACACGTAGCTTCTGGTTCTGAGGTCAGTTCATGCAGCCACCTCTGTCATAGACACCAACGTCCTGGTGTCCAGAAGTCTCATTCGAGGGTGGCTAGAAAGTCCTAGAAGTGAGCGCTCTCCATGTGAAGTGACACCAACAGTGTCTGCACGCTCCCCTGCCCATCTCCTCCCTGAGCGCTGAGCGGGCCCCAGCCCCTGCAAGGCTCTGCTTCCTTGTGTCTGAAACAGAAATGCGAGGGTGCTGCCGGCTAGAGTGATGGGGCAGGGCACCTGGCAAACATCCCCATCGATATTTCAACTCATGGGCAACAAAGGAGCCATAGGAAATTGGACCCAAACATAATGTTCTTCTTGAAAACAAAAATGGGGGAACAAAAATTGGGGTTCCTTGGTTGGAAAGTCATGTTGTTTCTCAGTAATCTGTTCATTTCATCTCTGGGGTTCTCCAAATACTTGTGCTGCTTGAGCACCGCAGCGGGCATGTTTCCTCCTCTTTCAGTGGCAATTTATTAGCCCAGAATTCCAGTGGAATACATTAACTCCAGCCTCCCACCCCAGCTGTGCGTGGAGGGCTGTGCATGAAGTGACACATGACTTGCGGTGTTCATGCAGCGGCTCTGTAGACTGTCGACCCTCTCCCTGCAGGAGACAAGCCAGTATATCCCATACACCAGTGGTTCTCAAACTTTAGTGTATCTCAGAACAATTGGGGGTGGGGGAGAACAATATATTTTTTTAAAGATTTTATTTATTCGTCAGAGAGAGAGTGAGAGAGAGCAAGCGCGCGCACACAAGCAGGCAGAGCGGCAGGCAGAGGCAGCGAGAGAAGCAGACTCCCTGCCGAGCAAGGAGCCCAATGTGGGACTCCATCCCAGGACCCTGGGATCATGACCTGAGCCAAAAGCAGCGGCTTAACCAACTGAGTCACCCAGGTACCCCTAAAAGGCAGATTCTTCACCTGTTTCCCTGGATGCTCCTCTTTTCTTCCATCAAAAATCTGCAATTGCAGTCACATGAATGAACTGGCTGGGGAAATGAAATGATATTCTGGAGGATTTTCTAAAAGGAAAAGAAAAGAAGAAGAAAAGGGAAGAGAAGAGGAAAGGAAAGAATAGGAAAGGAGAGGTGGGGAGGGGCGAGGAGGGGAGGGGAGTGAAGCGGGGAGGAAAGGAGAGGAGAGGAGAGGAGGAGGGGAGGGGAGGGGAGGGAAGGGAGAGATGAGAAGAGTCCCTTAAGCAGTGGTTCTCACCCTGGGCTGTATCTGTGGAGCCCTGGGGAGTTTATAAATGGACTTCAGGGAACCCATGTCTTCTCTGAAGTTGAAGGTAATTTTTTTTGTGTGGATATAGAGTCTTCCAAGGAAGATTCTTCATTTTCCTCTGATATCTGACCCACAGAAAGGAAAGACCCACCACCCTCGAAGCTGAAGTACATAAACGTAAACTATATACATCTCCACCTGTGAAACCTTCCAGGTAAACCTTCCCCTCACACCCTTGTCCAATGACAGCAGATATTCAAGGAGTTAAATCATTCATGGGACCCTAGTTGTCTTTTATTTGCTATTTGCAGGACCCAAGCTGAAAGGAGCAGAGAAGATCCTCAGAGCCTGGTATCTCTTTTACCAGATGAGAAATGGAAATCTAGAAGGAAATTTGCCCAAGGTCAGCTCAGCTGGTAACTGGTGGAGCCTGGGGTGGCACCTGCTGGGCATCACCACCCACCCTGTCCTGCTGCCCCTCCCCTACCTCCCACTCCTCCTCGTCCCTCCCTAACCACCCCCACCCCCAGACCATCCAGGTCAAAACAAGTTTATCTCGGGGCGCCTGGGTGGCTCAGCGGGTTAAAGCCTCTGCCTTCGGCTCAGGTCATGATCCCAGGATCCTGGGATCGAGCCCCGCATCGGGATCTCTGCTCGGCGGGGAGCCTGCTTCCTCCTCTCTTTCTCTGCCTGCCTCTCTGCCTACTTGTGATTTCTGTCTGTCAAATAAATAAATAAAATCTTTAAAAAAAAAAAAAAAACAAGTTTATCTCTATTAAGATGCAGTTTAGGCAGTGGGAACACACCAGCCAGCTGAGTATGTTTCCATGTACACGTAATTAAGAACAGCATTCCCTTTCATGGTCAAAAGTGTCCTAGTCTGAACATCACATGACTTGGTCACCCAAAGCTTGAGGATCTGCTTACAATTTTCACTAGTCTCCCTCAGTGGGAAAAATTAATCTATTTCTGATACTTAACAATTCCTTTCATGAAATTTAACAACTTCTATGCACGGGGCTTGCAAACCGACTATCCACAGCCCGGACGCTGCTTGGAAATGTATCTGGGGACTCAGCACTTTTTTTAAAAGTGATCTTAAATGGCTATTGGGCATTTTTTTTAATTTGAGAAAGTTCACCAAAAAGCCTGGATTAGCAGGCTTCTCTTAAAAAATTCTGCATCCCAGAGGCCCCATTTCCTCCTGACTGCTGTTCCCTGGCCTGGGGTTTTGGATTCAACACAGCCCTGCCCTGAGGCCTTGAGTCTGTGGTCTCTCCATTTATGTAAGTTTACGCACATGTGCTATGGTTGGATGCGAATGTCCAAGTACTGACCCCAGTACCTCAGAATGTAACCCCATTCGGAAATAGGGCCATTGCAAATACGATTAGTGAAGAGAAGGTCTTGAGGGTGGGTCCCTAATCCAATAAGATTGGTGTCCTCATAAAAAGGGGAAATTTAGACACAGATTTGGACATAAAGACACACACAGGTGAACCCTATGTGGATAAAAAGGCAGAGACTGTGGCGACCTGTCTACAGGCCAAGGAAGACAGCTCCCAACCATGCAGAGGAATGCCCCGCCCCACCCCCAATCCCCACCCTGGACAGAATCACCCAGGCCCTCATGTCAGCAGTGCCAAGGCTGACATAGGCTGACAAGGCTGACATATGACCCTGACATAGTCCGACGCCACAAAATAAGAACGTGCCACGTGAGCCACGTATCAGACACTCAGACTTGGCCTCAACTCATTTCATCCACCCAACAACCTACAGGACATGAGGTCATTATCCCCACTTTGCACATGAGGAAACTGAGGCTGGCATCGAGATTAATGAACTTGCCATCATCTGGGCCCTGGAGTTCGGGCTCAGAGCCCTTGTTTTCACCCAGACACAGGGGTCAGTGGCCTGAAGCCCAGAACGAACGAAACATTTCCTCTTTCCAACCCGTCATTTATTCAGGGGAGCATCTCTGAAAGGTCTCTCTTTGGTCTCGACTGTCTGAAAATGCTCATTATAACCTCCTTTGTCACGCTGAGCCCAGCGTGTTCTGCCTGGCAAAAAGGGACTGGGACTAGATGCAATCAAGGTCTCCTCCTTCTGTGAAATCACCAGGCTACGCAGGCGGCTCATCACGAAGCAGGAAACAGCAGAAGTGACTCCCAGGCTTTGAGCCTGATGCGTTCCTTCCTTAGGCAAATCGTGTTATACATATTTGAGAAATGGCACAGTCAGCCGGAAATGAACATGGCCTCCATCTCCCGGTTTCCCTCGGTAACCTGGGGCATATGTCCTGGGTCACATTTATACATAAATAGCGGCTGTGATGCCGGACTCCCAAGGGCAGTCTGCAGAGACCCCCTCTCCAAATAAGGAGCAGAATCCCTTATTCCACCAACCAGGGCTTCAGATCAGGGGCTCTTCCGTAGGACTCGAACCTCTGTGCTGTTATCCCTGCTCCATCAAACAGGGGAAATAATCATACGAACACAAGTAAGATGTTGGCAGCAGTGCCTGGCTCACAGTAAGCATTCAGTAAGTGTCAGCCATCATCAATGATGGCACACTGCTTTCTCCCTGGGTGACCTTGATCGGCTTTCTGATCTGTAAAATGGGAACCATAGGAAAAACACTCTCTGTCAGCATCTGTACATTTTTGTGCGAATTAGAAGGAAACATGGATTCCAAATCACTGTGTACATTGCAGGCACTGTACGAGTGTACAGGTGTCCCTGTCCTGCCTTTCTGTTGGGGATAGGGACTGGGCTCCCCCAAAAAGGCATTAGCAGAAATTCAATACCCAGCTCTATCTCTCGCCTCCCAAGGTAAGTCCTGGGACTCACCAGAGCACATTCCAGAGCCTGCTTGGCCTCTCACATCAACCCTCCTACCACCTGATCTGGTCAAGTCTCTTTCTCTCTTCAGCATGATTTTGTCCCAGGGCCCTACCCTGTCACTGGGCACTGCTCAGACCCATGCCAGGCTACCAGGAGAGATTTCAGTAACTGCATCTCAGGCAAATGTTCCTGGAGCCCAGGTTTGGGGTTTTTTTTTCATCTCCAAAAGCTCCATGCCAATGTTCCTGTTCTCCCTCAGCTTCCATCCTCCATAAATCATTAGTTTCCTTCACCTATACACAAAGGAAGGATTGTCCAGATACCCTGCTTCATACTCAGGCCAGAAAAAGCCATCTCAGTCCCTGACGAAGATGGTCACCTCCCTCCACTACCTTCTAAAGATGATTCCCCGGACAACTGGTAACCCATAGCCAGGCCGTCTCTTAGTTTGAGTGACCCTACTTGTTTTTGATACTTGGGGCCCCCAGATTAACTTCTATGAGAAAACACTATTTGGGGAGGGCTTTGTGAGGCCCCAAACACCCCAGAAATGATGTAAGTGAACCTGAGTCCTAGACTTCCAAGGATTCAATCAAAAGAACACAACATTGGGGCACTTGGGGTGCTCAGTCATTTAAGCATCTCCCTCTGGGTTTCAGCTCAGGTCATGATCTTAGGGTCACGGGATCGAGCCCCGAATCAACCTCCACTTTCAGTTTGCTTGAGATTCTCTCCCTCTCCTCACCTCCCGTCCCCCCGCAATCCCACTGCTCCCTCTCATATGTACTCTCTCTCTCTCTCTCTAAAATCAATCAATCAATCTTTCTTTTTTTAGAAAAAGCGCTCAATATCTTTTTAGAAAACCACAACTCGGGACACCTGGGTGGCTCAGTTGGTGAAGCAGCTGCCTTCGGCTCAGGTCATGATCCTCAGCGTCCTGGGATCGAGTCCCACATCGGGCTCCTTACTCGGCAGGGAGCCTGCTTCTCCCTCTACCAGTGCTCTCTCTCTCTCTCTCTCTCTCTCTGACAAATAAATAAATAAAATCTTTTAAAAAAAATTAAAAAAAAAAAAGAAAACCACAGCTCTCCAAACTTCATGACCACCTGACCCCCTACTCACCTTGGTTCTAACTAAACTCTTAGTGAGGCAGAGATCACTGCACAGGGCCACCATTTGGAAAGGAAATACATGAACGTGGCACAGGAAAGAGCTTTGACAAACAAGATGCACGATTATTAACATTATCTGTTCATCCTGCCTTCCAGGCTGACTGTTCAAGAGAAAGCAGCATAGAGTGTTCATGGCGTTCGGAGCCTTGCCCGCTTTCTTCTTCTGACAGGATTCACCCAGGCACTCAGGGCCTCCCTCTAAACTAGGACAGCGCTGGGGTCTGCACTGTCACCTTCCGCTTGTGTCAGGGCTGCGAACCTTGCAACAAGATCGCTGCAGGGGAGATGGAATTCCAGTCCTCAACCACATAGTATTGGACGAGCTGGCATCCATCCGAAGGTGCCAGAAATGTGTGTGAGAAGGATTATTTTTAAAACACTTCTTGGAGGAGCGCCTGGGTGGGTCAGTAGGTTGAGCATCTGACTCCTGGTTTCAGCTCCAGTCCTGACCTCAAGATCATGAGATCGAACCCCGTATCAGGCTCTGTGTTCAACATGGAGCCTGCTTGAGATTCTCTCCCTCTCCCTCTGCTCATCTCTCTCTCTCTCTCTTTCTCTCTCTCTCTTCCACCCTCCCTCCCTCAAATAAATAAATAAATAAAATCTAGGGTCACCTTGTGTGGCTCAGTCAGTTAAGCATCTGCCTCTGGCTCAGGTCATGATCCCAGAGTCCTGGGATCCAGCCCTACATCAGGCTCCCTGCTCAACCTGTTTCTCCCCCTGCCCCTCACCCCACTCATGCTCACACTCTCTCTCTCTCGAATAAATAAATAAAATCTTTAAAAATAAATAAATAAATAAATAAAATCTTAAAGAAAATAAAAACACTTCTTAGAAATGAAGTCTAAGATATGAACTAATCAGGCAGCAAAACAAATACAGGTATCTCTACTCCTGTGTCCTTTCAACCAATGTCCAGTGTGGCCTTTACACTAGGGTTGGTTAGGATTTTTCTGTGAGGGACTGATAACTGCCTCTCCCCCATTAACAAGTTAGGCAGGAATGAGGCCTGAGCCTCAGAATCCTGGGGAGGCCAGCAAACTCCTTAGTCTTTCCAGAGCTAAGAGGGGATGTGCCCCATCCTGATGGGATCTGGAGAGCAAGGTGAGGACACAAAAGGAACTCCCTAATTCCCTCAGAGGAAGGGCTTTGCAAATCCCAACAAAGCTTGCCCCTGTTTTCTATTGCTACATAACCAACCGTCCCAGACAGTGGTCTATATGATAACCAGCACGTGCTTCTATCTCTCCTGGTTGCACGGGCTCCACCGGGCACCCCTGCCCGGCTCACGGTCTTCGTTGGGGAGCAGTCAGAGATCATGTTGGAGGCTTGTCCGCTCACAGGACTGGTGCCTGGGCTGGGAAGAACCAAGCATCGGGGGTTAGCCGCTAGCATTCCTCCGATAGCTCTCTCTGCATCTGGGTGGTCTCTCCCCATGATCCCTCCAGTGTGGTGGCTCAAGTGTAGGTCATTCTTCTGCGGCTGCTCTGCGCTGTAAAGGCACGGGGGAGAGGAAAAGAGACAGAGAGCTGGGTGGACACCGTGTAGCCCATCTGATTGAGCCTTGAAAGTTATGCAGTGATACTTTCATTGTAATCCATCAGCTAAAAGCCAGTCACTACACTGGCCCACGTTCAAGGGGAATTAAATCCACCGTTTGATGGAAGGAATATCAAAGAGTTGCATGTTTTAAACTCGCCACAGTGGTTTTCAACCCCACTCACACAGGAGAATCCTCCAGGGAGCGCTCGATGCCCACGCCCCACTCCAACCGAGGTAGACTCTCTCCCAGTGGATCCCAGGCATTGATCCCACAGCAACACGAAACCAAGTTTAAGAGCCACAGCTTTAGACAGACATCATTTTTAAAGGTACCTAGAACTTACGCCTCCTAATGCTCACTTATTAACCTCAGCATACCCAATGCTGGCTTTTTGTAATAAATATATTTTTTATTTACAAATAAATATATATATTTGATATATAACATGATATTGTTAGGTCCGTTATTAAACGAAATGAGACTGAGACAAAGTGGAAGTTATTTAAAGCTTTATTTTGTGATAAGTATTCGAAGTCAGACTGATCGGCCAGGGGAACAAGACTGAAACAAAGTTAAAGTTATGCAAAGCTCTATTCTATGCCAAGCATTAGAAGTCAGACTGACCGGCCAGGGCCATCTCCGAAGAGAGCGACCCCTCCCAATCTTACAGGCTACTTTTTATTTGGGTGAACCTTCAACCTGTACTTGTTATCTCAACCCACCGGGTTTGTGCATCTCTTGTTGATTGGCTACTTTCAACCGGTCTGGTGATGTTTTATTCAAGATTACCCCATACCAGGAACTATTACAAACAGTACTTTTGGGGAAGGCTTAGTCCATTAACATATTCAGTGTGAATAATAAGATTGTCGTCCTTCCCAAGATGGAGTCATTTTGGTTTGGGCAAGATCTTCTCACTGTTACAAACAGTACTTCGTACTGATTAGATGTCTCTATCTGGCCTGACTCGTCCTTGTATTCTGGGCTGTGTGATCAGGAACTAGCCAACTACATTTTATTGGTTTCCCGGACTTGTTTCTAAGTAAGTTTCTCAGGGGGGAGAGAGTCAATTTAAGTTTTACTGCACAAACAAAATGGCTATTTACCCAAGATGGAGTCGCTCTGGCTAAATAGGTCCTTACAATATCAGTTTCAGATGTACCACATAATGACTCGATATTTGTGTACATATATATTTTGAGGAAATACACATGTGTGTATTAAGCTATATGAATGCACATATCTATAAATATTTCTACACGTAAATATCTCTATCAGGCTAACCATGGATTTACACTGACATCTCCAGTGCTCACTCATTACAGCATGAAGAGTTCCAGGCACGCCTCTGGCTCATGTGTTAGATTACATCCTTTTCCAACAGCAAGAAGCCTGGCTCCCAGCATCTGTTATCCACTTACTTGTTCAGTTCCAGTGTGTGTGTAAGTGTGTATTCGTGTCTGAGCACACCCATACTGGCCTCAGAATTATGGTATTTGTCTATATTAACAGATGATCACCACAATGCCTGGTTAGCACCCATCACCACACATAGTTACAGAAGTTTTCTTGAGATGAGAATGTTTAAGATCTAATCTCTTAGCAACTTTTCATATCTAATGCAGCATTTTTTTAAGATTTTATTTATGTATTTATTTGTCAGAGAAAGAGAGAGAGCACAAGCAGGGGGAGTGGCAGGAGGGGCAGAGGAAGAGGCAGGCTCCTGGCCAAGCAAGGAGCCCGATGTAGGACTTGATCCCAGGACCCTGGGATCATGACCCAAGCCGAAGGCTTCACTGACTGAGCCACCCAAGCGTCCCTACAGCATTAACTACAGTCACCACAATGTACATTGTATCTCCATGACTTATTTATTTTATAACTGGAGGTTTATACTTTTGACTCCCCTTACCCGTTTTGCCAGCCCCCCCAGCTCTCTGTAATAAATATTTTTAAATATCCTATGTTTTCATTTAAAATTTATGGGTAATATAATTTGCCTATACAGTTTGCCTATTTGCCTAAATAATAATAATAATAAATATAATATATAATAATAAAATAATAACTCACCTATTTCCCAAAAATAGCAATATATCAACCTAACTACCATCAAAGGTAAATACAGAAAGGTAATTTATAATATGGTGAGGTTAATGTGGAGCACAAACTCAGCCATCATACCTGGCTCACTAAAATGTAACACAGAGGTGGCTGAGGGCAGGATGGGTTTCAGAGAAGCAGGTAAGCAAGCCTTTGAAATGCGGAGGCCTGGGAACCACTCTGCAGTAGAAATCCCACCAGGGGCTGCCTTCCTGGAAGCTTTCTTAGCCCAAACAGCCACACTGTGATCTAATCACTGTACGCATTGTCCCTTAGGCTATGTTCAGCTTGGAGAACATGCAGATTAGCATATCATATCTTTTCTGTAAACAAATCCTCCTGGGGGGTGGGGGTCATGGAGGGAAGGGAGGGAAAAATGAAACAAAAGAAACAGTCAACAAAACAAAGAGGCAACCCACGGAATGGGAGAAGATATTTGCAAATGACAGTACAGACAAAAGGTTGATATCCAGGATCTATAAAGAACTCCTCAAACTCAACACACACAAAACAGACAACCATATTAAAAAATGGGCAGAAGATATGAACAGACACTTCTCCAATGAAGACATACAAATGGCTACCAGACACATGAAAAAATGTTCATCATCACTAGCCATCAGGGAGATTCAAATCAAAACCACATTGAGATACCACCTTACACCAGTTAGAATGGCCAAAATTAGCAAGACAGGAAACAACGTGTGTTGGAGAGGATGTGGAGAAAGGGGAACCCTCTTACACTGTTGATGGGAATGCAAACTGGTGCAGCCACTTTGGAGAACAGTGTGGAGATTCCTCAAGAAGTTAAAAATAGAGCTTCCCTATGACCCTGCAATTGCACTACTGGGTATTTACCCCAAAGATACAGATGTAGTGAAAAGAAGGGCCATCTGTACCCCAATGTTTATAGCAGCAATGGCCACGGTCGCCAAACTGTGGAAAGAACCAAGATGCCCTTCAACGGATGAATGGATAAGGAAGATGTGGTCCATATACACTATGGAGTATTATGCCTCCATCAGAAAGGACGAATACCCAACTTTTGTAGCAACATGGACAGGACTGGAAGAGATTATGCTGAGTGAAATAAGTCAAACAGAGAGAGTCAAGTATCATATGGTTTCACTTATTTGTGGAGCATAATAAATAACATGGAGGACATGGGGAAATGGAGAGGAGAAGGGAGTTGAGGGAAATTGGAAGGGGAGGTGAACCATGAGAGACTACGGACTCTGAAAAACAACCTGAGGGTTTTGAAGGGGCAGGGGGTGGGAGGTTGGGGGAAACAGGTGGTGGGTATTAGGGAGGGCACAGATTGCATGGAGCACTGGGTGCGGTGAAAAAACAATGAATACTGTTACGCTGAAAATAAATAAAAAATTTAATTAAAAAAAAAAGATGGAATTGGGAAGGGGATAAACTGAAAGAGACTCTTAATCTCAGGAAACAAACTGAGGGTTGCTGGGGGGTGGGGGCATAAGGATAGGGTGGCTGGGTGATGGACATTGGGGAGGGTATGTGCTATGGTGAGTGCTGGGAATTGTGTAAGACTGATGATTCATAGACCTGTACCCTTGGGGCAAATAATACATTATATGTTAATAAAAAAAAATTTTTTTTAAATCCTCCTAGTTTCATTTCAGCAAGACCCCTTGTCACACATCATGCGCTTGAGAAACAGTGATAAGGATTTGTGATTATCCTGAAGGACCAACAAAACCAGGAGCAAAGAGCAAAGGGTCTTGGTCTCTGAACATTGATGCCCTTGCCTTCTCCTGTCTTTCACACGAAGTGTGGAGGCACCTTTCATCCATCGGTGCAGGGATGGCTGGCCATTCCCGGCAATGATACAGTAACAGGATTGTCCCTAAGCGGATGCTCAGACTCCACAGTATCACATCTCATGTAGTCAGACGGTTGCGCTATGTGTAGAGTCCCCATGAATGTGACCACTACAGCTGCACACTAGCATGATATGTTGTGCTGGGGATTCAAGCGCGGTGAGCTGCTTGATGTCATTAGTGTGACTTCTCCAAACAAAGCAACCCCTAATACCCTCTTCTCATAAGGACGCCATATTGAGCCCTCTTTAATGACCCTATCTTTTTTTCTTTTTAAGATTTTATTTATTTATTTGACACAGAGAGAGAGAGATCACAAGTAGGCAGAGAGGCAGGCAGAGAGAGAGTGGGAAGCAGGCCTCCGCTGAGCAGAGAGCCCAATGTGGGGCTCGATCCCCGGACCCTGAGACCATGACCTGAGCCAAAGGCAGAGGATTAACCCACTGAGCCACCCAGGTGCTCCTAAGGACCCCATCTTAACTGAATTACCTCTTTGCAGGCCCTGTCTCTACACAGTCACATTCTGAGGTACTGGGGGCTGGGGCTTTGACATGTGAACTTGGTCCATAATAGTAACCAGCTCTTGGGAAGCTTCTAAACAAAGCAAAGTTGTCATCTTTGACCCATTTCAGAGTAATTGTGTTCCAACAAAACGTATTATATATTATTGAAACTGCACCCCCATCAACACCAGCATTAAGTTTTTTTTGTTTTTTGGTTTTTTTAAAGATTTTATTTATTTATTTGACAGACCGAGATCACAAGTAGGCAGAGAGGCAGGCAGAGAGAGAGGGGGAAAGCAGGCTCCCCGCTCAGCAGGGAGCCCGATGCGGGGCTTGATCCCAGGACCCTGGGATCATGACCTGAGCCGAAGGCAGAGGATTTAATCCACTGAGCCACCCAGGTGCCCCCAGCATTAAGTTTATACGTGAAATGGAGAGAGATTCTAGGCTCGGTTCATTAAAAACAAGTTTTACACTTACATGGATGTCCCATTGGGCATTTGACAATTGTGAAGGCTGAGAGACAATTCATGTGTGTGGGACTCAGGCTGGACGCAGTCAGGCACCACCAGCTTCCCCCTACTAACTGCCAGTAACCCTGCTTCAATTATTGTGATGCTCAGAATGCCCCCTAGGGGCCAGAACTGGTTTGACTGAGGATATTTGATTTAAAGGAAGCCAAGGATAAATCACAACTAAATATTTCTCTTGTCAGTGAAAAATACTATCCCCTATTTTATTTGCTTAGCAAGTTTTGCTATTAGCATTTCTAAAATTGGGGGCAGATTATTATTGTGTTCAATACTTGAGCTTAACTGCAGGGCTATGTGACTTTACCCAATGGAAATTACTGAAGGCAAAGGGAATCCCAAACAAAAGTTGTTTTGGTTTCAGTCTATTCCAAATTAGCCACACCAATGATGCTGTCAGTTGGCCTAATAAATAGTCCAAAGTTGACAGCATGCAATAAGGGAGAAGAAGTTTTTCCCCTTGTTACATTCTTGGGAAGAAAAAAAAAAAGAAAAGAAAAATTTGCCATTGATCAAATTTTCTAAAAATGTTTCAAAGTTTGAATGTTTACTTTGAATTTGAGGTCATATGTGTACACACAAGTAAAAAAAAAACAAAGAACATTATAAAGAAAAAACATAGTTGTTTAACGAGTAATAATATTGTGCCCCAAATCCCAAGCAGGGTGAGCGGTGAAGCCAGCAGGTGGTGAAGCCACATATCCAGCACAGGTCTGTCTGACACCAGAGTCATGCTGTCTACCCCGACAAAATACAACATGGATGGGGTATTTGGGAGAAGAACCAACACAACACAGCCGCACACTGTGGAATGCACAGCATTTCTCCATCAAAGCAAAGGGACTTTGCTCTCAGGTAGAGCATGTGGGATGCTCCTTAAAGCACTTCATGACCCATCACCTGTAGATTCTTACTTATCTTTGGACAAGACCTAAATGTCACTCAGACAATCAATGTCTAAGTCTAGAGGAAAAAAAAAAAAAAAAAGACATTCTGAAACATACATGCTTCAAGTACTTGGGCTGAGCCTGAACTTAAAAACATTTTAATGTTCAAATGCATTATTGCCTTAATGGTTAGAGTTGGGGTTTTTTAAAGATTTTATATATTTATTTGAGAGAGAGAGAATGGGGGGGGGGGGACGGGCAAAAGGGAGGGAGAATCGGACTCCTTACTGAGCAGGGAGGCTACACAGGGTTCTATCCCAGAACCCTGGGATCATGTCCTGAGCTGAAGGCAGATGCTTAACTGACTGAGCCACCCAGGCGCTCCTTTAAAGGTTAGATTTTAAATCGCCTGAAAATTAAAACATTATTATTTCATGTTTGGATATTCCCTCCTCCAGCACCTGTAAGAGGTTTCTTTGTTGGATCCTTTGAGATATGCCAAGGTAATTATACTTTTGCATAGCTGGAGATAAAACTGCCCCACACGACCCAGTCTGTCCATCAAGACAATGTCCACGAAGACCCAGTCTACTCCTGTTCTCAGCATTCAGGAGTTTCTTCCTCAGAAAGAAGAGAGTAGGAAGCCAAAGTCTGAATGTTGTTGCTTTTTAACTGATTTTCTTTTGATTACATCTATTGATTCTTTTATAGCACGAGAGAAATCATTTGTGGTCATGTCTATATGTTGAAAAATAACAGACACCTTCTAAAATATTAACCAAAAGAGTTTTAATAGTTTCCATGGCCAACATAAATCATAGCGCAAGTGATGACAATAATAGTTTGATACATATTTGTTGAATTAGCGAATGGATGGTATGATGGTTCAAAGCACGTAAACACACTAGAAAAGTCAAAATGACCTGGAATAGTCAATATGGTGACAGACATGACAAAAGTGCCATCTGAATGTCATCATCTAAGGGACAGAAAAGGGATTTTACTTTAGCCAAGGCATTCAAAACCATGTGTTTTGGATAATCTTCTTAGACACAATCATTATTTGTATTTTAAGTTGTTGAATGATTCTCAAGGACTTCATTCTGGCAAGAAAAAGACACTGTTTATAATTCATTAGATGCATGTTACAGTATTTTGTATTCTGTAATTTTAGCCTGAAATCCCAAGCGTCCCCACCACAGACTCTTTCCCTGTGGTACTGAGAAGGTTGTAACAGTGCAGGATTAAAGAACAGACTCTTCCAATGGCATGTGACCACGGCTGGGGGAGATCCCACACCTTTTCCTTGAGACTGGCACCCATAGGAGCACCACGTACACATGTTACTCGGTATGGGTTATAAATCTACAGAAGTTCAGAAAAATAGTGATCAATTAACATTGGACTTAACGAATCCCTTTTTTTCTTCCACTTCCATCTCCTCCTCACACAGTCTGGGCTGCCTTCCATGACCGATGAAATCACGTGTGCATGGTGGATTCATCCAGGTCAATGTCATGAGAAAAATACCAAACGGTACACAATTACAGTCTAATCATTGTGTCATAATGTATTCAGACTATTATGCTAATTTGACAAGAGCCAAATGGAATTTGAACAGTGCAACTAATCTTCCTTTCAGGTCACCCCTATTATACACCACCCTGCTGACCATCTGGTAATTGATTTCAGGGAATGATTGAACATTATTTCCAGCCTGCCTAGAGACCACCAGGGGAATTTGACAAAATGGACATATAATGATTCAATTGCAGGCCTAACATTCACAGCTTTCTAAGACTTTTAAAAATTATTTTTCTTCTCAGCACACATTTACTCAGCTGTTATGTTCCCCGCATGGGACAATATATCAGACACCAAAAAATGAATACGGCATGCCCCTCAAGAAACGCATCGCTGAAGCAAAGGAGAGAGAGTATACGATGACCTATAACGTAACGTTGGCTGTTCACTAGGGTAGCCCCAGCCAATGTCTCTGTGAGACATCGTGAGTACGCTGGCAATGTACTTAGTCTAAACTGAGTGTGCCGTAAGTATATGATACACAGAAGATCTCAAACAACTTGTTATACCTCCTTTATAAGCGTTGCATTGTTACATGTTGAAATGATATTTTTAGGTATATTACATTCAGGAAAATATGTTTTCGAAATTAACTTTTGCATTGTTTTCACCTTTTTCAATATGGCTACTAGGAAATGTTAATTCTATATCTGGCTCAGGTTATACTTCTACTGGACTGCACTGGTATGCTGTATGTGCTACAGAAAGACAATTGCACACAGAGGAAAAGGCAATAGATTCTGCTGGGCAGAGATTTTGAAATTTAATGCATGTTGGTCTTTAAGGGATGACTTTAGAAGAAGTTTGGGGAGAAAGCCAAAATGGAAGAAATAGAGGCAACATCACAGAGGCCTTAAACTCCTTGGCGAGTCTGTGGAATGGCTGGTAGACCAGGGTGGGAGAAGAAGGAAAGCCAGTAGCCATAGACTAGGCTGGGAAGCATATGGAGGCCCAGACAGGTAGGGTCTTGTCTGTCCTAACAACGAGTCCAACTTGATCCAATGAACTAAGGAACATCATCAAAGGTCTTTAAGCAGGTGATTGACATGCTCAGGACTTGCTTGTTCTGGGAGCAGAGAAGAAGCTGAGGAAGGGAGAAACCAGGAGAAGAGAGACCATTGGAAAATCAGGCCAGGAATAATGAGAGCTTGAATAAGAGTGATGATGGGAAGGCAGCCATGAATGAGACGTATCAGCTCAATCTCAAAGCACCAAATGATATGGTGCTTTCTTTGAAGTCAGGACAGAGTTTACTCACCAAGCTCATGCTTACTTTCTATCTGATAAATGCACTTAATCTTATTGTCAGCCAATAAAATTGTAGAGAGTTATATTTTTTAAAAGATTTTATTTATTTGACAGAGAGAGGGTCAGGGAAGAGCACAAGCCAGGGCGTGGGTGGGGGGGGGAGGGGGAAGCAGACTCCCCGCTGAGCAGGGAGCCCCATCCAGGGCTCCATCCCAGGACCCTGAGATCATGACCTGAGCTGAAAGCAGACGCCCAACCGACAGAGCCACCCAGGCGCCCCCGCTGAGAATCATACTGATTTTCAGACAGAGTCTCTAGAATTCATAATCTCTACGTTCTTTAGGGATTTCTGCTCATTCATCCTGAGTCCACAGAGGACGATAACAGCAACTTCTTGCTAAGTCAGTGCATGTGGGGTGCTTCCTCATGAGACAGGCTCTTCCTTCATCTCCTGCCGTGCCGTTGTTGCAAAAGACGAGTCCACGTGGCCAGCCCCAGACTTGACTTGCTCTCCTTCCACTTTCCTTTTGCACAAAGGCCACCGCAATCTGTCCTCTCATTCCTCTCTTGTTTACATAATAGCTACTTCAGTCTTCTGTCCTCTTTTTGTTTTCCCTTGGGGAGAACAATGCTACTGTCCCCAGGATTCATGAGAAAAAATGAAGAGTATAGTTCAATTAGCACTCGTCAGAGGCAAACATTGGAGTGTTCCAAGTAAGTAGCAAGACACAAAGCTAGCAGAAAAGTTCGTGGAGGCTGAGAAGGGAAGATGGAAGGCAACGGCACGATAGTTTAGCCCTGTAAAGAGAGCTAGAAAGCGAAAGTGATATATTTAATTTTATTGGGAAAGAAATTAGTAGAGGAAGTGAGACTAAAATACAGACGCATACACGTGAGCGTAGGTCCACACACACCCACACACACACATGAGAGCCACTGACTGTGGCTGTAAAAGTAGGAATCTTCGTTTTTTTAGTCAATATGTGTCTTCGTTCTCAAGAGCCTCCTGGATGATTGGTATCATTTTCAAATCTTCACAGCAGCTTTCTGAATGGAACCTCCTAGAGAGTCATGTGTAACAAAACGTGAAACTGACTCATAAAGTGAAACATTCAATTTCCAGACATCTCAGTGTATGACTCAATTAGCCAGACCACGTGATCTGCTCATAAGAAAGTGTAGGGGATTCCATTCTCCGAAGTAAACACTCCAAAGTATTCTGTACTCAGTTACTGACCAGCCAGGATATCCTAAAATACTGGTGGGGGCGGGGAAGCGGGAAACTGCCCCAATCAATCAGGGTTTCTTAGTTGTAAGCAACAGAAACTGACTCTGGCTACATTAAGTAAAAAAAAAAAGAAAAAGAAAAGAAAAGAAAAAAATTGAAAATCTATGTAATAATTCACAGAAGTGTAGGAAAAGTAAGTAGAGAGATCTAATTTCAGAAAAGCAAGGAATCAGGGAAGCTCTGGAGAACTAAGTAGCAGGAGCCAAGGACAGTCTGTTCAGGGAGCTAACATCAGGATTCATCAGGTTACCCCATAATCCTCTGCATTACTCCATGTGATGTCCATGTTCTAGGGAAAGAGCTTTTTATCAGTGTAGTTTGAATCACTGATCCACTTGTCTAGGGAAGACAAGGTTCCTTGATTGGCTGCCCCTCCAAGCCTGAAACCAGCCGAGAAAGTACGGTTGAGTCCTCTAAATGGAAGAAGGGATGTAGGGCAGGCAAAAGCAGCAGGTGTCCTCTACAAGACCGATACCTTTTCTGTGTGCATGATATCCACTATCCTCACCCACCCACCCACATCTTACACCTTCAATCCACTTTCTCCAAGAAGCCTTTTCTGGATTTACAACCCGTATCGACCTCTTTCAGTTCTGAACATATACAGTACAGCTAGTCATTCACACATTCATTCGACAAGCATTTTCAAGCCTTCACTATGTGCCAGGTACTCATTCCATGGCGTACCCATTCTTCTTCTAATGGTCCCACTCCTCTCCTTCATGTTTCAGGTATAATTGTTTGGGAACTCAATTAAGATGGTGCAGCATTTATTGGTCATTTATCAATCTTTGTTGCTAAGTCTCAACCTTGGACCAAATGCTGCAACCTAGATACAATCTCTGAAATTACTTTAAAAACCTGTACTACCCAACGACTGATAAAACCAAAGACCTTAGACATACTTGCAGGACAGATCAAGTCTAACTCTAAGTGATACAAGCAAGGATCCTGAGTTTACACTTAATTTGCCGTTATTCATCCCATCAATAAACAATACCATCAGATGTGTTTTTTGTATAGGACACTTTCCTACGCAGAGCTGACATTCAACAGCACACACTGATATACTTGTCTCCATTTGGTTAAAATAGTGAAAATTCCCATGGTGGCTAGTCAATAGTCACTGTCCCGAGCCTCCAAGTACATTATTTTTTTTTTTTTTTGAAGGTCAAGCAAAGCTCCAAGTATATTATTACCATACTAGCCATCCCTCACCTTTGTTATGACTCCTCCCCCGGACCTCACCTTCTCACAGTCCAGTGACAAAGGGTTCATCTTTGGCACAGGACTCTGGTCTAGCCCTCAAGCCAGTGTCTGTTCTGTTAGGTATCCATCCCTACCCATAAATATTTCTTATATCTCCCTGGTTCTAAGTACAATGTTGGGGTTAAAGATGCGCAGGCCCTGTCTTTAAAGAACTTGCTGATAGAGTACTGCTAGCAGTAAAAAGGAACAAAGTAGATGAATCTTAAAAACCTTGTGTTGAGCAAAGGAAACCAGACATAAAAGAATACATATTGTATGATTCCATTTATACAATGTTCTAGAGCAGAAAACAAATGAACTTTGATAATATAAATCAGAAGAGTAGTTCCTTGGGGTGGAATGGAGGAGGGGGGGTGTGTCTAATGGCTTAAAATCTATTTACTTTGCCGTATGTGAATTATACATAAAAAAGAGCTTAAAGTCCGATGAGAAAGACAACACCTTCAAAAATTAGTTTAATGCTCATTAGAAAGCCAAAGTCCCACAAGAGGCACAGCTAGAACCTGCATAGACAAGTGGTTATGACCGTTTTCTCTTGGGTTGTGCCCAGCTGTCCATATTTAAATCTCGTTCGGTGTTGGGGTGCCTGGGTGGCTCAGGGGTTTAAAGCCTCTGCCTTCAGCTCAGGTCATGATCCTAGGGTCCTGGAATCGAACCCCACCTTGGCCTCTCTGCTCAGCGGGGAGCCTGCTTCCCCCACCCTCTCTGCCTACCTCTTTGCCTACTTGTGATCGCTGCCTGTTAAATAAATAAATAAAATCTTTTTTTAAAAAAATCTTATTTGGTGTGACTGCGGGCAAGTTACTTTAGCTCTCTCAGTTTTCTCATCTGCAAAATGGTCACAATAACAGCAAGTATCTAGGGTTGTTGTAAGAGTCAGATACATTACCCATTGAAAGCATTTAGGACATTTGGTACATGGGAGGTATACAAGAAATGTTAGCTATTAATGAGATAATTATTGGACTTCACAGAAAGAGGTTGTGTCCCACTGGGAGAGCCCTGAGAAGGAACATTTGGGCTGAGATTTGAAGAACTGATTATAAAATGTGGCCATGGGGAGAAAGGAGGACATTTTATGTGTGTGTGCTCATCTGGCCACTCTAATCCAAGAATTCTCTGCAGTGTCATCTTCTCAAGCGAGGAAGTGATCTTCCCTTTGGCCACATTACCATTCTCTCTACATAAGCTCTCATATGCTTGCATTTATTTTTTTAAATATTTTATTTATTTATTTGAGAGAGACAGAGAGCATGAGAGGGGCAGGGCAGAAGGAGAGGGAGAGGCAGACTCCCTGCTAAGCAGGGAGCCAGATGCGGGGCTCGATCCAGCACCCTGGGATCGTGACCCAAGCCAAAGGCAGATGCCCAACCGACTGAGCCACCAGGTGCCCCGACACTTGCATTTAATCAAAAAATTAATCAATTAGTATTTAAGTATTTACTTCGTATTTATCAGTCTTCTCTAGGAGACTAGAAGCTGTAGGTGGCCAAGACACTCACTTTTATATCCCCAGGTGTTAGCACAGAAACTTTCAGGAATTACTTAGTTGTAAATGAGTAAATAATAAATACATCATTTATTTTATATAAATCAAATTATGTTTACTCCATTCGAGTCAACTCAAACTATGTTTATGGTGGACCAGGGTTCCTCTGTAGGCATAAGTATTGGCTCTGCCACTTTCTCCAGGTGAACCCTGGGCAAGTGAGTGAGGTCCTCTATAGGCCAGTGTCCTCACATGTAGACCAGGATCGTAAGAGTTCATCTACATCAATTTGTTGTTGTTACAAACAAGGGAAAGTTTGTAAAGCATTTATCACTGTGCCTATCTCATGATAGGTGCTCAAAAAATGGTGTCATTATCAGTGTCAAAGAGTCATTATCAGTCCCTTTACCCAAACTGGAGCGCTACGTCACTCCTCCCAAGATGTCATTATGCCAAAAACATTAAAATGTATTAAAATACTCTTGACTGTACACATCCTTCTAACCTTCTTCTCAAATTCCTCCCCCAAACCCCAACTGGCAGAATGTGGAATAAGGATGATCTGCTTTGTCTTCATTGTATACAGCTGGCCCAAGAATGCATTGCAAAGACATTATCCCAATACCAACCATTTGGCTCCTTTCTCTTTTTCCAACCCCAAGATCAAATTTCCTTTTTTTTAAGATTTATTTTTTGGGGGCGCCTGGGTGGCTCAGTGGGTTGAGGTCTCTGCCTTTGGCTCAGGTCGTGGTCCCGGGGTCCTGGGATTGGGCTCCACGTTGGGCTCTCTGCTCAGCGGGGGTCCTGCTTCCCTTCCTCTCTCTCTGCCTGCCTCTCTGCCTGCTTGTGATCTCTGTCTGTCAAATAAATAAATAAAATCTTGGAAAAAGATTTATTTTTTTATTTTAGAAAGAGAGAGAGAGAGAAAGTGTGAATGGGGAGGAAGGGCAGACGGAGAGAATCTTCCATCAGACTATCCGCTAAGGGCAGAGCCAGACGTGAGGCTTGATCTCATGACCCTGAGATCCTGACCTGAGCCGAAACCAAGAGACAGAGGCTTAACCGACTCAGCCACCCAGGTGCCCCAAGATTATACTTTCTAATGCTTTCCAATAGCGAGTTTGTGAGTTTTACTAAATTATTTTAGAATGTATAGAAATCTCACACCTACGGTATCTCATTTTACACTTCCATCAACCTTATTATAACACCTTTCAAAATAAAGTTAGAAAATGAGAAGATAACATAATTTGTCCCCAGCTGCACCTACAGCAAGGGTTAGGGCCAGGTTTCTAAATTCAAGTTTTCTGGCTCTGAACCTGATATTCTTTAGCTTCCACTCTAGACGTAAGTTTCTGGAAATTTCTATAGCAGGGGAATAATGACCTTTCTGAGTGTCTTTGCGTCTGGGTATGATGAAGCTCATGTCTGACTTTGTCTGACCCCCAGGTCTAAGCTCCAGGGAAATCAGATTGTACGTGATAAGCACAGCCTGAGGCTTCGAGGTTTTAATTAGCCACTGGCCTCGTATGAATTTCCTGCAGCAAAAGTTCAGCTGAATAAAGTCCAATCACCAGGCAACAAACATCATTGGGAAAACTCCCACCTTAAAGAGGTGGTGAAAGAGCCCATCGCATTAGTAGAGAAAAATAAAAGTCCTAGGTGTGGGAGCCCCCAGGGTGCACCAGCTCGGTTGACCCAACCACCTGCTGGGCTCCACTTCCATTGTTTGGTTTTTTTTCCCTGCATCAAGTTATACTCAGTTTCAATGGGGTGACATCATTTTCCTTTTTATCCTTTATTAATTATCACAAAATATAATAGCATGCTTTACATATATACATATTCAAGTGTAATTGTAAGCCTCTTTTTTTAAGATTTTATTTATTTATTTGACAGAGATAGAGGGAACACAAGCCAGGGGCACAGCAGAGGGAGAGGGAAAAGCAGACTCCCCGCTGAGCAGGGAGCCCAATTCGGGGCTCCATCCCAGGATCCCAGGATCACAACCTGAGCCAAAGGCAGAGGCTTAAATGACCAAGCCCCCCAGGCACACCGTAAAAATTCTTTTAACCTTAATAAACATACTAAATTCTTCAGTGAGGAAATCAATGTGAAAGCTTCAAGCCATGTCTGGGCATTCAGTAAACACTTACTAACCTAGAATCTGCTGAAATTTCTTTCCAGGTGCCTTCCAGGGCTTCACAAAATGGCACAAAAGCAATCTTTCCTCCTAACTCCACCACGGTACTAAATATACCCACAAAGCAGAACTCTTTCGAAGCCCTAGTCCCTTGCCTCCCCGATTCTGATGCATCAAAACACCATTAGTTAGAGTTTCAAAGTCAAAATAATCAGACTACTTTTTACCACCAACCCTGGAGAAATAAAACTGCAAACAACTCATTAGAAAGGTTGAAAAAAAGGCATCTTGATGGCTGTCCAAAATACTATTTCACTATTTAACATTTTCTCTGGGATGCTTTCTCTCTAAATATTGCAGGGGGGGAAAAAATCCCTGGTTCTCTACGCATAGATATGCATGGACCATAGGCTCAAATTTCTCACATGGAAGCCTTGACAGGTCCGCCCCGAAAAGAAGGCCCAAGGGGCTGATGCTTCCTCATTTGCATTTTCCCTCCCCAGCTGCCTGAGTAAATGTCATGATTTTAAAATGAAGTCTGATTTTTTTTGCTCAAATCCAAAATGTCTTTATTTGCACCCTGGAAATGCTGACATCAATTGCCTTACAAATCCAGGGAGAAAAAATCCCAGTTAATTGTAGTTGACGAGACAGTAGCATCTCTAATAATGGTAGGCACGGGGCTTGTCGGCAAGGTGTCTGTTGCCATAGTTACTCGTAAGGTAAGACAACGGCAGCTCTAGAAATTAAAGTGTCACGGAACAGAGAGTGACTGCATATCACTTAGCTAAATGCTCCCACGTGGTACCTTAACTGATTATTCCAGAGGGATGCTATCTTCTTCCAGGTGAAGCTAATAATCGGGACCAATGGCTCTGGGAGACCAATTCTCTCAGGGCTTTTTCTTCTAGATCCCAAAAGACTGGTGAAAAGGATCCCTTGATAATTCTTTAGAGCAATTCTTCAGCCTCTGCTCTTTCAACGGTTTAGAAATGGAATGTCACATCAATTGACCACTTGAAACATTTTAGACTCTCTAATACCTGCTGCCTCCACCGCCGAAGAGGGACGAGCCGAGTTCCCAGTGACTTGTCCTATCTATACCATAGCAAGCGAGCACATCCGCCTTTTCCCTTAAATGGTTGGATTCCAAAACAAGCGCGCCGGGAATCAAAGTGTGTATGTTCTTACCTAAGTGTATATTTCACCAACTTAAACAAATGAGACAAATTGATGAATGTGTTTAAACCATTTATACAAGGGCGCCTGGGCGGCTCAGTCGGTGAAGCGGCTGCCTTTTGCTCAGGTCATGAGCTCAGGGTCCTGGGATCGAGGCCCATGGGGGGTTCCCTGCTCAGCGGGGAGCCTGCTTCTCCCTCTCCCTCTGCTGTTCTCCCTGCTTGTGCTTTTTTTCTCTCTCTCTCTGACAAATAAATAAAATCTTTAAAAATAAATAAACAAACAAAGTCATGTATACACGTACATGTGTCCACAATTTAAGGATTCTTGGTAGTGTTTACAGAGTGCTTTTGCTCCCTTCCATCAGAGGAGAAAATTGAGTCAGAAATAATCCATTTCCGGTTGGCCCAGCTAGTTTCAGATGGCTCCCAGAGCCATTCGCAACTCCTTGGAGGCTTTTGTGAGGTAAATAAGCGTCAGAATACAATCTCTTTAGAAAAATAATGTTAAGTTTATTATATAGCAAAAAGAGAAGGAGTTAAAGTCTTAATGATAGAAATAATGCTCTCCCTATATAAGACTAGACTGTGTGGTGAAAAAGAAACACGCACTTTCTGTGACGGAATATACTAGAAGGCAATGAAATAGACTAGAAGGTTGGAGTACATTACTCAACCAACATGTGCAGTGCTACCCTAATCCCACTACATTTCCTAAGAGAAAGGGTCTCTACAAAAATTAGAATATAGGAATATAAAAAAAGATGGGAAGCCTAGATTCCTCACAAAATCCTGCCTGCAAAAGTTATGGTGTTTTTGCTTCTTATCCAGAAAAAACAAAGATAATGTAAAGGAACTATTATTCTTCCCTATTTGGTACAAACTTTTGGGGAGAAAAATGCACATTCGCAAGCATACACACAAATCTACATATGTATGATGTGTTCATAAGTATTAGCATATCACTGTAATTCAGGTCCCAGGATTCAGCGAGTCTCATATTTTTGTATTTGTCAATATTTCTCAGTTGCCTGGGATAACCTGAAAGTTTCGAGCCTCTTTTCCCTGGTGGCTCCATGTCAGAGAAGATAAAGGAAAAGGAAATCAAAAGCCCTAATTGCATCCGCTGACACTGGAAGGGACAGCCCAGGGATCACAGGCGAAGGCTGGCAACCAGCCCCTTTTCTCACAGAGGAAAATTACCAGAGCTGGCTGCAGAGTGGACTAAGAGCAGCCAGCGCTGGGTGGTCTCCTCTCATCTGAGACCAAGCAGACGAAGTTCTGCAAAGATGGGAGAGGGAAGCCCAGATTCTACCTGGAGGCCACCCGGAGGCCGAGCATCCCCATCTCCGAGCAGGTGGTACCCTCCCCCCCACCCCCCGGGACAGTGGACGGACGGGCAGAGGGCATGAAACGCTACTGGCCAAAAGCCCCACAGGTGCTTCCTAGAACAGCTGCAACACTAAAGGTCAACAGAAAAGCCCTCATGGTGTGGGTGACCACCGGCTGGTTGATAATACAGTTGTAGAAATGGAAGCCCCAGGAAACCCGGTGGCTTCTCCCAGCACCTGGAAGACGTGAGATGGGGGAGGCATGGTGGTCCTCCATGCCGCTGCTCGGACCCACAGGACTGCCACGACAAAGAGTAGAGGAAAAACAGAAGTCAACGGAAATATGGTGCTGTAGAGATAATATAGAGAGTTCAATCTATTGTCCCAAAGGACATTGATAGGAGCTTCATGAGGGTGAAGACCCTCTGACTTATCCCCTGCTCTATTCCAGCTCCTAACAGAGAAACTGGATCATAAAGGCACTCAAAACATTTTACATGAATAAATGAATAAACAGATGAATGAATGAGACATTGTCAACTTTTCCACCATAAAGAGCCCTAATCATATAAAAATTGAATGCGAGGGGCACCTGGGTGGCTGGATAGGGTTAGCACTCGCCTTCCACTCACGTCGTGATCTCAGGGTCCTGGGATCAAGTCCCCAGTTCGGGATCCCTGCTCTACGAGGAGTCTGCTTCTCCCTTCCCCTCTGCCCCTTGTGAGCTTGTTCTCTCTCTCAAATAAATAAATAAAAATTTTAAAAAGGTTTTTTTAAAGAAGCTGAATGCACACACATGAGGGATTCATGGGGAAGGGGGAGTGTTACAGCCTGGAGGAAAATACGATCTTTGTCCATGAACTATGAACTAGTTAGACCATGAACATGGAATATGGTCTGGTGAGAATGTTAGACCATGAACATGGAATATGGTCTGGTGAGAATATTCTACTAACTGGAAATTTTTTAGTCTACACTCATACCATCCTGAATGAACCTGATCTCATCTATTAACTAGAAATTTAAATATTTTACTATTTAATTCTTATCTTCCCTGTATGGGAAGGAACCTAAGACACTCCTAGGAAAAAGGCAAATAGGGATAAATGACACCAGGATCAACGATCTAGGAAATGGAGTGTTTGTTTTTTTTTTAAAGATTATATTTATTTATTTGACAGAGAGATAGAGACAGAGGACAAGTAGGCAGAGTGGCAGGGCTTGGTCCCAGGACCCTGGGATCATGACCTAACCCAAAGTGCAGCTGTTTAACCAACTGAGCCACCCAGGCACCCCCAGGGGATGGAGTCTTAAGGCACAGTGGAATGAAGGAAGCAGGCAACAACCAGTTGAAATAGAGCCCATGTTTGCCCATATTCCAATTTCAGGAGTTTCAGGCTCTTTGGATCTATGGCCCTAAAAGGAGAGAATCGTGTGTGGTTATTCTGGAACAGAGAAGAGGAACCACTGTACACCTTTACCTTTCCCAAGTAGAAGCTACTGGGAGTGAGGTAGCGTCTATTTCCAGAGCTAAACCCAGTGGCACAGCTTCTTGGAAAGACCTTCGTCAGTGCCTGGGCAGCCGGCTCCACACGCTCCTGCCTCCACCCTAACCTTCTCTTCTTGACAACAGATCATGTTCCAAGAATACCGTTTCCAGACTCTATTCACAAATAAAGGGTGCAAAGACACAGTATTAAAGGTTCACCACCAAAACTCACTCCCCAAGTTTAGGCAGATCAACAGTGCTAATTCTCTTTCACCCGCATGGATGGCGACCCAGTCCTTCCTCTAGAAAAGCCAGCAGATTTCCAGATGGCTACTGAGCTCGGCCAAGACACTGGACACCTCGTTCTCAGGCAAAATGAGTCGTCTGTGGAAGACAATTCAATTCTAGCTCTAGGATTGGGAGTAGCGGAAGGCTGAATGGGCCCCGAAGGCCCTTTGCGTCGCCAAGGTTGCGTTTTCCAGCAATCTTCAGCCGAACAGGCTAAAAGGGAAGGTTCCTAAGTGCGGGGAGGGAGCCTGAAAAGGAAAATAAACAGCATGGAGAGACAGCTGGAGTGTGGATGCCCGAGTCCCTTCTGAACTTTGTACAGGGAGACCTCACGTGTTCTCTCCTCCCGCGGAAGCGGGGACAGACAGACGCTGCCCTGCCACGGGGCCAGACTGAGAAAGAACCCCACTTGCTCCTTGGAAATCCACGGGAATTTTTCTCTCTGGCCCTGAACCCAATACCCGAATATAAAGAGGGATAACTTTGTTTTCTCTTCCTTCCAGTTCCCGTTATGAGTTTCGACACTTAAATTTCTTCTAATTCCCTGACCGTCTCTGCCGTTCATAGCCTGCTTAGCTGCTTTGCCCTCGACCCCTTTCGCACCGAAGATGGGAAAAGAATACTCAGGAGGAAAAAAGTATAACTTTCTCATCACAAGAACAAACTTTTGGCATTTGTCCTTAGGGCTTATCTTAAATAACATAACATGTTATTACACATTCAATAAGTATTAAATATCAATTTATGCCCAGCCCTCTGCAGGAGATATCAAGTTGGACAGAGTACGGATCCTGCTATCCTTGGAATCCCGGCGTTATAATAATTTGTTTATGTGCCTTAACATTTTCATATGGATAGGAGCAAGGCATTGTGGGAATGCAGTGGACTAAACCCTTAATTGTCCCTGGAGATATAGAAGAAATCTTCTTGGAAAGGGTGACATTTGAGCTGGCTCTTAAGGGATAAATAGTAATTCTCTATGCAGTCAAAAAAAGGAAAGAGCTTAGGAGGCTAAAGTAAGATCATCTTAAAACAAGAGAAGATGAAAAATCACTTGTGTGTTCAGGAGTCTGCATTCAACAGCAATCTAAGAGATGAGACTGTGTTAGTTGTAAAAGCCAGGGCAAGTCAGGGCAAATCAGGGCAAGGATGCTCTCTATTTAGAGCCTTGGACCCTGTCTCTAGGAAATTAGGGAAATGGAAGGAAAAAAGCAGCCTGGTCAAATTTCCATATTAAAATTATTCCTCTAACTGTGATGATGAGGATAACTTGTCAGGGCAAGACCGGAGGCAGGGGAACTAGGGAGGAGGTACTGAGAAGTCCAGCCAGAGATGAGGAGGGTCTGTAAGGCAGTAGCATGAGTTTGGATAGAGAGCTTCACCTTATTTGTGGCTCAAGTTCCCAAGGTAACTTTTTCCCCTAATATTGGGATGTGGAATCAGACAAGAGGATATCTACATCCTAAGGCAAGGGTTGTGTGTTTTCTTTGCTTATCTTTTTTTTTTTTTAAGATTTTATTTATTTATTTGACAGACAGAGATCACATGTAGGCAGAGAGGCAGGCAGAGAGAGGAGTAAGCAGGCTCCCGGCTGAGCAGAGAGCCCGATGTGAGGCTTGATCCCAGGGCCTGAGATCGTGACCTGAGCTGAAGGCCGAGGCTTAACACACTGAGCCACCCAGGCGCCCCTCTTTGCTTATCTTTATTAAAAATTATCTCATCCTGAGCCTGAGCTAGGCTCTTCCAAGGCAAGTGAGTTGTGGTGGTGGTGGTTTGTCATTGTTGATCATGATGGCAATGACGGTGCTGGTGATGATGGTGTTGACAGTGATGGTGATGATGGTGATGACAGTGATGGTGATGATGGTGTTGACAGTGATGGTGATGATGGTGTTGACGGTGATGGTGATGATGGTGTTGACGGTGATGGTGACAACCCACACAGAATATGAGAATAAACTTGAAATGATCCTGAATTAAGATTATGCACCAATTATTCTCTCAAAAGTTCTGTTATATCTTCAGAGATAAAGAACCCACACAGAATATGAGAATAAACTTGAAACGATCCTGAATTAAGATTATGCACCAATTATTCTCTCAAAAGTTCTGTTATATCTTCAGAGATAAAGAACCCACACAGAATATGAGAATAAACTTGAAACGATCCTGAATTAAGATTACACACCAATTATTCTCTCAAAAGTTCTGTTATATCTTCAGAGATAAAGAACAGTTGAGGCTGTTCTTGGCCTTCAGTTAGGATGTCCCCCAGGTAGAGGAAGGAAGGACAGAGCTATGGGCCTGACATGTACTTGGTAAGGACAAGAATGAGATTTGGCCATAGTGATACGAAGGGGCACATGCACCCGAATGTTTATAGCAGCAATGTCCACAATAGCCAAACTATGGAAAAAACCTACATGTCCAACAACAGATGAATGGATAGAGAAGAAGTGGTATATATACACACAAAGGAATACTATGCAGCCATCAAAAGAAATGAAATCTTGCCATTTACAACAATGTGGATGGAACTAGAGGGTATTATTCTGAGTGAAGTAAGTCAATCAGAGAAAGACAATGAGATCTCTCTGATATGAGGAATTTGAGAGGCAGGGTGGGGGTTTGGGGGTAGGGAGGGGAAAAAATGAAACAAGTTGGGATCGGGAGGGAGACAAACCATAAGAGACTCTTAATCTCACAAAACAAACTGAGGGTTGCTGGGGGTGAGGGGTGGGATGTAGGGAGAGGGTGGTTTGGTTATGGACATTGGAGGGTATGTGCTATGGTTGAGTGCTGTGAAGTGTGTAAGCCTGATGATCCACAGACCTGTACCCCTGGGGCAAATAATACTTTATATGTCAATAAAAATAATTGTAAAAAAAGAATGAGATTTGGCAATATAACTGTATACCTCTCTCAAGTCTGGGAGTTTCCAGACTTGACTGATTTTTATAAATGGAATTAAATCTCCCTCTACTTCTATTCTGATTACAGCTAACCTCTTTTTGACCATTTACAATGTGTCACAAACTATTTTAAGCTCTTCATATGCACTATATCCTACAATTTTTTTTAATTTTATTTATTTATTTGCCAGAGATCACAAGTAGATGGAGAGGTAGGCAAAGAGAGAGAGGAGGAAGCAGGCTCCCCACTGAGCAGAGAGGCCCATGTGGGGCTCGATCCCAGGACCCTGGGAACATGACCTGAGCTGAAGGCAGAGGCTTTAACCCACTGAGCCACCCAGGCGCCCCACTCCTATAAAATTTTTAATGATCTAGGAGTAGGTTTTGTTACTATACCCATTTTGCAGAGGTGGAAGCTGAAACACAGACCCATTCACTACCTTGCTCAAGGTCGCACAGCTCGTCATCCACGATTCTCTGCAGGTTGGTCCTGTTGACCCCAGACCTTTGGCTCTTTTCCTCAACGCCAATACCACTGCTCCTACATGGGACAGAGAGAGGAGCAGAACCTTTGTACACATTCCTATTCGGATGACGAAGCTCTAGGCTGGCCAGTCAAATCAACAACAGTGAAAGTTCAAGGTTGTAGAAAGTGAGAAGCACACATTAGCTTCAAAGAGAAGGTCATTGCTATGTGGGGAGGGATCTTCCCCTGGCCACACAGAAATGGCTCCCACGCTGGCAACTGGAATTCTGTGAAAAGTCTGCTATTTAAAGCACTTTGCTGAGAGAGGGAAAAGCAAAAAACTCCTCGAATGAGGCACTCAGAGCTACTGGAAATCCCCAAAGACTCATGACTGACATGAGCATTTCTCCACCTCTGCTCTTCCCCCTTACAAGGACATGGGGCAAAGTCAAGTTATTAAGGGAGCAGGTAGAGCGAGAGGAGAGCCGCGGAGACAGTGACTAATATGAAAGCTGCAGGAAAGGTCAGCTGAGAAGACTGTAAGGAGCAGGAGACGGGGGGCAGGCATCCAGAGGAAGTGGTTTTGTTAAGGCTCGCTAAGAGCAACAAAGGTTCTGGGAAAACTAAGGACCCCGTGGGAAGGTGAGTGACCCAGAACTTACAATATGTGCTTCTTGAGATCAGAAGATGTCTACTGACTATAACATTTTTCAAATGGGAGCCCTAGTAGATAAACAAGGCTTCAAAATCTTAAAATCTTCATGTTAGTCAAAATACAGCCTGATTCCCTGGAAAGACGTCCTGTCGTGCCTCCGAGACTCCTTCACTCCCCCAGACTTCAAAGCACAGATGTCAGGTTTCCAAACAGGGCCAGTCTACCTTCGGAGATTAGAAGAAAAAGCAAGAGCAGGAAGAGATGAAAACCGCAGCTGGTGTTTGCAAATGGGAATTGTCTCTGTAAGGCATGGGGCTGTTCTCAGCTTTGTGGGTCGCGTGTGAAAATCAAAATGATTACACCAAGTGCAAGAGACTGACATGTCCTCCACCGGCCAAACAGGTGGCCTCTGGCTTCACTGTTACCCTCGGCCTCACTGCAGAAACAGGACTTGAAAAGACGAGAGTTTTCTGAAGTTCTTCCATCTGAGCCTCTGGGGTCTAAGTTGTAGCCAGTGGGAGAAAGCTGGTTGGCAATGTCGCTTTCTTTAATCTGAGCTTTTTTTATTTTATTTTATTTTATATGGGAAATTCTCTTTAATCTTACGACATAGAGGTTTATTTTTAATCTTTTGAAAATCCCTTAAATTAATATTTGAGGGCCAGAAATAGAAACATGCTATGTTCAAGAAATGATGGTGGATTTGTCTTGTATTAGCTTATCTTGTTTTCTTTTGTTTGTTGGGGGGTTCTGTACCCCCCCTCCGCCTTCTGAATCTCTTTCCTTGCCACTTTAATTTCCAATCTGTTTGGTAAAAGATGAAAGCAGCCCACTTTTGCAGACGAAGCTGAGAGAAGATTCCTTTCTTCCGGTGAGAGTGTGTCCTCATGTCCCGGGTAGTTTTTCCACCAGCTGCAACCAGACGTGAGCCCAGCCACTGCCTCTCCTGGGAGCACCATCTCCTCATCGGTCCAACATCCAAAGGCACATCTGGAGCCCTAACCATTCTTTAAGTTCCACAAGCTGAGATGGCTTCCAAACTTTTTGGGTAGAAAAGACAATATCTTAACACCAGAAAGTGTTCAAAGCCCTCCCGCATGAATGTCACTGTGCATTTGCTATTGCTTCATTTTTTTAAAACTATCTGAATGGCAGAAAGCAGTGGACTCGATGGTCCTCTTAAGACATATATTTTCAAAGTAGGAGAGCACCCACACAGATCAGAACAGCAGCAGTCAGTGCATCCTCCAGATGCAGGATCCACGAGTCTAGTTTCTGAGGCACAGACTGATCCATTGGTCGCTCACAGGGATTGGAAATTCCCAGGGGCATAGGGTCCAATCTCTGCTCAAAACATGCTGTTTCAGTCTAGGTGTCCAACAGCTCAAACCACATTACACCAAAGCACTGGGGTGCTGGGCACTGCCATGGGGACATTGTCACTCCCCTAGGAAACACCCTTCCCAAATTTTAAAGTACCACTAGACTCCAAGGGCCATCTGGCTGGAAACAGTCCTGGGCTATATTTTAATTCCCAAAGACTCATCACTATCTGAGATAGTCTTAAAGTCCTTAAAGCGCCTTGGCGTTCCCAAGCCCTTATTCAGGAAATCCGGCATTATGTATATTTCTAAGTGCAACTGACCATCCTGTGATCTCCCTCTTCCCCTCTGTGGCAGACCTCATGCTCACGAGACACTGCCATTGTGGGTGGTCTCTGAAGTGGCTTCTGCCATGTTCTATCCACCTAGGGTGGTTTCCTCCTCTCTCCCTCTCCTGTCCCTCCTTTACCCCGCCCTTACAGTCTTACTCCAACCACAATACCTTACCTGTATTCTCTCTCCCTTCACTTTACCATTCTCCCAGGCCCTAGATCTGCTAGTAGCACCATAATCGCTGTGCACGGGAGCTCGCATTTGGGATCAAAGAGGCTTCTGATCCGTACATAATTCTAGAGATTTTTCTCCCTGTGCAGTTTCCAGCAACAATGCAGCCTTCTTGGTAACAGAGATAACTCAAACTGTAGAAGCAGACAGAGCTGAGCTCACATATTGCTTTGTTCATGTTATCACGCTTGCATGTTCTCAAAAGTATATGTTGCGCAACTTCTATACTTCCAGCCCTGTTTTGGGTGGGGAGGACTCAACAGGGAGCAAAACAATTTCTCCCCTAACGCCCCGGAAGTTTCTGGTGGAACTGATGCGGCAGATCCACCAAAGAATCTTACAAATAATCGTTGAAACTTGCAGCAAATAGTAGGAAGATGATGTCCAGGTGGGATAAGAACATTTAACAGAAAGATTTCACTTAGTGTCTCTAGGGGGGGAGTGAAGTTCAAGCTGACACTGCCAGGGTGAGTACAAGTTGCCTGGGTAACAAGAGAAGGAAAAATTGGTTGTTTAGGAAAAGAACCTAAATGTCCATCAGTAGTAGAATGAATCAGAGAGGATGGTGGAGGCAAAGGTCCTGAGGTTAGGAAAATGTGGAGGAGAAACAGAAGGGACAGAGAGCAAAGAGAGAGGATGAATGGTGCAAGACAAGGCAAAAGTCACGCGTCATGTCTGGGAGCCTTCTGATGATTTGGGATTTTTTTTAAAAAAGCAATAGGACATACACATCCAAAATATATATTAAAAAAAAAAAAAACCTCTTAGAACTCAAAAAGGAATGAACAATTACAAAGCAGGTAAAAGGCATGCCAGTTCATGCCACAAAGGATGTCAGAATGGCCAACAAATTACACGAAAGAGTGCTCAGATTCATCAGTCATCAGAGAAATGTGGATTAAAGCACAGGGAAACCTTACTATGTAACCACCAAAATGGCTACAGTTGAAAATGCCACCGTACTTAGTGTTGGTCAAAATAAGAGGCAACTGGTATTCTCTCACACTCCAGGGGGGTGTGTAAATTTGCACAATCACTTTGGGAAAACGTGTGGCGAGCCTACAAAAGCGACAGGTGTGTGTGTACCCTATGAGCTATGGCTGAGCGCACACCCCAGAATGTCCGTGTCCACCAAAGGAGCCTTTGCAGCAGCTCCAGGTAGAATGGGTCCAAACTGTCAACAACTTAAATGGCCACCCACTCTAGAATGAATAGATAAATGGTGAAATATTAGTATAATAGAACACTATGCTTCAGTGAAAAGAACAAGCTAATGATATACACAACGTGGTTGAAGCTTACAGATGTGATATTGAGTGAAATGAATTAAACGGGAGGGGGGACAACTCAGTCTGGGTGGCTCAGTGGGTTAAGCATCTGCCTTGGGTTCAAGTCATGATCTCAGGGTCCTGGGATTGAGTCCCATGCCCGGCTCCCTGCTCGTGGGGAACCTGCTTCTCCCTCTCCCTCTGCCTGCCACTCTCTCTCAAATAAATAAATAAAATCTTTTAAAAAACATTTCTAAAACAGAGGGGGGAAGCAAGCAATACAGGGAGGGATGTGCAGGCCAGCTGAGAGCAGGTCTTAAAGACTTTAGATGAAGAAGGATGACCGGCTGCATGAGGGGAAAGACCCTCCCACCTCACAAGCGGGCGTAACCTACACAGAACAGTCCTGTCGTCGTCATCTGGGGTTTAGAAATTAGCCAGCAGATCTAAAACCCTCTGGAGGAGCACCAAGTCTCCATCCAAGCTAAGCACGAGTCCCATGCAGACAACACACTCAGCATCCCGGGCAAGCTGGGGGCTCTTTCTTCCAGGCCCTTTAGAAATAGCCCCCAGTGGCCTGATTCCACCTGGCCATGTTGCCCCCTGACCCAGACAACTGGGCGACCTTCAGGGGCACCCGGGCAACCACAGAGGAGAAATGAGCTGAATGAAGGAAAAGGGAAACTGACACATGCCCGAGGTTAAGTCAAATGACTGGATTTTCAATAAACCGTCACTCATAGCAAAGAATTCCAGTCAGGTCTTCAGGGCCAGTGGCGGTGCTGAGGGACAGGTTTCTGGAATGCATCTGAGGGACATGGCTTCTGTAGGAGTACTTTCCCCTCCTCTTGATTTCTGCAGCATTTTAGCGAAAAGCATTCTTAAGACATCCCTCCACTCTTCCTGGTTTGGTGTTCCCGGGTACGCTTTTGCTCCCTGCTGGGTGGTGAGCTCCCCGAGGGCAGACACCAGACCAGTTCATCTTGATTCTGCCCACCCAGACCTCCCGAGCCAGAGAGGCAGCAGGTGTCCCTGGAGCCAGGAGCAGCACGTCCGCTGCAGGACAGACCCCGGTGGGGTGCGGCGGCAGGGGAGGCGGGGGGCTGCCTTGCAGAGTCACACCGACTCCCAACATCTGGGGCCTGAGTTATCACTGCTTCTCTGAGAGAAGTAAAAATAAAGTGTTTAAAATTCAAGAAGACATCTCAGCGAAGCAGGGGCTAGGTGAAGACAGCCCTTGTGCCGGTATAAACAGCAGACAGCGAAGGATGAAGACAGAGCGCCAGAGAAGGGAGACAAGGTCGCCTTGCCCTTGGGTCTCATTAGTGGAAATAAATCTTACAAGAAAGTCACATCTTTTAAAGATGTTTGGAAGTTTCCTGGGTGATCATGAAAGCGCTGGCCGCAGTGTGAGGTTTTCAGAATAGACAGCGTCTGCCCTGAGAGCAACTGGGTTGGCAATTAGGACAATGTAGGGTCAGGAGCTCTCTTCACTTCTTTAGCTGCTAATGAAGAAATCAGCTACTTGTCCGGGGCTTGATGTTACCTAACGGGCTAAAGCCCTCCATGGTGATGACAGTAACATTGGTGTGTGTTCTGGAGTTAATCTCGAACTGCATTTCCTGCGGTGATGAGATTAGATCGTATTGTTCTTTGACAGAGCCTCTTTATGGACACACGGAAGACACAGCTGGGCAAGAGGAATAAAGGCTTTTACCTTCTCGCATTCTCCGTCTATCCCCACGCCCCCCACCAGCCCGACAGCCACCATGTGCCGTCAGCCATCTTCACCTGCACATGGGTGCTCTTGGTACGATGTGTGGGAATCACAGGGCCTGGCTGCCTGTGGACCCACGCCCTTCACTGCCATGTTCAAGTGAAAACCTCGGAGAGGGCAGTGTTGCAAAGATGTTTTTGCTGATACAAATTTAGAGTCCAGCAGATCTGGTTTTTGCCTCGCTTTGCCCCTCACCAGTCTCAGTTAAGCTTTGCAACCCCATCTAAGCCTCAGTTGTACTCATCTGTAAAATGGGAGTAGTGATCGTACCTACCTCATAAGTGTTTGGGGAATTAAATGAGATAAAGCATGTATAAGGTTCAGTGTAGTATCTAGTTCCTGAGAAGCGCTAATGGCACTATTTTTATTATTCTCTGAGAATTTCTCTTTATCTGACTCTCTTTCTTTTATAGAGTAGAAACATTTTGCCGTCATTACACCACCCAGGGAGAGAAGAAGGGATGTCTGCTTACAGAGGAGGCTACAAATAAGATGGCCATACGTACAGATTTCTACGTTCAAGCTTAGAAGATGGCTCTTTGATAGAGGCTAGTTAGGATCTCACTGGAGGCTCTAAGACCCTACATAGGACACAGTCCTTTAAATATCATATATCACTGGGGCACCTGGGTGGCTCTGTCAGTTGAGCATCTGTCTTTGGCTCAGGTCATGATCCCAGGGTCTTGGGATCAAGCCCCAGGCTGGTTTCCCTGCTCAGTGGGGAAGCTGCTTCTCCCTCTCCCCACTGCTCATGCTTTCTCTCTCACTATCTCTCCCTCCCAAATAAATAAATAAATAAAATCTTAAAAAATATATCACACGCCATTATGTGTTTACAGTTCTAAAGTAAACCAAGATCTTTGAAAGGTGCTTCTCCGTCAGTCTCGTTCTTTCTACTGCTAATGGAGAAGGATCTCTCAGAGTGGTGCCAGCATGTTGCCTTAAGAATAGACAAGGCAGACACAAGGCAGTTAAGGAACATCCTCCAAGAAGAGTGGGATTTAACAAAGTTTGCATAATCGTCAATGAAAAAGGAATGGAGTGGCAGTGACCGTGACTCTTGGCTTTTCCCATCCCTGATGAATGGAGTTATCCCACCTTGCCTACCGAGGATGCTCTGAATGGTATGATATGAGAGATGGGTGTTTTCTTTGAGGCTGACCGACCTCAAAAGGGAGAAGGCATGAAGTCATATCACTGTAGGGGAAGGACAGATGCATATCAATGTATATTAACCACTTGGGTCAGCAGAGTCGAAGTGACTGGTTCTGACCTAGGCCCCTGGGGTTTTTGACACAGAATCACTGGACC
Organism: Martes martes; assembly: GCF_963455335.1. Taxonomy (NCBI): domain Eukaryota; kingdom Metazoa; phylum Chordata; class Mammalia; order Carnivora; family Mustelidae; genus Martes; species Martes martes. The sequence goes on from NC_137890.1 coordinate 164,194,404, forward strand.
AAAGCACAGACAGTGCTGGATCCCCACGTTCATGGCCCAGACAAAGTAGAAGAATAAAAAAGAGGAAGGCGGAAGTTTGCCACATACTCAACAGAAGTCACCTTAAAACAAAAAGCCAAAAAAATCATTGTTCTCAGTTGTACATCTGCTCTCATCTTATCATCTTCATTTAGATACCAATTTGTATCTATTTGTATCTAATTTGTATCTATACCAATTTGTATCTAAATTTGATTTAAAGAAAAAAAACAAAACAAAAAATGGAAAGTCATGGTCACCAAGTTCCAGAACCTCATCCTTGTCTAAGACCTAGAACCCCTTCGTTTCTATGAAAATTAGACAAATTCCTAAAACCCAATGTGGAGTCCAGGGCTGGTCATAATTACCTGGGAAACATTTATAAATTACAGACGCTATGAGGTTACCCCATATGGACTGACCTAGAAGTACAGAGGTGGGCCTATTGATTGAAGCACCCCCTGGTGATTGTGATGGGTGCCCAACTTTGAGAACCCCTGGAATGGGCCATTTCCATGCCCAGCTTTATGGAATTTGCACCTGAATACCATCTCCTCATTAACGGTCCTCCTTATAATTCACCATTGGGAAGCTTGCCCAGCAAGTTCCAAGAAGATAACGTGACACCAATAGTCAGTCTCTTCTACTACTTATCCAGGAGTCTTCCTGCTCTTCTGCTGCAAAAAGTCCATCCCAACAATTGACAAAACTAAAAAGCAACCTACAGAATGGGAGAAAATATTTTCAAATGACATATCTGATCAAGGGTTAATATGCAGTATCTACAAAAAGCTTACAAAACTCAACAAACAAAACATACTTAATCTAATTAAAAATGGGCAGAAAACATGAGTAGACATTTTTCCAAGGAACACATACAGATGGCCAACAGACACATGAAAAAATGCTCAACATCACTCATCATCAGGGAAATGCAGATCAAAACTACAATGAGATATCACCTCATACTTGTCAGAACGGCTAAAACCATCAACACAAGAAACTACAGGTGCCACTGGCCTTTACCTTGAGCTGTATTTGGACTTCCCCTCTCTCGAAATGGAATCCAATGACTCGTTCTCATGCTGAACACCTTTCCTGTTGAGAATCTTATAAACGCAACATGAGTTTGTCCCTGAACATAGTGGCTAAATGTCCAGAAAAACCAGGGACACCTGGGTGGCTCAGTGGTTAAGTGTCTGCCTTCGTCTTGGGTCGTGATCCCAAGGTCCTGAGATCGAGCCCCACATCAGGCTCCCTGCTCAGCCTCTCCCCCTCCCCCCTGCTTGTGTTCCCTCTCTCGCTGTGTCTCTGTCTGTCAAATAAATAAATAAAATCTTTAAAAAAAAATAAATGTCCAGAAAAACAATCACTCCCATAGGTGCTCGGGAAAATTCCTAATGAGCCCGTGGAGTACTACTTAAAAAAAGAGAGAGAAAGACTGCTGTATTGCAACTCTGTGTATGTGTATATTATAGAAGAGGGGAGATTTTGAGTTAGATTTAAGCAAAGCAATAAATTAATCTTTTATTCCAACAAGGGAAAAAACAATCTGACCTTGTATCTAGAAGCTGGGGAAAAGACAAGCTTCTCTTTTATCATTTTGGAAAGATGCCAGGCATGGGGAGGCGGGAGAGGTAAGGAGGGCGGAGGAGTAGTTTTTCTTTTTTAATCACAGTTTTTAAAATGGTATACTAGGTCTTGTCAGGCCTAAACCTCCTTAAATCATCCTTCAGAGGAAAAAATCCTGTAATCTCCCGTCCTCCTTTGTGGGGAAGAAAGATGTCATGGAAACCACGCCTGTGCCTAAAACAAGAGATGGTGACAATGATACGTAACTGTTTCCATGACTCCAAAAGGAGATGTTGGTCTCTACGTGGAGGCGTTTTATCAAGCATCAGGAACTTTCCCCGGGCTGAGATGCCTGTGCCCACCCTGCCCCGGTTACTCTCTACTCAAGCTTTAAAGTCAAATTCCCCAGAATCTTTTTCTTCTCCCCTCAGTTGGAAAAGATCCCTATTCCCCTGGATGTGAGCGCTTCAGACCTCGAGCAGCGGTTCTCATCAGCGGGGTAGGACCGTCTGGAGACATTTTTGGTTGGCGCAGCTGGGAGGGAGGCATCTAGTGGTGGGCGCCAGGGGCGATGTTAAACATTCTGCAATGCACAGGAGGACCCTGGCAAAAAAAAAAAAAGATTATCGACCCCAAACTTCTGCAGCAGGGAGTTTGAGAAACCATGCTGGGCAGTGAGCTGTGTGCTGGCCCAGCGGCGGGACTTGACACTGCCGATGTCCCTCCTCTTTGGCCTTTTACCTCCTTGGTTTCTAGGACACTACACTCTCTGGGTTTCCTCCAACCTCAAGGATCCTTCCTTCCGTCACTTCCCATCTCCCTGACTTCTTAATGGAGGGGCGTGCCTGCGCTCCGTCCTTGGATTCGTTCTCACTCCAGTCCATGCCCTTAACTGTCCACAGACCCACCGGCCCCCTCCCATGAACTGCACTTGGACATTTCCCCTTGGACATCACCAGAGCATCCCTGACTCGCCATATCCAAAACGGAGTTCCCGGTCTTTCCTCAAAACACCTGCTCCCCTAATGCATCTCTGCTAATGGTCATTCGCTCCACCTAGTGGCTCATGGGACTAATGTTGCAGTGGTCCTTGACGCCTCTCTCCCTCTCAAACACTCAGCCAATCTACCATCAAATCCTGTTGACCCAAAATCTATCCAAATGTGACCGCTGCCCTCACCACTGATGGCTTCAGCTACAACATCTCTCACCCTGAACATCACACTGGTCCCTCTGCTTCCGTCTCTGGCCCCTTCTCAGGACAGGAGTCAGAGTGATCTTTTCAAAATGTAAGCCAGATCATGTCACTTCTCTGTTGGGAATCCCCCAAAGGCTCCTTCCTATCAATCCCAGGGTGGAAGCCAAAGTTCTTACAGTGTCTTGATAAGGTTTTATATAATCCATCTGCTTCAAAATCCCCTAATCTACCCCAACAGTGTGTCTGCGACTCATAGCATACAACTCTCCCGTCTCTGCATCACACAGGCCTCCTCACTCTTCCTGGGGTCTGCCAGTCAGGACCTTTGCTGTACCCTCTGCCTAGAATGATCTCCCCCTCAAGTCCCTATAACTTGCCCCAAGACTCTTCAGGTCTTACTGAAATGTCACCTTCTCAGAGAGACCTCTCATGGCCACACTATTTAAAATTGTAGCCGCCGCCCCCCCCATCTCCACTTATAGGTTTTAAAATGTGTTCCATAGTGTGTATCACCATCTGGCATGATGCTTATTTTCCTTAGCTGATTTGTTATCTCATCCTCCCAACAGGATGCAAGCTGTCTAAGGGCTGGGATTTTTTCTTTTTTATTGCTGTCCCCACAGCACGCAGGTAAGTGCTGTCGGAGTAAATGCCCACAGTGACGAATGAGCAGATCCCCAGTTCAGCATCAAGATTGTCCAGGAACAGGGGGTGCCTTGTTGCATCCCTGGCACAGGGTCAGGCTCAGCCCTCCTTTTTCTTCTCTCTATCTGACACTGGTCCCTTGCCTAGACCACGCACTGGACAAGAAGCTTTGGTACAAATTAAATGAAATGACTAATTGCATTTAATTTATTAGGAACTCAATCCATTTTTAATCACATTTCAGTCTGAATGCTTAAAATGTCAAAAAGCCTCTTTGCCTCGGTGAAGACTTCCTCCTGCTGACCTAACCGGTTTATCAATTCACCAGGACTCTGGCGGAGGCTGCAGAGCTCGCCCAAGACAGGCTGTGAGCAGACTTTCTGCACCATCTTGTGGACAGTCTGGGAACTACACCTCCGGGCAGCGATCTGGGTCCCCGCGGGCGTGAAATGCGTCTGCTGACTGGTCTCCTCACAGCCCCAAAGCCAGACGTTTCTCCTCCCCATTCTTTGACTTCCCAGACCCTCCTTGGCTGGGATGGTTCTCAACCTTTTTCAGGAGAAAAATGAATTTCCACGTGGCCCCACAAGGACAACACTGAAGGCTACTCGCGGTCTTGATGACTCCCAAATTGCTCGTTAATCAGCACCTTCATCCGGTTCGAGTCCCTGTGTCCCGAAACACTGTGGGTAACATCAGTCGCTAAGATCCGTGTCCTGCGATGCCTGAGTTCGGTGACGTCAGGAGAGGCTCTCCCGCCTTCAGCTCCCAAAACTCAGCCCTTGGGAGTTCTGAAACATGCCTTTTATTCAACACTTCCAGAACTGAGGTTGTAGGTATAAAAACTCCTGGGAGAGGCAACAGCTTCATTTCCAATGACACCAACCTACAGACAGGTGCTGAAGGGCAAGGGCAGAGGAGAAAGGCCTAGAAGAAAGGTGTGAAGGTGGACACCAGGGGGCGGGCGAGGCCCGAGACAGAGAAAGGCAAGGGGCCTCTAAATTCGACTTCACACACATTTGCTTTGGTCTTGTTCAGTCTGACTGCGTTCAGTAGGATCTCACTACTTCCATTCTGTATATTTGGGGTTAGATCCGTCTTAACTGGTGAAAACTCTACAATATCATCATCTATATAGCAGTCCTATTACTCTCAAGAACCCCCAAACAATATTAACTACAGCCACCAAAGTCTGCCTGGGAAAAGATTATAGACCAAGAACAATGACCTGAAATGACCACATGAATTGTTAGAAAGAAGCTTGTACTTCTGAGGTATGAGAATCCTTTGGCCAAGATTAGGGGGATTGTTTTTGTGATATCAGTAAAGAAATGAAAGAGTGTGGAATTTTAAGTAAATTCAGGCTTTAGATCCCAATACCTGAATTACCATCAGAAGGAGAAGGGAAGAGAATAAACATTATTATTAAGAGCCTATTTCAAGCACTATTGAGGCATATTACATACCTTTTCATCAAAATTAATAACTCTTTTCCAAGGTCAGCTCTGTGACCTTGGACTAGTAACTTAACCTCTCTGAGCCAAAATCTTCTCCATAAAAGGATGCTGATTGAAAAGCAGTTTGATGATTCCTCAAAAAGTGAAATGCAGAATTATCATATGTCTAGCAAGTCCACTGCTGGGAATGCACCCAAAAGAAGTGAAAGCCGGACTCAGATATTTCTACATCAATGTGCAAAACAGCATTATTCCCCACAATAAAAATCAAGAGATGACTCTATGAATAAAATGTGGTATAAACATACAAAGGATCATCATTCGGCCTTAAAAGGGAACAGAATTTTTTTTAAGATTTTATTTGTCAGAAAGAGAGAGCACAAGCAGGGGGAGCAGCAGAGGGAGAAGGAGAGCAGGCTGCCCGTCCGCTGAGCAAGGAGCCCGATGTGGGACTCGATCCCAGGACACTGGGATCATGACCCGAGCCAAAGGCAGACACATAACTGACTGAGCTGCCCAGCCATTGTAGAATGGAATAGAATTCTGATGCAATATACAACATGGGTGAACCTTGAAGACATGATTCTGTGTGAAATAAGACAAACACAAAACGAGTATGTACTGTCCCACTTACATGAGGTGCTGAGAACAGGCAGATTCAACTCACAGGGACAAAAAGTAGAAGAGATGTTAGTTACTAGGACCTGGGAAGGGGCAGGAATGGGGAGTTAGTGTTCAGTGGAGACAGAGTTTAGTCGGGGAGATGCAAAAATCCTGTACATGGATAATGGTGGCCATGGCTTGTCATGAATGAGCTGAATGCCACTGAACGGCACACTTAAAAAGGGTTAAAATGTTAAGTTTGGTGTTATACGTATTTTAGCACAATAATTAGACAGAAAACCATGCTGAGTTACCATTCAAAGCCAAGTCTTTCTTTGACCCCCAAATCAATGTCCTTTCTACCAGATCCTCTCATTCCAAATGTGTTGAATTGTGGTTTTGTTAAGAATTACTTGGACGGGCGCCTGGGTGGCTCAGTCGGTTAAGCCTTTGCCTTCAGCTCGGGTCATGATCTCAGGGTCCTGGGATTGAGCCCCGCATCAGGCTCCCTGCTCATCGGGGAGCCTGCTTCCCCCTCTCTCTCTGCCTGCTGCTCTGCCTACTTGTGATCTCTGTTTCTCAAATAAACAAATAAAATCTTTAAAAAAAAAAAAAAAGAATTACTTGGCAAAAAGTGTGAATAGATGTTGTAAATTCATTGGGTAGTTTTATTGGTCCCTGAAGCACAAAAAGGAAAAATATTGCAATGAATTTTTCCAAATAAGAAATATTACTTCCGGCTTTCCTCCTGAGCTGATTCCGTTCTGGACCATGTGTCTCCCCTGGGGATGGGGGTGGTGCGGGGTGGGAGGGCAGGGCAGGCAATTTCTCTTCTTCTGTAGTCTTGATGAGAAAAGTCTCCACAATGTACTTTTTTTTTTTTCCTATTAACAATGTAGAAGGAGGACTTTTTTCCCTCCAATTTTAATTGAGATGAAACATTCCAAGACCAAGAAAATGTCATGCATTGGATGATGAGTAAGCCGGACATCATGGGAATGACAGTCGCAGGACACAGCTATTTGCCAAAAATGTGACCTATGGGATTTAAGGACCATGTCACGCTGCTCCGCTTGGATGGTTTTTATTTGGATGAGATTAAACCACCAATTTAGTTTTCTTTTGAGGGGAAAAAAGTCCAGAGCAAACCAGAGTATGGAGAGGGGGTTGTACGCAGCCTTGGGGAAGGAGGGAAAGGTGCCCCTAACTTAGGGAACTCTGGGACTTCCAGAGGAAATATCCTAGTCCCCCCGGTGAGCACAAAAAGAAAAAGAGCTAAGGGGATAGTTAGATGCCTCGGTTATGCTTTGACCTGGGAGGAAAGTAAGCGAAGAGGACTGTAACTTTGGAGACAAATGACAGAATATGAGTCTCTCCACATGGGGCACTCAGTCTATTTTCTTATCACTTCCAAATCCTGCCAAAGAGCATAGTCAAGACTAAAAATATAAAAGGCCATAAAAGGGAGGGCCAAATGGCTCTCCAGATGTGTGTGAATCCATTCTATGAGAAATCACGCTAGCGAAGACAAATAAAAATGCGATTAGCTTCCATGGTAAAGCTGACTTGATTGATAAACGTATATTGAGCATATACCGAATAAAAGGTTTTGGGCCAGGTTCTATGGAATACAGAATCAAACCCGATCTCATCCCCATGCGAGATTATAATCTAGCTTTACATTTTTTTTGGAATTTCGTCCCATCAACAGAAACTATCCTGATTTGAATAGTTTAATTAAATAACGAGTAGCGAAGGTAGGAATTCCAGTCTCGATGGAGGGTTGAATATGTGCATTTAAGGTGCCCCCCCCAGGTCTTCATTAATATGGTAGCAAGAAAATGCTGAAGGACGTAAGCCTACCACAGTTAGGAAAATAAAAGAACAGCTATTGTTGAAGTAAAGTCAACAAACGTCAGGGAGACAGAGGCTGGATGGAGGGCTGTTAGAATAAAGATCGGAGGAAATCATGACCTAGAGTCTGCATGGAAGGGAATACATTCCAGAAAAAAGCCAAACCCTCTGAGGAGATTGAGGACTCAGACACAGCAGGAATGTCGAGGTAGTGAAGTGAAGGCATATACAAGGAACAGCTGCTCTGCCCACTGCGCTCACTGCAAATCTCTTCCCCACCCTCCCCTGCCCCAGGCTCATCATTAGAGTGCTCCTCAAGGCAAATCATATGGGGCCTGGAAACATCTCTGCCTTCTGGTGTTTAGGATGCCCTCAGTCCTGCAGAGGCAACCCCCTCCAACGGACGGCTTTTGCCCACATACAGGATCTTGTATTGCCTCATGCTCCACTCTGAATGGACACAAGGATGAACTTTCAGGATAGAGATTGTTTCCAAGAGTCATTTTTTAAATGGCTCCCACTAATATAAAGAAAAACTGGATTATAGACAAGAATTAAAAAAAAAGAACTCATTAGCAACTGTGTCCATAAAACAAAAATAGGATGTTATCTAAAGAAAGAAAATCATAGATCAAAATAAGAGCTATTGAAAATTTTTAAATTACTGCAAACGGAATATTCATTATAAGGTTTGGGAAAATAAAATCGACCCAAAATCAGGTCCCACACTCGAGAGATAAAAAAGATGATAGAAAAAAATAAGAGACCTATAAAACTAATCCATGGATCCAGTATTAGCTAATAGGGCTTCCAGGAAAAGAGAAATGGGAAGGGAAGAAATTGTCAAGGAAACAGTACAAGACAGTGAGAAGTCAGAGGTGGGAATGAGCGTTCAGGTAGTGAGGAAAATTTTGCAAAGGACTAGAGTTTTAGCTCAGCTTTGAAAGATGTGTGGGATTCTGACCAATGGGGAGAAGCAAGGATCTCAGGACACAGCCTAGCAGGGTCCAAACCAGAAGAGAGCATGGTTTGGCCCATGAACCTGCATAGATTCAGGTGCAAGTACCATCTCCCCAGCATGGGCATCCCCAACACTGATCTACGTGGTATCTGTTGGAATCCTCATAGAAAGGCCAGGGGCCCCAGTGCAAATTGTCCCCCTCCCTAGGAAATGGTTTAAAAGTCCAGAACAAGGGACAGGATGGGGCAAAGGAAACCCCCAGAGTCACTTTAAGTGGGCATGAGGCACCTTTGGGGGGGTCAAGGAAATGTTCTAGAACCAGATTGTGGCGATGGTGGCCCGACTCTATAAATTCACTACAGATCATTCAATTACACACTTATAATAAGGGAATCATAAGGGAATCTTATGGTACATCAACTCTACCTCAATAAAGCTGTTTTTAAAAAGAGAAAGGAAACTGTTGCCTGGGAAAACGCGGTCGTCATGTTCATCCGTGAACGGAAATGAGTGGAATGACTGACGCGTCAGGAACGGGATAACCAGGTGCCTACTCTGAGCCAAAATTAACAAAAATCCCTTCGCGGAGTATAGCTGTCTTCCTGCAGGCTCGTATCCAGCGTGTTCATTTCCACCCGGTCACCGATGAAGCGCCCCGCGCAGAGCCGGCGGCGGAGCGGTCACTGTCTCGCTGACCATCGGGGCCGGTGGGCAGTGCCGTGCTCGGCCCCCAGGGCAGGCCCGCAGTGGCCGCGGGGACAGAGCAGGTGGGCAGGGGTCAGCAGGGCAGGCGGGGATGGGGCAGTGAAACAGAGTGAACGAGGACACCCATGTTTAGGGCACCATCGCGGGGACCGATGGGGGTAACGCACCTAACATCCTTGGCAAAGTCTCAGCGTTAACTGTTGCAATTATTATTTCTCTGGAACTCCCAAGCGTGAGAATTATTAGCGTCTTACAGAGCCTGGTTTCTCAAGACGGTTTCCAATAAAACTGACGTCATTTTTCTGTATCTTTAAAGCAAAAGAAAGGACAGGAAGGATTGGGGAGGAAGGAAGGGAGACCCAGCCTAAATTCTTGTGCCTCGGGCCACCATCTAAACTCCACCTTCGTCTTCCATAGCCATCGTGCGTTTTATGACATCAGGGGCGTGCTGGTGACTCGGGGTCGCGGGTGTCCTGCTGCGGGGAGTCTGCGTCACCTCCTCTACCTGTGACAATAGCATGTCCTGCTGAACCAGGTTCCCATGACTCTGTAGGAGAAAGGCTCGGGGTCTGTGCCGCTTTGGGAAGCCAGGAAGCCGGGACGGGGCTGGCAGACGTCAGCATGCACGGCGGCGGCATCCCAGGGCTGGTGATTCACAGAAGCGGAATGGAGGGGGGGGGGGGGTAGACGGTCGCGGAAGCATCCATTGTCTCCGCGCAGTCCCTGTCGCTTCCTGTCAATGCTGCGGGGGAGGGAGGCGAGATCCCCCCGGGCAAGGCTGCCTTCGGGCTCCCCACCGAGCGCCAGCGTGTCTCTTTTTGATTAATGATACTGTGTACGTTTTTATTTCCCTCGTTATTAGAGTATTCCTGGGAAGGGGGAGGACAAAACAAGGTCCCAAGTGACTCAAAAGGCGTATGAGATTATTATTTATCATCAGGGAAAAGAGGGAGGGAGGGAGGGAGGGACTGTGTGACCAAAAACCCTGACGGCTCACATCGCACATCTTCTTTCTCCTGGTCGCCTGCATTTTAGCCTGGGCAAAGGCGGACTGATGAAGACGGTCCCAGAGCAAACATCCCGAATCTCAAAGAAAGACATCCTGCGCTAGACCTGCGGAATGAACGGAATTGCTACAGCCCCCGTGTCCTCGGGAATTTAAGTTTACCCCAGGAGTCAGGATATATACACTCAAAACAAAATAACAATTGGATAGCTTGCAAAACTTCTAAGGTTTGGTCCAGCAGGTCCACTACTCGAGAACTGGCCTATACGTGATCTCCCACTTATGCCCAAAAGTGTTAGTAAGGGCCCTTTGCTGTCACATTGATTGTAGTGGTAAACTCTGGAATAACCTAAAAGCCCAGGAATGAAAGAATGACTAAATACATTATAATACAGGACACCTGGTTGGCTCAGTTGATTAAGCCTCCGCCTTCAGCTCAGGTCATGACCCCAGGGTCCTGAGAGCAAGTCCCCCGTCCCTTCTCAGCCAGGAGTCACCTTCTCCCTCTACCCTCCACCCCCACTCATGATCTCTCTCTCTCTCAAGATCTCTCTCTCAAACAAATCTAAAATAAATCTAAAACAAAATAACGAGGATGCATAAAAAATTTCAAAAAGAGCTGTATGGAGACAACAGTGCCACATAAATAGGAAAATTCCAATTGAGTGCCGAGGCGGTCGACAAGAGAACTGACAATGTGAAAATAGATACACAGAAAAGGGAAGGAAACACAAAAGAAAAAAAAAATGTTTAATACAAGAAGACGGGTAGATACTCACATATCACATTATAAAGATGGAATAAACAGAACAAAATTGATAAGCAAAATGTATAATTGGGGGGGGGGCACCTGGGTGGCTCAGTGGGTTAAGCCTCTGCCTTCCGCTCCGGTCATGATCTCAGGGTCTTGGGATGGAGCCCCACATTGGGCTCTCTGCTCAGCAGGGAGCCTGCTTCCCCCTCTCTCTCTGCCTACCTCTCTGCCTACTTGTGATCTCTGTCTGTCAAATAAATAAATAAATAAAATCTTTTTTTTAAAAAAGTATAATTGGAAGAACACTTTCAAAAAAAAAAAGGGGGGGGGCTATGGGTCGAATTGTGTCCCCACCCCCCCCACCCGCAGAAAGATACATTGTCCTAACTCCTAGTATCTCAGAATGGAACCTTACTTGGAGGTAGTAGGGTTATTGCAGACAACCAGGGTAATAGGACTGTGTCCCTATGAGAAGGGGAAATTTGAACACACAGATGCACACAGCGGGAAGATGATGTGAAGACACGGGGAGAAGAATGCCATGGGGAGGAGTGGGGCGATGAATCTATGGGCCCAAGACTGCCACACATCATGGCAAGCTGCCAGCAGTGGAAAGAGGCAAGGAAGAATTCTCTGATGGATTTCAGAAGGAACGTGGCCAAGCCAACACACCTTGATTTCAGACTCTAGCCCCCACAACAGTGAGAACAGATTTCTTCAGTTTTCAGTCACCCTGCTTGTGGGATTCTGTGACAGCAGCCCTAGGAAACTAAGACACTAATATAAATACAATGAGATTAAAAAATCAAAAGTTGGGGCACTTGGGTGGCTCAGTCCTTAGGCATCTGGCTTTGACTCAGGTTATGATCCCAGGGTCTTGGGACGGAGCCCCACAGCAAGCTCCCTGCTCAGTGGGAAGCCTGCTTCTCCCTCTCCCACTCCCCCTGCTTGTGTTCCCTCTCTCACTATGTCTCTGTCAAATAAATAAATAAAATCTTTTTTAAAAAGGAAAGAAAATCAAGTTTCTGGTTTTTACCAAAACATGACACAACTTCAAGACTTTTTCTCTTAAAAAGTATTCATTTTGCCAGGATAAGAAAAATAACGACTGAACTGTTCTCATAAATTTGGATTTTTAAGATAGTAGTAATGTCATTGTAAATAAAAAAAATAGTAAAGAAAAGCATGGGGAGGAAAATAAGTGAACCACAATTTCACAATCACCACCATGTTGGCATCTTTCTTTCCAGGCTTTTCTCTATGCAATACGCGTGCCACACAGATGGGCGTGCATGTGTGCGCGCACACACACACACACACACACATTTCGACCTGAAGTGCCTCTACATTTTGATTCCAACTTTCTTCCCCCAAATCATTCTTAATATGAAATAATCCTCATGATATAAGAAGTTGTGTAAACACTTGTTGCCCATATGATCAGTCAAATGGATGTTATACGACATTTAGTTATTTAGATATTACGGCATGTAGGGTGTTTCCAATCGACAGTTCCTATGAACAACTTCACTGTGAAAGTCTTTGTCCAACCCAGCCTGAGTGCCCCTCCCCTGACCCCCCCTCAGCCCCCAATTAAAGCCGTCCTCTGATCTCATTCTGACCTTCAGTCTTCCTCCCATTTCAGATACAGAACCCTTCTGAGGTCAGAGAGCATCCAGTACAGGGCCAGGAGGGTAGACAAAGTGTAAGGGCATTGAACTATAGGCTTTTACAAATAGAATTTGGAAAGCTGTGGCATCACATTATTTGAGCAACATAGCAGTGGGTTTTTCATTCCTATGTTGATGGATACTGTGGAACTGTGCAGTATCACAGAGCAAAAACTTCACAGCTGTGTTCTGCTAACAGCTACGATGTTTTTCCTCCAGTGGAAAGCTAGGACTCGGGGATGGGAGAAGGGACATACATACACCCCAGCCTATGGACCCGTACTCTCACTTAAAAATTATCATCTTTTTTTTTTAAAGATTTTATTTATTTATTTGACAGAGAGAGATCACAAGTAGGCAGAGAGGGGGAAGCTGGCTCCCTGCTGAGCAGAGAGCCCGATGCGGGGCTTGATCCCAGGACCCTGAGATCATGACCTGAGCTGAAGGCAGAGGCTTAACCCGCTGAGCTACCCAGGCGCCCCTTAAAAATTATCATCTTAACATGACTATGGTCATTAAGGAAACCCAAAGTGAATGATTTTAAAACTCTATACATTTCCTGGTAAAGCACAAACACTTGTGAACGAAAAAGTCCTTGATTTAAAAATATCGAGATGTAAGCCACATAAATCAAAGCTTTCTAGGGTCCTCGAGAATTTTGCCAGTAATTTGTTTCAGATTGTAAAGAAGTCCTGAGGTCAAAAAGTTAGGGAACTGCCTTAACATGTGGAAAATCATATAGGTATGAAATCCTCTGGTTGTAAAAAACTGACAAAGTCTTTAGGGACTGCCCATTCTTTATCCAACATATGAGTGTTCATGCAGGTTAAAAACAAAAATGAATGTGAAGAAAGTGGGGAAATCTTTAGCTATAATGCGCCTTATAATCAACATCAAAGAATTTATACTGGAGAAACTCCACAAATGTGGTCACTACAGGAAAATCTTCACTTATAGCTCACCTTTGATTAAACAGGAAAGCTCACACTAGGATTTCCATGAAGAAACCCCATAAATTCAGACAGTGTGGGAAAGCTGCAGGTCATCCCACTCTTACCATGAGAGGGCATTTTCTAAAGAGAAAAATCTACCACCAATATTTTTCACAGGAACAAATAATTCTAAAATTTGTATGGAACCAGAAAAGACCCTGAAGAACCAGAGGAAGGTTGAAAAAGAGAACCAAAGCTGGAGACAACACAATTCCGGACTTCAAGCTGTATGACAAAGCTGCAATCATCAAGACAGTATGGTACTGGCACAAAAACAGACACATAGATCAATGGACAGAATACAGAGCCCAGAATTAGACCCTCAACTCTATGGTCAACTAATCTTCGACTAAGCAGGAAAGAATGTCCAATGGAAAAAGGACAGTCTCTTCAACAAATGGTGTTGGAAATGAAAAAGAATGAAACTGGACCACTTTCTTACACCATACACAAAGATGAACTCAAAATGGATGAAAGACCAAAAAGCAAGACAGTCAAAATCCTAGAGAACGACACAGGCAGCAACCTCTCTGGCCTCAGCCATGGCAACTTCTAACTACACACATCTTCAAAGGCAAGGGAAATAAAAGCAAAAATGAACTATTGGTACTTCATCAGGATAAAAAGCTTTGCACAGCAAAGGAAACAATCAACAAAACTAAGAGGCAACCTGTGGAATGAGAGAAGATATTTGCAAATGACATACCTGATAGAGGGCTAGTATCCATAATCTATAAAGAACTTACCAAACTCAACACCCAAAAAAAACCCAAAAAATCTAGTCAAGAAATGGGCAGAAGAAATGAACAGACAATTTCTTCAAAGAAGACATCCAGATGGCCAACAGACACATGAAGAATGCTCCACATCACTTGGCGTCAGGAAAATACAAATCAAAACCACAATGAGATACCACCACACACCAGTCAAAATGGCTAATATTAACAAGTCAGTAAACAAATGTTGGTGAGGATGTGGATAAAGTGGAATCCTCTTACACTGCTGGTGGGAATGCAAACTGGTACACCCACTCTGGAGAACAGTATGGAGGTTCCTCAAAAGGTTACAAATAGAACTACCCTGACCCAGCAATTGCACTATTAGGTATTTATCCAGAGGGTACAAAAATGCTAATCCAAAGGGGCACATGCACTCCAATGTTTATGGCAAACATTAACAATAGCCTATATACACACATATACATATGCATGCAATGTGTGTACACACACACACACACACACACACACACACACACGAATATTACTCAGCCATCAAAAAGAATGAAACCTTGCCATTTGTAAAGACACAGATGGAACTAGAGGGTATTATGATAAGCAAAGTAAGTCAAAGACAGACAAATACCATATGATTTCACTCATGTGGAATTTATTAAAATTTTTCTTTTAGGTTTTATTTATTTATTTGACAGACAGAGATCACAAGTAGGCAGAGAGGCAGGCAGAGAGAGAGGAGGAAGTAGGCTCCCCATGGAGCAAAGAGCCCGATGCGGGACTCGATTCCAGGACCCTGGGATCATGACCTGAGCCGAAAGCAAAGGCTTTAACCCACTGAGCCACCCAGGCGCCCCTCACTCATGTGGAATTTAAGAAACAAAACAGATGAACATAGGGGAAAGGAAGGAAAAATAAAATAAGATAAAAACAGAGAGGGAGGCAAACCATAAGAGAGTATAGGGAACAAACTGGAGGGGAGTTGGGTGGAGGGATGGGGTAATTAGTGGATGGTTGTTAAGGCGAACACTTGATATTATGAGCACTGAGTGTTACATGCAAGTGATGAATACATTATATGACTAAACTGAATTTAAATTTTAAGAAAGTCTGTAAATGCAGAAAAACTTTCAGCAACAAAAAACTCATATTGGAGAGAGACCCTATTTCTACAAGGTATTCCATGCAGAAAAAGCTTTAATCAGAGACCCCATCTTATTGTGTAACAGAGAACTCACACAACAGGATTTCTCTTTACAAAGAACTGAGGTTTAACAAGGAATCATCAAATGGAAAAGTTGCTTCTGAATGAATCCCACGAAGTCAACACTATTCAAAAGTATCAGTCAATAAGGATGCTAATGGAAAGGTTTGATGAAAAGGGTTTCGGAAAGTCTCAACTAGAAAAATGCATCTAACATTAGACACATATATGCCTTGTGGTTATAATTTTGTTAACATTTTAATTTAATCAAGAAAGTGATTGAATGCCCACTCAGGGGACCATGGACCATTATTAAAGCACTAGAGCTGGAGATGATTTCCAAACAGAAGTGACCTTGGAGTCTACATGCTTGCAAGTAGATTAGAATCAGAGGCAAGTTTTTGTTTTTTGGGGAGAGGGGGTCACATTGATGATATCACTTAAATCAGGCTATCTATATATATAAATGTAGCCTGTTCTTGTATCTTTTCATGACAACAGAGACCTGCCTCACCTAAAATCATAGGTGTTACTTAGTGTAGTATAAACATTAAGCTACCAAAGTTTAAAGTAATAATCGGAGCAGTTAATGACAGAAATGAGGCACAATTAATATTTAAGTTGATGCACAACACACAAAGCTGCTTTCTTAGAGTTGCAGGATTCTGTACAGTGACCTGCTTTTATAGAAGTGTTGTTGGTATCAAGGTACATCTGTTTTTGTCAGAAACAAACATCAAGTGGTCTTGAAGGCAGTGAGGGGGGTGGGTTTCTGAGATATCATGGCAGGAAATAATTCTTTCACAATTACAGGATTAAATGTAGGAATAAAACCCAGATTTATGGCTGCCATGTTGCTTTTAATTTCTCCCACAAATTGTAGGATCTCTAATTCATAATATGTGAATATTTTATGTGTAGAAAACATCTTATCGGCACTAATTTTTAAATGCTGACAGCAGATAATCTGTGTAGTCACACCCAAAATAGAAAGGAGGCATCAGGAAGGGTTAGAGAAAGGAGAACAGAGGAATGCTATCAGAAACAAAGTAGGTTAAGACCAGAATTTCTAAAGTACAGTATTTGCCTTCAAGTGGATTGGCTAGGCCAAGAAAAGGAAATTCCCCAAACTCCTTTTTCAAAACAAGTATTTCAAGAATGTCAATTTAAGTTTGACTTTATATTATACTTTTTTTGGAGAAAAAAACACAAAATATTGTTTTAATATCAGAAACTTTTTCCATATCTTTATTCTTCAAACTTGATGTCAATTTACAAATAAATAGTCCATACCATGTGGCTATATTGCTTCTTTATGATGTACACTTCTTCAGGCAGAAAACAGCAGTAACCAAGAATACATCCAAAATGAACTCCCAGTGAATAACCAACTTAAGCGTAGAGAAAGGACACATTACATTTCAGCGTGGTCCAGTATGTACACTGTTAAAAGTGGATCCCCTTTAAAACATCACAGATGTACATAATTCTCTTACAAAAGAATGAACTCACACACAAGAGATTTTAAGTTTTAGAGTTGTATCACAGGAAATAATTGCTTTAAAAACTATAAAATTTGTTTATTTTAGCAGCAAAAAAAAAAGAATTATTCCAGGATAATCTTTAAACGTTGCTGAAAAAAATCGCACGCTTTGGAGAACATGGTATTAGATCCATTACTTAAAAAAGCAAAGCAGTACTTAATAGAGACCACTTACAGTTTTGTTCTGCTGTTGGTAAAAACCTTTCTAATAAAGTTGAAGCTAAAAAATCCCCAGCAGGGGAGGTGGGGAAGGCTGCCAAGAGAAAAGGGGAGGTAGCCACCATTAGCCCTCAGACTTACTGTCACGGGCAAGGCTGAGAAGTCTTATGTAACTTATTTCCAGAAAACAAGTTCTTCAGAATCATTCTTTTTAGGATCTATAGTCTGTTTTCAGATGTATTAGATTTAGCAACTGACTTCGACATTCTTCAAAGTTTTCCTCCCCAAGCGTCTTCAAGCTAAACCAGTATTTTAATAAAATCCTCATTGTTGGGGGGTGTTTTTGGTTTTGGTTGTTAAACCAACGGTTTCTTTTTGAAAAGTTAAGATGAAAAGGTCTCATTTTTCAAGTCACTAAAGATGGTGTGGGTCAGAGAGTAACTTGTTTGAAAGGGGATGCTACTTTATGTAATTTCATATTCTGCTGTGACATCTGACACCTGGCATCTGAGATTTTAGGACTGAAAGGAATTCCAAAAAATGAGAAAAATGGAACAAAATGCAAATTAAATCAGTCCTGTTAGAGGCTTCTGAAAAGAAACAACTTGTATCTAGAATCAATGATAAGCTGCGTATTCATCTGACACTGTTTTCAAGTCCTGATTACATTGTTCTCTCCCTCCCTTTGAAGCACTGAACCTCCTTTTCTAAATACAACTTCTCAAAAATCATTTGAAAGCAGACATTCTAAAGATAAAGCATCAGAAACAAATTCTCCACCCACCCTGACTTAATCTTCAGATCACAACATCCTGACAGAGAAGCTCTGTTTAATTTCTTTCATTGTTTTACTTCTTGGCAGTTTTCCCAAACTTTATGAATAAATTTAAACTATGACAAGGAAAAACACACTCAAAACATAATGCAAATATACACAAATACAAGAAAAGTTCGAAACAGAACACCATATGCGGTATCTCCAAATACGGTGTATGTGAAACATGACCAAAAGCTACAGAGTCCTGGGTCTCAGCACTCCTACTGTCCTACCTGGATCTACTTCTTTTCTTTGTTTTTGCCTTGTGATGCCTAAAGGAACTAAGAATCGAAAAATAACCAAGAGGACATAAGAAAACATGGTACCTATTTTTTTTTTTTGAAGTCTTGATCTGAACACATCTTCATTGGTGCAACAGTACTCTTGATAATGCTCAAATACAAGACAAGCAACACATACGAAGACTTACCATGTACATACAAGCAGTGTTTTTAGAATCTTAACTTCCACAGTAACATAAAAACCTACAAATTAAATCTTAACTCACCTCAGTATAAAGTTAAATTCTCATATATCTTAGTACGAATGCCAGTATCAGAAACATTCTCCATGTCTCCGTATTCTAGTGTAAAAAAGTTCTGTTTCATAGAAAGGATAAGGTGCCTTTTTAATAAGTTGCCAACACACACTCTCTCTCTCTCTCACACACACACACACACACACACCAGTGCAAACTATCAAGAGAAAAATCCTCACTTTGAAATGCGATAGATTATACATCTAGACTAAAAGCATCAGAGTGGACAGAGTAGCTTTCCATGATTGAGGTGCTGTAAATATAAACAACTCAATGTACATATGGTTGATGAAATAAAGAATAGCTTTCTACCCTTTGCTTCTTAAATCCCACCTTAACTTTTAGAATTGCGTCCAACTCTAAAAAAAAGTCTGGACATTTTCCTAGTTTCAAAGCTAACTAGAAGACCCTGACTATTTCTGAGGGTAAGCTACTAGAGACTAATTACCCACTGGTGCTACACTTGCTGCGTTTCATCTTTACTATTAAACATGACCCCCTAGTGCTATCTTGTTTCATGCAGCACCAATCAAACTTCCATTTTTTTCCCTAATAAAAATAAATATATATAGAAGACGCTGTCAGGCATATATTCACAAGGTCTCAATTTCTTAAAACATAAGTATGGGTATATTTATTTCTCTCAAATGCATACAAGACAATAATTACACAGCAACAAATCTTTTGTTCAACAATGATTTGATTCATAAGCGTTTGAATTTACATAATTTCACATCCATACCCTTGCATTTTTAAATACTGTAAGTAAAAAAGCCCCCCAAATAACCAGTTCTTATATTTCCTATTTATCCCTCTATACATCCAAACTTTAAAAAGTTACAAACTGAACATTATACAGAACATATAAATCATGTTTAAAAACTTGAGGTTTTAAAATCACTGTTCCCCAAAATGATTCAAAGTCCTCATGCTGACAAGTGCAGTCCTAGGTGGTAAGTTGGAAGGGGGAAGAAAGAAGAGACAGACACCAGTTTGCTGTCTTAATGTTTTACTAATCCCGTCAGTAAGAACGGCGACGTCAGAAGGAACAGGCGACGTCAGGAGAAGTAACAGCTTAGGTTTACTACGAGGAACGGGGTTTGCCTCACAGTTGGAGACATGCACTTCAAGTATTTTCCTATTTGATCTGAGCTCCCTGCAGCAAACGATGCTGAAAGAGAAGGACTATTTTCTTCCATACATTCGCTCAATGTCCGCCTGGTAATGTGTTTTAAGCTCTTTACGTTTCAGCTTGAAGGCATCTGTCACCAGACCAGTTTCGGGGGTCCACGGTTCCGGGCTCAAACGAATTTTTACTGGAATTTCGAATTTTTCTAGACTTGCTGAGATGGTAGAAGAGGAGGGGAAAAATGTAAATGCAGAGGCATGAAAAACGTACAATTAAAATTCTGGCAAACAGTGTAACTTTTCTAGTCTTAGAGCACCCATCAAAATGCACAACATCCCATGAATCTTGGCTTCTAAATAAGCCATCCCTCAAAAACACTAGAAGTAAACAGATACACACAGATATGTATGAGAATTATAAAAGCAAAATTTTTTGTTTAAAAAATCTACATGGCCATCAACAGAATAAGTTAGATTAAGTTATGATGCAGGCATAAAATGGAATAAAATTCAGTCATTAAAAATAAGATCTACATGGTAGGGTGTATAAAGATATTTGCAATATATTGCTAGGCTAAAAAAAAAAAGGCAGTTTTGGGATTTTTTTAATAGCAGATAAATGTTATGCACACAGATGTGTAGGACAACTATACACCAAGTTAAAAACTGTATAGCTCTAGAGGTTAAGATCCATGATTAAGGAAAAGCAAATGCCACACACCTATGTTCTGAGTTTATTATAAGGAGATCACTTTAGAAACCAAAAAATAATAAAGTTTAAAAAGAATCTTGCCATCGGGGCGCCTGGGTGGCTCAGTGGGTTAAAGCCTCTGCCTTCAGCTCAGGTCATGATCTCAGAGTCCTGGGATCGAGCCCCGCATCAGGCTCTCTGCTCAGCAGGGAGCCTGCTTCTCTCTCTCTCTGCCTGCCTCTCTGCCCTCTTGTGATCTCTCTCTGTCAAATAAATAAGTAAAATCTTAAAAAAAAAAAAAAAAAGAGAGAATCTTGTCATCAAATCAGAATATTCAGCATAAGCTATGAGGACAGAATGTTTGCTTACTATTGTGTCTCTATATACTGCTGGATACCAGTAAGAGTCTCAGTAGCAGAGGGTTGGACACAGGGAGAGGGATGGAGAAAGGGAGGGGTGGAGACAGGGGGAGAAAATGGAAAGGTTTTCCAGCATTCATTCAACAAGTTATTTATTGAAAAAAATTACTGTGTAAAAGCGTTTTACTAAACACTCTTTAAGAAACAGAATAGTTTCTGTTCTCAAGTGGTATAAAATCTAACAAGGATAAAGAGATGAACATCTAGCCATGATTACACACACACACACACACACACACACACACACACACACACACACCATACACGCAGGCACACTTGCTCACTAAACTGAAGGTGTAAGTACCTTGGGAGCAAAAGAGATATATTAACTCTAACTTATAAACATAGATGTAACAAGGTTTTCTTCTTCAAAGACCAAAGCTATTTCGGGCGTGCTCTCCTGGAGGGAAAACCACTGTGAGCCAAAGCAGCACAGCCTGGACCTCAGAACTTATGGAATGGTTCTTGTTTTGTTGTGTGTGTACACATGTTAAAGCAAATATTTTTATTTTCCTCCCTTTTATTCTCCTATCATAATAAGTATTAATAAGCTAACTGCATATCACAGAATAAGAGCAAGAATCACTCAGGGCGTGTGTATCCTCTTCTGCAAAAAAGGTTAATGTATTTTCAGCTGTGTGCTGGGCAGTTTTACTGCATGAGGCGGGAGTCTTTGTTACTGTCCTTACTTAGAAATCAACTATGCTCTCAGGAGATGTACATGGGTGCCAAGCGGACAAGCGATGATAGACCGGAAAAGTCAGTTTTATGTATCTACTGGCTTAGGCTAGTGTCCACAGTTAGTCAATTAAACTCTAACACAATACACACTGTAGGTAAATGATTAAGTCTACAATCTACTTTATGTGAGGCAAACTGTCCCAGATCATCTTAGCGGGCCTGGTTTGGTGCACTGAAAAGGCAGCAGGAGCAGAGCTGAGGTGTCCCCAAACAAAAACCAACTCTGCCTGTGGGCAGACCTCCAGCTGCTGCCAACCAGCTGCCCTACCAATTTCCAGCTTTGCCTAAGCCAACCCCCAAAGATCACATAAACCAATTCTTCACAGTGAGTCTCTTTATAAATAACTACTAACTGTTTCTCAGGTGTAAACCTGATACAAATTTTGCCTAAGAATGAAGTTGGATCCCTTCTTCACATCACATTAAAATGAACTCAAATGGACCAAGGACCTAAATGTAACAGCTGAAACTATAAAACTCTTAGAATAATAAATAGGGTGTATCTTTGTGATAGATTAGGAATGGTTTCTCAGGACACCAAAAGCACGAACAACAAAAGAAAAAAAAATTACCTTTTCAAAATT
The DNA here is from genome assembly GCF_963455335.1 of Martes martes. NCBI lineage: Eukaryota > Metazoa > Chordata > Mammalia > Carnivora > Mustelidae > Martes > Martes martes. The sequence continues at coordinate 164,216,394 of NC_137890.1, forward strand.
AAAACTGTTGTACTTCAAAAGATACCATCAAAAAAGTAAAAACACAGGGCACCTGGGTAGCTCAGTGGGTTAAAGCCTCTGCCTTCGGCTCAGGTCATGATCCCAGGGTCCTGGGATCAAGCCCCACATCGGGCTCTCTGCTAGGCAGGGAGCCTGCTTCCCTTCCTCTCTCTCTGCCTCTCTCTGCCTACTCGTGATCTCTCTCTGTCAAATAAATAAACAAAATCTTAAAAAAAAAAAAAAAAGTAAAAGCACAACCCACAGAATGGGCAAAAATATTTACAAATTGCTTATCTGGTAAGGGCCTCATGTCTAGAATACATAATGAACTTGTACAGCTCAGTAATAAAAAGGCAACCCCATTTAAAAAAAATGAGCAAAGGATCTGAATAGACATTTCTCCAGAGAAGACATAAAATGGGTAATAAATACAAGAAAGGATGCCCAACATCATTAGCCACCAGAAAAATATACATCAAAACCAACAGATACCCTGCTGCATACCCACTAGGATGAGTAGAATCCAAAGGATGACAGTAACAAGTGTTTCGAGGACGTGGGGAAACTGGAACCTAACACCAGTGGGAATGATAAAATGATGCCAAAATTTTAGAAAATAGTTTGGGAAACACCTGGAAAAAAATATTCTGGAAAATAATCTAGTACTTTCTTAAAAGGTTTAACAAAGTTGACACAGGCCTAGCAATTCCACTCTGAAGTACCTACCCAGGAGAAAGGAGCCCGTCTGCACAACCCCTTGTACACAAATGTTCACAGCAGCATTATTCAGTAACCACCAGAGCGACCCACTGCAGCTCCCCCAACACACATGCAAAAAGGGGGGATAGGACACATCCATACAAGCCACTACCAATACATTAACAGTGTAGAAAATGCAGAAAAGAGTCTTGGGCAGTTGAGGATGGGCCTGGGTGGCCAGGACCCAGCTGAGAGAAGGAGAAAAAGGGCGAACCCAGAAGACAAAAGTTAAAGGAACAAGGACAAGGACTGGTGCACGGGGGTCATGGGAGCACATGATAGGCGAGTCCTCTGGAAGGGCCTGTCAAGTCTGCTCTTCTATCTAGCTGCAGGAAAACAGCTGGTTTCTGAGAGGAAATGACATCACCAAAGCCGTGTGACGGCAGCACAAGTGAACGTGAGCACTCTCTTCCCTTCCCGCCTCAGTCTTCAGTCTGTTTCACAGCCACTCACCTGAAATAGCAGCTTCAGAAAGCACTTTGAGGACCTCGTTTTCCATTTCACAGCTGTTACACAGCTCCTCCCAAGTCCCATGAAGTCCTTTCTTTCGAGCGAGTTCTGTAAGTTCCTTTTGGTTTGGCACAACAAACCCAATGACGTAAGAATGATAACTGAAATATAGAAAGGACAAAGGGGTAAGGATCTAAATGGCACAGGGTGTGAGCTGCAGTCACGATTCCACCAATGCTGTTGTCATCGATCCACGACTGCACTAAAGAACATACATGACACCTATTTAGTACTTAGCACACTCACCTCACGCCACTTCTACTGCATGATTCATAGTATGTTCAAGGCTCTGATAGAGTTCCCTGCTAACTAAACCTTCATCTGATATTTAATGACAAATTTCAACTATGTGTTATGAATACTTCCATTTACACATTTTTTAAAAGAAAATTACAAATATTAGAAAATTCAACTCTTAAAAAAAATCAGTAATTCACATTAACAGGTTAAACGGAAATTAAAATTCATGTAAATAGAAATTATATCTAGGGGTGCCTGGGTGGCTCAGCCAGGTAAGCACGTGACTCTTGATTTCGGCTCAGGTGATGATCTCAGCGTTGAGACCGAGCCCCATGTCAGGCTCCACATTCAGTGAAGAGTCTCCCTGGGATTCTCTCCCTCCCTCTGTTTCCCCCTCCCCTGCTCATGCACTCTGTTGCCCTCAAACGAACAAAATCTTTTAAAAATATATTTAAAGAATTAAAAGTAAAAAAAAAATTGTATCTCAAGAAATTTGGCAGCAAATCAAAGTAATGTGGTTACATTTACTCTTTTCTTTTGTTATCACGAGAACTGTTAATAAAAGAGCTGTAAGTACGCCTGCCAATGGCAGTAAGAAAGGTAAGCAGCGTCAGGAAGAGGAGGGTAATCTGGTTAATATCACACAAGTAAAAGCCAGAACTGTAGTACCACGGAAGAAAACATCTCTTGGCTAATTGAAGGGCAGAATAATTTATAATACAATGTAAAAACATCTCGTGGCTAACTGAAGGACAGAACAGTTTATAATACAATGTAGTAAATCTTTAAAGCCTGTTTCTAAACTGGTTCTTCTGATACCAGATTTTATCTTTTCATAATAATTATTATGTCAACTGCTGCAGTGAGCAGTAGCACGCAGTAGCTGATCATTAACACTGGCCACAAAGCAGCTGATCATTAACACTGGAGACATTACCACATAGAACACTGTTAGGGAAAAATGTCACCAGAGTGCCAATCTAAATTTCCAACACATTTCCCAGAATACATTTCCAGGATTTTTAACTTTAAACTCTCCTTCCCAGCTGCCTTGTATCATTACAGACTAGAGATGATAGGAGTTAAGCCACAGCTTAACATAACTTAAAGCAGAGTCCCCCAGCCCTGGCAAGGGTCCCAAGCAGGCTCAAGTCTAGTGCAAGGTAGTAGGTGTGGAGGAGGGTCCAGCTTAAGACTCCTATCCTCCAACTTCCTTCTCTACTCCCCTATGCTCTGAGCTGTTTCTGGGAAGCTTCCCTGTGCAGAAAGACGTGTTGCTGGGGGTGCCAAGGCAGCCATTAGGAGCACTCGACTTTCTTCCCCTCCCCATCACACAGGACACTGCAGTGAGATGTAAACAGAAAACAGAGAGAGAGGATGACGAGTAGGGGAAGCGTCCCAAGGACAGAATCAGTTACTGGCTTTCCTGAGAAGAGGCCACTCCCAGAGACAACAGATATGAAGGAAGAAGAGTTCTTAGTATAGTTTTAAGAAGATTCATCTAGGAAGGAAATGCCAAAAACACACAAAAGGTTTGAAGTAAAAGTAACAGAATTCTACTTTCTTACCTGTTCGCATATGCACAAATGTTATCTATAAGGGAGAGGTTCTTCAGGGCGGCCTCTACTTTCCCAAGAGAAACATATTCTCCAGCCTGCAGTTTCACAAGGTCCTTCTTACGATCTGTGCAGGACAAAGGCCAGGAGGGGGCACATGGGAGCACAGAAATACCTTGAATACACACGAATATTGGCCATTCCCGAAGTAATTTGCTATCAATTAAGTTTATTATAATAGTTACACCAAAATTAAAAGCACACAGTAAATTAGGCCCTAATTTCAGCACCATTAAATAAATTCTTTCAAAAAAGAGAAAGAGTTTCTGGTCAAGAGTCCCTACCAGGGCTTCGGGCATGTTCTGCTGAACAGGTATGTTCCCTATGACATATTAACACCAGAAAGAGTAAGATTTCTCAGTGACATGTGAAAGCTCATGTTCTATCTGAAGAGAAACATATCCCCTCGACACAGAATGGTAACGGTAAGGGTCAAGCCTGTCCAACCTGCTGTTCGGGAAAGAATTCCCACCAAGTGAGGCCTGGGCAGAGTCTCGAGGAAAGACAGGCGGTAGCCAAGTGCACTGGCCCTGGTAAACAACAGACAGGTAGGTCAGCTTGAACCTCTGCAGCACTTGGGAGGAGGGAGGGGCCGGAGGGGGAGGCGGAGAGGTGAATCTGGCTACAGAACAGAGGCACTGAACCGAGCCCCTAGCTGCCACTACGAGTTTTTTAGCAGCAAAGTCGCCCAGTGAGATCAGTGCTGACAGCTCAAGCATGTGTTTAAGGGGGACAGGCATGTCCAGAGAGAGGAATTTCTTGCAACAAGGTGACAGAAGGTGTGGGCCTGACCTATAGTCATGGCGAGAGGGCAGAGAAAAAAGAATGACTTTTTTCTTTTTTTTTTTTTTTGGTGCAAAATGGTAGTTTTATTAAACCACGGGGACAGGACCCGTGGGCAGAAAGAGCTGCTGCCAGAACAGAATGATCTTGAGGCATGCTTCACCTGGTAAATCAGCAGAACATGGGTAACACATGGGGAGCTCAATGAAGAGTCTCATCTCCTCCCAGGTTTCTAGGTAGCATGACTAGGACAGAAACACTATTAACTGAGAAAAAGAATGGTAAGAGGGAAGGCAGGGAGCTATTTTCTGCCCCATGGGTCATAGTACTCCAACTGCCAGGCCTTCCTTATCTCACAGGCAAGGCCAGGACATGGTTCCAACAGAAGAGCCGTGTCCAATAAACTTTACATACCAAAGAACACAAAAAGTAAATATTCCCTACTAAGAATTTGATTCCTTCAGGGTTATCTAGTAATTAAAAATATCACTGCTATTGAACAGATTTTGAGATCTCCTAAAATGTCAAGTATTAAAATTTCTTTACAGTCTCTATTTTATATTCCAGAGATGATACAACAGACCCTATTAACACTGCAGAAAGATCTATTCCTGTATTATTAAAAAGCTTACCTAAATATACAGTTATCTCTTTTGTAAAACTGTTTCAGAAACATCCATTGTCGGGGGGGATATATATACATACATTTTATATATATATTGTTAGTTGGCTCACCAATAATCTTTAAACAACCATCAGGGTCAAACTCCCCAATATCTCCAGTACAGAGCCACCTCTGTCCATTTTCATCTTCAAAGAAATCAGCTTTCGTTTTTGCTTCATTTTTGTAGTATCCTAGTGTCACATTTTGGCCACCAATAAGAATTTCACCCCTGGGGTGTGGTTTATCAGTATTAAAGTATCCACCTAATAAACACAAAATAATTAAGAGTTAATTCAAAATTTTTATTTCTATATACATCATGTGAAAATTAGAAACTGTTAAGTTTCTAAACAGGGACATCTGATTTTAATCTAATTAGAATTTCCCAAAGGAAACGAGGCAGGCAGTATAAATGAGCAAAACTCATTAACGTAAAACTAGGTGCAAAATTTCAGTTGCTTACCCATAAGCAGTGATGCTTTTAAACTACTATTCCAAGCAAACATTACACTAAAAAAATCCAACGCCTGCGGTATAAAATAATCATGTGTACTACAAGGTAAACTCCTTTAGGGACTCTGTGGAGATTCTTAAATATCTGATAAAAGTACTAAATCATGTATTCAATAAAACACAACACTGTAAAACCAAATTACACTATATTTAAGAGATTTATGCCTTATAAAATTCAGAATGACTCCAAGTTTAAATCTGTCAAACATTTTCACTAATTCTGCTAAAAGAGAAATGAAAAATGGCAAACCTTCAGAATCTTTATTTTGTATAAAAGTGAAACCAACGAATCACTAATAATCTATATGCACTGATAGAATCAAATGAAATTTTTTAAAAAGTGATTAGTATTTAAATGGCAAAACAACAGATTTTATGAAATCATAGTAAAAATTTCCTTCTGATGATTCTAGATTGAAATCAAGGAAAAGAAAGAAAAAAAGAAAAAATATGAAAAACCCTGTTTCAGAGATTACATTTTATGATTTTTGCTTCTACAAAATAAACTTATGATCTTTCCTAATTTATTGACATCATTTAGCAGATTTCAAGTTTTTGCCGTCATTCTTCCTTGCATTCATGTAATAAAATAAGCAAAATAAAAGCAATTATAACTCTTCAGAATCATTCTTGAAACAAGTAAATCCAAGTATAGCTCTAGATAAAATAATTCTATTAGAGAAAAAACAAGCACTTGTGGGTGATTTATATCCTAAAGTAAGTAAGAAAATGAAGCACAATTCTAACTTTAAGGTTACATATTATACAGATTAATGCTCTGTGGTTAAAATAGGTTATTACCTTCCTCCCAGTTCTTTAATTTGATTTCACAGCAAACTAATGGTGCTCCCACTCTGCCAGTATTGTAGTCCCACACTAAGATACAAATGAAAAAAGGTATTTGATTACAGTGGTGACTAAACAGCTTCATTTTTCTACCAAAGATGATGACTTATCCCAAAGCTCTGACATCCCCAGAGAATCTTTAAAAGTAGGAATCACAAACTGGTGAACCACAAGCTATGGGGCCCACACAGGGTTTTTTTTAAATTCTGACTTGGTTATTGACATTTAAAACTCAAGCCATTTTACACAGAAGTGTGGACCCTCCACGAACAACAGGGCCCGCATCTCCAGCACAGCAACAACTGGGGTCCCCAGCAGACAGGGCATGCCTGCTCTGGCTCCCCTACATGCCTGCCTTACTCCCATCACGGATCTTCTCACCTCAAGGCCCACTTCACTCCGTGAAGCTGCCTGGCTCATGAGTCTGGAGCCCCTATTCTCAAGGATGATGGGTCCCAATGGTTATACACCCACTCCACTTTCTTGTCAGGCCAGAAGGCTTTGCAGTACATGCAGCCTCTCCAACCTTCTCCCGTCTATCACTATTTCAAAGGGAGACCTCTAAAGCCTCCCGGACAGCAGCCTAGGCTATCATCCTATTTAAACTCATACATGGGAGTTCAGAAGACCAGGCTGGAGATTAACTTTCAAGGATCTGGGAAAAGCACACACCACTATTGTGAATTACTATTTCACCATGTTTCCTCTTCAAAGATCATTCAAGTATCAGAAATGAAAGGCTATTTAATAATTTATAGGTTGTTTTATTTACAACATAAGCTGTAACTGATTAATCACATTCAACACAAATCTTAAAAACAGAAGCTATAAGGATCCTCAGAAGGAACCAGAGAAGCACGTAATTAAGACTTTTATTTCCTGCAAAATAAAACTTAGAAGTAGCTTCCAAAATATAGAAAACAGGAAAATACAGAAGTAGTGTACGATAAACCTGACATAAGAAAGGTACACAAAAACATTCAAGGTAAATAAGGAAAATGATCAATTAGGAGGTTTAATATCTGTCAGTATCTAGAAAATATAAAGTAGCTCTTCCTAGTACTGAGAAGCAAAATAACTTTCCTCAATAAAAGGGACACACGAGGCACTCCGGGATTCATCTGGGAACCACTTGGGTAATGGATTGCCTTGTCAATCATGTCACCATGATAAACCCTAGAAATTATATTCTCTAAAACTGAATGTGGTTTTCCTCTCATTACACAGACCACTCCCATAAACCACTTCCAAGTTTGAGCTTTAATACACATACCTCAACAACTGTACAAAACATGTTTATTTTTCTTCACAAAAAGACACTTAATAACTGATGTAAGAAAATAAATGTATATAATACAGCCAATGTTTGTTACTATAACTTCTTTTCCAGAACTCTAAGTAGCTTTTAATATAACATATCATAATCTAACATGAAACTATCCTTTAATTATTGACTATCTGATGTATCCAATACATTCTAAACACTATCAATAATCACAGTACTTAGAATTTACCATCATTCTGCTACACAAATACCTTAACCACTTCTATCCTTCATACTGCAGAAAAAACCCATTACCAAAGAATGCCTGGAGGTGCACCCCAGCCTCTTGTTGGACACACCACTTTGAAGAACACCAACCTTCTGTAATTGTTCCCGCACCGCAAGATTCAGTCAGTCCATATCCCTGACCAACGGGACAACAGAAACAGATGTTCATGAATCGCTGTGTGGTTGCAGAAAGTGGAGCACCTCCACATAACAGAAGCCGAATATTTCCGCCTAGCAAGCCTCGGACTTTTCGGAAAATAAACCTAAAAACAAAAACAAAAACAAAAAATCAGAGAATCTGAAGCCGAATGGCATTCTCCAAGTCATTTGGACTAATCTCCCAATTCTGAAATGTGAGATTCTGAGAGTCAGGCTCACCCAAGGTTACACAGCCAATTCAAGAGATTCTCTCACCCACTACTTAAACCTTAACTTTTTTTAAGTTTGGCCAAGTAAAGAAAGTAGCATTTTCTCTTAACTTTTAGAGTTAACATTTGAATTCAAAATTGTCAGGTTTAATTTTATACAGTAATGGCAAACTCATGTTTATGGTCAGAGCAATTAGTTTTAGATTATATAATAATACACATATTAAGGGGCGCCTGGATGGTCAGTTAGTTAAGTGTCTGCCTTTGGCTCAGGTCATGATCCCAGGGTCCTGGGATCGAGCCCCATGTCAGGCTCCCTGCTTAGCAGGAGCCTACTTCTCCCTCTCCCCCAACTTGTGCTCTCTCTCACTATCTCTGTCACTATCTGTCTAATAAATATTTTTAAAAATACACATATTAATACTGAATAATCCCATTGTATCTTCATAAAATTTAGCATTAAAAGCAAAGCATTTTTTTTTGCTTTTGCTTACTTCATTAGGAATGTGTACGTATTGGGGGCATCCAGGTGGCTCAGTCAGTTAAGCATCTGACTGTTGGTTTCGACTCAGGTCATGATCTCAAAGTCATGGGATCGTGGACTCAGCCCCACATCAGGCTCAGCACTCAGTATGGAGTCTGCTTAGATTCTCATTCTCCCTCCCTCTTTACCCCTCCCCCTGCACGCACCCATACTCAAAGTATTTTTTGAAAAAGAAATGGGTACATATTTGTACAATCTCTTTTTAAAATTTCACTGGTTTCTGAAGTGTTTATTGTTTTAAAATGTCTGCTAAATTAAAAAAGGAAAACAATTCAAACATCTAATTAAAATGTTTCTGAAAATACACTAATAAAAAAGACTGCATATTAATAATCTTTTTTTTAATATTTTATTTATTTGACAGACAGAGATCACAAGTAGGCAGAGGGGCAGGCAGAGGGAGAGGAAGGGAAGCAGGCTCCCCGCTGAGCAGAGAGCCTGATGTGGGGCTCGATCCCAGGACCCTGGGATCATGACCTGAGCCGAAGGCAGAGGCTTTAACCCACTGAGCCACCCAGGCACCCCGCTTATTAATAATCTTTATCAAAAAGGGGAAAGGGTAGGTTTTTTTTTTTAATAACTCTGAAAAAGTAGAAGACCAAGCAGCATTTTTATATCTCACTCAGAAGTTAATTAAAATAAGGCAAAAAATATATAGTTTCAAATAATGTGGAGCACGTAAAAACTATATTAGTATTGCCATAAAAAGGGGCCCCTGGGTGGCTCAGTTGGTCAAGTGACTGCCTTCAGGCTCAGGTCATGATCCTGGAGTCTCAGGCCTGAGCCCCACATAGGCTCCCTGCTCAGCAGGGAATCTGCTTCTCCCTCTGAACCTCCCCCCTCTCAAGTTCTCTCTCTCAAATAAATAAAATCTTTTTAAAAATTCCCATTAAAACAAATAAAAAGTCATATATTTTTTAATTTCTAAATTATTTTATAACTAAATCTACTCACTCAGCACTACAAAAACAAAAAATAACAGTCTGTGGTAAAACCTACCATTTAACAGTTTAAACGCAAAACATTTACTCCTATTTCGTTGCCATTTTATATTCATAGTGAAATCAATTTAAAAACAAAGAAACACTATTTCTCAAAATAACTAAAATTACATACGTGTCCACAGAAAATAAAAGCACATTATTAAATATAATAAAACTGTAAGTGAAACATTTTTTCAAACACTGTAATCTATTTTAATTGCTCATATTCTTATGTAAGATGAATTTTTAGAGTCCCTTTGACTTTCTAAAACCAATTTATTTCTTATAACTATCTCAATTACCTAGTCTAGTAATATGAACAAAATGGCTATGTGACACCAAAGAGAGAGGGAGTCCACTGACCTGTCACACAGTGGAGTACCATGGCCTTTGGAAATCTGTTCCATTTTGTAATTGTAGGCCAGAATAAACAGATTACGTTGGAAACTACTCATTTCGTTCACTTTATTCATGACGTTTTTGTAGATCCGATCCATGATTTCCTAGATGTATAAAAATGAGTTAATATAGTCAGTAATGCTATCAGCTGCCTTGTATATTGTATCTTAACATCAGATAAATATTTCTATCAGTATTGAGGCATTTTAGAAGATATATTCTATCAGGAACAAACTTTTAAAATAGAGCCACAACTAGTTTAAAAATGAGGTTTCTGTAAAAATAATTTTTCATAGCACAAATATACCTAGATGTTCTTAGCAGTGGGTGTGGGGGGGAGAGACAAAAAGAAATAAAAGCCTTAGGTCAGTAACACAATCAATACTGATTTTTTACATGGCTTTGCGTATCTTATTTATTTTGGAAAAACTAAGCTTACTACAAAAATGAACAACTATATGAAATGGTTTTTAAAATTCTCATAACCTGGGGCACCTGGGTGGCTCAGTGGGTTAAGCCTCTGCCTTCAGCTCAGGTCATGATCTCAGGGTCCTGGGATTGAGCCCCACATTGGGCTCTTTGCTCGGCGGGGAGCCTGCGTCCCCCTCTCTCTGCCTGCCTCTAAGTCTACTTGTAATCTCTTTGTCAAATAAATAAATAAAATCTTTAAAAACTCATAACCTTATAAAAATAGAGAGAGCCACATTCTTTGCTCACAAAAGGACCACAGGGTTATCTTGATTGGTTGGCTGTCTTTTAATGCTACACTCAGGAAATGTTCCCTTCTCTGCACTGCATTTTGCTTGAGAGCCCTATGACTTGAAATGGTTTTTCCTCTACAATTTTAAATTATATTTAATTTTACATGAACTAAAAGTTTACATGAACTAAAAAGTAAAATGCTACACTAAGGAAACTATACACATACAAAAAACTATCAAACTATTGGCCTTTTATATTTGGAGTAACTATGTAACTTTGCTTGGACTCAGGTACCTGGTAACGATTCCCAACACTTTCAAACAAAATCAGGAGCCACATAAGACTTAAAATTCAGGAGAGAGAAAATTGTTACCATCCCACTTCTACTCAACTAATTCCCAGGCCCCTGCCCATGCCAGGTACATTAGGCTATACAGTGCTTCTCAGTTAATTCAGAGGCACACTGAATTCTCTGTCACTTTTTTTGGTGACTAGGCCAGACTGTTCCTGGGGACTCAGGAGGTAATGGCACAATTTGCTTAGAAGAGGAGGAAGTCGTATCAAACCTTCCACCCTACCTCCTGCTGGGCTTCAGGTTTCTACTAATATCAAACATATCATGAAAATGATCTGAGTAAGAAGCGACTTAGGGAAAGGACCTGATGATGTCATAGGAAAGCTGAAACCATATTCAGTAAAGTTTAAAAATAGATAAAGCTAAAAAAGAAAAAAAAAATAAAGACAATGAATCCAATAGAGCATTAAGGCAATATAATCAATAAGGAATAAATTCTACATTAACCACCTTGTCAACAGTTATCTTTTAGCCTAGCATTTACGTTCTGTAGCAGATGACACATCTTTAGTACTCAACATTAATTAATGGTCAATTCTTACCGGAACAGCTGCCATCAGTGTTGGTTTCAACATGGTTGTATCCCCTTTGCTTCCTTTTTTTATTTTTGAGGACTAGAGAGAGAAAAAGTGATTCATATAAACTGTTCCTTGTCTCAGAAATTTGTTGGAATTCTTAGACCAAAAAGTGTATTATAAATTCCATCATTTTTATTTACTTATTGTAAAAACAAAAAAAATTATATTTTTAAATGATTAACTGCCATCCTTACAATATGTTGTCATATGAATATAGAAAAATGTTAAAAAATTATAATTTTCTTAGTATCTAAAGTCACAAACATTTAACTTACCTGATCTGCTAAAGTCTGTGGTGAAGAGTAGCCAATGCGGCATCCGTGAGAAAGACAGACAAGCTCAGCACTTAATTCTAAAACATGGGCCAGAGGCAGATACCCAATATAAACGTCTTCCTCTCTAAAAGAAAAGGGAGATGTAAAAGCAACTGTCAGGAGTGGTCTCTGCTGGAAGATACTGCAAAGCGAGCCCACCCACATGGAGAGAGGGAGAGAGAGGGAGATCCAGAGAACACATGTGCACATGTGTGTATGGGGGAGGGAGGGGGAGGCAGACAGATGCTGGGGGAGGGGGGGAGAAGAAGTACAGTTCAACCTAAAGCCCAGGAGGCAGATATGAAGGAAGAGGCTGTCTCCAGGGCCACTTGAAGATGCTCACTAATTACAAGTGCTACAAGAACAACGTGCAGAAGACAGAAGAAACGGGGGCTGAGGGGCCAAAACATGAAGGGTTCTTGTACAGAACAGAGGAAATCATCCAAAGAGGAATGGTCTTTAAAGGTAGGGGGGCAGAGTGCCTGGGTGGCTCAGTGGGTTAAAGCCTCTGCCTTCGGCTCAGGTCATGATCTCAGGGTCCTGGGATGGAGCCCCGAATCGGGCTCTCTGCTCAGCAGGGAGCCTGCTTCCTCCTCTCTCTGCCCACCTGTGATCTCTGTCTGTCAAATAAATAAAAAATCTTTAAAATAAAAAAATAAAATAAAGCTGGGGGGGGGGGGCTCCCAAATAGAAAGTTCCAACAGAATCCAGAACTGCTGGCCAAAAATTTTACAAAGATTCCTGTGTGGAAAGTTACTTAAATTATACTGTATGTAAGAAAATGTATATGTCTGTATGTATTTCAAGAACTGCCCCACCCCCAAAAATATGAAGGGCAAAGACTAACCCAGGAAACTATTGCTTTTAATTTTTTCTGAAAACTTATCCATTCATAAGAGATATCTGTCTCCATCCCTAAATTAAGTTCCACAGTAAGCTGTGAGTGTAATTTCTGTGCATAAAGGCATCAAAAATACCCCAGCACTCCCACCACACCATATCAGTCATCAAGTACTGACTCCTCTACTACCTGTCATGATCCCATCTGGCTTTCCCCTCAGTCTCTTCCCCAAAGTATGCCTACCCTGCCACTGTGGCTGTGGGAATTTGCCTTAAAAATAACAGAACGAATAAAGCTCGATAAATACTGGAACAGATGAAGTTATTTGTTCACCTGAACTATAACATGTTTAGGTGTAAAAATGACTACAGGGGCACCTGGGTGGCTCAGTCAGTTAAATGTCTGCCTTCAGCTCAGGTCAGGATCCCAGGGTCCTGGGATTGAGTCCCGTGATGGGCTCCCTGCTCGGCAGGGAGTCTGCTTCTCTCCTGCCTGCCATTTCCCCTGCTTGTGCTTGTTCTGTCTCTCTCTCCCTCCCTCTGTGTGTCGAATAAATAAATAAAATCCTTTAAAAAAAAAAAAAAAGACTATAGCAGCAATACTATCAACTGATTATTTAAATTAAGGAATTTAAGTCAGATAAAATTTACACTTTTGAAGTAAAATAGTAATGATATATAAATGATATATACATTATATAATGATATATAAAACTGTATTTTAAACCTTACAACAGTGACTATTTTGTAATTAATTTTCAAGTCCCTCTGATTTTTTAGAAGGAATTGTTTACTGTCAACAGACTCCAAGACTAATTTAGTCACATACCGCTAAATCGCACAAACCACGTTAGTGTAACAACCAGCATCAACAAGGGACTACTTCATATGCATTGACCATGTGACATACCCCAGTCCTGGAATCCTTTCCGCCATCCCAGTTATACCAGCAATAATGTTACTGTGGGAGATCATGACTCCCTTCGGAAGTCCTGTGGATCCACTTGTATACATGATTACTGCAATATCTAAGGGCCCTGGTTTGCTAAGAGGTTTGTTTTCTGCATTGGAGAGAAAAAAAACACACACACACACTTCTGAGAAATTCAGCCATAGCACCCATTTTTTTCATAATCATGTTTGATAACTCAATTTGACAACCATGAATTATATTCATTCAGAGGTCAAGGAAACAGATGAAGTTCCCGCACATAAGAGACGTATGTTCTACTGAGATAAACAAGCCATAAATCTATAATGTAGTAAGAGATATGAAGAAAAATAAAGACAAGGTGAGATGATAGTAGAAAGTATTTAGATGGAAAAGTCAAGAAATGCTTTTCTGGCACGTTGGTGTTTTAGTGAAGACCTGGATACAGTGAGGAAGGAGCCAATGGAAACCCTGGAACTGGGAGATTGTCTCAAATAGTAAATAAGTGAGAGCAAAGGCTTTGACGTAGGAACCAGGACCTATCTGGCAATGCCTTCAAGGCCACACTAAAGACTTTGGATTTCACCTGGAGTAGAAAGCAATGTTGTTTTGAACAGGGGCTTGTCATCACCAGCGACAAGGGTCACTTTGGCTGCTACGCAGCTGCCTAACTTGGGGAAGAAAGGCAACAGGGAGACAAATGGCTACTCCAACAATTTCACCATGAAGTAAGTGTGGTTGGGCTAGGGTACCCAGACACTTGTTTAACAACTGTTCTCCGCCTCATGGTGGTGAAGTGGACTTGGCTACAGTCCGAATCCTGGATTCAAAGACAGTGTCCTCCACCTGCACAAACCTAAGGGCAGCAGCCCACATCCTGGAGGTGACACAGCAGAAGGCAAAGCAAAGCGGGTCATGGGTGGCACCCCCCGAGTTAATCTTAGACCGCCCCTAAGTGTGGACTTGCTTAAATAAGTGGCAGAAACAATTTTAAATATGTTGCTGAGTGAACCTTCCTTTCCTACAGGCACAGATCTATTTCATGACAACGCGTTATCTTCATTCCAGTCCTTACTTTCCAGCCTGCCGTTCACTCCTCCAATCCCACACCACAATTCTCCACCACCTCCTAGCAACTGCTCTGGGGTGGGCCTCCCGCAATGCCTGTGTCATCCACTCCTCCAGGGCACCTGCTCTTGCAGCCGACGCCTGCCTCCAAGAGAGGCTCCTTCACGTGCCCTCATGACACACCGCACGCCTCCCTCCTTCCTCTGACCCATCCTCAGTTGTCTAGAAAATTATTTGTCCCTGATCTGACTTCAGGATCTGGAACCACTCCGGAGAACACGGTCACTGCAGAACGACCACAAGGAACTGGGAAGGTGCGCCATACCTGTGCTGGCCTTGGCTCCCAGAGCCTGCACCGCAGCCATCGTGTGCACGATGACGCCCTTGGGAAACTCGGACCACGTTGGTGGCTTACCATCCACAGTGATGATGTGCCGCAGGCGTGGGACTAACGAAACTATATCCTGGAAAAACATAAGCATTTAGTATGTTCTTCGCTGCTGTCCCTCAGGAAACAACTTAGCAAACAGTCCAGGACACAAGAAAAGTAGTTTACCATAATCTGTGAATTACTAATTTCTTGCCTTCAAAAAAAAGGTTAGAGGGTGCACTGGTATGAATAGCACTCTTTTCAGATTGAGAAACTGGTCTGACATTTCCAATAGCTATTTTATAGCATTAGATTTACTGTGTATGCCCCTGTTCTTAGGTAAAATCCTAATCAGCAAGATCACTTCCTTACAAAATAGGCATATAAACATAGGCCTCCTGAAATACAGAGTAGCCACAAGTCCTAGGTTTTTATGAGGCTCATAAAGATATGCGGGGAGGGGGAGGAACTCAGAAATCTGGGTATAAAAAAACCCAGCAGATATTACTGTTTTCACTAGAAGTCATCCAGGCACTTTCAAACTTCTTTCTCCAACAGTTTATCATAGAAGTCTCTTTCTTCCCTTTAAAAAATCCTAAAAACTCATAACGACTCAATGCTTCAGAAATAAATGATTACTTTAGAAACAATCCTTGAAAATTATAAATTTACTGAAAATAGACTAGAAAACAAATGAGAATAAAGAAAAAAGGTAATCCCTTCACCTTGGATACCATGTTAATGATCTGTAACTCTGCACTACTTATACATAAATATGTATGAAATCTACTTTTTCTTTTCTAAAGGCAAGGAAGAAAGTATGGTATTCCTAAAAGTTTACAAAGATATTCAGGATTTTAAAGATCATAAAAGTATCAATATTAGAGTTCATGACAATGAGAATTCTTAAGAGCTGGACAGTTATAAAGTAACTACAATCCTCACCTTCAACTTTGTTTGCAAGAGTTCTTTACTGGTAATGATGTTGGTCACTTCTGTTTCGTTTAATCCATGAACAATAGCTGGGCCTCCTAGAGTAGCATACAACGTAACAACTACAGGGAAAAGAAGGGCAAGTCATGTATTTACATTTCATGAAAGTGCTACATGTGAAGTCTCTGAAAGTAGTCAGGAATTCTAATGGTATACTGAACACTAAATTGTCAGATCCACAGTTTATTATGTAACTGTGCTATGATTAGCTAAATTATTTCAATATACTAATAAATGTGCCCACTCACCCTTCCCTACTTCCTCCAACAAGATTTCCAATCTTTCATTATGTAACTGTGCTATGATTAGCTAAATTATTTCAATATACTAATAAATATTATGCCCACTCACTTACCCTCATCTAATTCCTTCAAGATTTCTAGCATTTTAAAACAAAAATTTTAAGTTTTATTTCACCTAGAGACGTTACTCTGAGAGGATGCCACAATGGAAAGAATTATTTCTGACTCCTAAAATGTCAAGCCTTAGTTGTTAAGTACTCAGTACTAAAATATGAAAAAGAATAATAATGTAGATAAAGATAATGTACTGAGTATCAGGTTGAAGGTGTTATACGTTAAGAAAATAACACCAACAGGTGGCAGTACTGCTTATTCTAGTAGAAAACTCAAGAAAAACATTCTTAATCATATTGAAATTTAATCATCATCATGTGGACTTTTATTTGCTTGCTGCCCAGCTCACAGAAGTCAGACTTAAAGTGACTTTAAGAGGTAATTATTTTGAAGCTTCCCAAAAGAAGCAAACTATAAACCCAAGTCTATGAAAACAAAAAGGTATGTCAGTTTAAAAAACCAGTGGAGGCATTTATAGCAAGAAATCTGATAAAAATAGCTCTTCTGTTCCATCTGAAAGGTAAGACAATGTCCTTAATTAACATCCCATTATGGCAGCAAGATCTGTGAACTAAGCTTCCAGAACTACCTCAAAGACTGGGGCATCTGGACCGCCACTTAAACCACGATATAAAAATCCCCTGTCGGGGCGCCTGGGTGGCTCAGTGGGTAAAAGCCTCTGCCTTCGGTTCGGGTCATGATCCCAAGTCCTGGGATGGAGCCCCGCATCAGGCTCTCTGCTCAGCAGGGAGCCTGCTTCCTCCTCTCTTTCTCTCTGCCTGGTTCTCCGCCTACTTGTGAACTCTGTCTGTCAAATAAATAAATAAAATCTTTAAAAAAAAAAAAAATCCCCTGTCATTTCACCTGGCTCATGGCTCCGAGTAGTGCAGTTTTAGAGGTCAACTGCTACTACCAACAGAAGAGGGGACAAAGTGACGCTAACTTCACAAGAGGATTCCTGAGAGAACCAGCAGCATAATCAAGGACCCACAGGCCTGGTCAGCGAGGCCCCACGGTCCCTATTAACAGGCCTACACGAACTACACAATTTGTTCCAAAGTAGACCTATAACTCTAAGTTGTAACAGAACGGTCCCCTGATTCGATGCAAGGTGGCAATTAACTTCAGAATTTTAATTTCTAGATAGTGAAATATTTGTAACAGCATCCTCTCTCCCACACAGATCAGAAAGCCCACGTACGCTGAAAATTATACATAAAGCACGTCTGCGCAGCAATCATCCATTCAGCTCTGGTTTCACAGAAGATGGCGATATTGGTCTTTGGTTTCTGACCCAACATCTGTAAACCATTTCCAAAATTAAAAGCTCTAATGAAGACATCTTCATAGGACAGCCAATTATAGTTTCCAAGAATAACCTGATAAAATAAACACAAAACATACAAATACCTTTTAATATAACCAAAATATTATTTCCTAGGAAGAAGCCAAGATTTGTTCCAAATTTAATGACAAACCAGTTATGTTTGCATGTAACTTATTTTTTCTAACACAAAGCTAGAAAGTAAATTTCAAATAAAAAACTTTTGAAAATTAGTTATTTTTTTATATTTTCTATGACCAATCTTACACTTATCTTTTATTGTGGGGGGGGGGTCTTCAGAGTTTGACAGGATTTTAAAGGTGAACTTTTTTGTCAAAAGCTTTTATATCAATAATTCATTTATACATCATTTAAACAATTTAGATGTGAGCTTAAAATTTAGCCTAGTATCAAGTACTGATACCAAAAATTTACTTTCCCCCATACTTATGAATTCCCAGATTTTAATATCAATATGATTTATGAACAGAAACTGGCTAGACCCAAGATAACAGACATATTTATGGCTGTTCAGTGTGCATGGCTCTCTCCTGTACTGAACTCTAAACAAGTCTCTGTTTATGCAACCTCCAAGACTAGTTTCAATATTCATCAAAGTCTTTCCGTTGAGGCCTTAAATGCCCACTGACACCACTGGGCTTTCAACATTTCATTTGTGCTTACCATAAGTAAAGGAATTAACATTAAGTGTTCATTAGTTATAATCCTCTTTAAAAACTGTCTAGCTTACTTTTCTTTAAGAATTTTCTCCAACTTAGACCATAAATCCCCAATTACATACAGACTGTATTAAAAGCTCCTCACGCTCCATATATATATTTAATTTCCGAACATGGCTGTTTCACTCATATGTCTCATATATCTTAAAACCATCTAACCAAATTCATTTCCAAAAACGCATCCAACATTTCAGAGAGCTCTACAAATAAAAGATTGGATAAAATTGTGGCGGGGGGCGGGGGGGGGGGGGGGGGGGGACGACGCGGGCTAAGAGGATATATACTGCCCTCTAGTGTCCTATTCCATAATGGACTTAGGGAATAAAGTCTGTCTTTGATGGATAAGGCAGCTGGATTTAAAATATTTATTTAGGAGAAGGAGTCAAGATGGCGGAGAAGTAGCACGCTGAGACGACATCGGGTAGCAGGAGATCAGCTAGACAGCTTATCTAACCATTGTGAACACCTACAAATCCAACGGGAAATCGAAGAGAAGAGGAGCAACAATTCTAGAAACAGAGAATCGATCACTTTCTGAAAGGTAGGACCTGCGGAGAAGTGAATCCAAAGCGACGGGAAGATAGACCCTGGGGGGAGGGGCCGGCTCCCGGGAAGCGGTGGAGCAACGGGAGCACAAAATCGGGACTTTTAAAAGTCGGCTCCACTGGGAGACATCGCTCCAGAGGCTAAACCGGAAACCCAGGCAGGGTCAGCATAACCCCAGGTCCCGCGGGGTCACAGAAGGACTGGGGGTGTCTGAGTGCTGCAGAGCTCACAGGTTTTAGAGTGGGGAAGCCGGCTACAGCGACAAAGCCGAGGAGTGAGCTCTAAGCCCGGGGTTACCTTGTGCCGGTCGCAGGCTGGGTGGGCTCGGAGCGCGGGCGGAGGCCACAGAGACAGAAGCGACCTGGCGCTTTTCTCCAGCTCCAGCAATTAACTGCTTTCCTCAAGTCGCGACCGCAGGCCAGGGAGGCGGGGCGGTTGGGCGCTTTGCTCTGAGAGTGCACTGAGGAGCAGAACCCCAAGCTCTCGGCTCCTCCGGGCCGAGAGATTGGGAGGCCGCCATCTTCATTCCCGTCCTCTGGAACTCTACGGAAAGCACTCAGGGAACAAAAGCTCCCGAAAGCAAACCCGAGCGGATTACTTAGCCCAGCCCCTGGCAAGGGCGGTGCAATTCCGCCTACGGCAAAGACACTTGAGAATCACTACAACAGGCCCCTCACCCAGAAGATCAACAAGAAACCCATCCAAAACCAACTTCAGTCACCAAGAACAGCGGAATTCCACAGCAGGAGAAAGCAAATCTTATCTGGACAAAATGACAAGGCGGAAAAACTCACCTAAAAAAAAGAACAAGAGGCCGTACCAAAGGCTGGAGACCTAATCAATACGGACATTGGTAACATGACAGATCTAGAGTTCAGAATGATGATTCTCAAGGTTCTAGCCGGGCTCGAAAAAGGCATAGAAGATATTAGAGAAACCCTCTCCGGAGAGATAAAAGCCCTTTCTGGAGAAATAAAAGAACTAAAATCTAACCAAGTTGAAATCAAAAAAGCTATTAATGAGGTGCAATCAGAAATGGAAGCTCTCACTGCTAGGATAAATGAGGCAGAAGAAAGAATTAGTGACATAGAAGACCAAATGACAGAATAAAGAAGCTGAGCAAAAGAGAGAGAAACAAATACTGGACCACGAGGAGAGAATTTGAGAGATAAGCGACACCATAAGACGACACAACATTAGAATAATTGGGATTCCAGAAGAAGAAGAAAGAGAGAGAGGAGCAGAAGGTATATTGGAGACAATTATTGGAGAGAATTTCCCTAATATGGCAAAGGGAACAAACATCAAAATCCAGGAGATGCTAAGAACGCCCCTCAAAATCAATAAAAATAGGTCCACACCTCGTCACCTGATAGTAAAATTTATAAGTCTTAGCGACAAAGAGAAAATCCTGAAAGCAGCCCGGGAAAAGAAGTCTGTAACATACAAGGGTAAAAACATTAGATTGGCAGCGGACCTATCCACAGAGACCTGGCAGGCCAGAAAGAACTGGCATGATATATTCAGAGCACTAAATGAGAAAAACATGCAAACAAGAATACTATATCCAGCTAGGCTATCATTGAAAATAGAAGGAGAGATAAAAAGCTTCCAGGACAAACAAAAGCTGAAAGAATTTGCAAACATGAAACCAGCTCTACAGGAAATATTGAAAGGGGTCCTCTAAGCAAAGAGAGACCCTAAAAGTAGTAGATCAGAAAGAAACAGAGACAATATACAGTAACACTCACCTTACAGGCAATACAATGGCACTAAATTCATATCTCTCAATAGTTACCCTGAATGTTAATGGGCTCAATGCCCCAATCAAAAGACACAGGGTATCAGAATGGATAAAAAAACAAAACCCATCAATATGCTGCCTACAAGAAACTCATTTTAGACCCGAAGACACCTCCAGATTTAAAGTGAGGGGGTGGAAAACAATGTACCATGCTAATGGACATAAGAAGAAAGCTGGGGTGGCAATCCTTATATCAGATCAATTAGATTTTAAGCCAAAGACTATAATAAGAGATGAGGAAGGACACTGTATCATACTCAAAGGGTCTGTCCAACAAGAAGACCTAACAATCTTAAATATCTATGCCCCTAACATGGGAGCAGCCAACTATATAAACCAATTAATAACAAAATCAAAGAAATACATCGACAGTAATACAATAATAGCAGGGGACTTTAACACTCCCCTCACTGAAATGGACAGATCATCTAAGCAAAAGATCAACAAGGAAATAAAGGCCTTAAATGACACACTGGACCAGATGGACATCACAGATATATTCAGAACATTCCATCCCAAAGCAACTGAATATACATTCTTCTCTAGTGCACATGGAACATTCTCCAGAATAGACCACATCCTGGGTCATAAATCAGGTCTCAATCGGTACCAAAAGATTGAGATCATTCCCTGCATATTTTCAGACCACAATGCTCTGAAGCTAGAACTCAATCACAAGAGGAAATTTGGAAAGAACGCAAATACATGGAGACTAAACAGCATCCTTCTAAAAAATGAATGGGTCAACCAGGAAATTAAAGAAGAATTGAAAAAATTCATGGAAACAAATGATAATGAAAACACAACGGTTCAAAATCTGTGGGACACAACAAAGGCAGTCCTGAGAGGAAAATATATAGCGGTGCAAGCCTTTCTCAAGAAACAAGAAAGGTCTCAAATAAAATATTTATTTAAATTCACAAGTACCAAACTCTCACTCTGTTCTGCACCCCCATGAAATGCTCAGCACGGGGAGCTCCAGTGACTTCAAAAGGAGCTCTGTGGGGGTGAGAAGACAGATGAGAACTTGGCCAAAATGTGTACGAACTGGATTATAATTAAGAATTTTACACTCCAAAGATCAGCATGAGCTACCTCTTATGATTCTACAATCTAAATGATGAGCTTTGTAAGTTTCAGAGACTGTATATACTCTGGAAGGTATTATCTACATAATCCAAATCTTTAAACCCATATGATAGGGCCACCACTGGCAAAGAAATCAAATCACGAGTTTAATTCAAATGTAACTAAAGGGAATTTCACTTAATTCTTTAAACCACTGAATCTCCTAGTAGTGATCTTTCCCATAAAGATTACATTTCAAGGCCCCCTACCTACCCCCTAATTTTTACTTTTGCTAGAAAAAAATCCCAATTCTAACTCTATCCCCCGTGGTTAGCTTAAACCTGAGATTAAACTCATTTATTTATTCCCTGTCCATACGGCTGAAGAACACCCAACCTCATTCTATCCAATATCACAGATCTCACCACCCTGAAATCTGATAAGGACTCCCTGATGTACTCATTTTCTCACCCTCTGAAATGGCTACTTGAAACCTTCTCTCTACTCAAATATCCTCCACCCCCTATCCAGGTGATAAGGTGATAATACTGTCTCATACATCACTGAGAAATTAGAAATTCAACAGAAATGCCCTTATCTTCTTAGCACCGAGTTCAATAACCTACACATATCTGTACTCCTATTCTTCACAGTCCCCCTCATGGTATTACAATGGTTGAACTGTCCCTAACAAAAGCCAAACTTAGAAGAACTTTACTTCGAAGCACTTCCCAAATTTCTATCTCCAGCCACCTCTACTTCCACATTCAAGTTCAAAAACCTTATGCTGGCCTACAAAGCCCTAACAGACCCAGCCATGCCAGTGTCTCTGTGCTCCCATCAAATCCTCTTCCCCAGACTGACCACCCCTAACTCATGACTTCCCGTAAATACAACTTTGTCCTTTCTGTCCTTCAAACAGGTTGGGCCAAGGCAGGAACTAGGATGAGGTAAGAGAGGTACCACGGGCACAAAATTTAGAGAAGTACTCACTCTCAGATTTGAATACTTTCTTCAACTTTGTACCTCAAGTGCCTCACCCAACTGGGTTCATTCCCGTTTTAGAGCCAGTGGGCACACACCTTGTCCCACTGTACAGAAGGTTCATTACCCAGATCTTTGCAAAGTTGACTCCCCTGCTGTTCAGGCCTCCACTTAGCCATAACCTACCAAGAGAGGCTATCCCTAACCTCCAATCATCTTTATGTCTTCATAGTAGTTATTTCATCTGTTAACTTATTACTGTCTCTCTTCCTCCCATACAAATATAAGACCCATGAGAAGAGTAACCTCTGTGTCCTATTCATTACTGTCTCCCTAGTGCCTAGAGCAAAGCACCTAGCATAAAGTCAGCACGCAGTAATTATTTGCTATACACATGGAATGAACAGTGTAACTAAACACCATTTCAATTCACTTTGGGCCCTGAGAGAGTCTTCTGACCCCTTTCTCCTCCAGGAGCCTCATTTTTTAAAAGACTGATTGAAAAAAATCCACATCCATTTAATCTTTTAACCTCTAGAACTACTTCTGTTCTGGTCTCCATTCCACTGCACACATCCCTTGCCTACTACCTCTTAAATATTCTCACTCATGAGACACAAGTATGTTCAATTTTCCCAACTCTGAGTGAGGCAAGGGAATGACTAGAGTGGCTATTGGAAATGATGACCAACCATGGCACCTCTGAGCAGCTTCCTCATTTGCAGAGGTACAGGGAGAGTTAAGACTGGCCCTATGATTGATCACTTCCCTGTCTCATATTTAATTGGTTGTATTTTTATTCTAGGACAGGTGTGACAAACACATGGCTAAACATCAATGTTACCACTCCACCCACCAGTGCTCCAGAGGAACTTAATCATTTACTTTGTTCAGGAACAGAAGAATTTAGATGCTTTGATGATGCTAATGATGAGGGCCTCTTATCTCAGAAGATAAACTATAAAAATAAAACCGAGATAACATAAAGAACATTCTGTAAAATAAAAGCACACAAATATTTCACCATTCAGGAATCTGAAGAATGAGACAATCAATAACGATCAAGTTTTCAGGTAACTGAGGTATTAAACAGTGCAAGAACGAGGACATTCTTTTCTTGGAGCCACTCAGAATAGAAATATTTCCAGTTACACACTTCCCTGCTGTCTTCAACCAAGTACACCCAGCTTCACCGAACCTTTCTCTATGTGAATGAAGATTATTACAGTTCACCGTGAGGGAGCCAGGGGGTGAAAATCTTCAGCAAGTCTGGATGGCTGGTGGTGATCATGAGGAGGAGGAGGGTGGCTAAACTTTGCCAATGTTCACTCTGGGCTAGTAAGCATACTGCAGCAACTCACAGAAACTCCTAAGCCAGGGTTACTCTTAGTATCTCTATTTGACAAATGAGAATACTGAGGCATCAAGAGAACATCAAGAGAGTCGGCAGAACTTGCTCAAAAATAACAAAACTGTCACTGACCACCTAAATAAGTGACAGGACTAGAACAGGAATCAGGGCAGACTCATTCCAGTATCTAAGCACTAAAACACAACACTCCAACTGCTCCACAGAAAGGAGAAGAGAGGTTACTGGGCAGGTGAGGAAGGTGTCCTGATTAATAGCCATAAGACCCATTCAACTGCTGTTTGTGAGTGCATTATTGTGGGGGCAAGAGTGGAAGTAGAAGACCTGGTAAAAAGGGAAGGGGGGGCTCTAAGGGGGAAAAAACTCAGACTTCTGGTAAAAACAAACAAACAAAAAAACAAACAACATTTAGTACACAGGAGGGCCTTTAACAAACAGAGGGCTGACTAGGAGAGGAAGACGTATGGAAAGGAACCAAACTTTTGGCTGGGGACAGTACTATAATAATGAAAACACAAGCCCTGGCCAAGAGACTGACCACTGGTCTTCACATAAATTAAAATGTAAATGTCCTAACCAGTCAGAAAGTAAGTATCATACACACATGCAAATAGATTTTAAAAAATAGGACTCTGGAGCAAGAACCAACACAAAAGTAGGCACTGAACAGAAATGAGTACTTCTGTTATCGTTATGGATCAATTTACAAGGAATGTCACAGTGAAATCTTCTCCTTCTAAGCATTGTGATTATATAATCCCTACTATTTTCTTCCCTTTCTTGTGTGTAAAATATGTAAGAAAAAGAATTTTAAGTGTTTCTGGTAGTTACTAAATGTTAGAACCAGCCTTGTACTCCTTTCCATTTCACTGTAAACTTATTTTTACTCTTTGCAACCTTGTTCTATTTCAGCTACATGTATTTTAAAGACCTCTGGACACCAATCCTTCACTGTTCTTTATTTCCAAGGACCTTAGTACAATGCATTCGCAGCTGGGAAGGCTAGCATTAGGAGCTGCTGACACACATTCCAGGTGCTAAGCTCTGCTGTATTTTCATAAAGCCGTAGGAAACAAGAAAAAGCTTGCCAAGCCTCAAGAACATGGCAGCCTCTGCTTCCCTGCCTCTCTGTGCCCCACCCCCTCCACAGACCTATCTTAGTGAAGGTGAGAGCCACATTATGGTGGGCATATTTACAGCAGAATCACCACTGTTTTTTCTTCTGCGTATCTTCCCTTGGGAGCTCAAAACAGACTTATAGGATAAGATGAAAATAAAGCTTCAGCATTCATTTAATTGAAATAAATGTCTGGGAATCTTTGATTCAACCATATCGGATACCTTCTGGGGTTAATCCCTAAGCTCAGCCCCCAAAACAGGAAGAAAGAAAACTTGTAGATATTGCTATACCACTAGCGGGCTTTTCCAATTTAAGATTATCTTCCAGTATGTGAACTATTAATGACGATACATTCACAGCAAACACGCTTGCCCGCCAGTCGGTAAGCACTCAGCAGAAACCACAGCAGCCTAGGCAACTCCACTCTTACTATCTACCTAAGCACCAGTTGTGAAATGTCCCCTTTTTACTCTCCTATCAAAGTAGATGCTGCTTCTGCCGAAATACAGTGAGTATAAACAAGAAACCAAAAGGGGGGAAGCCTAGCTTGTTTATAACACCCAGCTGAAGTACCCACCATCCAGTTTGCAAACCACCACACCATTGCAACACAGACCAAGAGAAACTCAAGTCACTCTCTTCTTGAGTAAGTCTAACAGAAAACATTTACTTCATTTACTATACAGGAAACCTAAAAAATTTTACTTTCCCAATAAGCCTAATTTCAAACAGAAAAATATAACACTTTTTATATCAGAGGTTATATAAAGACTTCCCCAAAAAGTCTGATGAATCACAAATCCCAATTAGAAGGCAAATGTCAATGGTAGGAAGATCTGAGAGTGAGATACTGTAGACAAAAAAGGCTGCTGATTTTATAAAGAGTTTTTTTTTTTTTTTTCAGCTTCTAACTTCCCTATTTGAGTTCAAATATGTTGAATAAACGATGACTACAAAGCCACCATGGGCAGGACAGGAAGGAAAGGGCCACATATGCAAACACACAATAGGGAAAAATACTCTCCTTGTGTACACTGTGTTATCTGGCCACATTTAAGGAACAACTGTGAAAGCTCTAGATTTTATTATGTCCTAATTACACTGATAAACTGAATTAAGAAGGAATTTCCTATTCACCATACTGATCTCCTTTTTACATACTTGGAAGCTTAGTTTGTTGCTCTAAGTACTGAATGAGGACTGAAAAACAGTGCCAGTCCCATAAAATGCCTGTAACATGGAGAGAAATTAAACCTCCTGCTAACAGAGAACTTCTGTTACATATGCCCAGATTAAAAATAAGGGAACCCAATCTTTTGATTCAAATAGGATTAGACCAAGAAACAAAAAGGGATGTTTTAAAAGAGAAGGCATACAAGTAGAAAACTTCAGCAACTCAAAAAGCATAGTGTTCTTGGTATCTTTTGTAACTACCAGATCTCTCAAAGACAAAATCAAGGATGATATACCCTAAAAAATAGCAACTCAATGTGACAAAAACTCAGACACCATTATGACATAATGTTTTACAAGTTATAATCTATAGGTTAGACAAAAGGAAACAAACATGCTTAACTATATAACTTCAATTTCAAGAAATGTGCTTATTTAATCTCCAGACAGACCTTAAGTTAACAGGGGAAAAAAAATCATTTAAGTGAGGCAAAACTAACTCAGCACAAGAAATAGAGAATATACCTTAAAAATCAAGGGACCAATAAATAAATACATAAATAAATAAACAGTCAAGGGGCTATACCATTTCTCCAAGCCACTTTTGAAACTACAAGGTGGCACTGTTAATGTGACAGGCAAAGCAAGATAAACAAGCACAATTTCAGGCAAAACAAGACACAAGATCATCTTATTTAAAAGGGATGGACACTTACAGATTTTGTCGTCTAGAGGTAGAACAATGCTTTAAATTTCTAGGAGTTACTGGCGTTAACTGGCGTTAACTTGCTTGTCATCTCGTTTACGTTTGAAAGAAAAAGACTCTGGAATTCATATGAGTAAGTGCCAATTTAATGGGCCAATAGGGCCCATTATTGTTAAATACCACCGTTAAATACCAAATTGTTAAATACCATCCCCCTGGCCCTGCAGTCACAGGAGAAACTCTAAGTATTTCATTCCTGGTGTGATTATTTGAACTTTCCTCTGATACCTGAGCATTCCTTCATGACTAACAGAAAAAAGGCGGCTGGAGTCAGGATATAGTTGGAAAAAAGGAAAGAGAAAAACAACTTCACCTACACACATAATAAACCTATAACCTGACCAAATTATCAATCAAGCAAAGATAATTACTGATCATCTTACTGCCTCTAAAAAAATTTTTATCTTCAGAGTCATGACTCCATATTCAAAAACAGCATTTCCGGGCACCTGGGTGGCTCAGTGGGTTTAAAGCCTCTGCCTTCGGCTCAGGTCATGATCCCAGGGTCCTAGGATGGAGCACCGCATCGGGCTCTCTGCTCGGCAGGGAGCTTGCTTCCCCCTCTCTCTCTCTGCCTGCCTGCCTCTCTGCCTACTTATGATTTCTGTCAAATAAACAAATAAAAAAATCTTAAAAAAAAAAAAAAAAACAGCATTACCGTGCCATCTCTCTACTCACTATCCTTCACAGTGCTGCACTACCCCATGTGTCTCTGAAGTCACTCATATAATTCTGACCACCCAATTCCCAAGACAATGCTAATATAATAAAACTAGAGCATTTACACTAGCTACCACAACTGTTCTACTTACACACATGTGTGTGTGTGTTTGTGTGTGTGTTACGTATACATACATTCAGTTTATCCTCTCAACAACTCTGAGAGCTGGCATTTGCTAAGGAGTCTGGAGCAAGACAACCTAGGTTCTAGTCCTGGCTTTACTGCTTCTAGCTGGAACGTCGGTGCCTCTGTGACCATCATCCACAAAGTAACAACAGTAACACGAACTCATAGGGCTACTTTAAGTCTTAAATAAGCTGGTACATGTAAAGAACATAAAACTGCCTGGCTCATAAATGCTAATAAATATCAGCATTAATCATCATCTTCATATGACAGATAAAGAAACTGACACAAACTTGTTAAATAAATAACTTTTTTCAAAGTCACATAGCCAGTAGGTGGCAAAGCTGAGATCTAAACCCATAGTCTGGATCTGGAATTCAGGTTCTTAATCACTATGTTATACCGCCTCTAAGGGTGTCTTATCCCCTGTTTCAAACCAACAATGGCAGGTGCTAATGTCTATACTGGTGAAGAGAAATCCTTAAAAAACCATGCAGTTGCCACTACCAAAATACCAACACATTAAGCACCCAATGGAAACTACATTAAAACCAGAAAAAATGGGGCGCCTGGGTGGCTCAGTGGGTTAGCCTCCACCTTCGGCTCCGGTCATGATCCCAGGGTCCTTGGATCGAGCCACACATTGGGCTCTCTGCTCAGCAGGGAGCCTGCTTCCTCCTCTCTCTCTCTCTCTCTGCCTGCCCCTCTGCCTACTTGTGATCTCTGTCAAATAAATAAATAAAATCTTTTTTAAAAAATAAATAAATAAAACCAGAAAAGCCCAGAACCATCTCAAGCACACACAGGTGCTTGTGGAACCAACAGGGAATAAAGTTTCAGACCCAAAACTGCTCGAGACAGTCTGTTCCAAGCTGTGGTCGACATTTAGGCTCAGTGGGCATTCTGGCCAGTCTGAAAATTCAGAACAAATCCGTGCGGGAGAGTACAGGAGATCAGAACACAGTCCTCTGCCCACCCTGGCAGACTGCTTCTCCTGCCACATCAGCCACATGGGACGGCAGCAGGCTGTCCTTGTCACTTGCCACCACTTCTGAGAGAACCTTTTACTCAGAAAGACAAAGGCAATGAAATATCACCTTACCTTTTTAAAAATTTTTCCATTTGGTTGTACTTCATCTTCCTCATTTAAAATTTCACGTGTTCCCAAGAGTCTTTTGTCCTTAAATTTGTTTTTTGCATACATAAAAACTTTATCTAGTGTATCACATCCAGGGTATAATACTGAAGCCAAACCATCCAAACTGTTAATTGATCTGTATGCAGACTCGGGTTTTGAATTTACAGGTTTTGCTTTAATTTTGTTTGCTTTTTCTTGTCTTGTCTCAAACAAAAAATAGTATGGGATGTATGTTAAAACAGTATAAAGTGACATCAGAAAATGTATGAAATACAGAAGAATGGGATTGATCGTCTGTTTTAGCTTCATGGTAGATGGTTTTGAAGACACGTGGTTATTCATAAGTGCTCAAAAGAAGTGGAATTAACGGATTTCCAGAATCTAGAAGGAAGCGGGGGGAAAAAGGTATTAGTTCAAAATCATTTTAAAATAACTGTAAAGAAAAAAATCTTCATTTTAGATAGGCAAATGATATTTTTTTCCCCCAATCAAGCAGCAGCTGGTACTGGCCTCCAGCAAAGTCCAGTCCACTCCCGATATGGTCGGGTGAGTCTCTTACAACTATTAGCAACGGAAATTACCACAGAGAAGTTTCTACATCATTCTGTAAACAGGTGATTTATCCAACCTAACCCCAATTGTCCACAAACACTTCCAGTGGTGAGAAGAGAGTAAGCCAGAAGACTAGAATCAAGGCCAAAAATGTACCGATTTCCTGTTCATCCCTCAGGGATGGCAAGTGCTTTGCAGACACACCATTCTCCTCCCTCATGGCCCAGGCCGCCTGCTCAATAATCACTGCATTCTTTTCCAGTGGGCTCCACGCTCTCGCTCTAGGTGGCAACAAGCAACTGGTGTTGGCAAAAAACATAGAATTCACTTCCCAAAGTGGTATTTTTCAGTTTGGCAGGTTAAACTGTGAAGCAAGAAGGCAGTAAACTCTGACCATTTCTACTTTGCATTCATCAGATTTACTGACAATCTCCTATGTGTTAGATCCTGTTCTAAGTACAGGAACTACAACAGTGAATAACAGTCTCTGTCCCTTCCCTCTGGGAGCCTACAATTCACTGGGAGAAGAAGACGCACAAACGTACATATATAGGCACACCAAGTGATGGTAAATCCTCAGAGGAGAAGTGAACCCAGGAAAGGGAAACACAAAGTGAATGGGAGAGGCCAGAGAGGCTAGTAGTACAAGGGTGGTCCACAGGAATCTCTCCAGCCAGGGCTATCTGAGCAGAGACTTCCAAAAAGAGGGAGAGTGGGCCATGTGCCTTTCTGGGGATAACTGAACACTCCAGGCAGAGGAAACAGTCTCTGTGTGGTAGGTACATAATATCATTTTAAAAAAAAAAAAAAAAGGAAAGAAAGAAAGAAACCTACTAATTATTCCATCCAGCTCCAAATCCAGGGTTATGATTTCTAGCATTCTCATCTTCTACCCTCAACTCCATAGTGGAGAAGTTCTATTAAATTCACATGTGGCCGGGACGCCTGGGTGGCTCAGTTGGTTAAGCAGCTGCCTTCGGCTCAGGTCATGACCCCAGCGTCCTGGGATCGAGTCCCACATCGGGCTCCTTGCTTGGCGGGGAGCCTGCTTCTCCCTCTGCCTCTGCCTGTGCTCTCTCTCTCTCCCTCTCTCTCTCTGACAAATAAATAAAGAAAGAAAATATATTATTAAAAAAAAAAATTCACATGTGGCCAAGAAATGTGAGGAAACATGAGGAAGCTCTCTACTGCAGGCACAGCTGGCCAAGAATAATACCAGGCACCTGTTAGGTTATGAGAAGCTGAGGCAGGGACTAACTGCAGAGAAAGCGAAGCTCCGCACAGAGAAGACCAGAGGCAACAGCGCAGGCCAGGCCCCCACTCACAGAAAAGACAAGCTGCTGTCCGTGCCCCTGGCTTTGGAACAAAGGCACATAGGTTCTACACAGGCTGAAGCAGGCTGTAAGCACAGAGAGCCCCTCAGCAATCCCTAAGTGGACTGACTTCAGTTAGAACAGAGAACAGGGAAGCTCAAGCTTCATGGCATTACAGAAAACAATGGAGACTTCGGTGATGAGCAATTAAGATGAGGCTGGTAGTTCCAGGATAGCAACAAGGAAGAGTAGACCAAATAGAAGTTTAACAGAATCAGGGAGAAGAGAATTGAAGAAGAGCCCTTCCAGAGTCAGGGCGGCTCAAAAACTGGCCTCAAATAACCCCTACAGAGGCCATTTAACTGAATCACACCGTGGGGCAATTTATGACCAAGGGCTCTGTTTAACACAATAACGCAATCAGCTAGCTATCAGTGGAGAATAATTGCTGGGTGTGAACCAACAGAGACAGACTTAGCAGATTAACAAGATCAGAGAAAGAGACGTTCAAGAGTGCTACTAAAACCCGGGGGCCATCCCCTAAAGAGGGCCCTTCAAGGGAACTCTCAGTGTTCCCAAGGCAGTGCTCACTGAAGAGCAACATCAAAGGATGCACACTGGTTGAGGGTGGGGGGAGTGTAAAATGCCAGCCAAGTCACTAAAAAGACAAGCAAGCAACACAACAAGCCAGGGAAATGGGGAGGGGGCACTCAGCATTCAGAAATGCTATAAAAGATCTTAAATACGCAGTTTACAACAAAAAATTAAGAGGCCTGCAAACAGGGAATATCCAAACACAGGAAGAGAAAGCAGGCAGCAGAAATTGTCCTTGAGAGGGCCCAAATGTCAGACTCAAAGCAGCTATTAAAAACATGTTCAAAGAACTAAAGAAAATCATGCTTAAAAAATTAAAAGTCCAGGGGCGCCTGGGTGGCTCAGTGGGTTGAGGCCTCTGCCTCCGGCTCAGGTCGTGATCTCGGGGTCCTGGGATCAAGCCCCGCATCGGGCTCTCTGCTCCACGGGGAGCCTGCTTCCTCCTCTCTCTCTCTCTCTGCCTGCCTCTCTGCCTACTTGTGATCTCTGCCTGTCAAATGAATAAATAAAATCTTTAAAAAAAAAAAAAAATTAAAAGTCCGGGGCGCCTGTGTGGCTCAGTTGGTTAAGTGTCTGCCTTTGGCTCAGGTCATGAATCCCAGGGGTCCTGGGATCAAGGCAATCAGCTAAGAGAAAAGTTGAGATAATACTTTACTCCTAGGAATAAGGTGGCTAAAGTGTATGACAGAAGTCAACAGCTGGGATTTCCAGCTCCTGATTGCCCAGAGGGTGGCAGCAGCTGCTGCTCCTCCACTCCTCCCCAGTAACTGAAATCTTTAAATGCAGCGCCGTGGTTTCTGTTATCTGAACCCTGGAGAATAAAGCCACGAATCAGAGGAGTTGGTGTGAAAGAAGGCAAAAATGGTCTGGGTGCCTTCAACAGAGACAGAAAAATCTATCAGCAGTGGGATGGCCGGTGGAAAGGAGATGAATACAAGTCTTGAAAATGAGAAGTCTGAGATGCCGGTGAGTCATCCAAATATATAAACTGTGAAGATTAAGAGGGATCAGAGCTAGAAGCACACATTTTAGAACCATACTCAGATGAAGGATGAGAATGTAAGAAATCTCCAAAATCAAGTTCAAGAACAGAAAACTCTGGAAGGAAACCAAAGCCCAGACTGAACAAAAAAATCCCGGTGGCAAGACCAATAAAAGTGGAACCTGGAGAAGGCAGTACTGTGAACGCCAAGGGTTGGGACAAGGAGAGAGGGTTCAGAAGCATCAGATGCAGCCTGCATGTACCAGCCACATGCAGTGAAGACATTTCGTTGTTCCAAAAGCCTCTGAGAAGACTGCACCCTTTTCTAAAACAGGGTACAGAACAAACCTCTGGCCAACTGCATCCTATTAGCTGAAGCGGCTGTGGAAAATCTACAGAACTAGGAAATAGTCACAGTGCTCTATTATGTTGCCCATCTTACAGTATGAGCTTTCAGAAAGCAAACCTGAACAATTAAATCTGTTCATCACTTCGTTCGTGACTTCTAGGTTTACAGTTCATGTTAAGAAGGCCTCATCCATACCAGGGTTACACTAATGGTCTCCTGTATTTTTTCTAGTATTTGTATCATTTAGATCTTTAATCAATATGGAATTTATTTTTCTATACTGTGTAAGAAAGAAAGCTTTTTCTTCCGGATGAACTATCTGAACTGCTTATTAAATAAACCACCCTTTTCTTGATTAACCAAAATGTCATCTTCAACAGTAAGTCCTTGTTCACAACTGGATCTGTTTCTAGACATGATTCTGTTCCTTGGTTGGACCTGTCTACTGCTTTGTCGTGCCTCCAAATACAGTAGACTGACAGCAGTGCTTCTCAACTGTGATCCACAAGACCAATTATACCAGAATTACCTTTGCGAGTATTTAAATAGAAGACTCTTCAAACATGCCGTCCCCCCTTCCTTCCCTCCCCAATACCTATAAATTGAAAAACTCTAAATAGCAGACTCATTTTTTAAACAGCAACCATGTAAATTTTACATACACTGTTTGAGAACTTCTATTTTTAGTATCTAGTAAGACTCCCACTACGCATGTCCTTCAAAATTTTCTTATCAATTCTTACAGATTTATTCTTTTACATAAATTTTGAAGAGTTAACATCTGTCTGGTGAAACAAAGTGAAAATCAAAAGGAAACAAGATTCAGGGGAAAAAATACATAACAAAATATACAAACAGCTCCCATAAAATTAACAAACCACGCAACGCAGAGGAAAAAGAAAAATTTATATAGAGAAGCTCTATAAAAGAGAAAAAACACAGATTGTTAATCTAAATAGACAATATGTTCTCCTTAAACTCAGATTAAAATTAAAACGAAGCCGGGCACCTGGGTGGCTCAGTGGGTTAAGCCTCTGCCTTCGGCTCGGGTCATGATCTCAGGGTCCTAGGATCGAGTCCCGCATCGGGCTCTCTGCTAGGCGGGGAGCCTGGTTCCTCCTCTCTCTCTCTGCCTGCCTCTCTGCCTACTTGTGTTCTCTCTCTGTCAAATAAACAAATAAAATCTTTTAAAAAAATAAAAATAAATAAAAATAAGTAAAATGAAGCCTTACCAATTTCAACCAATAGTTCCACTACTAATGACTTAAAGACTAATATCCAAAGCGCATTAAGCCATCCTGCAGTACTTAAAACCCACACACAAACCCAAACTCAGAACTCTTAGAATTCTACAGAAAAGCAAGTGCATATTAAGTATGTATGAATAAGAACTCAATCATTCGTTTATTTCTCAACATTTATTGAACACAGAATTCATACCACGCTCTCTTGTGGATGACTGAGTCACAGTCATGAACAAAACACAAAAAGGACCATGAACAAATAACTAAATATCGTGAGGCAGAAACAACTATAGAGACATACATGCAGGCTAAACAAAATGAACAATATTGGTGGAGTGGTGGGGTGGAGAAGGCTGCTGCTTTAGGAAGGGTAAAAATGCATGTCACGGGGGCGCCTGGGTGGCTCAGTGGGTTAAGCCTCTGCCTTCGGTTCAGGTCCGTGATCTCAGGGTCCTGGGATCGAGCCCCACGTTGGGCTCTCTGCTCGGCAGGGAGCCTGCTTCCTCCTCTCTCTCTGCCTGCTTCTCTGCCTACTTGTGATCTCTGTCTGTCAAATAAATAAATAAAATCTTAAAAAAAAAAAAAATGCACGTCACGGGGCACCTGGGTTAAGTGTCTGTCTTTGGCAGGTCCCTGGCAACTTTGGGCAGGAAGGCAGCTCCCTCTCCCTCTGCTGCTCCCCCAGCTTGTGTTCTCTCTCAAATAAATAAAATCTGTAGAAGGAAGGAAAGGAGGGAGGGAGGGAGGGAGGGAGGGAGGGAGGGAGGGAAGGAAGGAAAAGGGGAGAGGAGAGGAAGAAGGGAGGGAGAGGGGAGGGGAGAAGAGGAGAGGAGGGGAAGGGAAGAGAGTAGGGGAGGAGGGGAGGGAGGGGAGGGAGGGGAGGAGGAGAGGGAGGGAGGGGAGGGAGGGGAGGAGGGGAGGGAGGGGAGGAGGGGAGGAGGGGAGGGAGGGGAGGAGGGGAGGAGGGGAGGGAGGGGAGGGAGGGGAGGAGGGGAGGAGG
The DNA here is from genome assembly GCF_963455335.1 of Martes martes. Taxonomy (NCBI): domain Eukaryota; kingdom Metazoa; phylum Chordata; class Mammalia; order Carnivora; family Mustelidae; genus Martes; species Martes martes. The sequence continues at coordinate 164,251,591 of NC_137890.1, forward strand.
GGAGGGAGGGGAGGGAGGGGAGGAGGGGAAGAAGAGGAGAAGAGAGGAAAAGAGGAGAGGAAAGGAGAGGAGAAGAGGAGAGGGGAGGAGGGGAGGAGAAGGAGTGAAGGGAGGGAGAGGAGAAGAGAGAAGAAAGGAGAAAGGAGAAAAAGCCACATGGGTATCTGGGAGAAGGGAAATTCCAGGCTGAGCCCAGGAAGGATGGGGGACAGGGAAAGAGGAGGGCAAGGAGGGCAAAGAGGGCATGGTAGAAGAGTGGGGCCGGATCTCAAAGGGCCTGGGACCACTGCGAGACTGTACTGACCTGAGTGAAATCACCTATTACCATCAAAAGGCCAACTCTGGCTGCTGCAGGACCAAGGAGACCAACTGGGGGCCTTTGCAGGGATCAGATGTGGGATGACCAGGATGTAGACCAGAATGAAGATGAAGCAGTGAGAAGGGACCCTAATCTGACACTGTACTGAAGGTACAGCCCTAGGAAGAGTGAGAAAGAAAGGGGGGGGGGGGTGTCAAGGTGTTTGGCCTGAGATAATGAAACACCACTGAGTTGCATCACTAACTAACGAAAGGAAGACCGCAGGAGGAACAGATCTGAGCGAAGCACAGTTCAGTTTTGTTGAAAGCAACTCAGACAGTAATAGTATTTTCGGCCATGAGAGTGGCTGGCATGGCTAAGGGAGTGAGAAGTGCAAAGAGCAGGTTCTGGGGCAGATCAAAATTGAGAGGCCTGGGGCATGACAAAAAGCGTCAGTGTTCACAAGAAAACCAGATGGGTAGAATAAAAGGAGGAGGACACTGATCAGCTGTACACATTACCTAACAAGTCAGCAAAGATGAGGACTAAAATGTGAATCAAAGCCTCAGTAGAGGAGATTGCACACTCATCAGGATGGCTACTAACAAAAACAAACAAACAAACAAACAGAATCACAGTCCTGGCAAGGATGTGGAAGTAGAGAAACTGGAACACTTAAAATTCTGCTGTTGGGAATGTGGCATGGTGCGCAGCTACTGAAAACAATACGGGAATTCATCAAAAAATTAAAAATTAAAAACAGAATTACCATATGATCCAGCAAATGCACTTCTGGGTGTACTTCCAAAGGAATTAAAAGCAGGGGCTCAAATAGGTATTTGTATACCCAGCTTCATAGCAAAGTTATTCACAACAGCCAAAAGGTGGAAGCAACCCAAATGTCCACTGGTGGGTGAACACGTAAACAAAATGTTGATAGAGACATACGATGGACTGTTACTTAACCTTAAAAAGAAATGAAGTTCTGATAGTTCTGATACATATTACAACATATATGAATCTTGAAAACATGACACTAAATGAAATAAAGCAGACACAAAAGGACAAATAATATGTAATTCCACTTACAGGAGATGCATAAAGAAACTGGACTGGATTGCCAGGGACTGAGGGGAAGGAGAGCTGGCAAGATGTGTTTAATGTGTACAGAGTTTGGAAAAGCAGGAAAGTTCTGCAGATGGATGATGGTGATGGTCCACAACAATGTCTACTTAATGCCAATGAACTGTACACTTAAAGATGGTTACGCTGGCAAATTCTGTTACATGTATTTTATTACAATTAAAAAAAAGTGTGAGGGTCACTGCTGACCTCGAAAATAGCTATGGTAAGGATCAAAGCCCAACTGGAGTGTGCTTAGGAAAGGGGAAGAGCACTCTACAGAGGAACAGAGAAATGGATACTAGGACAAGACAAAGCAGATTCTTTTGTTTTCAGGATAAGAGATAGTGGGGCGCCTGTGTGGCTCAGTCAGTGAAGTCTGCCTTCAGCTCAGGTCATGATCCCAGGGTGCTGGGATCAAGCCCTGCATCGGGCTCCCTGCTCAGCAGGAAGCCTGCTTCTCCTTCTCCTGCTTCCCCTGCTTGTGTTCCCCTACACTCTGTCAAATAAATAAATAAATAAAATCTTTGCGGGGGGGGGGGGGGAGGGAGACAGAGAGAGATAGTTACAGCTTGTCTGCATACTGATGGCTATCACCCAGTAGAGGAAAGAAAAAGATTATACAGAAGAGAGGGTGAGACGCAGCACCCAAGTGAAGAGGATGGCTGTGCACAGGAACAGGGACACAGATGCATGTGGGTGGTACCAAGAGCCATTAGAAGATTCTTTTCTGAGTGCTTCTATTTTCTCAGAGTAATAGGAAGAAAAATCGCTGACTGAGAGAGGAAGAAAGGAAGGTATTAGAAAATTAAGTAGAAAGAAAGTATTAAACAGTCATCTAGGAGAACAGGAAACAGAGAAGGAGACAACAGAATCACTTGACAGCTCCTAAGGCCCACCTGAAGGTGGAGGCCTAGATGTTAAAGGGAAATTAAAGATCTGGTTGTGTGCTTCCCAACCAAGTTCAACTGATGGAGCACAAATGGGAACCAGGCAGAGAGCGGGTATTAACCAAGGAGAGGGTTTCACCAGGCAAGTACCAGAACGAAACATGGGGAAGGGGAGGAAAACAAGGGAATGAAGACTATTTCCATAACTGATCAGGGAGATTTAAGTTGAGGAAAGAAGGATGGCCCGTAAGGAGGGAAAGGATTTGTGAAAAGGAGTTAGGATCAATGATGCAATCAGATCATGTGTCGTGACAGAACTGCGGATGCTGAGGTACTAAGAGAGAGTAAAATGGAACCACAGGAGGTGATGGTTTGAGAAAAATGCTTGAAGCTGGTATGCAGAAGAAGGCATACAGTTACTGTTCACGGAGAGGTCCAGGTTGTAATGATGGAGGAATGGGTAGCAAAGGCAGACTGGAGTAGGACATCTTTTAGAGAAGTGTTGAGGGATGTCTGGGTGGTTCATTTGGTTAAGCAGCTGCCTTCAGCTCAGGTCATAATCTGAGGGTCCTAGAATGGAGTCCCCACATCAGGCTCCCTGCTCCACAGGGAGTCTGCCTCTCCCTCCCCTTCTGCCTGCCACTACCCCTGCTCATTCTCTCTCTCTGACAAATAATCAATCTTTTAAAAAATCTTAAAAAAAAAATTTAAAAAAAAATTTAAAAGTGTGGAGTCTTGAATGAAATCAAATAGGAAACAGAAATTAAGCAAGAGAATCTGTATGTTTCTCAGCTTGATACAAAACAGGGTTGGGGGGAAATCCTAATTTTTTTTTTTTAATTTTGTTTGTTACCATACAGCGCAATATTGGTTTCTGGAGTAGAATTCAGTGATTCATCACTTACATACAACAAACAGCCAGCACTCATCACAACCAATGTCCTCAATGCCCACCTAGGCCATCCCCCACCCACCTCCCTCCATCAACCCTGTTTGTTCTGTATCCTTAAGAGTCACTTATGGCTTGTTTCCCTCCCTCCTTTTTCAGAAAAGGGGTTTGAAACATGCACACACAAAAACAAATGCGTAAATACACATATATACTAGTCTTGGCTCTGCTGCCGGTTACTCTGAGACCTTGTCTAAGTCAATAAATTGTTAATTTTCTTATCATTAATGATGCTGGAATTCAAGTAAACCTACTTTAAGACTAAACTGTACTGATGCCAAGCACTCCCAGATCAATCTTGGAGTACTGGCAATCATCAAATATTGAAGAAGTAAATGAGCAGAGGAACCCATTTCTAGCCCTGTCTTCTATACAAGACACTCTTCTCCTTTGGTGGGGGCGGGGGGAGGTAGGTAGTGCAAGAATTGCCATGCTTTAAAACAAACAAACAAACAGGAAGACTTCTAAGGTCCATTTCCAAAATTCTAACATTTTCCAATTAATTCATTTTGAATCATGTGAATACACGATCTTAACAACAGCAAAAATACTTTTTAACATATAGTCGAAAGACAATATGGATGGTCTGTGAGAATATGCCAGTGTTTGACGGACTGATCCAACAAAGATAGAATGGGCTAATACCTGGGTTAAATTTCCTGTCAAGTTCAGAACTACTTTAAACCAACCAACACATACAGACACACACACGTTTTAATGCACTGAGCAAGGTATGTTTTCATATATTCATCCTGACCTCTTGCATCTCTAGCCATGTAAAAACAAGAGCCAAGTACTGCTAGATGGTACACTTATTTATGCAGATAAATGGATAAAGCCTAAGGTCTACACAAAAAAGCAGCTCAATCATTTTATACACCAGAATGTCCCTTCACTCTTACTTGTGGCAGTCAGGCTTAACAAACAAAAACAGAACATACCTGGTTAAACTTGAATTTCAGATAAACAATCAACAGATTTTAGTGTACATATGTCCCAGGCAGTATCTGGATGGAACATGTAGTAAAAAAATTATTTGGTTTTTATCTGAAATTCAGATTTAACTGAATGCCTTCTGTTTTATATGGCAACCCTAATCCCATCCCCAGTCTACCACGAAGTGTGACAATTAATTAGGATGACAACCACTCTGGGTTGCCCCAGACTTTGGGGTTTCCCAAAACACAGGACTTTAGTACTAAAACCAGGAAAGTTTTAGGCAAACTTGTCACCCCACAATTAACCATCTCACAGAATAGGCAATCAAATTACAGCCTGGATTCTACCACTAGTTAATTTTGATCTTTTGTTTATGAAATAACTTTTCTGTGCCTTATTTTCCCATGTCTGTCATCATTTATCTAATCTTCAAAATTTAAAGTGAAGATAAAATGGAATGCAGCAAAAAATAAAGGACTCTGGAAAATGCGAAAGCATTGTTAAGTGCTAGTCATTAGTATAGTTGGTTTAGGTACAAAGTTCTGTTTATGCATAATTTCAAAGCAATTTTACTTATAGAGTTTAATTTACATACTTTATATAATCTACTGAAGGTACTATCTATGACTTGCAATACTAGTTTGCATATAAAAATCTTCAGTAGACTTGCTCTTTTAGACAATAAGCTCTTGGTTTGATGCTGGCCTCCCCACTTACTCATTATGTAACAGGGACAATTCCCTTAACATTCCAGAGCTTTAGGTTCACTGTAGAACTGGGGAGATGGTAGTAATAAGCCTCACAAAACTCCCTTTGGGAACAAAGAAAGCAGGTGAACACACTCTACATAAACTACAAAATACAATGCATGTGTTGGTAGCACTTGAAATTCACTTATGCCAAACTATGTAAACCAATTCCAATATTTTTCTTTCATCGTGATTATTTATTTATACCCTCACTGATTCTGAAGATACTTAAGTCACATGTATGCTTACTGAGACCCTAGGCCATGGAGCCAAAGAGATGGAGTCTGACACTTAGTTCTACACTTACTAAATGTCACCTCAGGTCAACTGATTTTCTAAGCCTCAATGTCCTCACCTGTAAAATGTGAAGAATGTATGTATCAAAGACCACTAGGAGCACTCAGCAGCTAGCACGTGTGAAGAAGGGTGGTGTGTTTGCTTCACAGGAAGCACTCTGGCCTCAGCTCCGGGTTACCATTAGCGTTTCAGGCATTTAAGATTCTATAGGTTACAAGAACCCGAAATCACAGATCCACCCATAAAATTCCTTATAGAATAATAAGTAAAGAGAATAAGGATACTTAACACATCTTTCATTTGGAATTGGTATGATTTCATTTAGCATCTCTAGTTCACTAGTCAACTTTGAGATTTCTCTCCATGAGCTTCAGTTAGATGATGACAAATTTATTTTTGTTTAGGAAAACATTCATGAAGAATACTTTTTTCTCACAGCTAGTACTCCATGCTAAAGTTTAAATATCCTTGGATTTTATGACACAGAACTACTGGATCCCACTTTGTGGATCCTACCCCACACCCAAAGGTAAAGAACGCATGTGCGATGTAATTCAGGACCAACTCTGTTTAACCAACTCAACTTACCAGACCTCCATACCCTTAAAGGAGCTAATCCTCAAAAGACTTCCCTAACTCTCAGGGTTTTTATAGTCTCATCTACTGCTAATAACCTCATGCCAAGGCCCAGCAACACACAGGGGAGTCAGAAGTGGTTCTGTTGTCCATTCATCAATCCTATTATGTGCTAGATTCCCAAACACCCACCACCCAGACAATTCACACCACATGCATGGGCTCTCTGAATCATGTGCTTCACCTTCCTCATCTAAGGGAAGACCTATTCCTATTCTTTCTACTCACTTTCCAAAAAACATAACTCCCCTTATTATTATATACAAAAGAAGTGACATGAAATTCTCTTTATAGAAGTGCAGCTTTTTATCCTAGAATTTTGTTTAAGGTTAATCCATTGAAGGGAAATGGGGGGAATGGTATGTTCAGTCATCATTATACTATTCAAATGGCTGGGCAGAAAAATTAAACCTTAGGAGCCCTACTTCATAGCACTTATTTTGACAAATTCATCAGTGTGTCCTATCTAGCCAAGAAGTAAATGCCCTAACTATATTATAACAATACTGAATAGGACCATTTATCCCTCTGTAGTACTAATTCCTTACTTATTCCAATTATCTCCAAAATGTTTCATGAGAGCCACCTATATAAATATTTCAGGAGAACATGAACTATTAGATTATATAATGACATCAGCCTAGATGGTTGGTACTTGAAGGTCTTATTAGTAACTTCAACTCAATCCAGGTAAGTACTTTATTTAGTATCACATGAAACTAAACCTAGGAGAGTGGATTGGTTGATGGCTCAATTAACAACTTCACTTTTGAACTTAACTATTTTCTTCCCTACTTTAAAAACAGAAAATGAAATTAAAGAAAATTCAAAGGCCAGAGGCTAAATAATTGCAAACATATGAAATATGTCAGCAAAAGTAACATGCTTAAAATAAGCAAAATAAAGAACATGTTTGAGGAGACAGTTCAGGTAAATTCAACCTTTGAGAATGTAAAGGGATTAACATGTCAAAATTAAGATTTTCAGGATAATTTTAGTCTACACCATCTAAATCTATCCAGTCTATATCTATACTTAATTTTAAGAATTTATAAATTGTTCAGTAAGATTCCTTAGCTATTTCCTTATTTTTTCCTCAACCCTCCTCAGCCCAAAAGCCCTTTATCTCTATCTTGGCATATTGTTAAAAACAAAGCAAGGTGAGGCCCAGGTGGCTCTGTCAGTTCAGCTTCCACTTCTTGATTTCAGCTCAGGTATCATAATCCCAGGGTTGTGAGATCAAGCCCCCCATCAGGCTGGGCATGAGCTTGCTTAAGATTCTCGCTCTCTCCCTCTGCCCCTCCCTCACCTCGCTCTCTACCCTGTTTAAAAAAAAACAACTTAAGAAAATAATATAAATCACAAGAACTGTTAAGTATGTTGTAGAAACATGTAATTATAGGATAAATAACCTGCATCACAACCAACATTGTATCAACTTCGTTATCTATGTTATCTAAGCCTCAAATAGTTAAGACTAAGGTTTAAACATGCAATACTTCCTTTAGTGAATACTTAGTCTTTTACTGTTTTTCACTTTATTCGTATAATCTTATTCTACTTTTCCTTAACTCTTTACGGAAATTTTCTTGTTCCCATAAACTATTTTACCACTAATACAGCTTTTCTGAAACAAGAGCTATGAAGATACGGTCTTCCCGTCTCTCCTCCAGTCTCCAGTGCACCCAGCTTTCTGGCCTCTTGCAGCTTTTCTGTAAATGTTCAAAAACCTAGATTGTGTTTTAAAAATAGAAGGCACAAGAAAAAGGAATCTTCTAGCTTCAACAGCTATGAGAACTATCTGACCTTACTCTAGGAAATCGTTTTGAGTCAAGCCAAAAAAAAAACAACAACAACAACAAAAAAAACCAAAACCAGCAAACCTGCTGCTGTCCCCATCTCCTTCCAAACTTCAAATCTAGATCACTTTCACATAAGGAATGAACAATATTCTGAATAATTTCTCTCTACTGCATTGGTATATGCACCGATAACCCTTTCTGCTACCACCTGAGTGTGTAACACTGGATAAAGATGAGTGAAGTCCTAAAGGCCATCAGAACTTGTCTACTCTAGGAAATATTTAAATATAAACTACCAGAATCATGAACAGAATACACTTTAAACCAATATAACTGAACACCAAGAAAAAAATAAAAATAATGACTTACTGTGCATCTCTAACAGTAAAGACACTAGACAATACCTATGGTAATGGATTTACATTTAGTCATGTACAACTCTATTTGTTAATGTTCTTCTTCAAATTCTACAGACCCTTTTTCAGTTGACTACTAACGCCAACAGCATTAAAATAAAACTTTGTAATCAAAATCTGCTTCTCCAGATTTTTTAAGGAGCCCAAAATACTACACTCTGACCATCACAAAAGGACCTGTTCACATGCACATCAGTTCAATTTTTCCATCATTTCTGAAGTCACAGGCCTTCTGAATATGCACAGTTCCCACATGCAACACCATGCAGTTCTAAGTTTTAGAATACAAGACACCGAGTTCCTCAAACCATCTGTAACATTCCCTTTACTTCCCAACATATTAACCTGTATACAGCGACAAATGTCCTTTCCCTTTTTGGGGTACCTGATCAAGTCTAGGCAAACTAATGAGAGATAAAGTTACTTCTGTCACTTTGCCATAGCACTTTTTCCCCAGGAACCACTCACCACTTCCTCGTCCCCTAAGTAGATGTACTAAAACTCTGAAACCACTTCCCCGTCTACCCCAATCCAGCCGAGCCTCTATAAAGAAAAAACTGACTGCAATCATCTATATAAATGCCTTACTATTTAATATCCATTATTTGATACACAGTACTTTTTTTTTTTTTTTTTTTGGTAGGCTCCATGCCCAACGTGGAGCTTGAACTCACAAACCTGAGATTGAGAGTCACACACTCTACCAACTCAGCCAGCCAGGCGCCCCTACACGGTAAATTACCTTTGCAATTTCAATTACTTTGTAAATCTAAACTCTGCTGGGCCATTCTTAGCTAGAAATTCCAAGTCTGGAGTTTCCAAAACCCACTAAGCACCAAAAGAAATCTGTAGAGAATCTACTGTGTTCCAGTGTATTTACTTAATGACTTCAAAGCGCTCTTCATGTGGCTAAGTATACAATTCAAGAAAATGCAGGCAAAGAAATATCTAAAATAAAGTGAAGGCACATCAACAGATAAGGAATATTCTCTTTCCATCACACCTGCTTCATTACAAGATGGTCACTTTGGATTTGCACATAAAAAGGACTAGAAAGACACACTCCAAACTGGTAAGGGCTAGTCCCCTCATAGATGAATCATGGGAACAGAGAAGTTACCCTTTTACTTACAGACTCCTAAACTGTTTAGTTTTTAATAATAAATATAATATTTACTTGCATTCTTTTTAAAATCCATAGAAAACAAAGATTACTCAATTTGACCAATCTGGGCAAAGATGGGGGGGAGGGACAAAAATTTTGAAATGAAACAGAAGATAAACATCAACACTCGTGATTCTAATTGATAAAAATGCTTATTGCTTGCTTTTATAGTCTCAAAGCATTTTATCAACATGGATTATTTCTTGTAACAGTTCTGGAAAGAATACAACCTGCCATATTCTAGCCCACCACAACTATGAGTAATATGCAGAACTTGCTGCAGGTTAACAAAAAACCCACTGCTGTTTCCCAGGCCTGGAACCTACAACTAGGTTAAGATGTCCAGTTAGGAATTTCAAATAACATTAACACAAATTTAAAATGACCAGCACATTCTGAAATGGTAATACCACTCTAATTAGTGCTAAACTTCACAAAATCGATTATTGAGTTCAGAAACGCTCAGATACTTAAAAATTTGAGAAAAGATCAGTGATACTGTTGAATAACATGGCTTAATGTTCCAATGCATTTGTATTGAATTAAAATTAGTACAAAAGCTACCTTCTCCTAACTTTCATAATTCTATAATCACAAAGTGGGAAGAATTTAAAAAATTTTTTTGACAGTTTAGACACACTTGGTTTTAACTTAACACAGTTTATGCTTAATAGGAGTATTCTGTAGTTAACAAAATTAACTTTTTACAAGCTGACAATGTTAGGAAGTGCTAGTACCTTCAAAATATGCGCCTTTGATTCACTACCTGTCAAAACAAACAAACAAAGACAAACATTACTACTTGTAGTCTAATCAATCAGAGCCAAATATCAACCTTTTCCTGGAGATACTTTTACTTCCAAAAACTCACAGAAAAGTTTCTGCTTTTTGAAAACATCATCTATCACACTAGCAAATGACATTTTATCATTAACCTTTCAACAAAAAAAAGCTTATTATGTATCCCTACACACCTATTAGAATAGCCAAAATCTGAAAATACTGGTTACCACCAAATATTGGCAAGAATACAGCACAAGAGGAACTCGTTAATTGCTGGTAGGAATGCAAAGTGCATGGCCACTTTGGAAAACAAGTTTGACAGTTTCCTAGAAAACTAAACATATTGTTTACATTATGATCCAGCCTCCTGGATGAACTGAGTCCCCTTGGTATTTACCCAAATGAGCTAAAAGCTTATGATTAATTTAAAAAAAAAAAAACTACATAAAAATATTTATATTGGTTCCCCCTCTCTCTCTGCCTGCCTCTCCGCCTACTTGTGATCTCTGTCTGTCAAATAAATAAATAAAATCTTTAAAAAAAAAAAAAAAAAAGGGAGCCTGGGTGGCTCAGTGGGTTAAAGCCTCTGCCTTCGGCTCAGGTCATGATCCCAGGGTCCTGAGATCGAGTCCCACATCGGGCTCTCTGCTCAGTGGAGAGCCTGCTTCCCCCTCTCTCTCTGCCTGCCTCTCTGCCTACTTGTGATCTCTGTCTGTCAAATAAATAAATAAAATCTTTAAAAAATATATTTATATTGGCTTTATTCATAATTGCCAAAACTTGGAAGTAACCAAGATGTCCTTCAGTAGGTGAATGCATAAACTGTGGTCCATCCAGACAATGGAATATTCTTCAGCACAAAAAGGAATGTGTTATCAAGCCACGAAAGACATGGAGGAAACTTAAATGCGCATTACTAAGGGAATGAAGTCAACACGAAAAGGGTACATATACTTTTTTATTCCAACTCTAACATTCTGGAAAAGGAAAAGCTACGGAGGACAGTAAAAGGTTGCCAAGGGTTAAGAAGGAAAATGGGATAACACGCAGAGCACAGAAGATTTTAGGGGTGGTAGAACCGTCATTACATATTTGTCCAAACCCACAGAATGTACAACACACAGAGTGAGCCCTCAGGTAAAATAAGGACTGTAAGTGATAATGGTGTTATCAATGTAGGTACACTGACTGCAATATATATACCATTCTGGTGTGGGATTATTGATAATGGGGAGGCTGTGCATACTTTAGGTCAGAGGTATATAGGAATCTCCATGCCTTCTGCTCAATTTTGCTTTAAACTTGAAACTACTCTAGAAAATAAACTCTTTAAAAAAAAAAAAAAAGGTGGGACGCCTGGGTGGCTCAGTTGGTTAAGCAGCTGCCTTCGGCTCAGGTCATGATCCCAGCGTCCTGGGATCGAGTCCCACATCGGGCTCCTTGCTCCGCAGGGAGCCTGCTTCTCCCTCTGCCACTCTGTCTGCCTGTGCTCGCTCTCTCTCTCTCTCTCTGACAAATAAATAAATAAAATCGTTTAAAAAAAAAAAAAAAGTACATCCAAAACTTTGAAGGCACATATTGAGTTTCTTCTCTCATAATGGTAGTGGTGAAGAAGAATAATTACTAAGATTTATAAACAGTATTTCACTGTGTATACAACACTTTTATCCACTAATCTCAATGATTTTTTTTTTAAGATTTTTATTCATTCATTTGACAGAGAGAAAGAGAAACAGAGAGTACAAGCAGGGTGAGAGGCTGGGGGAGAGAGAGAAGCAGACTCCCCTGCGGAGCTGGGGGCCTGCCCTGGGGCTGGATCCCAGGACCTGGAGATCATGACCTGAGCCAAAGGCAGACACTTAACCATCTGAGCCACCCAGGCGCCCCTCAACGATTTTCTCAACTGCTTGTGAAGCAGGCAGGTTTGCGGTCATCATAGGCTTAAAAAAAAATAATTTAACATCAGCCCAAACTCACAGGGTCTGTAACTGGGCTTAACAGTTAAGTATTTTGACAAAATTTAGCATATCACTACTCATAATTAACTTCCTTATTCCCTGTCAAGGCAGCCAAATATACTTTAAAAAAAAAAAAAAGGAATAAGCCTTAAAACCAGATAACCCTGGGTCTAAACCCCGCACTCTTTCTCATTTGTTTAGAGTCTTCTAAACAAATTCATTCGTTCATTCATCCATTTATCCATCTATCCATCCAGGTGGGGGGAAATCTTACAAATTTACCTATTTCATATGCCAGTTTCCTCATACATAAATAGGGATGACAACATATATACATAATTCATATCCACAATATTTGTTGAATTTCTATAAATAAAATACCACTCAGTAGAAAAAAATAGGCTACATATGTCCATGGGAAAAAACCTAGACACCCAGTAACTATGAAATTGTCTCACTATTAAACACAAATGAAAACATTATCATTTCCCCCATCGAATTTTTTTATTAGAAAAAACGGGGCACCTGGGTGGCTCAGTTGGTTGGGTGGCTGCCTCCAGCTCAGGTCATGATCCCTGGGTCCTGGGATCGAGCCCCACATCAGGCTCCCTGCTCAGTGGAGAGCCTGCTTCTCCCTCTTCCCTCTGCCTGCCACTCTGCCTACTTGTGCTCTCTCTATCTCTGTCAAATAAATAAAATTTAAAAAAAAAAAAAAAGGGAAAGAAAAAACATCACAAGCCTTGGCAAGGATATAGGAAACAAGAGTGCTCTTGGCTTTGTTGGGGGAAATGCAGCCACTTTGGAGAGCAATTTGGCAGCATCCAGCAAAGCTGAGGATGTAAATTCCTATGACCTAGCAAACGCCTCCTAAAAAAAATTTGCCCTGGAGAAATTCTGGCACATGTGCATATTTTATTTTGTTAATTAAATGGCCCAACATGACAGGTCCTAGTATTTAACTGGCCCTTAATAAATGCTGAATCTCAACAACTAGTTAGTGAATGAATGCCTACTCGGCTCCATACCCAATGCTTTCCACTCTGGAAATGTGTCCATAGGCCTCAAAAAGCTCCCAGGACCAAGTACTGAGATGACAAAAACTACTGGATAAGGAGATAGGCTGTATTAAGGAAACAGGCAAATGAGGTCTTCTGTAAGAAGGTCAAGGAAGGCTGACTAAGAACTGATTTATTTAACTAAGAACTGAGTGGATCCACAGATTTTTGGCAAAGAACACAAGAGAGGAAACCACAGGCAATTAAAATAGCATCTGCGAAAGCACAGAAGCACTGGAGAACTCTTAAGTACCTGAAAGCAGGCTGATAAATGACCCCAGAGGCATCAGGCCCTAAACCCTGGAACCAGCAAATGTTACCTTACTTGAGAAAAGATCTTTGCAGATGTGACTGACTTAAGGATCTAGGGATGAGAGAGCAGTATGGGATTCAGCTGGTCCCTAAATGCCACCACAAGTATCCTTGGGAGAAAAGCAGATTTGACATTCCGAGAGGGCAATGTGAGGACAGAGCAGAGCTGTAACGTGCTGGCCTCAAAGTCTGGACCCAGGCCACAGTATGCAGCAGGCCTAGCAACTGAAGAGGCAAGAACAGGTTCTTCTCTGGAAAGGGCAACACTCTGCCAACGCCTGATTTCAGCCCAGGAAACTTCTGGCCTCTTTTAACTGTAGGATAATCAATTTCTGTGGTGCTAAGCCACCAAATCTGCGGTGTTACAGCAGCTCTAAGAAGCAAAGGCAAGAGCTCACTGGCACTGCCCTCTATGCCATGCTAAGTGCTAAGTGGTTTAGATATGACTCAAATCTCTCAAGAGCCATTCAGATTTGCATGCAGAACAGCCATCCCTCATACTGTTATATCTCACGCCTTTGTGGGGAATTTATTGATGGAGGCGGCGGGGACTAGAAAAATCAGAATCAAAAATCCAGAGAGAATATGAAGTTCTGGATCACCAGACATTTGACAAAAAAAAACCATCACAATGAAAGACACAGATGAAAACTGAAGTGGGGGGAACTCGATGGAAACAGTCAATGCAGGAAATAGAAAGAATACTTTAAATACATGTGACTCATCTTCCAAAAGATAGGAGAGGCTATTAAATTGATGAAACAAAACTGGGGTACCATACAGGATTAAAAATAAGAAAAAGCTCTTGGAGGCGCCTGGGTGGCTCAGGGGGTTAAAGCCTCTGCCTTTCGCTCAGGTCATGATCCCAGGGTCCTGGGATCAAGCCCTGCATCAGGCTCTCTGCTCAACGGGGAGCCTGCTTCCTCCTCTCTCTGCCTGCCTCTCTGCCTACTTGTGATCTATCAAATAAATAAATAAAATCTTTAAAAAAAAAAAAAGAAAATTAAGAAAAGCACCTGATATTAAATTTAAAAGTCAACAGATATATTAAGAAAAAAAGGCTGGGAGTATTTTCCCAGAAAGGAAAGCAAAGTCAAAGAAGTAGAAAACAGAAATCAAAAAAAGATTTTTAAAAGTAAGGTTGTAGCTGGGGGCAGAGGGCTATAGGGAGTCTGGGGCTCTGAGGGTTCCAACAGTCCAGGCTCAGCCACTCACCAAAGGCAGAGAGACAAGTGGTAAGGAAATAAGAAAGGAAATGTATTTCAGTGAGGCCCACACCAGGAGACAGCAGGCTGATGTTTTAAAGACTGCCTCCAAAGTGCTGAAAATACTTCCAGGTTTATATAGGAAAATGTGGGACAAAGGTCAGTGCGCATATGCAGGTGGGCAGTAAAGGTCAGGTGGATCGTTGTCTTGGGATCAACCACACAGGTAGGTCTTGCTGGCTCAGGACAGTCCTTATTGCTTGAGGGAGTAGTTTCGGTTCCCATCAAGAGATGTTTTGTGCAAGGTCTTTTGCCTGAGTTAAAGAGATAAGCTGGAAAGAAAAAAAATGGAAGTAGTCAAAGTCCTTTTTCAAGGTGTTGAATTAATCCAAAAGACCAAGAGAACAAGTTCCACTAAAAGGAGTTCTAGAAAGAAAGAACAAAGAGAATGAAGAGGCAGAAATTACTAAAACACTCGGCAATAAAATATCCCACAGCTGATGGACGCTAGTCGTCAGACTGAAAGGGCCTGCAGAGTGCTAAGCAGATGAATGGGGGCAAAAATAACTTACCTCTAGACACAGCTTTGTGAATTCTCGGAGCACTCAGTTTATGAATATCCCAAAAGCTTCAAAACAAAACAAAACAAAACAAAAACAAAAACAAAACTAGGTCACCTACAAATAAGTAAACTGTATAACTGATCAATACATAAAGATACTTTACAGAGTGAAAGCAGGTGCTATGAGATGTAATTTGAAAGTGTCCCAGACAAACCTGGATGTACAGTCCCCCTTCCTATGAAGGAATAAGAATCATACTGGCCTCAGATGTCTGCAACCCTGGAAGGCTATCAACAATGCCTTCAAAGTTTTGAGGGAAATGAATTTTAAACTAGAATTCTACTTCTAGCTAAATTCCTGATGAACTACCAAGTAGAATAAAGAAATACTCAGATGTAAAGACTCAGGAAATTCACATTTTGCAAACATACTCTGATGAGACTACCTTAAAAAGTCCTCCACCATGTGCACACAATGACAGTTTTTTTAAAGACAATCTTATTAAAACTATAATTGCCCTACAGTTCTGTATGATTTTACAAGAGATAGATCCCACAGGTTAAGGGGTTAAGGGCTTAGTCCTGCAAGAATATTCCCCACTTGCTAGTCATGAGTCACCAGCTGGTTACAAACCAGGGATTCCCACAATCTCCTCCTCAAATTCAATAATCTGCAAGAACGGCTCACACAACTCAGGAACACCCATTACTTACGTTTACCATTTTATTACAAAGAATACAGCTCAGGACAGCCCAAGGGAAGATATGCATAGGGCAAGGGATACAGGGAGTAGGAGACACAGCAAAACTTCGAAACCCTCTCCAGGTGTGCCACCATCCCAGCACCTGGCCCAGGTCACCAACACGGAAGCTCAACAAACTTCGCCATTCATGAGTTTTTATCTCCAGCCCCCTCACTCCTCATAGGAGGTTGATGCGTGGGTCTATAAGTTTTTTTAAATATTTTATTAACATATAATGTATTGGGGTGCCTGGGTGGCTCAGTGGGTTAAAGCCGCTGCCTTCAGCTCAGGTCATGATCCCAAGGTCCTGGAATCAAGCCCCTCGTCGGGCTCTCTGCTCCGCAGGGAGCCTGCTTCCTCCTCTCTCTCTGCCTGCCTCTCTGCCTACTTGTGATCTCTGTCAAATAAATAAATAAAATCTTTAAAAAAAAAAAAACCATATAATGTATTATTTGTTTCAGAGGTACAAGTCTGTGATTCATATATTTTGAGTCTATTTTTGTGTGTAGTGTAAGGAAAAGGGTCCAGTTTCATTCTTCTGCATGTGTCTGTCCAATTTTCCCAACACCATTTATTGAAGAAACGGTCTTTTTTCCATTTGACTTTCTTCTCTGCTTTGTCGAAGATTAGCTGACCATATAGAGTTGAGGGTCCATTTCTGGGCTCGCTCTATTCTGTTCCACTGATCTATGTATCTGTTTTTGTGCCAGTACCATACTGTCTTGATGATTACAGCTTTGTAACAGAGCTTAAAGTCCAAAACTGTGATGCCACCAGCTTTGCTTTTCTTTTTCAATATTCCTCAGGCTATTCAAGGTCTTTTCTGGTTCAATACAAATTTTAGGATTATTTGTTCCACTTCTGTGAAAAAAGTTGATGGTATTTTGATAGGGATTACATTAAATGTGTAGACTGCTCTCGGTAGCATAGACATTTTCACAATATTTGTTCTTCCAATCCATGAGCATGGAACACTTTTCCATTTCTTTGTGTCTTCAACTTCTTTCATAAGTGTTCTATAGTTTTCTGAGTACAGATTCTTTGCCTCTTTGGTTAGATTTATTCCTACATATCTTATGGTTTTGGGTACAACTGTAAATAGGATTGACTCATTAATTTCTCTTTCTTCTGTCTTGGTGGTGGTGTACAGAAATACAACTGATTTCTGCGCACTGATTTTATATACCACTACTTTAGGGTCTTTAACCTTCTAATCGCTGGGTCCTTCTGGTGACCAGCCCCATCCTGAGGCTACCTAGAGAACCCCATCCTAAGCTGTTCATTAACATAAACTCCAGATGTGATCAAAGGATGTATTTATGAATAACTGAAGACTCCTATCACTTGGGAAATTGCCATGATCTCAGGAGCTCCGTGCCACTAGTGGGGACAAAGACCAAACATATTTTTGTATTACACCCAGGATTCTGTTATCATTCTCTATATTAGCAGTTTAACTGGGAGGGAAAGGTATGATCATGTCAGTGTATGCATTTTATAAAAAAGTATCTGGAGCTCCGGGGTGGCTCAGTTGGTTAAGCAACTGCCTTCAACTCGGGTCATGATCCTGGAGGCCCCAGATCAAGTCCCACATCGGGCTCCCTGCTCAGCAGGGAGCCTCCTTCTCCCTCTGACCTTCTCCCCTCTCATGCTCACTCTCTCTCTCTCAAGTAAATAAATAAAATCTTCAAATACTAATAAGTATGTTTAAATCAAAAAGTATTAAAGGAAAGTATCAATTATCAACCTTTTTTAAAAAGATTTTATTAATTTATTTGACAGAGATAAAAAGTAGGCAGAGAGAGGGAAGTAGGCTCCCAGCTGAGAAGAGGGCCTGATTCCAGGCTCAATCACAGGACCCTGAGATCATGACCGGAGACGAAGGCAGGGTTTAACCCACTGAGCCACCCAGGCACCCCACAATTAGCAACTTTAAAAGGAACTTCATACTCACAAACAAAAGAAAACTTCTTTAACTTAATATATCAGAAACCAATACCAAATACGAAAGGTATTTTACGATTAAAGTAATGTAATGTAAAGTAAAGTATATCAGAAACCAATACCAATTATGAAAGGTAATTTCGATTAAAGGCAGGAAGGCCAGCTGTAACCATCATTACTGGATTTTGTTAAGAAGGCTCTAGCCCCTATGACCATTAGCCACATGTAGCTACTGAACACTTACTTGGAAGTATGTCCAAACTGTGCTCTAAATATAAAATATACATAGAATTATAAAGCCTTAGTATGGAAAAAAAGGTAAAACATGGCAATAATTTTTATGTTGATTATATGTTGAAATAGTATCCTGGATACAAGTGGTCCGCCCCTTATGGTGGGGGGAATACATTCCAAGACCCCAAGCAGATGCCTGTAACCACAGATAGTACTGAACCCTGTAGACACTATTTTCTCCTCTACATACATACCTATGATAAAATTTTATTTATAAATTAGGCACAGGAAGAGATTAACAATGTTAAAAAGAAAAATAAAGCCTGAAATGGCATCACTTAAGCCAAATCACTGTACGTGGACTTAATACCTAATCTTGCAGTTCCAACCTCCCCAAGAAATGTAGTCTTAATGGGTCAGTCAGGAATTTTCTGATCCCCATCATGAGGTATGTCATTGGGGCATTCTCCACACACCCCCAAAGAGGAGTTACTCTGCATAAGACTCCCTGCCATCCCCATAAGGGAAGGTGATCTTCAATAGAACAATCCTCTCCTATTGTGCATAACTTTCTCACCACACCCTCTTCCACCTTCTACAACTACTCGGATCTCCCCTCTACTTGCTAGATGGGATGCTGGCCAAGTCACGATCATTTAATAAAATCCATTAGGTCTTCAAATTTACCTGGGTGGATTTTGTTTTTAAACGGCAGTAACAGAACAATTTTAACAATATACTGTAATAAAAGGTCAACTATATGGCAATTAAAATAAAAAACAATAAAAAAGTTATATGAATGTACTCTTTATCAAGACATTTTATTGTACTGTACTCCCCCTTCTTGTGATAAGAGACAATAAAATGCCCAGGGGATTAGATGAAGAGAGGTGAAGGAAGTGGATGTTGTGAAGCAGCCTTAGGCTCCTGCTGACTTTTTTTTTTTTTTTCTTTTCAGTGTAACAGTATTGTTTTTGCACGACACCCAGTGCTCCATGCAATACGTGCCCTCCTCAATACCCACCACCTGGTTCCCCCAACCTCCCACCCCCCCCCGCCCCTTCAAAACCCTCAGGTTGTTTTTCAGTGTCCATAGTCTCTCATGGTTCTCCTCCCCTTCCAATTTCCCTCAACTCCCTTCTCCTCTCCATCTCCCCATGTCCTCCATGTTATTTGTTATGCTCCACAAGTAAGTGAAACCATATGATAATTGGCTCTCTCTGCTTGACTTATTTCACTCAGCATAATCTCTTCCAGTCCCGTCCATGTTGCTACAAAAGTTGGGTATTCATCCTTTCTGATGGAGGCATAATACTCCATAGTGTATATGGACCACATCTTCCTTATCCATTTGTCCGTTGAAGGGCATCTTGGTTCTTTCCACAGTTTGGCAACCGTGGCCATTGCTGCTATAAACATTGGGGTACAGATGGCCCTTCGTTTCACTACATCTGTATCTTTGGGGTAAATACCCAAAAGTTCATTTTCGCTTTTGTTTCCTTTGCCTTTGGAGACATTTCTTGAAAGAAGTTGCTGTGGCTGATATCGAAGAGGTTACTGCCTATGTTCTCCTCTAGGATTCTGATGGATTCCTGTCTCACGTTGAGATCTTTTATCCATTTCGAGTTTATCTTTGTGTACGGTGTAAGAGAATGGTCGAGTTTCATTCTTCTAGATATAGCTGTCCAATTTTCCCAGCACCATTTATTGAAGAGACTGTCTTTTTTCCACTGTGTATTTTTTCCTGCTTTGTCAAAGGTTATTTGACCACAGAGTTGAGGGTCCATATCTGGACTCTCTAATCTGTTCCACTGGTCGATGTTTCTGTTTTTATGCCAGTACCATGTTGTCTTGGTGATCACAGCTTTGTAGTAAAGCTTGAAATCTGGTATCCTGCTGACCTTCTAAGGAAAGGACAGGAAAAGAGGAGCATTTGCTTCCGGACCACTATTGACTGAGGGTAACCAAAACTACAGAGAGAGAAACTACAGATAAGGGGGTAGTACTGTATGCTGGATTAAATAAAATATATTCAAGTTACTTGTTTCTTTTCACTTTATTAAATATGCCTACTAGAAGTTTAAAGTTATACATATGGCTCATTATTTGTTCCTCTCATTGCATTTCTTTTAGAGAACACTGCAGGAGAAAAAGAAACAGCATGAATACTGGAAAAGGAGAAACAGAATCTTCATTATTTGCATATGATTGCCAGTCTGACAAGAACATCCAAAAGAATCATTTGAAAGCTATGCAACCAGAGACAGAATTCACTAAGATATCTGGATACTAGGTAAAAAATAAAAATCAATAGTTCTTCTATATACCTGTAGTAATCAGTTAAAAAATGCAAAGATGGGGGTACCTGGCTGGCTCCATCCATAGAACATGAAACTCTTGATCTTGGGGTCATGAGTTCAAGTCCCAAGTTGGGAAGAGTTTATATTTAAAAAAAAAAAAAATGTTTGGCTCAGTCGGTTGGGTGTCCAACTCTTCATTTCAGCTCAGGTCATGATCTTGGTGTTGTGAGATGGAGCTCTGTGCTGTGCTGGGTGTGAAGCCTACTTGGGATTCTCTTTCTCCCTTTACCCCTCTGCCCCTCCCCCTTTAAAAAATGAAAACAGAGAAAATCTTAGTCACAATAGTAAAAACAACTTTAAAATACTTAATACACACAACATCTTGCTTAAACATATGTATGTAGAGACACCTGGCTGGCTCAGTCAGAAGAACATCAAACTCTTGATCTCTGGGTTATGTGTTTGAGCCCCACACTGGGTATAGAGATTAGTTAAAATCTTTTAAAAAAGCAATGAACATAAAAAGCAATGAACATACATATGTACCTATGAATGTACATATGTATAAAATGCTACTGACAGACACTAAATTAAAAGACAGACTAGTTCCTGAGTAAAGATTATAATTCTGCCAAAACTGATCTACAAACCAAATACAATCCAAGTCAAAATCCTAGTAGGACTTTATTACTTGTTTTGTGTGGTCACTTGATAGTAATTCGAAGTTTATCTAGAGGAAAACATTTTAAGATTTGCTAATAAAACTTGAAAACAAGAATACTTAATGCATACTTACCCTATTAGATGTCAAAAATAACACTAACTGTTCTGGTATAGAATTTTAAAACCAGAGAACTGTCATGGGATTTTTGTATTGGACCATAGTGGCATTTCAGATCAGTGGTTAAAAGATTAAGTTAAGCAGCATTAAAGAAAACTCAGAACTGAGCCAATGGGTGGATTTAAATCTTAGAAAGATGAGGAGCAGATCTGTGAAACGAATAACCTGGCAATTCCTCTCTTCCACAGCTCCCACGTCCCAAAAGCAATTTGTTCCTAAGCGTTTTTTCTGACTATAAAATAATCTCCAGTGCTATCATGGTAGCCCGCACAATCTATTGCCTGGCCTGCCACTTTCAGAGAGAGAATCACTGGTTCTGCTGGAACTCTATGATGCCCTTGGCTCCCATCTCCACCCCAGTGGACTACTGCAAACATGACATCAATATGGATCCAGCAGCCTATGACCTAGGAGGCCTGTATCAAAAATATGGACATGCTGATCCAGTAATATTCTCTACAGAACTTAGAACTGGCACTCAATTAAAATAATCTGAGAGAATTAAAAGAAGCTGAAGACTGCCAATGTAAACTTGTCCTTCAAGATTCAGTTGAAGCCTCTAGGGGAGGTCCTCCTCAGTGCCACAGAGCTGTATCAACCTCTCTGTGCTAGCACTCCATTCCTGTCAACACAGAGGCATGAGTAAGCACACAATGAGGAAACTAAATAGCTTAACAGATGCAGTACAGGGAAACAGGAGGGAAGTTAGAAGTGAAAATGAAAAATGGAAACACACAGCAGAGAGAATGAGATCGCGTTGTAAGCAAAGCAGCTGACCAAATTTGTTTTTTCATAATGATTACTTTGGGTTACCACAGAAAAGAAACCAGAAAAGGATTCCAGGTATGCAGACATTAAAATAGCTCAAGTGAAGGATGAAGTCCAGAGTTCAGGGCAGTAGTTACAGAAGAAGCAAGACAATAGGATATGGGGAGATGTGAAGATTAAGCTTTAAAAATTAGTATTCAACATTTCTAGAATGGTAGGTGACTTGCAATAGACACAAGGAATATAAGAGGAAGAGCAGATACATAGGAGAGTGCATGAGGATAGGGCTGGATGTTAAGTGTGTGGGAATGACTAGAGGAGAGATTCAAGATATTGTCAGAAATACAGGACTAGGGCTCCCAATAGAGCAGCAGATGTAGATTGAGAGTCATCACTGACCCTATCCCTATTAGAGTTGAAACCATGGAATCCCTCGAATACAGTGTATATTCACTTGTAAAAAGATTAAGGACAGGGGCACCTGGGTGGCTCAGTGGGTTAAAGCCTCTGCCTTCGGCTCGGGTCATGATCCCAGCGTCCCGGGATCGAGCCCCACATCGGGCTCTCTGCTCTGCAGGGAGCCTGCTTCCTCCTCTCTGTTTCTGCTTGCCTCTCTGCCTACTTGTGATCTCTGTCAAATAAATAAAATCTAAAAAAAAGTTTAAAAAAAATAAAATAAAATAAAAAAAGATTAAGGACAGACACTACAAAAGCCAGTTAGAAAGGTAAAGAAAGCAAGAACAGTGTCCTAGAAACCAAAGGCAGACAATGAAGGTTAATGAGGACACTGTCAGGAGTGTCAAAGGCTTTTAAGAAGGCAACAAGCAAGGGTACCTGGGTGGCTCAGGCGGTTAGGTGTCTTCCTTTGGCTCAAGGCCATGATCTCAGGGTCTTGGGATCAAGCGCATCAAGCTCCCTACTCAATGGAGAGACTGCTTCTCCCTCTCCCTTCCCCTCTGCCCTCCTACCTACTTGTGCACATGCATGCACGCTCTCAAATAAATAAATACCTCTGGATTTAAAAAAAAAAAAAAAAAAAAAGGCAACAAGGAGTTACCATATCAAAGTTCAAGAACTCAGGTTGGCCTGAGACAAATCTATCACACTTTCTTATCTTCTTTACCAGGAAATTTCTAAATTATAATCTGTACATTAGTACTCAGGCAGCTAGCTATTCAAATGCATATTTTATCAACAGTAAATCTACTCTTTCAGAATTCCTGAGCTCCCACTAATAAGCACAGACTGGTCATTTTGTGTCAAGTTGTTGTTGGCCTTCCAAAATTTGTTTGGTGTTAGGTTCAAATCTTTCAACTCAATTTAATAAACACTATCTCATGTCCTTTACTGTGTAAGGATACGCAGACTGATTCATTCAACAAAATAGGAATATCTTTATGCTGGGCACTGGGTGTACATCAGTAAGTAATACACAAATACACTTGTCTTCATAGAGCTCTCTTTTCTAGTGGAGGGATTCTTAAACACAGCAACTGCCCCTTAAAAAGCCCAAAAGAAACACATCTAACACGGTAACAAACACATTTATTATCTCATGAAGCCTATCTGAAATCAGTAACAAGAAACACAAAGCTATAATTAATCACCTACAGGTAACATGCCTGTCTGCCGACATCATACAACATAAACATTATTAACTTAAACATGCATACAGTCAGCTCTCAGTTATCTGTAAGCAAACTATCCATGCATCAAGAGCAATTCCCTAATACTGACTCATGTTTCTGGGTTATAAACTACCATATAATATTCTGATACATGATATCGTATAAAAAATATACAGTTTGAGACTTTTACAAACTAACTCAATCATTACACATGCCGGCTTTACTATGTCCCCCATTTTTTTTAAGATTTTATTTATTTATTTGAGAAAGAGATCACAAATAGGCAGAGAAGCAGGCAGAGAGACGGGGGGCGGGGGGGGGCAGCAGGTTCCCCACTGAGTAGAGAGCCTGATGCAGAACTCGATCCCAGGACCCTGAGATCATGACCTGAGCCAAAGGCAGAGGCTTATACGTCCCCCATTTTTCAAATGAACTTGCAGAGACATGCTCCTTAAATCCAATAACCTTCAATCCATTTCCCGGAGCCAACTAACCCAAGCTCTTCAAACTCATCCCAAACTCAACTCATCCCCAAAGTTGCCCCCAGACTAAAAAGCCTCCAAGCAGGGCCTAGTTTTTTATCTAGGAGCCCACTCTCTAAACTTCAAGGATCACAACAAGCCCCTTTTGGTAAAAATTACTGGCATTCCAAACACATGTACCTTTAATATTGTGTATATGTACTTTGGTCCTAGCATATCATAAACCCTACGAATCATGCATAAAATGTAGAAATTACTATAAAGAAAGTTTCTAACATTTCTTCTTCCCTGCACCGCAGAGATGGGCTATATATACACCCGGAGCACACGTAGCAGATCTCACCCTGATCCTAAAGAAACTGAAGCTCGGAGGTTAAGAATTTGCTGTGGTCACAAAACTAAAATGAGGCAGAACTATATTTGGGGATTTAAGTAACAGTGTGGTCACAAACCTCAAGCCCGTCGTCACTCCTCTCTACCACACCAATCTCCTTCCTTACACCTGGGGTCTCATGAGCTCCCTCTCTGACCTCACACCCCACTGCCAGCCGGCTACTATCTCCCACAACCTTCCCACCTCTAGATGGTAATGGATAAACAGGTATTCATTTTATACCTCAGGAAAGTGATACACAAACTAAACACTAAATTTCTAAGAAGAGTGCTATGCTGTCAAAATAAGCATCAGTCCACAAAGACAGGCCTAGTTTCAAGGTAAATGATGAATACAAATTCTTAGACTCTAGCACACTAGCAAATGTAAAGTTACAATACAAAAGCAAAAGGACTTAGGAAAATATTCACCGTGGATATGTAAAAAATAGTAATAATGACCAATGTATTATGGTCCATGTGGTATTAATTTCAATTAAATGTGAATCCTGTTTACATTAAAATGTCATCATCTACAGCTCTAAGATTAATTAATTTTAGTTCATTCTGGTCTTCTATGGAACTAAAAAATAAACTCCATATTTCAACTTAGAAAGAAGTCCAGAGATCAAGTCCAGAGATCAAGTCAGTCTTGAATGGGAAAAAGAGGAATTTCTGGTTGTTTTAGTGTTACACTAAAAAAACCCAAGGTCGGGGTGCCTGGGTGGCTCAGTGGGTTAAAGCCTCTGCCTTCAGCTCAGGTCATGATCCCAGGGTCCTGGGATGGAGCCCGGAATCAGGCTCTCTGCTCAGCATGGAGCCTGCTTCCTCCTCTCTCTGCCTGCCTCTCTGCCTACTTGTGATCTCTGTCTGTCAAATAAATAAATAAAATCTTAAAAAAAAAAAAAAAAATCACCGGGGGCGGGGAAACCCAAGGTCAAGATCTAGAATGAGGATTACTGCAATCCTGATGAAAGTAAAATGAGTAAAAATAAACTTCTGTGGCTGAAGAACTTTTTATAATGTTGGCCAAGATAATAGTGAATATTTTACAACCCAGAAACATCAATGCAGAAAAATGAGCTGTTACATATCTACAAAATCAATTTAGAACTAAGATAATATTCAAAAGGTTAACTATTTCATCAATCAGTGTAGCCAGTATCTAATAAAACCCATGCAAATACCCCAGTGAATTCCAAGGAGTAAACACAAAATAAACTCAGAGGGAAATGCACAAAGCTAACGAAGTTTCAGAGAAACCAAAGAGAGAAATATGGCATAGATAACAAAAAAGCAGATCATAACACTACTGAGCAAGAAAGGATTACAGGCAAGGAAACCAGAACTCCAGAAAAGCTAAATGGTGTGGAGAATGCCACGATGCCAGGCACAACAGTCATCATGGTGGCACAACTGGAAGCAACTTTAACAACTCAGAGCCCACGTGGTTCTCTTCACTTGCTGGCTGCTCAATCTCCATCCCTACTCCTAGAACCTTCCATGCATTCAGCAACTACTTTCTGAATTGAAGGAAACAATGAATAAATGAGTTCATGTAAGTTCTTAACTATTTCTGTTCTCCATACCTCTGCTCCTTGTTTGCCCTCTGGGATATGATTCATTCTCAAAGCTTCCCTAGCCCCCCTAAACCAGCTAACACCCCAATTTCATCTGTCAGTCCCGCTCTTCCCCAACTGCCTGGGACATCCCATTTGAGTACCGTCCTCAAACACTAATCTTTCTTCAAATCCAACTCATGTCTTCTTTCGCTCAGCAAAAGACCTTTCCTGGTTACCCTGGGCAAACATGACCATTCTATCCTCTGTATTGCTCACTCTACATGAACCACATCTTGTCTGTATCCTCCTATAGATTGAACATTCTTGTCCTTAAGAAATTATTATTTCCTACTCCCACTTAAATGATGTACACTTTTGGGACAGGTGGGTGGCTCAGTCAGTTAAGCTTCTGCCTTCGGCTCAGGTCATGATCTCAGGGTCAAGCCTGCATCAGGCTTCCTGCTCACAGCGAGTCTGCTTTTCCCTCTTCCTCTGTTCCTGCACTCTCTCTCACTCTCTCCCCCCTTCATGTGTGTGCTCTCTAACAACTAAAATCTTTTTTAAAAAATGATGTATACTTCTACTATATGATGGGCTCCCTCGCACACTGGATTCAGAATACCTTGTTATGTTTACCAAAAAACTGCTTCTGAAGGACAGAGAGGAAAAGAAAAAAAAAAAGAGGCATAAGGAACCTTTTGGGAGTGATAAACGTGTCAACTACCTTGATTAAGGTGATGGTTGCACAGGTGTATACATGCACAAGCTCAAACTGTATACATTAAATATGTGATTTTTCAAATAAAATATAGAGAAAGGGAGAAAGGAAAGGCAAAGAAAACTGAGGGGGGGGGGGGAGACAGGAGGCAGAGAAATAAGGCAAGCAACCAACACAGTGTACCTGTGTGCCCTAAACTACCATCTGTATCTCCCTCAGTGCTCATAACTTCATAAGGTGAGAAAATATTTATGTTAAAGAAACTGAAATGAAAAGGATTAGAAAGGTTAAGAAACCAGATCAAATTTACACAGAAAGTTTTATACACATGACTCCTCCACTGAACAGCACAGAGTTGATGATACAGGATAATTAGTGTATTTAGAAATGCTACCTGAATCACTATTAAGATCGTATTACAAAAGGTATTAAAAACAAGAGGAAACTCTTAAATTACTTGAATGAGAAGTACACCATGTCAACCTACTTTCAATGTGCTTTATAAATATTTCCAGAAAATTAAAGCACAAGATAAATCCTAAAGTACTGATGTTACTCAATTTTCTATGATTTATAATATCTCTTCCCAATCTCCATTAGTAAGACCTTACAATACATTAGACATTTCTTTGAAGTATATTTGTATATGTAAAGATAATAACGCTGTTTCAGAAGAGAAGGCAATAATAAAAAGTGGATAGACTTAGAATATACTGCATACTCTAAATAAAATTAGCATGGTTAATATTTATTGATCGTTGACTCCATGCAGGCACTTATCCCATATAAACCCCTATAACAATCAACAGGTAGATTCCATTATGATCTATATTTTATAGAAGAAACTGAGTCACAGAGACGCTAAACAAGCTGCCCAAGGTCACACAGCTATCAGGAAGTAAATCCAGGACTCAAATCCAAGCAATTTTTTTTTTTTTTAAGATTTTATTTTAGAGAGACACAAAGTGAGAGAGAAATCACGAGCAAGAGGGAAGGGCAGAGCGGAGAAGCAGACTCCCCATGGAGGAGGGAGCCCTGTGCAAGTCTCGACTCAATCTCAGGACCCTAGGATCATGACCTGAGCCTAAGGCAGCCACTTAACCAACTGAGCCGCCCAGGAGCCCCAAATCCAAGCAATCTTAACTCCAAAGTCCATATTCCTACTCACCAAATTACAATGGAAAAGACACATTTTAGAGAAAAATTATTAAACAAGCATTAAATACAGTACTAGCCAAATCAAAAATAGATTGACAAAAACTTCCCAAGAGGAAGCACAGGTGAATTATCCCTACAGTCACTTACGGAATTTAAAATGAGAAGATACTAGGCATCTATCTGCAAAATTGCCTAAGAACAAAAATAAATAAATAAATAAATATGAAGAAAGTCAAACAAGGTTAATTAAAAGAAAAGTTACTAAAAAGAACTTTAGAGGAAAAGCAGCCACTGTGGTTTTGTACTACAACTATGAGTCGAATAATACCTTAAGTCAAATAATGACAAGATTAAAGGACCTCAGAGATAGGATATACAGAAGAAAAAGGAATGCAGGAGGACTACAGTGTCAAAAATGGAATTAGAGAAGGAATGGTGTTTAAGAATACTCATGCTAGTATTCATAAAAACAACAACAAAAAAAGGCAGCAGCAGCAACCTAAAGGTCTACCAAGAGAGCAAAGAGGAAACAAAATGTGTTGTAGTCCTAAAATGTCACATCATATCACAATGAAAATAAATGAGCTAAATAGACATG
Source organism: Martes martes (assembly GCF_963455335.1). NCBI lineage: Eukaryota > Metazoa > Chordata > Mammalia > Carnivora > Mustelidae > Martes > Martes martes. The sequence goes on from NC_137890.1 coordinate 164,280,077, forward strand.
AACATACCCACTCTGATGAAACTCAATTGATAAAACCACAACGATTAAGTGATAACGAGTGAAAAAAGTTGTTGCACAATCATACAATACTACATACTTGAAATTTAAAAACACATAAAATATTATACACTGCTTGGGGATAATAAAACTGTACAGAAATGCCTACAAATAATAAAATTCAGAACACCAAACTCAGATTAGTGGTTAACTGGAAGATTTGGGGGAAGGGAGTGGGTTTAACTGGATTAAATATTATGAAATACTTTTCAGACATACAGAAAGCATGTCTTTTTAACAGAAGGAAAGAAGAAAATGTATTAAATTATAGCATCCCAAATTGCTTTATATTCCCAATCCAGAAAATTCCAGAAGGGCAATTATAATGATCCCTGAAGGAATGCTGAAACAGGATTCACATTCAAGTACAAGAAAATTCCAGTTAAATTCCCTCAATTTAGGTTGTTACTCTTTATTTATGTCCCGCTCTGTAAGAAGAGGGCTTGGGGGTGGGGGAGGGGGAGTAAACTATGTGTAATTAAAACAGATAAACACTGTCCCTAAATGTCATCACAGCTCCTTTCCTGATAAATTGTGTCTTCAGAGGTCAGTAAGAACTGCAAGCCTGTCACCCCAGACAGGAGGTGCAGTGCCTGGGCTCTAAGAACATGGATGGGGGGCGCCTGGGTGGCTCAGTGGGTTAAAGCCTCTGCCTTCGGCTCGGGTCATGATCCCAGGGTTCTGGGATTCTGGGATCAAGCCCTGCATCTGGCTCTCTGCTCAGCGGGGAGCCTGCTTCCCCCTCTCTCTCTCTGCCTGCCTCTCTGCCTACTTGTGATCTCTGTCTGTCAAATAAATAAATAAAATCTTAAAAAAAAAAAAAAAAGAACATGGATGGACTCTGGAACCAAACTGCTTGAGAGGAGATCCAGCACACACACAGACTAGTAGTCACTTTGGGTTCCCTGTGCCTCAATTTCCTCATCTGTGAAATAAGAGTGATTAAAAAAAGAAAAAAAATCCCTATCTATTATAAGTGAGAAGAAAGTAGGAACAGCGACTGACCAGAGGAAGTACTGGTGTTGGCTATTAGCCTTATTCCAAAGACCAACCTTCTAGAAGAGGAAAAACAAAACTTTGTAGCAGGAAAGTGTTAATTGCGATTACTTTCTAAGTTAAGTAAGGGATAGAAAAGCTGGCCATGACAAACGGAAAAATGGACAGCTTTTCACCTCTTGAGCAATGTTAGGATAGCAAGATAAGCTTTTTATTTTTCTTTTTTTTTAATTTTTTTATTTTAATAAACATATAATGTATTTTTATCCCTAGGGGAGCTTTTTATTTTTCTAATATTCTTTGATATTATAGTATCTCCAATATGTACATGTTTGTAGACATACACACCTGGACCAAATTCAAGACAAACTTTCTATTCTCTGGCTCCTTTGTTCCCGTCAGTCCGATATCTTAGAAAACCAAGCTATGGGGCGGGGGGAGGCTGGGTGGCTCAGTGGGTTAAAGCCTCTGCATTCAGCTCAGGTCATGATCTCAGGGTCCTGGGATTGAGCCCCATATGGGCCTCTCTGCTCAGCAGGGAGCCTGCTTCCTCCTCTCTCTCTCTCTCTGCCTGCCTCTCTGCCTACTTGTGATCTCTCTCTGTCAAATAAATAAATAAAAATCTCTAAAAAAAAAAAAAAAAAAAGAAAGAAAAGAAAAGAAAGAAAGGAAAGAAAGAGACTCAGGTCACTATCACCTCCACTTCCCTTCTTCCTCTCCTGCTGTCTGTACTGGTTATAACACACTGCAATACTTCTGTCCTTACACCTTCCTTGCCTACACCATATAAGGTTCATACAACTTACTTCCATCAACCAAGAAGAGCTCTCTGAGAACAGAGACTATCAATCATTTTCAAATTCCCAGTGTCTTGCAAGACAGGCATTAAATAAATATATGAATAAATAAAGCAGTATCCCTATATATAACAAATATAACAAGGGCAAGTAGAAACCTGTAACTGAAGGTAGTTTATCCAAAAGGTTATTTAGGTATCTTCAGTTCTATTTAAGAATTAGCAGATCAGTTGAACCCACTGAATCATCCACCAATTAATACTTTATCCCTCAGAGCGGGAATTGCAAGTTATGTATGTAAAACATATTCCGGTAAAAACAAAAGCTAAACTTTTATTTAAAAAGATTTTATTTGACATAGGGAGAGGGAGAGCACAAGCAAGGTGGAATAGCAGGGGAAGAGAGAAAAGCAGCTCCCCCTCCTCCCCAAAGCAGAAAGCCATATTTGAAGCTTGATCCCAGGACCCTGGGACCAGGCAGGCAATTCACTGAGACACCCAGGTGCCCAAGAAGCTAAACTTATAAATGAAAAGAATTAAGTCATTTAAAATGTCAGGGAAACAGAAGTAGTCTAAAAACTGTTTCTTATGAAACTAAAAATAGCATGTAGAAGAAATCACAGGGCAATGTTTATAATGTCTCCTTTTTCAAGAGAGAAACAATAATCACAAGTCAGATGAAAGTATATACCCTATTAAGGTGGATGAAATCAAAACTAAATCACACATTAAATCAATTTCACACAAAGCTTCTATAGTGAGGTTTTGTAAAGAACCTATCAGGTCAGCTAAAATTGAGCTAGTTTTTTGGAATTTAACAGTTCTTGGTAATTTTTGGAAAATTGCCAGGGCTCCAGGATAAAGTACTGACTAGTATCAGATCAGTTACGGGCCTGTCTTGGGTTACTACAGAAAAGGTGTCCCTCCTCCTGGCTAAGGTTCAGGCCTCACTTGGATCCCACCCCCTTCCATCTTCTCAGGAACTTTGCAAAAATAAGCAAACACTTTTCTCATCTGTATTCAACCTCTCCCTTTCAGTGAACACCTTCCCATCAGAATTTAAACTTAAATGATAAAAATCAAAACTCTAGAAAGTTTCCTGTTCTTGCTATCTCCATTTTCTTTTTTTTTTTTTTCCTAAAGATTTTATTTACTTATTTGACAGACAGAGATCACAAGTAGACAGAGAGGCAGGCAGAGAGAGAGGAAGGGAAGCAGGCTCCGTGCTGAGCAGGGAGCCCGATTCGGGGCTTGATCCCAGGACTCTGGGATCATGACCTGAGCTGAAGGCAGAGGCTTTAACCCACTGAGCCACCCAGGTGCCCCGCTATCTCCATTTTCTGCACCTTCTACTTGCTTCTGCTTCCCACCCCATCAACATCACCTGCAAAAGGGCACCCATGACCTCGGAGTGGTTAAATCCATAGGACGTTACTCATTTTCCCTCTTAGCTCCCCCACTCGCTGCAGGGATACCACTCCAGCTATGGCTCCCACCTGAGCCAGGTTCCCTGACCACTCCTTCCATCTCATTTACCAAGCTCAGCCTCCTCTACCCAGCTCCATCTCAGACCTCCACCTGTTATTCTAGCCTCTCCACAGGCAATCTCACCCAAGTCCAGGAGTCTACATCACCTCTGTATGATGGCTCCAAGATAGTAAACTAGTAATCACTGTACAGCTTCTCCCAACTATTAATCACCATGTCTGGCAATTTTACCTCCAAATTTCCTTTTTCTCAGTATTTCTCCTGGTGATACAAGGCTTTTAAAAGGATCAAATGGGCTTAACATGAGAGTACCTTGAAAAGGTTGGGGGGAGAGACGTGACTTAAATCTGAGCATTACTATTCATTAAATTTAAATCTCCTTGAAAACAGGGACTTTGTCAAATTCACCTTTTTATTTATTCCACATGGTACACCTAGCAGTGCTTTGCAGGCAGACGGCATTTCAGTAAATGTATTGCAATGAATTATTTGTACTGGCTTAATACACATTCAACTGAAATATTCATGTACTTAACAGCTTGTATTTCCCAAACCACAAAATCATTTTGTCTCCTAAGAGGTGAGAATTTTAAGTCAAATATAACTACCCTGGATACTTTTGATAATCATGATGCTGCTTATCTCAAGTTAGGAAATCCTGTCACCTTTTTGGCCTGGCTTTCCTGAAAACATCCAACTCCTATAAAGTCCAAAGTTTAGATAAAGATTCTTGGTTCCCAAATATTCACGTTGAGAGGGGAAAATTTAAGTACTATAGAGCAGTTAGGCTGTAAGGCAGAATGACCGCTTCAAAAAGCTCCCTATCTCATTTTTCCATCTTGTAACATGAGCTAGAGTGGTATTCTGGGTAGGATCAGACACCGTGAAAGGAAAAGAACATTAGTGTTCAAAAGTTCTCAAACTCTTGTATTAGGCACATTTAATCACAGACTCAGAATGCAAGACTGTAAAACCTCACCTTATCAATTCAAAAAACTCCCTACTTTCCATCTAAATCATAATCCTCATTAAAATCTTCATTCACACACTTCTCCTTCATTGCACTTCTCATAATTTGTAATTAAGTATTTATCTGTATGATGATTTGCTTCCTATCTGTTTCCTACATGAAAGTAAGGATCACATCACTTCTGTTCAACACTATATTCCCAGCCTTACATGGAACCTAAAATACAACATGAGTGAAAGGCTCTGGCTGAGCAATTAATTGAATGAGGAATGGAAACAGTCATTAAGCAGAACCAGACAGCAGGGAAGCGCAGGATCCTGAGGCTTTAAGATCTGACACACACCCCCACCAGATACAGCATGATTTTCCGCTCATAATTTACCCATCTTTCATTTCTTTCAAACCTTCTTCCTTCTTCCCTTCAAGAAGGGCATTTATTAGACTCAGAGTATTTCATCTTTAAATCATGTCGAAATATCTTAACAAATCCAGTAACAGAGACTTGACGACACGAGGTGATTTGTCACCTTGACCCTTCCCGTAAAAGATAGCTTGAAAAGTCTAAAGAACATGCCACAGTGACTACAGAAGTCTTAGTCATCCCCAAGGTAAGAACTGCAGAGGAAGATGCCAGAAAACATAAGAATGAAGTCTGTGCAAATGACTACCATCTCATAACACCTCTTCCCTTCAATAACCTTTTAATACACTTTCAGACAACAGGGCAACAACCTTCAGCTCCCAGGACTAATCTGGAGAAACAAAAAAGGTTGTGATAATCAGGAATGAAGGTCATCAAACTACAGCTCTCCTGGCCCACCCCCCCCCACCCGCCCCCCTCCCCTCCGCAAAAAAATTCTCGATGGCAACTATTCAGCCAACCACCAAGGAGAGGCAGCATAATACAAGTGGTTAGATGCAAGAGCTCTAGGTTTTAAGACAGGCCGGTCTGAATCCCAGCTTCTTAACATGCTGTGATCTGGGGCAAGTTAATGCATCCAAACTGCAGTTTCTTCAGCTGTAAAATGGAAATAAGCATCACCCTAGAGGGCTGTTAACTGTGTGAAGGTACTGTGCATAAAGCACTGAGTACGGTGCCTGGCATGTAATAAAGCCTCAATAAATTGTCAACTATTTGTCACTGTATTCAGCTGTGATCGCTTTCACACAGTCCGATTCCTCCTCTAGCTTCCATATAATTCTAAAGATGCTGCTCTACCCTTTCTATTTTTGAGGAGTCATATATGCAATAGCTTAGAGCACATTTTCTAAATGCAGACTGGATAAACCAGTTAAATGTCTGCCTCGGGATGCTCACCTAGGAAGCGGGCCTGCTCATTCCTCCCCCGCAAGACTGCTGATAGCACGAGCACCACCTCAGCGTGACACATTCTGTTACTGATGTATTAAAACGCACTTAGGGAAAAGTAAACCTGCAACTCTCAACCCCAACCACCGGTCAATCCTAGCCCCACCAGCACCCACCGCGACCACAACAAATACCAAGGTCGCCCCTGCTCATCCACCCAATTTCTCCCCACAGAGGGCGGCAACACACACCCCCGCCGGTCCCTCCAGCAGGGTTTCCCGGAACCGCAGGGCTCAGTTTCCTCGCAGGGAACGCGTCAACGCCCACCCAAAGAAAGACGCCAGCCCCCCAAGCCGTCCGCCCCCACAGCGCCGGGAGGGACGCGGGGCACCCTTCCTCCCCCGGACCGCACAGTCACCCGGCTGCCGTTCCCCCTGCTCACGTGGGCCCTTCGGCCCAGGCCCCACGTCACCAGCTTCCCAGACCCCACGGCGGCGCCTCCAACCCTGCCCGGCTTTTCCACACACACGCGCGCGCGCGCGCGCGCCGCGGGCCGCCACGCGACCCCCGCGGCGCACAGCCCCGGGGCCTGGCTCCGCGGCCACATCCGGGCCCCAAACCCGCGCCGCCCTCGGGCCCAGCCCGGCCGCACGCTGAGGCCGCGCCGCCGACCAGCCCCCGCCGCTCCCACAACGGGCGCCACACTCACCGCGACACCGGAGCCCCGGTTCCTCCAGCCTCGGGCCCACGCAGGCCTGGCTGCGCCCCCAGAGCATTCACGCCCCGTGCCGCCTCCTGGGGACCCTGGCGCAGCCGCACTGTAAGGGGGCGACCGTCTGCTGTCCCGGCCGCTGCTGCCGCCGCCGCCTCGTCCCAGCCCGGCCGGGGCCACAATCCCAGCGTCGCAGGCCGGCGCCGGCAGACCAGCGTCTGTTGAGCCGAACCGCCCGGGACGCGCACCCCCGGCCGGCGCTCGTTGCATATGCAGAGAGGCCGCCGCCCATTGGCCCGCGGGCGGTGGCGCGTGCGGGGCTGGGCCTATCGAATTCCGGCCGGGGAGCGCGGCGCGGTCGGCCAGGGGCGGGACGGGGTTACTACGGGTCGTTCGCGGAGCCGCCGCGGACGGGACCCAGCCGCCACCGGCCGCGGGGTGGGGACCCGGCCGGCGGGAGGGATCGGACCGTGGCGGCTGGGGGAGGGGAGGCGGGCTCGGCGGCCGCGACGTGGGCGGAGGGCCGGCGGCTCCGGGAGGGTCTGCACGGGGGCTGTCTCTCCGGGGGGGGAAAGACCGCCCCTCCTCCCGAAAAATAACTAGAAACGCAGTTACTGCTGTGGCGTTTAAATCTTAACATAGATTTAAATGAAATGATACGCATATCATTTTCATTCTTAACTGGATCATTTATCCTGTTCTTGCACACGTTGACAAATTTTGTAAAATAAAATGATTTTCGGAAATATCTGAAGCGAGAGGGACTCCCAAGATTCAAAGCAAATTCCTCTATTATTTCTCTTGCTTTGGCTTCACTTAACCCAGCAAATAACCCATCTTCTGTAAATGCATGCGCTATCTGTACAAGATTGATATTTGTTGTCATAAGGCTAAAGTTTACTCCAAACTATTGTTTTTGGACATTCTACTTCTGAATCTAGAAGTGTTTCTGTATTTTAAAGAATTTATCTCATTTTAAACACTACAAAAGAAGACCTGAGTGCGGGTACACTGCCTCCCCACAAGGAAACAAATGCAAACCAAAACACAAATGACTAAAACAACAACCGCAGTGCTCTGTAAAAAAGATGACTTTCATTACCCTAGTGGTAGGAGGGTTGGGCTTTTTCCTTTTTTTTAACCTAACGAAATATTTAGCTGGTCCGTTAACAAAGTTATAACATTAAGTCAGATTTGATACCACAGGAAATAAAACTGATTTGGAGGGTTTTGGTTTTCTTTTTTTTAAGCAGTGAAGGAGCTAGAAATAGCTCCCTGAATAGTAAATCTCCCTGCCATGCAAAACTTACTTTAAGTGGGTGAAAGGTGACGTTTCTGAGCCAGCCTCAGGCTAAAAGCAAGGGCGCACTTCCCAAGAGAATTTCTAAAATCAGTGAAGGCGTCTGAACTTGAACTAGGGTGGAGTGGTGGAGCACAGAGCAAAGAAAGCTCACTCACCTTGGGCCCCAGGCCAATTTAGCCCCCTAAAGGAATGAATACCTGATTCAGGCAACCTGTTCCTCCACTACAAAATGTGTTCAGCTGCTGCTAATCTATAGAGATGCTATCAAAGGATAGACCCTGAAGACTAATGGGATGCAGAATTATCTAAAAAGACCACCAATGGGGCACCTGGGTGGCTCAGTGGGTTAAAGCCTCTGCCTTCGGCTCAGGTCATGGTCTCAGGGTCCTGGGATGGAGCCCCACATCATCAGGCTCTCTGCTCAGCGGGAAACCTGCTCCCCCCTCTCTCTCTCTCTGCCTACCTCTCTGTCTGCTTGTGATCTCTCTCTCTGTCAAATAAATAAATAAAATCTTTTAAAAAAGAAATGGTAGTTCCAAAACCAGAAAAGCCTCTAGGAAAAGAAGTAATTTCCAAGTGAGGAAAGCAAATATGAATACATAGGTATATGGATATATTTTAGGAAAACCAGTATAAACATTTTTTTCCATCAATAAGTACAAAGCAGACTGCTGGAATTCCAGCAACATCTTCACATCTTTCTTCATTATCTCTTTCTTATATTATAAAATATGTGTGTATGTACATACATATATATGACATATTTTTAAAAGAAAATATTCCTTGGAATTAAAATTCTAAATTCTCACCTTGTTAGCTTAGGCTAAACAAATATAATTTTTCTAGTCTCTAGAAGTTTTGCTTTTCAAATAATATATATACAGTTGCTTTTCTTTTAGCAAAGTTTCCAGTATATTTTTATTTTTATTTAGAGCTTTTGAGAGTTATGGAATTTGGCTTCACTTTCCCTCTTTTTAGAAGAACTCAGTTCAGAAACTATAACGGCCAACTAAATAAAAACATCCAACAGTACCTTTTATAGTTTTGTTATTTCTCCAAATTGCAGGGGCATTCAGGGAGATGTCTTTGTAATTCTCCAGAACACTTAATGATCTGTTTTATGTGAAGGGTCGCAGAAATAGTCTGTGACCACATGGCAAACTACTACTAACATTTTCCGTAATCATTATAATGTAAAACCAGGGCCAGCCAATGTTCAGAAGTTTAACAGAAACCTTTTTGTTCTTTCATTTCTGGGGATTGAGAAGGAGTTGGGGGAGCTGAGGTAGCAGAGGATACTCTATGTTTGAGGCAAAATGGTTCTGACTTGAAGGAGCAAAACAAGCAAAACACTCAACAAAAAACTATGACGATTATTGGCCTCACATAGAGAAAACTCAAGAGACAGGTCAAGTCCAAGATGGGTCCAGAGACTCTGCCATGTGACAGGATCTGAGCTTTTACCATCTTTCACTCTCAGTATATCGGCTTCATCCTTAAGGCATCTTAGTCACAGGTGGCAGGCGCGGTTTCAGGTGTCACATGAAGACACAACAGCATCTAGCCAAACACTAGGGGCATCTTTCCTAATGCCACTTCTTATTAAGGAGGAAATCCTTTCTCAGACGACTCAGACTGATCCTGAAGTCCTATTGGTCGGAATTGAGTCACACGTTCACATTCTAGCTGCAGGGGACCCTGGGAAAGTGTTGGCGGTTTTGGCCTCTCTAATGGAAAGCAGGCACTGTCAACATGGAAACAGCCACGGGAAGGAATAAATGTGGGAAAGAAAGCCCCATCAGCAGTATCTGCTGCAGATATCACCTGAAAGTGCCCATCTCTGACTAAAAGTGCTCAAACAATAAAACCGTCTGTTATCTCACTTAAAATGTCCAGAGGAAGGCAATTCCAGGGTTGCTTCAAAGGCTCACTGGTGTTATCAAGAACCTAGCTCCTTCTGTCTCTTCATCCTGCCATGCTCAGCGTCTACGGTCTCTCCCTTCTTGGTTACAAGATGGCTGCCATGGTTCCGAGCATTAGGTTTACACAATATTTCCAAAGCCAGAAGGGAACGGTAGCTTTTCCTACATGTCAGTATGTGTTTATTGTGGAACTCCATCTTTCCAAGACACACTCAGCCCACTTCTCCTAAACCAATCACTAACAAATGAAATTGCCCTGATAAACTTAGCTCACTCATATGTCCTCTATTGTTAGGTCTGGGAGTGGATAGTCTAGCAACTGGACACATGGCATTCTCTGTCCTCTGGTTCAAGCTATATGAAGGGCATTTTAAAGGACAGGACCCCACCCCAAAAGAGGATCATCCTCAAGTTGGCTCTTCAGCACCACCTTTAAGAGGCCTTTAAGAGTTTCTTCAGGCAGAGGGTACTTGGCTAGCTCAGTGGGTAGAGCATCAACTTTTGATCTCAGAGTCATGAGTCAAGACCCACATTTAGTGTAAAATTTACTTTAAAAAAAGAGAAAGTTTTATTGGCATTTATGTACTTATGGAGAATGAAGTATCATGACAGGACCCATGGATCCTGTAGTCACAGGCTTGTCATTGCTACTCTGCCATAAAATGAGTCCCTTGATGGCAGAATAGTATTATGTAAGATCCCACCATAGCAAATTAGACACTCTCTGAGCCCTCAGATTGTGGTGCTGCCAAGACTCAGTGGGCAAGACTAGCAATCAGCCCCAGTAAGGTCAACTAACTGCCCTACCCACTGGTAGGAAGAAAGCCCTGGGGTGGAGATTCCCATCTGCATACACTGGACATATGAATGATATGATATGTTCAGGGCATCAGTAGCAGCTGCTACAGATGGGCAATCAATGGTCTGCCACTTATCCTTTTGTTAAAAAAAAAAAAAAACTGGAATGTATTTCAAGGAATTTTCCAGTTACTGAATTTCAAGGAAAGAATCAGGAGAATTCTAAGAGGTCCTATGGTCCTGTCTTTGCAAAGGAAGCCCTTCTTTGCAACACCGACATCAGATGTGGAAGGAATGTGCGTGGTAATTACAGGGTCAGATATCACAGTGGGATACCCTCAAACCCACTCTAGACTGTAAACATCTCTAAGGATTAAGATTTTTAATGTCTGTGTTCTCAGTGACACTGGATTGCATCACCACTATCAGCACATTCTTTCTTCAATGTAAACTAATTTAATTTTGTTTCACTTTAGTGATTAAGAACCTACCACTTTCCTTGTGCTAACCCTTCATACTCATGAGATAATTTAAAGCCCTCTTTTACTTTTTATTTTCAAGGCTGAACAATCTTTTCTTTTCTTTTTTTTTTCCAAATGCCCTATCTCTATCCCTTTTATCATTTTTATTGTTCTTATCCATTCTTTGTCATTTGGGGGACAAAACATAATACCTAAACTTTAATGAGGGCCTGACAATTGTAAAATACACTGAAAGAATCAATCTCCAGCCCTTACTCACCAGAATCCATTAAAATAGGCTAAAATTAATTAGCTTTTTAAAGTAACAACACAGGGGTGCCTGGGTGGCTCAGTGGGTTAAAGCCTCTGCCTTCGGCTCAGGTCATGATCCCAGGGTCCTGGGATCGAGCCCCACATCAGGCTCTCTGCTTAGTGGGAAGTCTGCTTTCCCCTCTCTCTCTGCCTGCCTCTCTGCCTACTTGTGATCTCTATCTGTCAAATAAAAAAAATCTTTAAAAAAAAAAAGAATATAGGAGCTTATAAAAAAAATAAAGTAACAACACATACTTTCTTATTCCTAGGTCATTTTGATTAATGATAGTTTCTAGTTAAGGCAGTTAACATTTATTAGCTACACATTTGTATATGTCTAAAAGTCTCTTCAAATACATTCTTGGGCTTGACTGCTGCTCTATATGGGTGTCTCTGTGTAGATAGTTTTAAATATATTTTTAAAGAGTTTTTCTTTTTATTTGAGAGAGAGAATGAGAAAAAGAGAGAGAGAACATGAGAGAGGGGAGAAGTAGGGGGAGAAGCAGACCCCCTACGGAGCGAGGAGCCAGATGCAGGACTCCATCCCAGGACTCCAGGATCATGACCCGAGCTGAAGGCAGTCTCTCAACCAACTGAGCTGCCCAGGCACCCTAGATAGTCTTTTATATTATCTTTATTAAATTTGTTCTGTAATCTGTCAATGCTCTTGAATCTCCTTTCCATTTTACGGATGTAAACAAGATAATTGCAGAGTCAAAGGTCCTCTTCAGACCTTTGCAGGATAACTGGAAGAAAAGAGGAACAGAGACACTTTTGGATGGAGAGGTCAGGGAAGACAACTCTTGGGAGGTGCCACCTAAGCCCTAATGAGGAAACATCTGATATTTTTGGCAGAAAAATCGTCTTCCCATCTACCAGCACTCTGGTAGAGCTCTTCTACCAGAGACTAGGAACACATTCTTATATCCCATGGACTTGACCTGGCCTTTTTAGAAATCCTGTCCAGTTTGCAGAGTCAATAAATATAATATGGAACACAGTCCTATCATCTAAAGGTTCATTAGATCTTGCTTTGCCATTTAAGGTATTTAACTTAAATGTTAAGTGTTCTGGGAAGCTCCCAAGCGAAATTACTTGTCCCATTTTCTGTGTTTTGTTTGTGCCATTGGTTTGTCGGGTAGGCTTCTTTGGGTTCCAAAGAATAGGAAACGGAAATTAAATTTGCTTCAGCAAATGGAATTTATTGGTCTACAAAATTAAAGGAAGTTTAATCTGCCCTCAGGGATAGCTTGATAAGGAGCTCAAAAGAAATCAGAAAGAGCAAGTTTGACTCTCCATTCGGCAAGTCGGCTTGGTTGGCAACCGTGTTTGAGGACCCTGGGGCAGCAAGATGGCTAGAAGCCCTGCAGACTCCTGGCCCACTGAAAATTCAGCCTCTTCTCAAAAAATCTCATTTCCTCTTGAGGTACTAGGTGTCCCTCCCTGCCCAAGCTGCGTGCCTGGAACACTCTGCTCTGGCCTAACCCGCCTGACTTGTCCCACCACCCGGGGATCCTGGAGTGGAGTTCACCAGTCCGCACCTCAAAAGCACTGAAGTAGTGTGATGGGGAGACAGATGGAGATTCTCCACAGGGAAATCAGAGTGCGGTTACTAGTAAAGACGAAAGAAGACCAAGAACACCACCAGCGGCTTAGTGCCTCTTGGTTCAAAGTATGGCCAGTTGTGTCTTCCTCTTTCTCTGACTCCATGATGAGCTGTTTGAGAAGAAGCACATCTTCAGCTTTTAATCCCCAAAATCTACCCAATATGTTGGTAGAAAGAACCAACCACGCTAACCACGTTAGCTCAGTAAATACACATTGAATTCGACTATTGAATACCATACACACATGCATAAGTTTGGAGGGCTCTGTACACAATGCTAGTTTACAGTACCTTTAAATGTCTCACAAAAATTCAAACTATTTCTTAGCAGTTTGATGGATAGACTAGCTTCACACTACATTTACTTCCATTATTTCGTTTGTGACAGCTTGTGTTTATCTTAGGTTTCATTCTTTCCTTCATGAATTCATACCTATACACTTTTTTCCTACATTTCAATCCACATTTGATTGACCATTTCATAAGCCTTTTAATCCCTTCCAGTCTGCCCCAAGGGTGCCACATGCAAAGGCAACATCACCTGGGAGCTCATAAGAAATGCAAAATCTCAAGCCCCAGCCCAGACCAACTAGAACCAGATCTTCACTTTAACAAGATTTTTCAGGAGATTCACAGACACATGAAAAATTGAGAGTCACTGGTCTCCTACTCTAACTAGTGCCTTCCACTGGAGATCTAATGGAAGCCACATATGTGATTTTATATTTTCTGGTAACCACACTTAAAAAGTATCAAGAAAACAACCAAATTAATTTTAGCGACAGACTTTATATAACTCAATCTGTCCCACCATATCATCATTTCACCTTATAATCAATATAAAAAATTATTAATGAAATACTTTTAGGGAGTGCTCTTTTAAACCAGGTGTCCATTTTATACTTAGAGTTGACCTCAATTTGGTTTAGCCACCTTTCAACTGCTCAATAGCCACATATGGTTAGTGGCTGCTGTATTGATCAGCAGAGCTCTAGAGGGTTAGATGCATGAAAACAATACACCATGTCTATTTCACTCCCCACTGTATTCCAGGACCTAGCCCAGTCCCTGATAGGTAGGAAACACCCAGTGTTTGCTAAATTAATCAATTGACAGGACAGATATTTAAAATATTTAACAGCATGGCAAAAGCACTGACCAAACATTATAGGTCCCTGTACCAAATAAAAACTGACACAGGATGTGTCATCCAGTACTACTACATTGGTGGGAACTGATACACTATCAGCCAAGAGTAGATGACCTGGTCCAAATTGTTCATATCTCAAATGAGAACACAGAGTCCAAAAAGGTTAAGCGATTTGTGCATAGTCATACATTCTTTATTGCAAAGACTAGGATTAGACAACCAGTTCTCAACTTCCCACCGAGAAAGGCTTCCGTGATAGTCATTCATTAGTAAGCACCTACTGTGTGCAAAAGCACCATGTTGGGCCCAATGGGAGAACAAACATAAAGAAGGATATTCATGTGCTTCCAAGAACACCCCAGCCAATTAAGATCATTTTCATTTTCAGTGGGCCAGATACTTCAGCTCAAGCTAATTTAAATTTAAAAAGGCATTGATTCAGTCCTGTCATTGAAACCGGTAGAGTTTCCTTCCCATGCAGCTTCATCCAGACTCACTTGTCAGGAGGCTCTTCAGTTTTCCTGCCCCTCTGGGGCTGTCTTCCTTCATGGGTTGACTTCACTAGCCCTAAACTACCCTTCCTCAAATTGCCAAATTAAGCCCAACAAAAACCAACTATCTTTTCCAGAAATCCTGGGAAACATCTCACATTGTGTTGGCTGTGATAAGACTAATCTGCTATCATTACCTCAAAAACAGCTCAGTGTATAGGGAGATAAAATATTCTTGCTTGAGTTAGTCTGGGTCCATCCCCAGGGCTAACTGTGGGGCCACCAGTGGTAGGCAGCACGTAGTCTTAAAGTCAGGAAGAACTTGGAGTGAACTTACCTCACACGGGGTAGAGAATGCTGATATACAAGACACAGTAATGCCTACTCCAGAACCTGTTTTTTAATTTAATTACCCCACTTTCGAAAGGGTAGAAGTCAATCTGAAATGTCCCTTCTCTCTCTTATTTCTCTCCTCTCCATTTTTCTTTCCTTTCTTCTTCTCATTCATTCTACCTTTTTTTAAGATTTTATTTATATATTTACTGAGAGAGAGAGAGAGAAGGGAGGGTGGACAGAGGGAGAGGGAGAGAGATAGAATCTCAAGCAGTGGGGCTCCTGGGTGGCTCAGTGCATTAAGCCTCTTCCTTTGGCCCAGGTCATAATCTCAAGGTCCTGGGATTGAGCCCTGCATCAGGGTCTCTGCTCGGCAGGGAGCCTGCTTCCCCCTCTCTCTCTGCCTGCCTCTCTGCCTACTTGTGGTCTCTGTCTGTCAAATAAATAAATAAAATCTTAAAAAAAAAAAAAAAGAGAATCTCAAGCAGTCACCACACCAAGCATGGAGCCTGATTGAGGACTCAGTCTCACGACCCTGAAATCATGACCTGAGCCGAAATCACCCAGGCATCTCTCTTTCATTCTCTTCAAGGTGGAAACACCAGGCAGACAGAATTGAGAGCTACAATCGAAATAAAAACAGAGAAATCATTTTTGTGTTTCTTCTTTGCTCTTTCAGATCTTGACTTGAAAACCTTTATTATTCGTATCTGTCTTATTACAATAGAGTTTTAGTCCAGTAGGCAATGCCATACATCTGACTTAAAAAAAAAAAAAAAAAACTACACTTGATGATTGTTTATTTGCACTTAGCTAGTTTATTCCTGTTCACACCAGATCCCTAATGATCTTGTATACATTTCTAGGCTCCATAAACAAATATGAAAATATTTTATGTGTTTTATATTTTAGATTTTATGTTACATGTCTATTTTACCTGATATATTTATCTTTCTATGTAATTTCTAAGCCACCAGACTCTAGTATTGATTATAATATCACACCTTGCCTTAAAGCTTATTTCTTAAACTGATATAATTTGTGAACATAGCAAAAGTTAACTAAAAGTATAGTGAGCGTACCTAATTTATGTAGGAAAGCCTACCTGTGACTTTAAGACCTTGTTATTTAAAGTGTGTTTCCATGGGCTGGCAATACCAACAACATCTGGGAGTTTCGTAGCAATGCAGACTCTCTGGCCCCTCCCCGGACCTACTGAATCCGAATCTGCATATTAACAAGATCCCTCGGTGATTCCTGTGAGTTTGAGAAGCACTGATTCACCATCTGCGTCAACTTATCCACCACCAGTTGTAGATAACACTCGCCACTGAGCCCAGAGCCAGGCACCGGAAGAAGAAAACCGTTGGCCCGGAGACAGATGGAGCATCTCTGATCTCTAGTGCCTTGGCCACCAAACAGGGACGTCATGGAGCTTTCCACAGATGAAGGAAAAGCTGACATAAAGATAATGGAAGGACAGACCTGAAATGTATCATGGTCGTTTGCTACTCATCCAAAAAGCAAGAGCTCCCAAACCCCCTGAGCTGCACTAAGGGGGGGGGGGGAAATGTGTGTGTGTGTAAATGTTTGAAAGAACCATGTTTCTCCAAAAGTGACCCAGAGCTTTCTTAAAGACAGCCTTCCTGATTCCCATGCTGGCACCGGCCTGAGTGATGCTAGCAAACACCCACAATGTCAGAACATGTTTCCCAACCTCATTTTATACCAGGGTTGTTAATTCAAGAAACTCAATGCGATCTACCACACCTGTGTTTTAACTACAAAAATTACAAATTGTCATTCACCCACTTTTCAATCAGCTACTCCTGGCGAGGGCAGAAAGAAGTAAACCACCACGTGGACAATTAGTGAGAATTTTTTGCGTTTGATAAGCTATCCTAATATAGCCTTTTTTTTTTTTTTAAATAATCTCTATGCCCAATGTGGGGCTTGAACTCCTGAGGGCAAGATCAAGAGTCACAAGCTCTACTGACTGAGACAGCCAGGGCTCTAAAAAAGAACAGTTTCCCTCAATACTTCAGGATATTTGGGTAATGATGTGACAAACATACTCTCACAGGGGTTAAAGACCTCCATACATAAAATGTCAAAGCTCTATTTTAATCCACACGATCGCAGTAAAATTCTAGCTAGATATTTACAAAAGATTACCTCTAGCATAAACATTTGTCATCTCCTCTTCCCAGCAGCCCTTCCTTTCTATTAAAAGCTACCAAATCCCTTTGGGAAAGGGCCCCGCCCCACTGTGTTTCTGGCCACAGGGCTTGTCACCAAGCCTTCCCCACACTGGCCACAGTCGGGACTATAAAACCCAACCTGCCAATGAGAACAACCTGTCGCTCAAGCCATAGGTATTGGCTCAAGGGCAGTCACATGATGCAGGGAGGCCCAATCAGAGTCCATCCCTAGCATTTTTCCATCTTTATCCAGGGAAAGAGGCTGAATTGGGATAGGTTGTGCCTAGAGTTTACAGAGTCCGTGTCAAGTCTCTCTCAGAAGCCATGAGGCCAACACAGCTTAGAGAAGAGATGGGGGTGAGAAACCCCAAATCTGGTGGGTTTTGAGGTCAGCTCCTGCCCACCACTATTTTGGCTGGTAAAATGAGTCTGTGTGTGTGTGTGTGTGTGTGTGTGTGTGTGTGTGTGTGTTTATGTGTTTGTGTAAGCTAGTTTTGGTTCATTCACAACTCAAACGTCCTAGTATACAAACAAGAAAATGATAGGAGGACTTTAAAATGAAATGTATTGAAGCTTAAGATGGTAGCTTGTTACTGTGGTGAAATTGAGGTTATATCTTTAGTCAACAGAATCGTTCAGCCTTTACCAGGAGTCTGCATACCTTCTATCTCTCCATCTCTGTACAGCAGGAATCCTATTTCCAGGGCTTCCTTTTCTTCCTGCACTAGGTCAGGCAAGCTCAGGTTTCTGAGTCAACACAGCAAAAAAGAAGAGGAAAGCAGTGTTTCCTTTTAGACAGATCTACCTGAATCACTCTCTCCTCTATCCTGGTTAACTGGATGAATGGTGTGAAATTTCCATTGACTACTCTCTAAATCAAAATGTTGAGATGGAAAGATAGCATTTGTGTATTGAATCAGTGTTTTAATATATATATTGCTTTAATTTTTAAAATAAATACCCCGATGACACTAACACAGCCATCCTCCCAGCCACAGGATTTGAGCAGCAGGGATGGAAAAACTGGGAAGTCAGTGTGACATGGCCCACTGAGTGCTTTGTCCCACAAAAAACGCTCAACACCCTGGCAGCCCAACCCTCCCTATTCAGGCTTGTGTACGAAGATTTCCTGCCCCTCCTCGCCCTTTGAAACTTGCCTAGCCTGTATCTCGTTACCTGCAGGCATATTCTCTGTTTTTGTCATCACTTAATCCTTTAATCTTATGACAGACAAGGAAAAGTTTCTAAAATATATTGCTGTTTTGTAAGACACATAATGAAAATGCAGAGAAAAGGACTGGGAATGTATACCGCATAATGAGGGGGAGGGAATGGAATGGGGAGATTGTGGGACGAGGGAGGATTTTCAACTTTTGCTCCTTATCTTTCTGTATTTTTTGCATCTTTTACATGAAACCCATGTTTGTATATTAGTTACATAACTTTTAAAAAGTGAGTGGGGGGAGGAAACGAGAAAAGCTATAGTTTTGTTCCCATTTTCACCTTCATTCCCTTTTTCACCTTCTTTTTTTTTTTAAGATTTTATTATTTGAGAGAGAGCGCACATACAATCAAGAGGGGACAGGGAGGACAGTATGGAGGAGCAGAGGGAGAGGGACAAGTAGACTGCGCTGAGCAGCAGAGCCTGACTCGGGCTCAATGTGGGGCTCGACCCCATAACCCTGAGATCAGGACCTGAGCTGAAATCAAGAGTCGATGCTTAACCGGCTAAGCCACCCAGGCGCCCCATTAATAGTGACCTTTTAGAGAAGATTGCTGAGCACATAGAAGGAATATGAAGGAAGGTTCAATTTCAGATATACGTGGGGTTGGGTGACAGAGTGAGAGGGGAAGTGTTTCTGAAGTTGGAACTTAAACTTTAGTGCAGATGTGAGCAGACCCTATGTAATCACAGTCACTATCCCCCATATAGCCACCCTGTAAAACAATCCTCCAAGTTCTTCTGCATGTCCATAGTGAGGTATAATGAGTGTTTAAAGAATGCAAGCTGAATAAAGGGTACCCTCTGGAGGGGAATGGTCAAGTCAAAGTCAGGGGACTTTTTGCCTTTTCTGTAAGATTTCCATTTCTATAAGAAGAATGTATTAGTAATTAAAATTAATATAAAACAAAGTCAATTTTGAAACATTTTTTGGTGAGTGAGAATGGGATGGGGACTAGATATGCCCCATCTAAGTGGGCCATAGTTTGAGACCCACCCCTCCCTCGTGTATTCTTTCCTCTGCTACATGCCCAGAGGGTCAATGACCTTAAGCCCAAAGGGTCACTGGGTGAAATGATTTGGATGGGAGGAAACACATCCTTGTCCTAGGACCACAGAACCAGGGGCCTGTCTACTCACTTTTTTCTCTCTCTATTTGCTAACCACCCTGATGTCAGTACTAATAAAGCCTTTTCGGGTTGAAAGTGACAGAGAACCAAACGGAATTACCCTTTCCAAAAAGGAGAATTTATTTTATCATGAGAAACAAAACAAAACAGGCTTGACTTCACGCAAAGTTGGATTTGGCACTCAAACATTATCAACAAAGCTCCTCCTCCTGTTGCCTGGGCTTCATTCTCAAGTCTTTCCCCTCGTGGAGACCACGCTGGTAAACAGCCACTGCAGGTTTATAATTCTTCCTTGTATTTGCATGAAGTAACCTCACTAAATACAGAAAATCTCAGTTTAGCTCGGGAGAAGATCCTGGTGTTAAGTGTCACTGATCTGAACCAATAGACCAGGGAAAGGAAATGGAATGCTCTGATTGGACAGGCTGAGGGCACGTGTCTACCAATGGTGTGGAAGCCTGGGATCGGCCCCATCTAAACCACAGGGACTGAGTTGGTGGAGAAGGGATGGTGTCCCGAAAGACACACCAAGATACAAAGGGAAAAGCATTGCTGGAAAGCAAAAACAAGAAATGTCTCCTAGTTTCCCTGACGAGTAGTCACACAGAGTAATCCAGTTTCATTATCATTACTCTCTTTTTAATGTCTCTAATGTCTAACATCCTCTGATTTTTGGTTCTCAACCAATTCATCTTTTCTTTCCAAGTCTCAAGGAGCTCTTAGGGCGCTGCTGTTAACGCCCAGAAGGATTGCCTACTAACCCTCTATGATTTGGACCGAGAAAGAGTAATTTTCCTGGCGAGCAGCATTCATTCAACATGTCTTTCATTCCTTCTATGTATCAAATTGCTTGACCCAGTTCCTACCTATAATAAGGAGCCTCGTGATGGTGCTATCCAAGAAAATCAGTATTAAGACAGCATGATAAGGAGTAGAGTTCTGTACCCTACTGATAAGGCTGATAAAGGAAGGTTATGAAGGAGAAGCTTCAAAAGCAGCGCACAGCCATCAGGACATGCTTCTAAAAGAAGATATGCAAACTATTTCCCTGAGGACTTATACGGGTTCAGCAGAGAGGTGAAGGATGAGGGGGTACATGGACATTCTGTGTGGAGAGAACAGTACGTGTCAAAGCACAAAGGCAAGTTGGGCCATGGTGCATTTTTGGAATTATAAGCTGGCCAGGGTGACCACAGCTCAGGGAGTATGTAGCAAACTGGCCTGAAACAAGGTGGTAAAAAACACAAATGAACCTGTCACCCATGTCAAGCCTGGATGTTTGAAAGCTGTCTTGCGAACAAGCATTAGCCACTGAAAACTTTAAGGCAGAAGAAAATTATGACCAAATGTGGTTTTGTTTGTCCACTTTCTGGAGAACAGATTGCAGAGGAATAAGCCTGGGGGCAGAAAGACAACTGGTCCCAGTAGGCTTCGATAAGGAGGAATTAAGCAAAGCACAGTGGGATAAAGAAGATGGGGAATGAGACAGAAAAACTAGGAGTGGGGGAGAAGAGAGGAGAAAAGGGGAGTGTCCAGGAGAGTTCCCAGGTTTCTAGCTTGGGTGACTGGCTGGTGGATGCTGTCATTCCAACAGAAATGAAGGTTCCAGAAGAAGATGATGGGTACAGTTGGGGACATCCAGTTGGAGTTGTATAATGAGTCTAAGAGTTGTCCGGACTGGAAATGGAGATGTCATCAGGGACTGGGGGTAGTGAAACCATGTTTCTGAATGCATCAAAGGGGTGTATAATATGAAAAGGGACGTGAGTAGAACAGAATCCCAGGTATCACCACCATTTAAAAGTCCAATAGATGAAGAGAAGTCAAAAAGAAGACCAAGGGGAAGGGACTAGACACAGAGGATGCAGTAAGGATGCTACTCACCAGGAGGGGCATATTCTCTTCTTGATAACCTTTTGCAATTTTCTTTAAGAAAACTACCCCATCTCCTCCCCACTCTACCTCTTCACTGCTAAAGCTACAGATTGGGACTGAAGATAAGAAAAGGCTGTGGGGTACCTGACTGGTTCAGTCAGTAGAGCATACAACTCTTGGTCTCAGGGTTGCGAGTTCAAGTCCCACGTTGGGTGTAGAGATTACTTAAAATCTTTTTTTAAAAAATGCAGAAAAGCTGCAGCCTCAACACTACACCCAGCTTAGTACTGTGACACCATTTTACTCACTTCTGTCCTCCCATGTGTTAACAGGTAACTTTTGCTCACTTCTGGATTTTTGGCTGTCTTCTGGATGACTGAGGTTGCAAATACATGAATCATTCCATTGACATTTTCAAGACACAAATTACCCTCACAAATAATCAGCTGGACTGGAGAAAACTCTACTTAGTTTCCCTTCAGAACCAGGAAATTCTCCTTTACGGGACCCACAGGCCCTTTTCCCTGCTATCCTGGATCTGCTGCTCTAAAAAAAGAATGGATATTGGTGTCTGGATTATCTTGGTAGACCACAGATAGAGAATCCGTGTATTTTTCATTTAGCTCCAGGGAAGGACTAAGACTTGAATCCCAACCCAGCTCTGTCAGTTGGTAGCTATTGGCCATGAGTAACCCCCTGAGCCTTACTTTCCTTAGTTGTCAAATGGAGACAATAATTTTTACATCATAATGCTGTGTGAAGATGAAAATGACACGAGATCATCAAACGGGTGTAGAGCTCCTTGTTTCATGTCCCAGGTTCCATGTGAAAAGAATAGAATAATTATAAAACAGATTTTTCTGTCTCTTTATTTTACTATAGTGAAATACAGATAGCATAAGATTTGCCACTGTTAGGTGTGCAATTCAGTGGTCTTAATTACATGCACAGTGTTGTACAACCACCACAACCATCATTTCCAGAACTTTTCTATCACTCCAAATAGAAACTCTGTACCCATCAAGCAATTAACTCCCATTCTCCTCTACCCCCCAGCCTCTGGCAACCTCAAATCTACTTTTTGAACCTATAAATTTGCTTATTCTAGATTATTTCAAGTAAGTGGTCTCATACGCATGTGTCCTTTGGTGTCTGGCTCATTTCAGTTAGTACAATGCTTTCAAGGTTGATCCATGTGGTAGCATGCATCAGAGCGCCATTCCTTTTCTTGGTTGAGTAATATTCCGTGTTCACATAGAGGGTTTTGTTCATCCATTCATCTGTTGATGGACACAGGGGTTGCTTCCAACTTGTGGCTATTGTGAATGATGCTGCTATGAACATTGGTGCACAAGTATCTCTTCGAGTCCTTGTTTCCAGTTCTTTGGGATATATACTTAGGACTGGAATTGCTGGGTCTTTTAATAATTTTATGTTAAACTTTTTTGAGGAATCACCAAACTTTTTCACAGCACCACCAAAGTATACAAGGATTCCAGTTTCTCCATAGCTTCACCAACACTTGCCATTTATCTTTTTTTTTTTTAATTATAGCTATCCTAGTAGTTGTGAAATGGTAGCTCACTGTGGTTTAATCAGGATTTAATTATCTCTTCCAACGAGTGAAAAAAAAGTTCAAATAATAAAATTGAGCCAATGGTCCAAAGATCATCTACATGAAGTACTGTAGTGTTTGGGTATTATTTGAAGGAGTCTGTGTCACACAAGCCAAGGATAATTATCTGGTTTTAAAAATACATTTAAGGGGCACCTGGGTGGCTCAGTGGGTTAAAGCCTCTGCCTTCGGCTCAGGTCATGATCTCAGGGTCCTGGGATCGAGCCCCGCATCGGGCTCTCTGCTCAGCAGGGAGCCTGCTTCCCTTCCTCTCTCTCTGCCTGCCTCTCTGCCTACTTGTGATCTCTGTCTGTCAAATAAATAAATAAAATCTTTAAAAAAAAAATAATAATAATAATAATAAAAATACATTTAAAAGAATAAGGGCCCTTTCTCCTTTTCACTGCCATCCTGCTGTGTGTGGCTGATTGTTCCTCACCATGTCTTCTCACAAGACTCAGAATCAAGCAATTCCTGGCCAAGAAACAAAAGCAGAATCATCCCATTCCCAGTGGATTCAGATGAAAACTGATAACAGAATCAGGTACGACTCCAAGAGGAGGCTCTAGAGGAGAACCAAGCTGGGTCTCTAAGGCATCACACATCATGAGATGATACACCTAACTGGCACACATATTTAAGCTGCATGAAGATCATATGTTCCTATCCTATCACTCTGTAAACATCCCTCCTACCTGACCTATAGACATGTTTTATCAGGGAAGTTATTTTTCTCTGTTACTGTGCCTCTCCAACAGTAGGTTCATTCAGTGATAAACATGAGACCTTTCAGCTGAAAAGTAGATAAATAAAATAAAATAAAACAAAACAAAATAAAATACCCTATGTACATATACAGCTCAAAAGAGGCTAGAAGCTGGTCCCTGGCTGTGACCCTCACTGCTAATTAATCTACAGTGGCCCCAGACTGATCCACTATGGCATGTCAAGATAGGCTGAGTGCTTGTTCTACAGTTGTTGTCTTTCTGGTTTATGACTTCTTCAATACATAAAGTTAATTATTTTGTTTCAAGAGACTTAACAGGGGTGTCTGGGTGGCTCAGTCATTAACCATCTGCCTTCTCAGGTCGCAATTCCAGGGTCCTGGGATGGAGACCTGCATTGGGCTCCTTGCTCAGCGGGAAACCTGCTTTCCCCTCTTCCGCTCCCCCTGCTTGTACTCTCTCTCCTCACTATCTCTCTCTCTCTCTCTCTCTCTCTCTCTCTCTCTCTGTGTCAAACAAACAAAAGAAGGAGACTTAACAGTTTCAATCATTGAGACTTGAAAAGTAATAGCAACAATATTAATAACATGTACTAATGAACAGAGGAAGTAATGCTGAATTTGACTCTCTAAGGGCATAAAAGTTACAAGGATTGGACTGACCACCAACAGATTTATAAGCAATTTTGGGGAAGATAGCCAATTAGACTTATGCGATGCTCTTGAATTTATAACACCTAGAAAGGAAGGCTCTTATTTATTTTAGCTCATTTAATAGTCAAAAGAACTCTATAGTAGGTATTACTAATGTCCTTGTTTTACACGACGAGAAAATAGTCTTGGAGAGATTAAATTACTTGCTCAAATGATTGAACCAAAATCAAGTCCATTTGACTTCCGAGCTGCCTTCTTGGAAGAAGGAAACATGCGCTGAAGGGAGAAGGTGCTGTTGGAGTAGCTGTGTTGGTTTCCTGGAGCCACAGTAACATGGTACCACCAACTATACAGCGGAAACAACGGAAATTCATTATCTCTCAGTTCCAGAGACT
The DNA here is from genome assembly GCF_963455335.1 of Martes martes. Taxonomy (NCBI): domain Eukaryota; kingdom Metazoa; phylum Chordata; class Mammalia; order Carnivora; family Mustelidae; genus Martes; species Martes martes. The sequence continues at coordinate 164,304,597 of NC_137890.1, forward strand.
AGACGTCCAAAATCAAGGTGTCAGCATGGTTGGTTCTCTCAAGGGCTACCAGGGAGAATCTGTCTGGGGTCTTCTCTCCTAGCTTCTGGTGGCCTTGGGCATTCCTTGGCTTGTAGATGGCATTCTCCTTGCATCTTCACTTCAGTATCCCTCTATGTCTGTTTTTCTCTATGACCCTAACTCTCCTTTTTATGAGAACACCAGACATGTTGGATTACAGCCCACTCTAATGACCTCATTTTTACTTGACTACCTCTGGAAAGATTTTATCTCCAACGAAAGTCACACCCTGAGGTACTGGGGGTTAGGACATCAGTATATTTTCTTTGGGGAGTTGGGGAAGTTACACAACTCAACCCTTAACAATGACTTACTATTGAGTTGTTCATACCTCCAAATGGGCTTGCACTCCCGTCTTCTTGTAAGTTTATAATGTCCGAAGGACATGTTAATGTATTTTAAGTTAGAAAATATAGGAATGTATTTTTAAGTTCAGGGGGGAAAAATGTATAAGTTTCTAACTGGGAGCCTGCACAGTATTCCCTTAGTTACTTAAGAACCCCACCACATACTTTAAGACATCTGTTGTTGCAATCTTTTCAAACTCTGAACTCTTAAGTTTGGTTCACAGTGCCTGTGGGCCTGCTTAACTTTTAGCATCGGTTCAAAAGGAAAGTCCTCTTTATTTTCAAATCGCTTTAACGTTTATTTTTGGGGAAAAAAAGTTTCTATTTCCTGTGGAATTCACAAAGTTTAGGGTATCTGGAAAAGAATGCCTTAGGTTTCAGAAATATATTTTGGAACATGGACTTACGTTCATTTACCCAAAACAAAAATGGTTTTGATGTTTCAGTTTTTGTTTGTCAGTGAATAGGACCACCTCGTGCCACAAATTTTGTAGGGTTTTTGTTCTGGGGGGGGGGGTTACTTGTTTTTTAAGATGTAGCTGAGTCTTTGATTTTCACCTGGAAAAGCCATAGACAGAGGCTAGGGCCGAGGACTTGCAGGATGGCTGGTGAAGAATGAGGGATTGTGGGGGATGCGCTCTGCTCCCCAGATCCCTCCCCTACTCCCTCAGGGATGAGGGATTTGTTTCCTCAGCTGCTGGGAATGTTGGCAGCCCACAGCCCTCAGCTGTCAGCCGTCTTTAGAAATTGGCTGGGCTGAGTCAAAGCCCAGGGACTATCTCCTCCAGAGCAGCCAGCACCCAGTGACCGGCCCGCAAGGAGATAATCGGGGCCAACTCAACTCAGGATGACTCCAAAGAGCTTTCTCCACTTCAGAACTCTCTGTGGGCTGAGGACTTGTTGCGTCAGCATGACAGCCCACCTTCTCCCTCTGCCTGCTTCCATTCCCTCCCCACAAACCCAGGTGTTGATCTCAAGGACGTTCCATAAGAAAATTCACTGTGTGATAATCTCAATGTCTGCTTCTGGGGAACTCAGCCTGAGACAGGGCCCTGAGTACCCAGACTCTGAGGAAATGAGGCCACCGTGGGAATAAAAAGGGAGCCGGATTCCAGGCCGAGGCTTCGGTGAGACAGGAAAAACTGTGTGGGAAGCTGCTTCCAAAGGGATTGTCTCATCCAGCACCTCAAGGAATATTTCTGGAACCTAAATGGGGAAAAATATATATATATATATTCCTCCCAAAAAACCCAAGGGGAACTCGATAGCAATATCCCGAACAAAAGAATGATGAGGGAAGGTGATCCAGGAAAAACTTACAGATCAGGATGCAGAAATAAAGCAAATGGCTAAAATGGGAAAAGGATAGCAGTAAGCATCAGAAAGTATTGTTTAATGGCTCAAGGTTGGGATAAGCCAATGAAGAACTTGGAACTGTATTTATAATTCAGCTCAACAAAGACCTTGACATTTTCTCACGGGGTTAGGAGATGTCTTGCCCTTGAACCAGCTGTTGAGTTTAGTAAACGAGACGAGTTCAGAATATAGCTGGGTAAGCCCAGGTGGTGAGAAAAGGCCAGCATTCAGGGACATGGCTTTGATGCAGACGTGGTCTTTCTTTGCGCCCTTAGGCGGTGACAGTGAAACCTGGTCAGAGTCAATAACTAGAAGCCTGACATACGTGCGTGATAGTGTATATGTATCTATGTGTACATATGTGTGTGTGCACATGCTTGACTGTGTATGTGTCTGTGTGAGCATATGTGTGTCTGTGTATATGCATGTGTGGGGAGGTGTGGGTGTAATATGTGTTGTGTATGGGCATGGATTGGGATGGGATCACCTACCACAGGGAAGGAGGAGTCTGCTCCTTCTAGATAAAGTATATCCTCTTTTGTCATTACCTTGGTTTGGGTCTCTCCGAAGACAGAAGCAGGGTTTGAGGGCAGGTAGTTTGATTGAGAGGTGATCCCTGGAAATAGGAGTGAAGGGCAGAGACAGGAAAGAAGGAAATGCCAGTAAAAGGGTAGACTTCTGTGGGATAAAAGGGATCAGTTCCCCCTTGGACCTGTTGAGCAGTATTGTAAATGCCTCCCAGCATTACCCACCCAGGGGTGCTGGGTGGCTCATTCAGTTAAGCACCAGCCTTCAGACCCCAGGTCCTGGGATCTGAGCCTTGTGTTGGGCTCCCTGCTCAGTGAGGAGTCTGCTTCTCCTTCTCCCTCTCCTCTTGCCTCTCATCCCTACCCCACTCCTACACGCACCTGCTTTCTCTCTCTCTCTGTCTCTGTCTCTCCCTCAAATAAATAAATAAAATCTTCTTTAAAAAGAAAAGAAAAGAGCTGGCCACCTAAAGGACGGACATCCAGAGCATTTCTTCACAGGCTTGGCTCTTCCTTGCCTGAGGGTTGCCCCTGTGGGCACTGACTCCCCGACCATCGCAGGCTGTACTTGCTGGCTGGGTGAGCAGCCTCCCAGCCTGGGAGAGGGCCGTGGGGCAGAAAATGAACGACACAGGGTACCTGCCTGAGGTGGTAGGTTCTGATCCACCTTGGTTGTGGCTGAAGTCAGCGGGGGTGGAGGGCAGTGATGTAGGCTGCCAAGCACTTCTACCCCACAGTCATAAACTGCCAAGGGCCCTCGGAAAAGCAGTCACATGTTTTAAAAAGGACATCTTGATAAATCGTGGCTGAGCACTTACAATGCGAATTGCGATATTAATGAAGATGTTTTACACTGAGTTTCTTTGACGCGGTAATAAGCCATGGTGGTGGCTGAATTTTAAGTAAAGAAGGATATGGATGCTTTGTATCTGGGGAATTTTAAGAGATCAGTAAATAAAAACACCTCTTTCTTCCCTTATGGAACTCTGAAGCATCTGGGAAGTGAGACATGGGAGACCAAGGGATGGAGGGCAAAGCGGCAGCTGATTGCAGAATATGGACTTACACCTGCAGCCAAAATTGGGCAGAGCTGGCCAACGATCTGTACGCACACCGCAGTGTGAACTGTGGAGCCGAGCCCCTGAGCAGATCCGCTCCTCGCGGGTCACTGCATTGCTCTGGCCGGGCAGGGGAAGAGGGAAGAGCGTCGATCTTTGATGCTTTGCACCCTGGCAGATTTGAAACAGATGACTTTTAACCCATCAAGGAACACGGCACCGTTTACTGTGGGATCCGTGTCGTTCGCCGATCAGAAAACTCACTTCTAATGCAGGCACATTATTCTGATGGGAGTTCCTCCGTGTGGAACAATGAGGCGGGGCAAAAAAAGGTTTCTTCCGACAACGGTAAAAAGAAAAAGGAATCGTTGGAACAGCCTGTGCTCCAGTAGCTCAACTACTCCTGTAGTTCTCACTGTTGACCCCATTCCATGTGACATTCAACTGTGTTTGTACAATATGCTTTGATGACCAAGGGTAGAGATGTCTTCTACGAATCTTGCTCCCCACCTGTAATGTGAACTCGGGAAGGGTCTATGTCATGCTTTCTTTCATGGGATCCAGAAAAGAACTCTGGGCAGGGGATCAGGTCAACCTAAGTTCTACTCCCAGGCCCCCAGGAAAACACAGTTCCATCTCATGGCACTGTAGACCCATTCTGGGTCCCGATATCAGTTTCAGAATAACTTACCAATTGAACTGAATAGACACTGATAATGATGAATGGGGTTAAGTGTGACCTAAGAATGAAAATAAGACTTGATGTTTGCTAACAGGGTGTACCCATGGAAGAGAGAAGCCCCTGGAATAAGCATGGCTTTAGCATTGGACAGATCTGGGTTTACATACTGGTTCTGTCACTTTGTATCTTGAGAAACTTAGTTGGCCTCTCTATGATTTCATTTTTTCATGGGTAAAATCATAATCCCTACCTTGGAGGTTTGTTGCAAAGACTTAATAAAATAAGGTAAGGAACATAAATAACACACTGTCCGCTAGGTGTTTCAATAAATGACAGTGGTTACATTGTTAACTAGAAGAGAATTTTAAAGTACTATGGAAAGATACTTCGTTTGAAAATTGGGGCTTCCCAAGGATTATCTTTGAATAGTTAACTAACAACCTTGGAAACCCCCAGGCATTTCTAGATAAGAGTGAGTAGAGTTATAAGCCCATTAAGCAGAACTTATCAGGCTCACATATTAGCAAGGAAAATTTCTCACAGTTTTCTTCTCTGCTCCCATAACCTCTAAGCATCCTGCGTACATGGGCTCAGCTCCTCCAACTAGGCCCAGCACCTTCCTTCTGTCCTAAGAGAAGACAGGGTGGAAAAGCACAGTATCTGGCACAAAAATATATACTGGATGAGCAAAGGAATGAATAAAGCAATGAACTGTTGGCTGAATAAAATACATCAACAAGAAAGAGCACAGACATCTTTTTTGCCCTGTGGAAATGGTCAGAGAGATCAGGCTACCCCGGATGACCCCTATTGAAAAGCAGTCAAATAGGCTGTCATGATACGGGGAGCTGTTTTCTACATCTTTGTGTCTCCTACTAAAAGGCTTCAGGAAAGAAGAATGGAGAGGAAGGGCATCACGTGCATCTGACGATTGCCACTTCTACATCCATTATCCCATCTCCTACCATCAGGGATTTCACCCCTGCCCAAGGAATCAGTCTCATCCCTGGGAAGGAGAGGGGTCATTTAAGACTATGCACATGTTTCATACCCTTGGCTGCAGAGAGTGTTTCAGGGATGGATATGTTGCATGATTTTGGTCAAAGATTGTGCATTTGACAGCTTACGAAGGAGCTAGTTACCCTGGAAGGCATGAAGAGGTGAGATCTTAGAATGCTGCCTCCATGTTGCCACCTGGAGCTCCTGGGGTGGGGGGAGTGGGACGCCCTGGAGAACCAACGGGAAGATGATTTCCTTCTGGTGACATTGTTAGGATTGTCAGCTCAAACCTTGTCTGAAGATTATGTATCTTGGGACTTTTAATGTGAGTCAATGAATCCTTTTCATTGTCGAAATTAGTTAGAGGTGTTCTGTCACTTACAAAAAGTTCTAAAGAATGCAAAGAATCTTCTTCCCTCCATGCCCGATGACATGGTGCTTATGTGCTGACTCCGACATAAAATCCAACGGAAGTCAGCATCTGAAGGCACCATATATGTGGGGTTTTGACCTTGAAAATAAACTTCTAAAGCATTTTGAAAGAGCTTGGTTAAGGTAGACTAAGTTGCCAGAGACGCAAGTTCTATTCGGAGGGGGTTTCCTGCAAAATCCTATGGAAATTTCTTAGTTTGACTGGTTCATTACTTAATAAACACTTAACAAATCACTAGAAATTGTATATAAAGTATTCGGAACTACACACGTGGTATTTCCCAGTGTTTTATACTACATCGAAATCTAGAGACATGTACATAAAAGCAATACATACATTTCAAACAACTATTTAATTCTGGAAACCCAAAAGGAGATTCCATAAATGACTAGAAACAGAACGTCTTTGTTCCCATTAAGAAGATTTTAAGTTAAAAGTTACAGAAGAAAATAACTTCCAGCTCTGATGATTGTAGAGTACAAGCATAAATATTAGGAGGAAAAATTAAAACCAGACATGTTTTTTTAGGAAAGTATGTTTAAATGCTCCTACCATGAAGATGTAGGATCTAAAAACATCATATTCAGTGGGAAGAAAACTAAAGAGGTTTTTTGGTTTATTTGATTTTATTTGATTCAGATATTAAGTTTACATCTGATTATGATCAAACTACCAAGGTTTACAAAGCATGAGGGAAATAATCAAATTGTAAACCATCTGCAACAAATTCATATTATTTCTTATGGAATTTTCGTCAGATAACTTAGATTTGATTCATAATTTTCTTCCAAGAGAGCCTTTGAAGATGAATAGGGATTTCAAAAATACAGGAAGTTAAATTATGAGAAATGGAAATTTAAGAGCTATTTCTTGGCTGTATGTACCATGAAATATATATTTTAAAGCCATAAAGGTAGCCCCATTCTTTGTTCACGAGTTAATGAGTGATATTAAAAAGTTCCTTCATCCAGAGATACAGATAATAGAACCACAAGCTTGGAAGAAAGTAATGGTGGTACAAGAAAGGGTACAGTGATAAACTGGTCTTGAACTCTGGGGTGCTTTGTGTCTTGTTTTACCACTCGGTACCGAATTTAAATTTACCTAAAGAGATTGCCATTCAAATAATGTCGGTTCCCTCTCATCCTAGATGGTAGTAGTAAATCAATCCAGAGCTTATTTTCTTCATTTAAGGAAGCATTGCTTTTTCATTTTTGTTTTTATTTTTGTTTGAAGTTGTTTTGTTTTTGGGCTACCGAAGTATGCTTCTCCGGTACTCCACGGAATCTTGAGGAGAAGGTGGGCCAATGTGCATGAAAACCTGGGAGCTTTTGGAAACATGGAGAGGCTCAAGGTTCCTACCTTTCGGGGGTTCTTATCTCCCTGAGGGACTGGAATGGTATGCAAGGGGAATCTGCCAAGAAGGAAAGGGCAAACTTGCCTAGACTCCTAAGCCCAGTATCAGGGCCTAGATGATTGAGAGCCATTCCAGCAGAATGAATGGCTTGTCCTGGCAAGAAAGCTGTGCTTTGGGAACTACAGCTGAACATATATACGCATAAACCAGGGGCATTTGTAGAAGCAACAACCACAAAAAATGAGAGAGCCATCAGTGGATGAATCGTATTCTTCAGATTGTGTCGGCAAGATGTTTGGAAGCAGGACTGGTCCGGCTGGGCTGTGGAACCTGTTGGTCTTCTCGAGAGAGGCCCCCAAGGGAGAAAGTGGACTCCTTGCACAATCCAGCAAATAGGGCCCCATTGATTAAAGGGAGATTTGACCCTAGTTGAACCTTGAACATGATAGAGCAGGTCATACAATAGCAAGTAATACGATGCTATGATCTCAGTGGATGCTGGATACTCTTCAGCTGTTATCATGTTAGATCCATAAATGACCAAATGGCTATGTTTGTTTCAACACCACTGTCCTGTCTGTGTTTATGGCCAGACTACAATAGAAGGCAGTTAACCTTTAAACACACATAGATGTGTCCAAAGATAAATAAATAATTAAATAAAGACCTAAGTTAGTATTCTTCTATTTGTTTCTTTTTAACTCTAATAAAGACATGATACGTGCTGTCTTTATATTACTACTTAAATACCTTAATATTTCTCCCTCCTTAATGTTTTTTACTATTTCAACTAAATGTTTTTAAGTTTGAAGTTTTGCTAAGACAAACTTTAAAAAGGAAACCACTTCATACCTTATTTTTTTTTTTAAGATTTTATTTATTTATTTGACAGAGATCACAAGTAGGCAGAGAGGCAGGCAGAGAGAGGAGGGGGAAGCAGGCTCCCTGCTGAGCAGAGAGCCCGATGCGATGCGGGGCTCGATCCCAGAACCCTGGGATCAAGACCCGAGCCGAAGGCAGAGGCTTTAACCCACTGAGCCACCCAGGCGCCCCATGTCTTATTTCTTTAAAGCGATTTATTTAAACTCTGATCCCTTTTACATAGAAGCGTCTAGAACCTTCTTCCTGCAGGATAAAACTGTATATTAATTCTTTTAAAAAGTAGTGCTAATGTATTTCTAATCACAATGAGTTAAAAGTATAAAGGATAAGTTAAATTTTATTAATGTGATACATTAATGGAACAAATTCATGTAACTATATAGTAGCATCATTAAGTCAAAAATCAGTTTATTTAATAGTTTTAATCAATTTTCCCTCTGGTCTCCTATATCTATTATTCTGTAAGTTGTTACATTGTTAATATTTTCCAGTATTTGGAGTAAATTTTTAAAAACGTTAAATGCTTTTTCTTTTTTAGATTTTATTTTTACGTAATCTCTACACCAACGTGGGGCTCAAGCTCACAATCCCTAGATTCAAGAGTCGCACACTCCACCGACTGAGCCAGCCAAGTACCCCTAAATGCTCTCTTATTAAATTTGTACATTTAGTTAATTCTTCAGGTAAAACTGCATTACACAATTTTTTATTTCCCCTCATTTTTTTTTAAAGATGTTATTTATTTGACAGAGAGAGAGACAGCAAGAGAGGGAACGCAAGCAGGAAGAGTGGGAGAGAGAGAAGCAGGCTCTCTGCCCGGCAGGGAGCCTGATGCTGATGAAGTTCTAGAACCTGGGTGAGGTTTGGTGGGCTGAGGTCCGGAGCCGATGACCAAGAAAGAATTCTTGAGACATCTTTGGTGCAAAATGGTGGTTTATTAAAGCACGGGGACAGGACCCGTGGGCAGGAAGAGCTGCTGCCCCGGGCTGCGAGGGATGGCAGGTTATGTACCCTGCGGTTGGGGGAAGGTGAGAGAAAGGGAGGTTTCAACGGAGCTTTCATATGCTAAAGAAGGCCTCCAAGGCGCAGGGATACCAGAGGCTTGATCAATGTTGTCTTTTGGCAAGCCATTAACATCAAGATGGTTGGGAGATTCCTGGTGGAATGTCACAATCCTGCTATCAAGCGTCTTTGTTAGTGAGATTTAGGTACAGAAAAACTTAACTTCCTTCTACCCCAGCCTCCTTCAGTTTTGTTTATGGAGGGGAGGGTGACATTAAGGCTTGAGGAACCGAGTCATTTGCCTCTGGAAATTGTGCTATTGATAATGTAACTTCTTTGTTAAACCACGGGAGACTCCTGTCTTGCGGGATTGTGATCTCAGCAAGTTAACTATTTGTTTTGGCAGTCAGGGGTACCTGAGGAATGCCACATACATCACCGAGGGGAGCGAATGGAGAGGGGGTGCAAGGTGCCAGCTTTTGCTTTGTCCTCAGCCAGCCTCCCGCTCCCTCATCAATGCGATGATGCGGGGCTCCATCCCAGGACCCCGGGATCATGACCCGAGCCAAAGGCAGATGCCTAACGACTGAGCTACCCAGGCACCCCTCCCCCCAATTTAAACTTTGGTGAAAAGATGCCTCAGTTGATAACATTAGATTATCAGGGTAAGAAATTCATTTTGAATAAGTGGGCTTTTTTGTTAAAACTTTCAACTTTTCTCTTTCTCAATTACTTTTTGTAGTCAAAACATTACTTTTCTTGAAATGATTCAATCACAAGTTTGATCTCCGGGGAGATGACTTCCTGCGGGAATACCAGTATGTGTCTGAACCCACATGTCATTAATATTTCATTTCCAATTCAGGAAAAGTGTAACCAATTTACCCAAGGGGGTTTATAACTGAGTTCTTATTGTATTTTACAAAGAAAACCAATGTTGGGTTAGGGAGATATTTAGACAGATAATAAAAAGACGGAAGTCCTTCAGCAAAATACCAAAGGTCATATTCAGTACTTTGAGGCTGAGCTGGGGAGAGGAGTAGGCAAGTGAAAATGGAAACTCAAGGAAGACAGGATGAAAAGAATATTCTGCTGGATGCCAGGCAAACTTCACCTTCCCGCATAAGTCAGCCGCAGGTCCACGCATCTCACCAGAATGTCAGTTTAGAGGACAGGGCAACAAGTCATTCTCTCCTCTGTCAAACAGGCACTCTAATCTCACTGCGGTATGGCTCATTAGCAAAACAAAGACACTGCCTTTGTAACCTTAAGGTCTAGCAGGGGACAAACTCACGTGAGTATATAAAGAAAGATAAGAACCCCGAGGTTTAGCCTGGGTGGGGTGGGTGCAGGGCAGTCCGCTCGGAGAAGGTGACTTTCAAGCCAAGAGAGAAAGGAGGCAACATTCCAAGCCAAGAATTAAGTCCAGAAACCCAAGCAGGCAGAAGCCTGTATTTCTTTGCCAGCATTAGTATCTTCCATCCAATCTTTCGGGCTTCCCTTAAGGACCTGCCCACCCTATTCCTCCCTCCTTTTAGCTCCACTGAAAAATGAAAGAGTAAAGCAATTACATATCTAAAATGAGTCATAATTTTAGCTAGAAGAGAATGAGGTTAAGAACCACCGTGAGCTCCATTCATCCTGAAAAAGTGACTGTTACGTAAGGCTGCAGAGAAAAGCAGGACCCATTCATCTCCCGCGCCAGACCAAATGAAGGCAAATGTCCCCCAAATCCCTCCTGTAATGATTTCTATGTAGTCACTCTGGTGATTTCTTGATGGTTTCTCTGGTCTCCTTGTCTTCTCCGACTTCTTGAAATCAGGCCTGTGGAAATTTCTGATGGGCTTTGCCATGGAGGGCGTTTTCTGTTTAGTTGTGGGAAGTGTGCAATTGCTGATCCATCGTAAGGGGAAAGGTCTTCTACCAACACAGTTTTTGTCTGGTTCTAGGTCAGGGTTCATTTTATCAGAGATTTGGTCTTTCCTAGGGTAACCTCGCTAGAAGGCTCTTCTGCACTTGAACTTGTGAGGTCTATAGATTATAAACTGCACAATTAAGCAAAGCTGCAAGAGACTGCAGAGATAGATGAAAAGAACAAGGTCCACTTTAAGGAAAGTGAACTTTCAGAAGACCGGCTTTTTTGGATTTTGACCCTGTTTATATAGCTATTTTTCTTGTTTGTTTCTACTGAGGTATAGAAGGCAAATCTGGTAAAGATGTGGTTCAAGTGTCTGCTGTGATAATCCTGTAGAAAATAAAAGGACATGAAAATCGATCATATAGATAAAACCAATGTGCTAAATTTGAAATTCCGTACTTCACCTGGTGATACAGAAATTACCTAGAGAAGAACAAAGGGATACACACACACACACATACACACACGTATATTAAGCATTAATTATATATATTAAGCGTTAACTGTGATCCAGCTTATATTAATAATACAAGTAATTCCACAAAAAGAACATCATTCTATATGCTTGGGACTCCTTCCTCTTACTTTTTGTAAGCAAAAAACCTAAATTGCTTTGCTAAAAGGAGAGTACCAAAAAAACCTTACATTGCTTTGCTAAAATAAGAGGACCCATAATGGAAATACTATTTATCCATCTTAGGCAAGTGTAATGATTCAGGATATGAGAAATAATATCAAACATCAAAAGCACAGTTAAGGGGCACCTGGGTGGCTCAATGGTTTAAGCCTCTGCCTTTGGCTCAGGTCATGATCTCAGGATTCTGGGATAGAGCCCCGCGTCGGGCTCTCTGCTCAGCGGGGAGCCTGTTTCCCTTCCTCTCTCTCTCTCTGCCTGCCTCTCTGCCTGCTTGTGGTATCTCTCTGTCAAATAAGTAAAACGTTTAAAAAAAAAAAAAGTGCAGTTAAAAGACTGGATCAGAGACATCCTTGGTGTCATACTTTGTGTTTTGAAGCAAACTTTAAGCCTGATCAATATCAGCAATAAATCATAACAAAACGTTGGAAAACAAGAGTATCCTCAATAAACCACAAAAGTTGAAGAATCACTGACAGAAAGCCCTAAGGGTCAGCACTATGGATTAATCAACAAAGGAAACAAGGTTTAATGTTGGAAGCATTCCCAGAAGAGCCCCTTGCACAGAGGCAATGGATGTGAGGAGCCACAAACACCAAGGGTGATGAATGGGGAGGTGAAGGGGAAGGAGGGGGGCTGTTTGGAGAAATGGAGGATCTGCCCACGGACAAAGCCTTGCATGTGGACACTGGTTCTGGAAAGGTAAGATCTGGAAAATTATACATCCCCATGGGCACTAGAAGTCTCTATACTCAGAGGAAAACCTAAGGTAGACCCCTCTCTCCAATATGGTTTCTCCAATCCACTCTCATGGCTCCCCAGAACATGAGATATGACTGGTAGGTGGCCAGAAAATTTCAGTACAAGATCAACAGAAACCAAGTATCATCAAGTTTTTAGGAAGAAACACTCCCATAAAAAGACACCAAATTGAATAAAAATAGAATAAATACCTCAAGAAGTTCTGTTATAAAATTCTGTTATAAAAATGAACATCCCCAGAAAGATTGGAGAGGATATCTTGGAAATTTTAAATGTAATAGATAAGTATTAGCAAAAGGACTGAATACGAAAAACTAAAAAGCGAATATGTATGAGGGCATGAAAATCTAGTCTGCAATAAACTTGCAATGCTATTTGGTGTTGGCCTTCAAGGATATGGTACATTCCCTCCCTTCATTTACATCGTTTACCTCTTCCAGTTAAAACTTATAGTTTTCTGGGGCGCCTGGGTGGCTCAGTGGGTTAAAGCCTCTACCTTCAGCTCAGGTCATGATCCTGGGGTCTTGGGATTGAGCCCCTCATCGGGCTCTCCTCTTGGCAGGGAGCCTGCTTCCCTTCCCCCTCTCTCTGCCTGCCTCTCTGCCTACTTGTGATCTCTGTCTGTCAAATAAATAAATTAAAAAAACACAAAAACTTATAGTTTTCTTTTAAAAAATAAAACAATAGAAGAAAATAAGAATGAGATTTCCAAAGGAAACCATCTTCTCGGAAAAGAAGGCATAAGTCCGTTAACTCACTATAGAACATGAGCTATTGATACTTGTTAAAACTGAAGGGGGAGGGATGCCTGGGTGGCTCAGTGGGTTAAAGCCTCTGCCTTCGGCTCAGGTCATGATCCCAGGGTCCTGGCATCGAGCCCCACGTGGGGCTCTCTGCTCTGCAGGGAGCCTGCTTCCCTTCCTCTCTCTCTGCCTGCCTCTCTCTTTACTTGTGATCTCTGTCTGTCAAATAAATAAATTAAAAAAAAAAAAAACTGAAGGGAGAAAAAAAAGGGAGAGAAGAAAAAAAGGAAATCAGCAGCCACCAAAGTGTGCCCATGGTCATTTTGGAAACAAGAGAATGATTTTATAATACAAACTTCTTTCATATTCTGGGGCTTTACCAAAGATATCAGTGGTGACTTGCAAACATTTGAACCATAACCCACAGAAAAAGATGTGTGCAACCCAATGCATATATCCACATATGTGCAAAGGTTTCATAGAACACTTATTTTCCATTTTACTATATTTTCTAAAAACCTTGAGGTTTGGGTTTTTTTTTTAAGATTTTATTTATTTATTTGAGAGTGAGAGAGCACCCAAGCAAGGGGGAAGGATAGGGGGAGAAGCCGACCCTGGGCTGAGCAAGAAGCCCAATGTAGGACTTGATTCCAGAACCCTGGGATCACGACCTGAGCTAAAGGCAAGCTAACCGATGGAGTCACCCAGGTGCCCTGGTTTCACTCTTTATTCCTATTAGATTTTGAGTTATCCATGGCTTTTTATGAATCTGCAAAGACCGTGTACCATAGTGATATTCATTTATGATACCAGGAAGCTGGTCTCTGGATCTCAGTCCTCTGCGTTGGGACCGTGAGCTAGCCTGAACAGGAAGCCTGCCCCTTAACATAGGGAAGGTTTTCTTCTCCCACTCAATATACAGCTCTCTGTACTCCTCTCTACAAGTGCTACTAGAAAGAGGAGGTCGTATAAATTGGCGCAGCCTTAACATAAACTAACTGCCACTTCGACGCCTAGCTATGGCAAGACGCACGGCATCATTTCTCTGTCCCAGCAACTGCATTCATGCATCCATTGGTCATGCCCAGAGAAGATAAGCATGGGATGTGATCTAATGAGGTTTTTTCACCTCAGCAATCATGAAGCTGTTTTGCTGATATCCTTATTAGAATTAATAAAAACCTGGATCCTTCGAACTTCTATGTATTGCCTAATTCTTGGAATTGCCAACATATTGTCCTAATTCAGGACAGGGCAGTGGTATCCAGGACTAGAACTGCCCGCCAGAGGTCCATATGAATAAAGGGTGGGGGGCCTCCCCCTGAGAAAGTCTCTACTAAGGGAAGAGGGAGCCACGCCTAAGAGGCTTAACCCAGGAGCGCCTGGGTGGCTCAGTCCATTAAGCATCTGCCTTCAGATCAGGTCATGATCCCGGAGTCCTGGGATCCAGCCCTGTGTCGGGCTCCCTGCTCCGCAAGGAGCCTGCTTCTCCATCTCCCTCTGCCTGCTGCTTCCCCTGGTTGCGCGCTCTCTCTGTCAAATAAATAAATAAAATCTTAAAAAAAAAAAAAAAAAAAAAGAGGCTTAACCCAGGAGCAAAGTCCTCAACCCAGGAGAGGAGGAGAAGAATGCTTCCTGGGAGAGCACCAAGCCTCTTGCTCACATCTCGTTCTGGTACAGTCTCCGAGGTGACTATCCATCTTACAGAGGCAGAGAGGAAGGGGTGGGGTAGAGAGGGGCTGTAAGTTAAATACAAAACAGGTAGTTCAGTAAAACTTCCTCGAGACAAAGAGGCAACACGGCACCAGGTAATTCTGGTTTTAAACCCCAAAATACCAGTTCAATCACATACTCGTCTCAGAACTTCATCAAGCTGATTTAAACCTCCTATGCCTCAGTTTCTTCATCTGCCAAGAAGTGTTAGTAATCATATCTACCTTGTTGCTTATGATTAAATGAGATATGAAAAACAAGAATTTAGCCTAGTACCTGACACAGAAAATCATTTAGGAGGTCGAATCTGTCATGATTAAGAATTGTACGCACTGTTTGTACGGGAGCTTTGTCACCTCAAGGTCCCTGTCTGCAACAGGAGACAAGCAAATAGGGTCCAGGAGAAGGAAGAGAAGAGGTATTAGAAGAAATTCCGTCGTCATTAAAATATAAGATCCATAAGGAGGGTTGTGTTATTCAAAACTGTATCTACATACAGCATCCCAGGGACTCAGAAAGTACTTGTTAGATAAATAAATGAGTGAGGCACCTGCGGGGTTCAGTCAGTTAAGCGTCTGCCTTTGGCTCAGGTCATGATCCCAGAGTCATGGGATCGAGCCCCACATTGGGTCAAGCTCCCTGCTTAATGGGGAGTCTGCTTCTCCTTCCCTCTCTGCTGCTCCCCCCACTTGAGTGCTCTCTTTCTCTCTCAGTCTGTCAGATAAATAAATAAAAGATCTTTAAAAATAAATGAGCGCCCTATGATGAGTGCTGTGAAATGGGTAAATCTGGCGATTCACAGACCTGTACCCCTGGGGATAAAAATACATTATATGTTTATTAAAATAAATAAATCAACTAAAAATAATAAAAATAAAATAAAATAAAAATAAATAAATAAATGAGTGCCTAGGTGAATGAACCAATGGATGAATGAAAAGTCTGAGACAAGCCGTGGCTGGGAGCACATGTGAAAGCCATCCTGAATACTTGGGAGCGCTCTGGAGGGAACAGGTGTTGAGTGGCAGCTAAGGGGCTAACTACTGCTTGTGGGGCAGGAACAGTACCAGTGATTACAACAGCAATGACTTCACATTTTTATGCCCTGCCTTTAATCTCAGGTGTGTAAGCCATCTTCAGCATCAACATCAATCATTGCCATTGACAATTCTTTGAGGTTACCTTGGTGGGTAATTTTACTATCCTTTTTATGGACTGAGAAGCTACAACACAAGTGTAGTGACTTGCCCAGGGTCACGCAACAAATTAGAGACTAAATCTAAGACTCCTAAATCATTCTCTCAGGCTTATAGGCATTCATCCTCCTGCCAGTTAATATTAGGGACATTCAGGTCATGGAGCATATTTGATTAGGTTAGCATTTATGGACCCTCATAACATCTTTTTTGTTGTTGTTGTTGTTAAGACAATGGGTTCATTAGAATTAAAATTTAAACAGCCAATGTATTCTTTTTCAATATGGACATATCATGTGCTGTCTGTAACATTTTATTACATTCTTTTTTTTAAAATACCTTCTATCCACTTTATTATTATCCAATTTATTTATTTGTCAGAGAGAGCATGAGCAGGGGGAGAGGGAGGGGCAGAGGGAGAAGCAGGCTCCCCACGGATCAGGGAACCTAGTGCGGGACTCGATCCCAGGACCCTGGGATCACCACCCGAGCCAAAGGCAGGCACTTATCCACCTGAGCCACCCAGGCATCCTCATTTTCTTACATTCTATCCTCACGTTCATTTCATTTTTAGTTGGGAACAGAACCTCCGTAACTAATGATATCAGCACAGATAACAAGGAGTAAGAAGGCAGAGGAAGAGGCAGCCTGAAATTGAAGAAAAATGTACTTAGGGGGCTTAGGGCTGAGCCTCAAGAAGAATGGCTTCCTCCTTGAACCAGGATCTCCCCTTCACCCTTTTTCCCTTCCTTCTGTCCTTCCCTCTACTCAAGAGGCAGCCTATGAACTGCTAGGTTCTTTAGTGTGTTTTATTTCAAAAGAAGTGAGGCATGGGCAAGAAAAGCCTCCGCTGGGCAAGACGTGTAAGTTCTTGGGGGCTTCAGTGTCTTCAGCTTTAAGAAGACAAGGCTGGTGGGTTGATGTCAGGGGTCCCTCTGAGCTCAGTCAACCCAAGATTCTACCTGCCTTTATCTCTTCTTGACATCCACTTACGTCCCATGCTTTAAAAGAAAGGTGTGTTTTATCCATGTCAACAAAGATAGTTCGCCTATATATTTATTTGAATGTTCCTTGAAACCAAAACCTTGTCTGATGGCCCAGGATTTACTTAATTTTCACTTGTTTATCTCTCTCTTTCTTTCCCTTGTTTATGGAATTCCAACAGTCAAAGAATTCAGTAATCAAGACTCTTCTCAGATGTCTGCATTGTACCCAGGTTATATGAAGTATATTCAAATAGGACTTTTTATGTGAAATAATAGAGGGGTCAAAAGAGACTGGTTTCTGGGGCGCCTGGGTGGCTCAGTGGGTTAAGCCTCTGCCTTCGGCTCAGGTCATGACCTCGGGGTCCTGGGATCGAGCCCCGCATCGGGCTCAGTGGGGAGCCTGTTTCCCTCTCCCTCTGCCTGCCTCTCTGTCTGCTTGTGATCTCTGTCTGTCAAATAAATAAATAAAATCTTTAAAAAAAGAGAGAGAGAGAGAGACCAGTTTCCTCCAGGGCCATCATCCTCAATTTTGTCATGTTCCAGACTGAGTTTCCCTCCAAGAATATTCTTACAAATGCCACAACCAAATTTCCTTCTTTCGCATTAAGATTAACTGCCTCCCTCATGTAAGCACTTTCTAGAGATTCTCAAAGAGCAGTATAATCATGGATTTTTTTATATAAAAGAGAATTATAGGAAGTGACGTCTTTGTAATCAATCCCGATGCAAAACTGTGAATGGCTTAAACAAAAGCACATCTCATTCAGATTGTTCTAAGTAATTTGTAGAGGTACAAAAGGTTTCCATCCAGCCTGTTAATTACCCCAAACTCCTGCTGCTCTCTACTCTCTCACCAAAGAGGCTAGCATTTCTGGGTTCCTTTCAAGTGCCCTTTTGAAGGTTTATTGTGAAACTGCAGACTTTTATGTGAAATCTGTATGGATTTTTGTGTGGGACATACTTAGTTAATGTTCTAATCCGCCTAACACAGTACATTAGTTATGTAAACAGAATTAACGGTAAAACAATGTTCATTTCGGTAGACACCAATTATATTTCTTCTTTTTAGATAGTAACCATTGCAATCATTTTTTATTTCTGCAAGGTGTTTCTTTTGTTTTTTGTTTTTCGTTTCCACACTGGCATCTCTAAAATGCCTTTAAATCTGTAAACAGGGATGCTTGTGCTGAATTTTGCAGGAGACCTAATTGTCCGAGAACAGATAAAATCTATCAAGCAGGTTTGTGTTTTATGTAAGCCCGAGGCGGGAGCTGAAGGGCTTAGGCTTTTTTCTCTAATCTATTTCAGGATCATTTTTAGGAGAGCCGACCATCTCTATCACAAAACATGGTAGCGATTGATACGCCCTCAGCTACGCCCAGGGACCGTTTGGACCAGAAAATGCAAAGCATCCCATGTCCGGTGGAAAGGACAGGGAGAAGGGTGTAGAAGACTGTTTATGGGAGGCAGTGAACTTCTGAGGGAGACAAACCTGTTCTTTGTTCAACAGTGCCAAGAGAACACAAGCTTCCAAAACAGTGACTTGAGTTAGTTCCTGGAGCCAAAAGGAAGACGTCTTACAAACTAGATTGCTAAGTCATGGGTACCCCTAGCTGCAGACTCCTACCATACACTGCCCTGCGTTCCCTTTCTCCCCGGTGGTGAGGACAGGGAGAGTACCTCAGCCTTTCTCGCTCTTTGTTTTTACAGATGAAGTCAAGGGCGGTGCTGGCAGCCCCGGGGAGCAGGCAAGCCAGTGGTCTGCTCAGTGTAGGAGCCTCTCTGAAATGTTATAAAAGCGGGTCTGACTCAAAGGCTCTGACAAAGAGACGAACCACCCCAAACAGGTGGGACTTGTTTTTCTGTGCACCGCAGAACAGGTAGGAATTCGGTTTAGGAACCCGGTGCATGTATCAGTTTATTTCATGGAAAACAAACACCTTATCTGTCACCGCCCTTCTTCGAAGCAGTTTCCTGTGAATTAACGTCACTCTCGTGGGCGCTTTTCCCTTTTCGAACAGTGTTGGATTAGCAACACCCATGCTCGATAGGAAGCAGCGTGAAATAATTCGGAGAGGTACAAAGAAGGAAATAAAAAATTGCCTTTACTATTCTCACACAGAAATAGCCACTGGAGGCCTTTGGACTTGTTTTCTTCCTGATTTATTCGGACTTCTATAAAGGCTTCCTACAGTTTAACTTCAGAACATCCTCTCGAATGTACTTAGGTCAGGAATTATGTCTGTCTCGATGATAAGGAAACTGAGGCCCAGTGAAATCCCATGACCTGGCTAGTGGGGCCACAGAACCCGGCTAGAGAGTGTAGGCTGGCCCCCCAAAGCCCCACAGCGTCCCTCAGGCCACTCTCCTTGCTTCTGTGGTGGGTTGTGTTCCTCACATGGAGAGAGGACATCTTTTTTTCATCAGTGATGACAATTACACTTACTCCTCAGTATTCACAGGTTTCCTACTTGCTAAAATTTACTCTAACCCCCCAGTAAATACTTGCCATGTTTGACCTACTCGTGGACAGGCAGCCAAAAATTCAGAGTCACTTTTTGCACACGTTGTCAGCTGAGCTCAGACCAGGGGACACTCTGCTTTCTTGTTTCAGCGCTCAGACTGGAAACAAGTGTCCTTTCCGTGGTCCATTTAGTGCCACCTCGTTTGAAGTTTTGGGCTTTTGTTGTTGATTTTGCTTAAATGGCCACCTAGTGTGGTGCCGAAGAGCCCCTGAGGGTCCCTAACCCAGAGAGGACCCCTGTGTTATGTGGTTCCATCAGCCATGAGTTATGGAGCTCTTGACTGTGAGTCCATGCGTAAAACCAGCCACATATTGGTTGGTTCATAGAAATCTTACCAGAAGCTCATAGGAATATAACCACGTATCACACCTGAGTGTAATGGTTCAGGATTTTCTAACACAAAGTTTACAGTGACTTTGTAGACCCACCATGAATAAGTAGAAACAGCTGTATTATTACTGTGGCTACTGCGGTCATGGCCTGATAATAAATGCTGTGGCCTCTCAGAGAATTCCAGCTTCCTATTCAGCCTTCCGCAAGAGGGTCAGACCTTCAGTTTATACTTCTTCCTGCCGTGGATGCTGGGGAGCTACCATTCCACCATTAGCACCGTCCAGAGGATTCCTGGCCCCTGCTTGCAATTAATCATGGTTCCAAGCTCTGACACCTGACGACTGAGGCGCTCCTGTCTCATGCCTGGTCTTCCGGAAGCACCAGGCCGGCCCACTTACAAGTTAAGGCAGGCTTGCTCCTGGTTTTGCTTTGAGAGCGTTCATGTCAGAGCCCTGAGGGCCTGGCCGTCAATCCTACTTTCATCACTGCTCCTCTCAGGAGATCTAGGGTCTCCGGCACAGACGTCCCTCAGGCGGATATGCTGGTTAGACCTCAAGCCGACAGTGGCCTTTGAGAGATCAATGGCCCACTGCCGATGATGTGGATGGAACTAGAGGGTGTCCTGCTAAGCGAAATAAGTCAGGGAAAGACAAATACCAGATGATCTCACTCATATGTGGGATTTAAGAAACAAAACAGGTGAACATAAGAGAAGGGAAGGAAAAATCAAATAAGACAAAAACAGGGAGGGAGGCAAATCATAAGAGACTTTTTTTAAAAGATTTTATTTATTTGAGAGACAAAGTGAGTGAGAAAGAGAGCACGAGCAGGGGGAGCGGCAGGTGGAGAGAGAAGCAGGCTCCCCACTGAGCAGGCAGCCTGATGCAGGTCTCAGTCCCTGGACTCTAGAATCATGACTTGAGCCAAAGGCAGATGCTGAACCGATTGAGCCACCCAGGAGCCGAGAGACTCTTAACTCTAGGACACAAACAGAGGGTTGCTGGAGGAGTGGTGGGGGGGGGGGGATGGGGTAACTGCGTGACGGGCATTAAAGAGGGCACTTGAGGAAATGAGCACTGGGTGTTACATGCAACTGATGAATCACTAAATTCTACCCCTGAAACTAATAATACACTATATGTTAATTAAATTGAATTTAAATTTTTAAAAAGGGAAAAAATATACATAAACCTTGTGCACAGGTCTCAGAACTCCAGTATATTACATGTTAAATAAATGAAAACGTGTATGCCTTTTCTTGCCCTTTAAAGAAACCTTAGTTCTAAATGGAAAAATTCACTTGATAAAATGTCTAACGAAAAGGGGAGAATATTCAGAGAAACAGCTTTTCTTCCCCTCAGGAAATACTAGACTCTATTTTTTTCAGAGAAATTCCAAATGGGGCTGGTGATGGGCATCTAACATAATGAAGTAATTCAATTGGTTATAAATAGATGTTTTGTCTTTATTTCATGTGACTTCCAGTTTCATGATAAGGACAGTCATGTTGCTAACCAAAATAACCATCGCTAGTGAAAGATAATTTCTTATTCAGTTAATCTAAAAAAAAAGCAAACTAATTTGGAAATAAATTACAGTCCTCTTGATACTTCTATTTTAAAGATAATTACTTAGGCTTAAAATATATGTATCTTTATGATAACCATGAGTCTAAAATGACCAGATCCTTGTGGCAAAATACAAAATATGTGAAAAGCAAACCTTTGTAGGAAGCCACTCCAGTCATCCCTCTGATGAAGCCAAGAGAATGCGGTTTAACAAGGAAATCATAAGAGTTGTCAATATATATGGATATCAGTCTTAACCATGGTAAGAACTATGTGAATAAAAACCATACAGAGATTAACTTTTTTTTTTTTTTTTAACCCACCAAACTGGCAAAAACTCACGAGTTTGACAGCATGCTCTGCTGGTAAGGCGATGAGGGATTAGCTTCTCAGACATTGCTGGTGGGAGTGTGGTAGAGTAAGTTAGCAATATTTAACAAAATTACAGTTGCATTTACTATCTACTCCAGAATTCCCACTTCTGAGAACATGTCATACGTATGTGCCAGCAGACATAGGAAGTAACATATATTCAAGGTTACTGGCTGTAGCATTGCTTGAAAAAGCAAAGACTGGGAGAACCCATGCTTCTGATAGGGGAATGATGTCACAAATAGTGGTATGTCTGCACAAGAGAATACTATGCAGCTATTAAAAAGAACAATGGTATGGGGCACCTGGTGGCTCAGTGGGTTAAAGCCTCTGCTTTTGGCTCAGGTCATGGTCTCAGGGTCCTGGGATTGAGCCCCTCATTGGGCTCTCTGCTCGGCAGGGAGCCTGCTTCTCCTTCTCTCTCTGCCTGCCTCTCTGCCTACTTGTGATCTCTGTCTGTCAAATAAATGAAATCTTTAAAAAAAAAAAAAAAGAACAATGGTACAACATGGATGAACCTTGAAAAACCTCATGTTCAAGGAAGAACCCAGTCACAAAAGACCACATGTTCTATGATTCCTTTTGTAGGAAATGCCCAGAAGAGAGAGAGACAGAAAGTAGGTGAGTGGTTGCCTTTGGTAAGGGGATGGGTGGGAAGTTTGGTGAGTATCAGCTAAGGAGTGTAAGATTTCTTTGTGGGGGGTAATAAAAATGTTATAAAAATTGGTTGTGGTGATGGATGCACAACACTGTGACTATACTAAGAGCCATTGAATTGTACACTTCAAATGGGTGAATTGTATGGTATGTGAATTCTATCTCGATAAAGCTGTTTTTAACAAAGAACAAGGATATTCTCCTTACACTGATAAAGGAGGATCTTTAGGATATATTGAATAAAAGACCAAAGTGCAGTATTGTTATATATTATTATTATTCAATATATTATACATATTGAAATTATTATTATATATTATTATTATATATTATTCAACTTATTATTATATATTACTTTGAGAAGGAAAGTGGGAAAATAAAAATGTCTCCTTTTCTCCTGTACATAAAGAAATGCTGAAAGGTTTACATGAAATTAATAAAAGCTCTCACTAAGGGGGAGGGGCTGTGCTGAGGGTTTAGAAGAGTCAAGTGCCCATATATTGGTCACTGAATTTCTTGGCTGAGGATATTAACTTGATGTCATTTGTTTAGCCGACATGCACATTCACTGCTATTTTTTTTTTTATTTATTTGAGAGAGAGAGAGAGAGAGAGAATGAAAGAGCATAAGAGAGGGAAGTTCAGAGGGAGAACAAGACCCCCTGCTGAGCAGGGAGCCCAGTGCAAGACTCAATCCCGGGACTCCAGGATCATGACCTGAGCTGAGGGCAGTCATCGCTCACCCAACTGAGTAACCCAAGTGACTGACTACTATTTCTTTTTAAAAAATTTTTTTTTTAAATGTACGCTCTATACCCAACATGGGGCTTGAACTCATGACCATGAGGTCAAGAGTCACAAGCTCTATCGACTGAGCCAGCCAGGGGCCCCAATTCACCACTACATTTTAATCTTGGGACCGTATTTTATTTTATTTCATTTATTTATTTTTTATTTTTATGTATTTTGAGAGACAGCACAGGTGGAGTAAGAAGCAGAGGAAGAAGCAGACTCTAGTGAGATGAGGGGCAGGGAGAGGGAGAAGCAGACTCTTCCCTGAGCAGGGAGCCCAACACATGGTGCGGTCCTGGGATTCGTGGTTATGACCCCAACACATGGTGCGATCCTGGGATTCGGGGTTATGACCTGAGCTGAAGGTAGATGCTTAACTGACTAACTCCCAGGCACCCCTGGGATTATATTTTATTTTATTATTTTATTTTATTTTATTTTTTAAGATTTTATTCATCCATTTGACAGACAGAGATCACAATTAGGCAGAGAGGCAGGCAGAGAGAGGAAGGGACACAGGTTCCCTGCCGAGCAGAGAGCCGGATGTGGGGCTCGATCCCAGAACCCTGGGATCATGACCTGAGCCGAAGGCAGAGGCTTTAACCCACTGAGCCACACAGGGGCCCCTATTATTTTATTTTTATATTTTAAAGATTTTATTTATTTATTTGACAGAGAGAGACACAGCAAGAGAGGGAACACAAGCAGTAGAGCAGCAGAGGGAGTGGGAGAAGCAGGCTTCCTGCTGAGCAGGGCATCTGATGAGGGGCTTAATCCCAGAATCCTGGGATCATGACCTGAGCTGAAGGCAGTTGCCTAACTGAGCCGCCGGGAAGCCTTCCCCCAACCTACCCCACCCCAGGACCATATTTTAAATTATGCAGATATATAACACATTATTCTTCCAAAACAGCTTGTTGTAGCAAACTGCCCTGATTGTGTGCTTGTTTATTCTATTAGGAAATCACTTTGCACTTGGATTTATCAAAATGGCAGTAAATGTCACAACCAAAAACACAGGAGATGCACTGGGTGTGAATGAATTGATGAGCTGTTTGTGAGCAGCACCTGTCCCCGAGCTCCAACGAGGGTGGCACTCAGCCTCCATTGTGACGCCTGGGCTGTGTGCACGGAGCCCCTCAGAAGAGCCCAGCAAGGATCCTCCGCCCCCGCACACTGTCACCCACACGTCTGCTCCTGTGACCTGGAAGGAAGACAAGGGCAAGACACGGGGAACAGATCTACCAGCTGATAGTGCTTTGAGGAAGCAACAGCTCTGAGTTCTGCTTCCTGCCACACTTACCAAAGAGTTATATTTCACAGATTTCGAAATATTAATACAATCTCGGCTCTTTCAACTGATTCTAATCCATCTCCATCACAGGGATGATGAGAAGCCGACACTGCATGCTGTCACAGCTCCTAGCTGGTGAGAGGCATGGATGGCATTGCATCAGACCCATTAGCTGGGGAGGGCAACTCCACGGTTAACGTGGCATAGTTATTCTAGAACAATGACCCGTGAGTTATCTTTTGGTGTGTCTCTCTAGGTGTTCCATTGGATTCTGTCTTCAAAAACACTAACCTGGAATGCCAAAACTTGTCATTCCTCTTCAGCCACTCAGTAAATTGTCTAATTACTCCACGAGGTTGGGATACAATAAAAACAAATTCAAAAGAATTTTAATAGTAATAACCTCTTTTTTTTATTTTTAAATTTTTTTCTTACATAGAAAAAAATTCTCCACACCCAACATGGTCAAACTCATGACCCTGAGATCGAGTCACAGGCTGCACCGACTGAATCACCCAGGTGCCCCAATAACATCTTTTATATTTTAAAAAATGCATTTTAAGTGCCAGAAAACTAAATATATAAAATCAACCCTCGTATCAAAACTCACTTGTTAAAAAAAAACAAAAAAAAAAACCCTCACTTGTACCCTAATGCTATTAGGGGAAAGAAAAGAAGCTCTAGGATAAAGACCCTATTGTCATTTTTAATTTATTCATTCTGCTTTATCCAAACTGTACTACAGGGTCTGAGAAAAATCTACCACTCTTAGATTAAGGAAAATCAACATTAATTTTACTCTTATATTTTTTCATGTTACTGTGTCCAAAACATTTTCCTGCCTGGTCAAAATATTGGTCAAGGGGCACCTGGGTGGCTCAGCAGGTTAGGTCTCTGCCTTCAGTTCAGGTCATGATCTCAGGGTCCTGGGATCGAGCCCCGCATCGGGCTCTCTGCTCAGCGGGAAGCCTGCTTCCCCCTCTCTCCTTGCCTGCTGCTCTGCCTACTTGTGATGGATCTCTCTCTCTCTCTCTCTCTGTCAAATAAATAAATAAAATAAAATAAAATATATTGGTCAAAATATTGCCCATAATCTGAGTGTTGCAGAATAATTTAGGGTGATACATTTATTCCAGACAAAATTGACACAGAAAATTTTCAAATGAAAAAGGTATTATGTTGGGATGCTCTGGTGGCTCAGTCAGTCAGTTAAGCGTCTCCTTTTGGCTCAGGTCATGATCCCACTGTCCTGGGATCAAGTCCTACATCCAGCTCTTTGCTCAGCAGGGAACCTACTTCTCCCTCCCCCTGCTTGTACTCTCTCTCTCTCACAAATACATAAAATCTTTTTAAAAAGCATGATTTTTGTTATGCTTAGAAAAAAGACTAGAAGGAAAGTATATATCAAAGTCTTAACAGTGATTACCTTTGGGGATAGGATAATTTAACTTTTATTCCACTTATCTGCATTTTTATAGTTGGGATAATTCTTTCTATAGTCTTAAGAAATCATATTTTACTTTAGAAAACAGACCAGAAATGTAAGAAAAAGTAGGCTGATGAGTATTAATACAAAACCGAATTTCTCTTTCTAGGTCTTTCTGTTAAAATGGTAGTCATGCGTGAGTGAAATAAATAGCGAGGCATGGCACGCTGATGACTGATTTCTTGTCATTATTTCTAAAGAGAAGTTTCAAGAAATCAATTGATTGCATTCTGATACACAGCAAAGATAACTGACAATTGGGCAGTTCTCAGAATAAAAATAATTAAATGAAAAATATATGAAAGTATTTCCCAGGACTTTTATCTTAACATTTGCATAACACCACAAAGTTTCTTAATGGTTTACGTTCCCTAGTTGCATTTAAAATCTTAGTACTTTGGGGCGCCTGGGTGGCTCAGTGGGTTAAAGCCTCTGCCTTCGGCTCAGGTCATGATCCCAGGGTCCTGGGATCGAGCCACGCATTGGGCTCTCTGCTCCGTGGAGAGCCTGCTTTCTCCTTTCTCTGCCTGCCTCTCTGCCTACTTGTGATCTCTGTCTGTCAAATAAATAAATAAGATCTTTAAAAAAATAAAATAAAATAAAATCTTAGTACTTTGTATTCTAGATTACAAACACTCCATTGGAAATACTTAATTGTTTTCTTAGGTAAAAGAAAATAGTGTTTATCCAAAGCTAATCTTTGTTCCATCTCCTTGGTTAATGTGCATTAAGTACATTAAACTCCTAGGGTTCTAGAAAAATCTATTTTTAAAAGGAAGACTTTTTTATGGCTTAAGGGGAAAATGTTTACTAAAATTGAAATGAATTTTCTAGTGGCTGTGATTTAAGTACAGCGAGAATATATATCTGATCATTTATGTTTGGCCTCAGAAACAAGAATGCCATGCTGTCCTTGATGAAGAGTATGAAAGACTCTATCCGTTCATGATGTACTCTTCCATTATTCACTCACCCAGTTAGCTGTTGAGCACCTGTTCTTGCCTGGCCTTGGAGCTAGAGGGGTGAGCAAAACTCTTCCTGTCCCTTGACTTTGAAGTAAGCCATCCCTGTGGACTCTCAGGTCCAAGTCCTTTTCCTGCAGCTGGTTGGGATACAGACCCTGAATTGGCTCCCTGTGTCCAATCTTGCAGTCGAGGGTAAGGAGTCAGGTGAGGGAATCCTCACTTGGGCTTCTGCACCCCAAGCAGTGCCTATGGCAAGAGCTTGCGCTTGTGAGAAGAGGCACTTGGTCCACTGCGACTGACTAGCTATTTTATTACCATTCATTTGAGGGCATTTAGGAAGCCCTAGGAGGCGTTTCGGAGGGGACAGGTTTGAGGCTATCTTTGGATAAACCTCACCCCCAATCCCCCTAACTGATAGCGGCCTTATCATCATTACTATCTTTAATGGTGTGTAACTTCACTCCAGTTGAATCAAAAGCTTTAAAAGGGCAAAGGCTATGCCTCATATTTCTTTGTAAAGAGCTTACTTAGTACACGGCTTTCGCATAGCAAGGGTACAATGAATGTTTGTCTATGTGATTTGCCTTCTTTCAGAAAGATAAAAGGCATGTCAGGCAAGATCAGCCAGTTGCATGAGTTAAGGGTCAGAATCATACAGATAAGTCTAAGGAGACTTATATTTCATCCTACTGGAGTTGACTGCCTGAGCACTGAATTGTACTTAACCTCCTCTGTGCACCTCTCTCAAAATTGCCCCCCCCCCACCCAATACACACAGACACACAGATACACACACAACTCTCAGCGGATCTAAGAAAACAGTACAAGTCCAAATTTCTGGGTTAGATCCTTTCTAACCAGCTCTTTATACTGTTAAAGATACAACATTTAAGAAAATATTTGTTATTTCCCCTTAAATAAACTTTTTTTAAAAATTTACTTATTTGAGAGGGAGAGAGAGAGCAGAAGCCAGTGGGGAGCAGCAGAGGGAGAGGGAGAAGCGGACTCCCTGCTGAGCAGGGAGTCCAATGCAGGGCTCGATCTCAGGACCCTGGGATCATGAAGTGAGCCTAAGGCAGATGCTTCACCAACTGAGGCCCCAGGTGCCCCTTAAATATATTTCTTAAGCCTTTCTTGAATAATGAAAATAACTAGTTTCTCTTTATTAACATGACAACCACCTCGAGAAAGTAATCACAAAATTGCTCACAGGTAATAACCTGTAAGACCTAAAAGAAATGTCCTCCCTATTAAGAATGCAATCATCTGATATAGTGATATGATTTCCAAAATTACATTCTCATTGTCAGGCAATAAAATGAAGTCACATCTTAATAAATAAATCCTTAAATCACTTGATGTACAGCAGTATGATTATCTGAGTTTAGAAAAGGGAAAGCCTGAATTGTGTGGTAGAAAAGCACTTTTCCATGGACAACAATTTGCCAACAACTTCAGAAGGGTATGCAGAGCTTTTATTTCCAGAATGCAGGAACAGGGTTTCCTTTACATTGCTTGTCTACATTTGAATATGAAAGTCTTTTGCGAGCCCTGACTCTAGAATGAAGGCCAGCAGGCTTCATGAGGACATGGACCCATGCTGCCCACCAACCAAATCCCCCAGCATACCAGAGGCTCTTGGATAGGGATTGGGACTAGACACCTTGGTGCACCTCTGAGAGATTCCCACTACAGAACCAAGTGCTTTCCTGCTGCCGGGTTCTTAGACCAAGTGGTAGGTCAGTTCTGAAAGGAGCAGTTACATGAAATGACAGAGCACTTTGGTCCAATGGGCTACACCCTGGACCAACCTACACCCCCAGGCTCACTGTGGATCCCAAAGCTCCTGGTGACTCAGTACAGATGAAGCAGATGGAACACTAAATCCCCTGTCACCATGTTGAATCACCTCCCAGGGGAGCAACTCAAAAGAACTGGCTGGGCAGTAGACAGGCTGGGATTTTCAGGGGACCCAATAGAATATCAATCCACCCCATTCTTCGCATATTGTTTAGAAAATTGGAATAATAGAAAAGAAAAGGAGGAATTGCATTTCCGTCCAAGTGCCACTCAGAAACAGGAAGTTTCCATGGGGCACCCGGGTGGCTCAGTGGGTTAAAGCCTCTGCCTTCGGCTCAGGTCATGATCCCAGGGTCCTGGGATCGAGCCCCACATCGGGCTCTCTGCTCAGCGGGGGGACCTGCATCCTCACTTCTCTCTCTCTGCCTGCCTCTCTGCCTACTTGTGATCTGTCTGTCAAATAAATAAATAAAATCTTAAAAAAAAAAAAGAAAGGAAGTTTCCAGTGTTTTAGTCACTAGAATTAAATTAAGTCATCAATCATCCTGTTTCTAACCTAAGCCTACTTGTCTTTAAGAATTATTATTATTTTAAAGCAAATAAATGACAGAGATAAATAGGCAGAGAGTTAGTCACCAAACCACTAGAGTTTAGAGTTCTGTGTCTGTGTGTGTATTTTTTTTTTAAGGTTTTATTTATTTACTTGACAGAGAGAGAGATCACAAGTAGGCAGAGAGGCAGGCAGAGAGAAAGGGGGAAGCAGGCTCCCTGCTGAGCAGAGAGCCCAATACAGGCCTCGATCCAGGACCCTGAGATCATGAACTGAGCCAAAGGCAGAGACTTAACCCACTGAGCCACCCAGGCGCCCTGGTGTGTGTATTTTAACAAGGCCAAAAATTGCTACCTTTTAGAACTTTCAAATAATTCCTTTCAAAAGCAATATTTGGACAATTGTTTGCAGAAGGCAGATGGCACTAAGTTCAAAAGGAAGAAAGACTTCAGTGGGAGCGTTGGCCTCCTAGAGCCCAAGAAGATAAGTTTTGGGCAAGACTGTTTTGGGGGAGAAAGAAGCTTAGGGGAACGATGATGACCATCTTATACATTCAAGGTAGCATTAACTTGAGCAAATGCCATCAGCAGTTACTTGCTGAGCATTCAGAGAACTTAGCAGCGGTCACAGGAGTCCATCGTAACGAGACAAAGCGTTCTTGAAAATGACCTCCGAAGCCTGGATCCTCGGCTTCCTGTTAAGTAAAGGAACTGCTTATCCGTCGGGTTCCTATTTTAATACGTTTTTGTTAAAATTTTCCCAACCAGAAAAAAACAAGGCCTTTGACACATTAAAAGCAGATTTCAAAGCTGCGGTTCACCTGCGGTGTTTCCAGAGGCTCCCCCGGAGCCTGATTACCCAGCGCTACAGGAGCAGAGCTCTCGCTTTCCAGCTCGACCCCTAATGCCCCTGCCCGTGGGTCCAGGATGACAACACAGCAAGGAGCCCAGGACCTGTGGGACCCACGGCCAGCACCCAAGCTGATTTCCCCCACTGCTGGATGCTCACACCCCGGAGAGCCTCTAGCACAGAGGCTGCACTCAGTGAATATTTATTGAATGACAAAAGAATGAACATCCGCTCTTGGGCAGCCTGGAGCCACTTCTGAGCTATCTGGTTCAGTATCTACACTGCCTTTCCCTGATGTTTCTTCATGTCTACGTGTCAAGGATGGCAGTGCCAGTGCGGCAAAGATTTCCTTCCCCAGAGCAGTTCTCAAATCTGATGGTGTAACTCATGCCTCACCGTGGGTGTTTTGGCAGGGGAACATCACACCTTCTTGTCCCTAGGCAATTTTCCTAAATGGCAAAGCTGATGTTTTCACCGTCATTTATGGTGCAGAAGGGAGAAAGTGGTCAGGACCTCCTTCTTACACTGAAAACTTTGGCGCCGTGAAAGGAAGGCTCTCTAGTGTCATCATCGAGGTAATCAAGGTAGTTTGTCATTACAAGGCCAAGGAGTGCCTGGAATTTGCATATTACACAAAGCCCAGAAGGGAAAATACAACACTTTGTGCATATCAAAGATCATGTAAAAAATGGCTTTTTTTTTTTAAGTTAAAGCACTAATTATCCTTTGGATTTATACTCAGAGCCAAGTTGTCTGCTTATATGACAAATATTGATTCTGGTAACAATGAGCACAGCAGGATATTGGACCAAAGAATGCTATGCACAACGAGACTTTGTTGCGGAAATGGAGGATGCACCCAGATAGCCCAAATGTGATAGCAAATTCACTGATAATAAAATATTTCCTTTTTTCTCAGGACAAGGTGACTTTGGGGGAAGCGTGGTAGAGGTTGGGCTAAGCCAGGCTGCTTTTTTTTTTTTTTTTTTTAAAGATTATTTATTTATTTATTTGACAGACAGAGATCACAAGCAGGCAGAGAGGCCGGGAGAGAAGCAGGCTCCCTGCTGAGCAGAGAGCCCGATGTGGGGCTCGATCCCAGGACCCTGGGATCATGACCTGAGCCGAAGGCAGAGGCTTTAACCCACTGAGCCACCCAGGTGCCCCTAAGCCAGGCTGCTTTTTAATCTTTAATGAAAGTGCCTTGAACTGGGACTAGTTCCAGGTTGCTTCTAGATAACGTTGACAGATGGATGGAAAGGTTCGTATACTGTCCCGTAGATAGGCTGAGCCCCTGACGGCCCAGGAGACAGCAATGTTCTTAAGCCATAAATGTCAAAAGTGAAGGCTGCTTTCTTGAGTACATGCTAACACAGCCCTGAATCAGAGGGAGAACAGAAAAAAAAAGAGAAGAGGGAAAATGGGAACATGAACAAGAAGAAAACAAAAATAGGAGAGAGAATGAGGAGCACTTGGAACAAGAAAAGGAGTTCTTGGGAAGTAGCTGAAAGAATGGATTTAGCCTAGAAGTACAGTGTTCAGAGAGCACGTATTTGGTATTTGGTAATTCATGATGGATAGTCAGGTTGGAGTCCAAGACCCAAGACTGGATCAATCAAACGTGTAAGCTGCACCAGGAGCGGGAGTAGCGCATACCTGATCTGGACAGCCAGTGGAGGTCAAGTTCATGGATGGAGGCAAAGGACCCCAGAGACCCAGCAAGGTCTTAGCTTGGGCCCTGTGCAAAGACCTGGATTCAGAAACATTGCAGTACTGTCAGATACGCGCCAGAGTGGGCAGTGAGGAAGGCTCTTGCACCAAGGTCTGGGTCAGCTCTGAGAGGAGGCAGCAGCAGCTACATCGATCTTGGTCCTCAGCCAGCCTCTTCCATGGCCGGCAAGTAAGCCAGTTGTGGATGTGACGGAACACACTCCAGTGTTCACTGAGATGGAGAAATATGGAGACCCTCTGCGGATAGCTCCCGTGGAAATGGCCAGGAGACAAAATAGTGTTGAGTCAGGCAGAGGTGGTTTCCAATCCCTTATCCACCATTTGCCAGCTGTATGAGCTTGTATATAATCTGCTTAATCTCTCCAAATCTCCCCCTTTTCACCTGAGCAGTGGAATCTGGGGGGGGGGGGGCTCCTCCTCAGCCCTCAGACACTGGAACATTGTTTATAGTCAGTGTTCATTCTGATTGATCAGCACTCAAACCCTACCAATCGTTAACTGTTTTGAGTATTACCCTGGGAGTAATAATGCTACCTTGTGGAGTTATTTTGAGAACCATAAATAAGACCCAGAGAGCAAGCTATACATTGCCCAACATTTAGTAGGTACTTAAATAGTCAGTGCTACTATTTCGTTAAAATAATATCACCATTGCTAATGGTCCACCAACATTGTGTTTTACCCCAAATTCATGTTGAAACCCTCACCTCCAATGCGGCTGTATTTAGAGATAGAAACTTTAAGGAAGTAATTAAGGTTAAATGTGGGCATAAGGGTAGGGCCCAAATCTGATAAGGATGGTGCCCTTACAAGAAGGGAAAGAGATATCAGAGCTCTCTCTCTCTTGCTCTCTCTCTCTCTCTGCCCTCATACAGGAGAAAGACCGTGATGAGAAAGCAGAAATCTACAAGCCAGGAAGAGAGGCCTCACTAGAAACCAACCCTGCCATTTTATTTGAAAAAAATAAGAAATCCATGTCTATTGTTTAAGCCACCAAGCCTGTGCTATTCTGTTACAGCTATCCAACTGACTAATTAATCCACGGGCTGATTGATTCACATTTGTAGACCAACGATGACCTCCTTATAGATGCTGCCGGCAAAATCCGTGACTGGTTTGTGCCTCACGATTTAGAACAGGAAATACTCTGAATAGATTTCATTTTATTGTGTCCAACCTCAGCAGAGATGGAGTGTGTCTTTTCATCTATGGATCATAAAGACTATCCTTCTGTAGAGAATTCTGCGCGGATCAGAAAATCTTGGAGGGAGCCTCACGATCTCACATAATCCACATAATGACCACTTCTTTCTCCTTGGGCACAATGAGGATGGTCTTTTACTGGGTTGTAAACCTTGTTTCATTTTTGCGGGGCTCAAACCAATGTGTCAGAATACAGTCGTATATAGGAAATCTCTGGATGTATATGCAAGAAACTAGTAATAGTAACTTTCTTCAGAGGGGGAATTGAAGGCAAGGGTAAAATTTTTTTATTGTATGTCTATACTTTATGCTTTAAGGAGAGTACTTTGGCATTTTAATCTAAGTTTTTTTTTTATTAAAGTCTAATCGATATACATTATATTAGCTTCAGGTATGCAACGTAATGATTTGATATTTGAACGTATTGCAAAGTGATCACCATGATAAATCTGGTTAACATCCTTGTAACATATAGTATTTTGCAGTATTTCTTTTTTTTTAATGGATTTTTAAAGATTTATTTATTTATTTGACAGAGAGAGAGATCACAAGCAGGCAGAGAGGCAGGCAGAGAGGGAGGGGGAAGCAGGCTCCCCGCTGAGCAGAGAGCCTGATGCGGGGCTCGATCCTAGGACTCTGGGATCATGACCCGAGCCGAAGGTAGAGACTTTAACCCACTGAGCCACCCAGGCGCCCCATACAGTATTTCTTTTTATACCTCTTGAACATTGGCCATATCCAGAAATAACATTTTAGTGAATGAGAAGGAGGAGGAGGAGGAGGAAGAAGAAGAAGAGGGAAGGGGAGGGGAAGAGGAGGGGCAGGGGGAGGGGAAGAGGAGGGGGAGGGGAGGAAGAGAGGGAAAAGGAAAAGAAGAGGAGGAGGAGGACGTGGAGGGGAAGGGGGCGGGGGAAGCTTTATCTTGGAAATAAAGAGAAAAAGGAGGGTTTCCAACGAGTGACAGCAATTTTTGCCCTGGGTGCACATTTTTCACATAAGGGGATCCCTCCCCTTTACTAGGGAATCTTTTTCGGGAGAGCAACAGATTTTGAAAGAAGACAAACGCAGCGGGCTGGCTGTTCCACGGATGAGCTGCTTTCCCGCGCGCGCTCAGACCCCGAGTCTCCATCGCCCGCTAACCCTTCGAGCGCCCTCGCGCCATCTTCACCGGCTTGACGTGTTCCATCCCAAGAGTCATTCTTTTCCACATTTACATATCTCCGGGGGAACCTGGTGCTGAATCCACACGGTCTCCACCCGAAGGCAAACAGGCTGTATTCAGAGAAGGCGGAGGGGCTGTCACCGACCAGAGAAATCCTCCGGTCAAGGCCGCGGCCCCGCCTGCGGGTGTAGAATCGGCTTCCCGAGGTGGGCGGGGTGGTCTGTGGAGAAGGAGCGAGGGCTTAGAAGCTCCCGTTTTCGGTGGCGAAGACAGAGTTTGGCCTTGATTCCAATCCTTGTCAGGAAAGGCCTGTGATAAATTAAGTTATTGCAAATAGAAGTTGTGGGTATTAGGAATTTGTGTTCAATTGGCTGCAAGTGTTAAAGACTTGGCGGAAACTTCCACGGGCAGCGAATGGAACTGTGCACAGTCGGGAGCACACAGTGTCCAGGCACCACGGCCCCGGTCAAAGGCAGCAGTTTTGTTGTGCACAATTCCCCTTGAATGAGGAGACAGGGCTAAGGCACCCGCTGTCCTACTTACAATGATGAGGGGAATGGCCCCAGGGTCCAACAAAGAGAAAGGGCGGTCCTAGCCAAGGACTGGCCGCTTTCGTCCCATTTCCCTCCAAATCATGTCCCTGTTAGGAAAGATTCATGAGGAAACTCCTTGTCTCCCTTTGAAAATTGAACGTAGAAAATAGACCATAAAATAGAGAACAAAAGAATAGGCCATAAAATAGAGAACAAAAGAATAGCATCTACTCAAATATCAGTTGTAGGGAACTAGTTCTGAAGTTGATTTCAGGTGACCTTCTTGTTTAAGTGGGGTTATAGGATCTTTCTTTTTTACTGAATGGGAGATAGAATAAAAGCAGACTTCTGTAAGACTGACTTTGGCATCAAAATATGGTATACTTCATTAATTTGGAACAAATTGTGCTAACTAATTTCATTTTTAAGCCAACAAGGAAATACAGTTTATTAGGTTATGAGGTGATACCCAAACACATTTTTTTTTCAGATTTTATTTATTTGAGAGAGTGTTAGGAGAAAGAGAGCATGAGCAAAGGGAGGGGCAGAGGGAGAGGGAGAAGCAGACTCCCTGCTGAGCAGGGAGCCCACGTGGGGCTCGATTCCAGGACCCTGAGATCATGACCTGAGCCAGAGGCAGATGTTTAACCTACTGAGCCACCCAGGCACCTGCAAGCGCATCTTGAGCTGCTATCCATCTTACCCGTGTTTATAAAGTTCAGGTACATATCCCTGGTTGGAACAGGATTCTGGGCTCCGGCTCTTCCTGTTCTGCAGCTCGAACACGCTCTGGTGAGGTGATCTTGGGCAGGTCCTTCAGCTCTCTCAGACTTCGTCCTCCTCTGTAGAATAAGGAAAATAATACACCGATAGGATCATTGTAGATTCCCTGAAACAATGCTTGGAAGCCCCAGTTTCTTATGGGATGCGAATTATTATGACTGAAAACAGCAACTCAGGCTCATGCTTCCCAGGAAGGTTCAGGAAATGTAGCCTTGACCAGTGGCTTCTTGAAGCATCTGCCCTGAGTATGTCCAGCTCTCCTTCGGAGTTGGAATTGGTGGTTACTCACAGAGAGCCCGCCTCCATTGAAGGACGGCCCCACATGAGCAAACTGAGGAAAATCATCAAAGCAAGCAACAGAAGAGGCTATGGCACTGTGAAGTCCAATCCTAAACAACCAAGATGCAAACCTGCGCGGACAGAATATGGACATGTATTAAGGGGGGGTGTCAGGGGCATGTGACATTGGGGGGTGAGGTACCCAAGTCAAGCCAAGCTCTCGGCTGCTACTAATGTAAAGATTTGCCTGTTCTGGACATCTCATATAAATGGAATCGGGCAGTATTTGTCCTTGTGTTTTTTCCTTATTTCACATTGCATGTTTTCAAGATTCAGCCATGTTGTGGAATATGTCAGTACTTCATTCCTTTTTAGAGCTGAATAATATTCCATTACATGGATACACTACACTTGGTCTATCCACTAATCAGTTGATGGGCGTTTGGATTATTTCCACCTTTGAGCTATGATGAATAATGCTGTTATAAATATTTGTGTGCAAGGTTTTGTGTGGACATGTGTCCCTTCTCCCGAGTATATATACTTGGGCGTGGAATTGCTGGGTTATATGATACATCTGTGTTGAAGTTTTTGAGAAACTGACAGACTATGTTTCCTCTAGGGTCTCTTGTATAGGGCAGTAATCCCATTCATGAGGGTACTGCCCTTATGTTCTAATCACCTCCTAAACACCCATTTCCAAATATCCTCACTCTGGGGATTAGGTTTCAGCATATGAATTTTGGGAGAATACAAGCCTTCCATCCATAGTAGGAGCCAAAGCAGCAGATGAAAGTTTTAGTGGGGGGGCGCCTGGGTGGCTCAGTGGGTTGGGGCCTCTGCCTTCGGCTCAGGTCATGGTCCCAGGGTCCTTGGATTGGGTCCCGCGTCGGGCTCTCTGCTCAGCGGCGAGCCTGTTTCTCTGCCTCTCTCTCTGCCTGCCTCTCTGCCTACCTGTGATCTCTGTCTGTCAAGTTGAATAAAATCTTTAAAAAAAAAAAAAAAAAAGAAAGTTTTACTGGGGCTCAGAGTCTGACACCACAGGGAGGTCAGAGACCAGTGTGTCTTTTTTTCTTTTTTGAAGATTTTTAGTATTCATTTATTTGAGAGAGAAAGAATGAGGAGGGGGAGGGGTAGAGGGAGAGTGAAAAGCAGACTCACTGATGAGCACCGATGAGTCTGATGCAGGACTCAATCCCAGAACCCTGGGATATGACCTGAGCCGAAGGCAGATGCTTAACTGACTGAGCCACCCAGGCACACAAAACCAGAGAATCTTGTAGTCCAATAAAAGCTTGCAGTCCAGTGTTTATGGTTTTTAATCAGAAATAACTTCGGTTCTTCTCATCAGCCCCATCTACAGGCCACAGCAAGTTTTAAAAGACCTGAGACTATGTCGTCCTTAGTGGCAGAACCCCACCGGGGATACCCAGTTTGGCTTCCAATCAGAGATGGATCACCTAGGAGCATCCTTAAGATCTCTTTGTTTTCCAGCATGACTCTATTTTGTAAGAGTACTCTAAAAACAATATGTATTCAATCAGAACTTTTTATTCTCTCCCCCTTCTTCTTCTTCTTCTTTTTTTTTTTTTAAGATTCTACTTATTTATTTGACAGACAGAGATCACAAGCAAGCAGAGAGGCAGGCAGAAGCAGGCCCCCTGCTGAGCAGAGAGCCCGATGTGGGGCTTCATCCCAGAACCCTGAGATCATGACCTGAGCGGAAGGCAGAGGCTTAACCCACTGAGCCACCTAGGCACCCCTCCCTCTCCCTTCTTTTAAAAGATTTTATTTATTTATTTGACACAGAGAGATCACAAGTAGGCAGAGAGACAGAGAGAGAGAGGAAAGCAGGCTGTCCGCTAAGCAGAGAGCCCGATGCAGGGCTCAATCCCAGGACCCTGATATCATGACCTGAGCCGAAGGCAGAGGCTTAACCCACTGAGCCACCCAGGCACCCCTCCCTTCTTTTAAAATATTTTATTTATCTACTTATGCACAAGCATAAGCAGGGAAGTGGAAGGCAGAGGGAGAAGCAGGCTCCCCACTGAGCGAGGAGCTTAATGTGGGACTCGATTCCAGAGTGCTGGGATCATAACCCAAGCCAAAGGCAAACACCCAACTGACTGAGCCACCCAGGCATCCCTTTATTCTCCTCTTCAGCAGAATCTTTCCCCTCGAGAACCAGCATCTGTCATTGGTTTCAGTAAATTCTTTTCCCTTCTTCTCCCACCCCCCTCTGCTCCCGCCTGTTTGCACTCTCTCTCTCTAAAATAAATAAATAAATAAATAAATAATCTCAAAAATAAATAAATAAATGGATTTTTAAAAAAAACACAGAATTTGTATCAGATTGAAAGGAGGAATGTTGGAACCAATGATCAAAACTATAGAAGTGGAGCTAAAGAATGTTCCAGAAAATGAATTACTATCGATGAGAAAGAAGGAAGTAAGAGCAGCAAAGGAACAAACAATTCTTTCACTGAATAAAGTATGAACACTTCTGTGAGCCAAAAGAGCAATAGGAAACCAGAACATGTCATTCCAAAATCAGGACACATTTGTTTAATTAATATTGGTCGATGCCCTGAGTCACTTCGCTTCCTGTTAGTTTAATCATAGAAACGAAACAGGATACGAAATGTTCTGAAGACTCTATTATTCAAATTAAGTATTTATCTAGGCAGTGAGCCTCTTAATCAGTGGCATTCAAACATTTTTTGACCCTCAGCCGCAGTAAGAGATGTATTTTACATCAACAGCTCCCTCTCTTTCACACACACCCACCCCCACACACAAAAGCTTCACATTACCTTTACTATGGGCAATGTACTCTGATATTTTCTTTCTGGTCTGCTTTATTTTATTCTATTTCTTGTTTTTAAAATGCTGTTAGAGCCCCACTATGTTTATTTCATGATTCAATCGTGGGTTGCAGTTCACAGTCTGAAAAGTATTTATCAAATCAGCCTGGTCTACAATGTCGCAGTTTCTTAGGACGACCTGGGACTGCTGCTGCTGAGAACCTCAGACCTGCCTTACAAAGGCGGCTTTCTCCAGCTCAAACCCACAGCCAGAGTCCCTGGAATGTGAACCAGACTTCCCAGCTACGTTTCCAGTGGTTTTCTCCCATCTCTTAGGGGTATGTGGTTTCTGTCCCTCCTCCAAATTGCCTGTGAAGCCAGTGCTCTTGGCAAAGCAAGACAGCATCCTCAGGATAGCTGTCCCTTCTCTTCACCCATCTTCCTTTGGTGTTGTTGCCCTTAGACACTACCAAGACACCAGGATGGTGTCTGCATCCACTTGTGGTCAAAATTGACCATAGCCTTGGTTCCATTCTACCAGAATTGCTCCCTCTGGTTCCAGTGCTGATCCTGGCATCCCTGCTTCCCCAGAACACCCTTCCCAGTAGCTCCTGTGTGGCATTCCCTCTCCCCTCTGGTGAAATACATGTTTTGACCGAAATGTGTGGGATCTATGGGAAATCCCCAAAACCCTCTTCACAGGTCCTGGACCAAGGAACACAAGCCCTAGTATGCCATGAGCAGTGAGCAGTTCGATCTGGGTATAAAAGGCCATTAGTTGAAAAATTGTATTAGAATTGCTACATGAAACTGATTGACAAATAAAACTGTCTGTACTGTTGAACTCTTGGTGCAAAGTTAGAGGTTTTGATAATCTACGTATACATAGTGTGTTTATTT
Organism: Martes martes; assembly: GCF_963455335.1. Lineage (NCBI taxonomy): Eukaryota > Metazoa > Chordata > Mammalia > Carnivora > Mustelidae > Martes > Martes martes. The sequence goes on from NC_137890.1 coordinate 164,343,837, forward strand.
GTTTTGTTTTATTTTGTCATTTTTGTTTAAGATTTTATTTTATTTTTTAAAAAGATTTTAGGTATATATTTGAGAGGGAGAGAGAGAGCACATGCGCACAAGGAGGGGGAGCAGCAGAGGGAGAGGGAGAAGCAGACTCCCTGCTGAGCAGGGAGCCTGATACAGGACTAGATCCCAACACCCTGAGATCATGACCTGAGCCCAAGGCAGATGCCTAAACAACTGAGCCACCCAGGCTCCCTCATAGTGTGTTTAATTTTAACATACCACCATCTATATAGTGAGTACTCAGAAGGATACTTATTGGTTAAATATTGAAAAATTTGAGAATATTAAGTTAGCTTCTGGACTTAAAAAATCTTAAGGTTGGAGTGACTCTAGAGTTAATCTAATTTGCTTCCATTGCATTCCACATTTCTAGATCAGTTAGGAGTGCGTTTTACTGAAAATAACGGAAAATTTGACTGCTGTGGCTTGAACAAATGAACAAGGATGCATCTTTCTCACCTAGTAGGGTATCTGGAGGTAAGCAGTTGCTGACTTTGGTTTAGCAGCTCAGTGATGTCAGGCAGATTCTCCTGGACACTCTTGGCTTTTTCCTTGTGGTTTCAAGACAGCTTCTGTAGCTCTTAACATCACGTCGGCATTCAAGACAGAAGGAAGGGTGGAGGTGGCCACCAGCCTTAAGTGTTCCTTTTTATTAGGAAATCAGATCTCACCCAAATGCCCCAGTGGGAATTTCTCCAAGGTCTAAGGTACTGTAAGGTTAGAACTGGATCACCTGCTCACCTCCAATGAAACTGAGGTGTGGTTAGAAAGGAGGAAGTTCAAGGGTGGGTATTAAGTAAGCGATTGGGAGTGATGGCCAAGGGCCACTTGTCCTTGCTTGGACTTCTTTGTCCCATTTTGGTAGCTCTAGAATGCCTTTTTTTTTTGAACCAGAATTTGCATCTTTGTGACTTGTCCTTATGGCCTCTGGTTCTGCCCCATGGAACTCTGAAGACAAACTTGAATACTTCTTCTTGGTGACAGCCATACAAATATTTGAAGGCAGCTGTCCTATCTCCTCAGATTTTCCTCTTATCCACATGAAACATCTCCATCATGTGACATGATGATTTCAAGTGTTCTCACGTGCTCTTCTCTGGATCTGTTTCAGTTTATCACCGTTGCTTATTAGACTTTGTTGCCCCAAATGACATCATTGGTAAAGGGGTGGCCTGAGCCAAGCCATGGTTATCTGCGTTGTTCTGGGTTCTTGCTAAGGCAGCTCAAGCTTGCAATCTCTTCTTTTTTTTTTTTTTTTTTTTTAAAGATTTTATTTATTTATTTGACAGAGAGAGAGATCACAAGTAGGCAGAGAGGCAGGCAGAGAGAAAGGAAGGGAAGCAGGCTCCCCGCCGAGCAGAGATCCCGATGCGGGACTCGATCCCAGGACCTTGAGATCATGACCTGAGCCGAAGGCAGAGGCTTCACCCACTGAGCCACCCAGGCGCCCCAAGCTTGCAATCTCTTCTAAGCACTGTGCTCCTACTGGTGATTCAGCCAAATAAAGACCATAAATCTTTTCCATCTTTCTTCTTCCTTTCCTGATTCATGTGTGCTAGGGATCATAGGGCAGGATTTATATTCATTAATAGCATTATATGGCATTTGCTCTGACTTGTATTTCTAGTTTATTGAGTCTACCTCAGATTTCAATTCTATGATCCAAGGCATCAGTAATTCCTCCCAGAATCACACTGTCTGCAAATGAGATGAATTTATGTTCTTCTGAACTCCATTTCAATCACCATTAAGTATTTCCAACAAGAAAGTCAGGATAGACTCTTCCAACCGGCCACCACTGAATTCTTTCTAAAGCGGAGCTGACCGCCCCTTAGGTGGGGCCCTTCGGCACATGGTGAATTCTCCTCGTGATCATTCTGTCCACACGTCATCTTTGGTCTTAAAGATATCATGAGATCCTCTTTCAAAGACTGCAAAACTTCTGATCTGTGAAAGCAGTCTCGCCTATCAAATGACTCCAGGTGAAGTTTATAATCAAGGACTTCTACCAATGAATCCATAGTAGCCCCTAGAGGCCACTAGCTGCCCTTCTGAGCTCCTCAGATTAACCTTTATATACTCTGGTCTAGAACACTTTACGACCATACTGCCTTTTTTTCAAGATTTTATTTATTTATTTGATAGGAAGAGAGACAGCGAGAAAGGGAACACAAGCAGGGGGAGTGGGAGAGGGAGAAGCAAGCTTCCCAGCTCTGATGTGGAGCTCGATCCCTCATGACCTGAGCCAAAGGCAGCTGCTTAACGACGGAGCCACCCAGGTGCCCCACCATATTGCCTTTCTTGTACTGAAATCTGATGCAAAATTTGGAGCTGAATCACAACACCAGCTATGAAATTTCCCATTAAACCAGGGGTTAGCAAGAGGGCAGAAAGTGTGTGTCATTAATCTTTGAAAATCTCTTACGTGACTCACAAAGACTAGTGTGCATGGTGTGCTTTGTATAGTAAGCCTTCCCTGCAGCAAAGCTTGAGCACTGCTGATTTCGACTAATGAAAGGTACTAAAGGAGGCCCATCATCGAATATTTTAGCAAATCCATCTCTCACAGTGAATGAAGGAAGATTAGAAGAATCTGAAGCACACAGCTTATCGGCAAGTTTAATTTGTGCTATTTTCATATAAACCCCTTATGGTCTTAATGTACAGTGATAAATTGTTTTGTTGGTATGAGGATTAGAGTAATCATGAAATTATCTAAAGTCATTATCTATGAAATTATCTAGTACAGGGTCTGACACCTAGTACATTTGAATCTAAATCATTTTTTGAGTAAATATTAAATACACTATCATTTGAAAGTTTGGAGAAAAGACCTTGGCCCCTGACATTTATTTTTCCAAAGCGGCTCTTCTCTTTCATGACCTTGGGTGTTGATCCTACGATGACCTCTTACTGTAAGTTGATCCATGTGATTAACGCCTATAATAATGAATTTGTGGAGCTGAAAGGTAGACTTTGTTTTAAAATGGCAGTTAGCTCCCCCACCCTTTCTAAAAAGAAAAGCGGGGAGCACCTGGGTGGCTTAGTGGGTGAAGTGCCTGATTCTTGATTCCAGCTCAGGTCATGATCTCAGGGTTGTGAGGTTGAGCCCCAAGTCGGGCTCCATGCTAGGCATAGAGCCTATTTAAGGTTCTTTCCCTTGTGGCACCTTGGTGGCTCAGTTGGTTAAGTGTCTGCCTTTGGCATGGGTCATGATCTCGGGGTCCTGAGATAGAGCCCTTCGTTGGGCTCCCTGCTCAGTGGGGAGTCTGCTTCTCCCTCTCCCTTTGCCCCTCTCCCCTTGACTCCCCACTATGCTTTCTGCTCTCTCTCTCAAATAAATATATAAAATCTTTCGAAAAATAATTCTCTCTCTCTCCCTCTGCCCCTACCCTCTCTGTCCCCTTCTCTAAAAATAAATAAATAAATAAAATGACAGTTTGTTGGCATGACTGACTTCATCATTTTTTAGTTAAATGACCTCGTGGACTTATTTGCCTATCCTCAGAAAAGGTTATTGATAACTGTGTCAACAATTTAAGTCCTATGTTTAAAGTACCCAGGTGTCTATGTTATATATCAAAGTCATGTTTCAGGAAGAGATTGTTTATTTCAAAGAGTTAGAAAGGGAAATTACTCTATAAGAATTAATATTAAAAAGTCCATATGGGGGGCACCTGGGTGGCTCAGTGGGTTAGGCCTCTGCCTTCGGCTCGGGTCATGATCTCAGGGTCCTGGGATCGAGCCCTGCATCGGGCTCTCTGCTCAGCGGGGAGCCTGCTTCTCCCTTTCTATCTGCCTGCCTCTCTGCCTACTTGTGATTTCTCTCTCTGTCAAATAAAAAAATAAATAATCTTAAAAAAAAAAAAAAGTCCATATAGGGACCGAGCCTCCCAGTGGTTTAACTGACTGAGTCGCACTAACTAACCACACTTAACCAACTGAGCTACCAGGTGCCCAGTACTGGTTTTATTTTTGTTTTTTAAAGATCTTATTTTATTTATTTGACAGAGAGAGACCCAGAGAGAGAGGGAACACAAGCAGGGGGAGTGGGAGAGGGAGACGCAGGTTTCCCACGTGGGAGGAAGCCCAATGCAGGACTCAGTCCCAGGACCCCGGGATCATGACCTGAGGCGAAGGCAGACACTTAACGCCTGAGACCCCCAGGCACCACCCCGCCCCCACGACCCCCCCCCCCCCGCCGAGTACTATTTTTAAATTAGATATTTTTTGGCTTTTTGAAACTTAAAAACACTTTAACATCATATAGATTTTAAAAGTAGTAATATGGTGATTTGCTAACACTGATTCGTCTTTGATCTTCTTTTTCATGTTTTTCCATTCTCAGCCCCCACTCCTCATATGAAGGCAGGAGAAAAGATCCACAGGTTAAGCGTCTGCCTTCAGTTCAGGTCATGATTCCAGGGTTCTGGGCTCAAGTGCCACAGCAGGCTCCTTGTTCAGCATATGCTCTCTCTCTCACAAACAAATAAATAAAATTTTTTTTTCATAAAGTAAAAGTCCATATAGGTAACCAGAAACCCAGCATTTAGTTCTTTTAGTTCTTTGTATCCATTAACATTGTCCCTAAGTAACAGTTTAAATAAGCAACAGTTTAAAATGAATTGCATATATAATAAAAAGTAATGAAATGTTTTGTGTAATCATCCTTTGCTTTAAAATTCTGACTTGGGGTGCACTCATTTCCGAGGGCTGCCCTAACAAAGTACCAAAAACTGGGTGGCTGGAAACAACGGAAATGTGTTGTCTTCTAGTTCCGGAGGTTACAAGTCTGAAGTCACGCAATAGGCAGGGCCACGCTCTCCCCCCTGCCTCTAGAAGAGGATCCTTCTTTACCTTTTCTAGAGTCTGGTGTTTGCCAGTGACCTTGGCCTCCCTCAGCTTGTAGGCCATCACTCCAGGCACATGGGTATCTTCTCTCTGTGTGTCCTCGCCTCTCTGCCCTCTTTGTGTCTGTCTCTGCATCCAAATCTCCCATTCTTCTAAGGACATTGGTCGTATTGGATGAGTTATCCTTATAATTAATTACCTTTGTAAAGATCCTATTTCCAGTGAAGGTCATATTCTGAGGTACTGCCCTGGGGGTGGTGTAAGGGGCTAGAACTTCCACACATCTTTTGGGGGGGACAAAATTCAACACATTGCGTTGGACTTGAGTGAAGAATTCTGGCATGATATCACCTGCATGAACACGAATAATGGCCACAGAAGCTACCTTCAGGAGGTGGGCACTGGGCAGACAGGAAAGGTAGAAAGGAAGAATTTTCCACGCCCACTTTGGCTCACACAATGTTGGTAGGGGAACATGGAAATGCTCATGGAGGCTGAGAAGTGGCAGCTTTTTTAAAGCCTTACAGTCTTGCCATGTTTTACCCGTTCCATAGTAAAGAAGTCTTCAAGTATGCATTGCTTTTTTTATGAATCTCAGTGTTTATAGTAAATTACAAGAAATAAGACTTGTTATATCTTTTCTAGCCCGAGTCACAGCATAACCAAGCACTGATTTATATGTGTTCATAAATTACCAAAGGAAGTGGATTGGAACATATAACAGTTTGACGGGTAATGAGCACCCACACCAATACTCAATGAAATGTTATTTTTCTCCCTTCTGTTGACTGTCAACTCCTCAAAAGATAATTTTATTAGATTTAGCATAGCAAGAAAAACAACACCTTTTTTTTTTTTTTTAAGATTTTATTCATTCATTTGACAGACAGAGATCACAAGTAGGCAGAGAGGCAGGCAGGGGCAGGGGGGCGGGGTGGGAAGCAGGCTCCCCGCGGAACAGAGAGCCCAATGCGGGACTCAATCCCAGGACCCTGGGATCATGACCTGAGCCCAAGGCAGAGACAAATCCCACTGAGCCAACCAGATGCCCCAACAATACCTTTTTAAAAAAATACTTTATTTATTTGTTTGACATAGAGAGACTCAGTGAGAGAGGAAACACAAGCAGGGGGAGTGGGAGATGGAGAAGCAGGCTTCCCACGGAGCAGGGAGCCCGATGCGAGGCTCGATCTCAGGACCCTGGGCTCATGACCTGAGCCGAAGGCAGACACTTAATGACTGAGCCACCCAGGCACCCCAGAAAAACACCACCTTAATAAAATACACAGTGTTTCAGAAGGAAGATACCAATGAAGGCTATTTATAGGATCTGGGCTTGAGTTGGGGCTCAAATGGTATAGGATTGTTTTTTAATACAGGGAACCAAATTATAGTAGGCATAGTTTATGACATAATAGTTTAGGATTGGTGGACACAGCAAGGTCAGGGTTTTGATGAGTTAAGTTGTTATCCAATAGGTATGCTCTTTTTTGTTTTGTTTTGTTTTAATTTTATTTATTTATTTGAGAGAGAGAGAGAGATGACAAGTAGGCAGAGAGGCAGGCAGAGAGAGAGGGGGAAGCAGGCTCCCCGCTGAGCAGAGATCCGGATGCAGGCCTCGATCCCAGGACCCTGAGATCATGACCTGGGCCAAAGGCAGAGGCTTAACGCATTGAGCCACCCAGGCGCCCCTAGGCATGCTCTTTTTCACAGGTGAGCATTCTATTTCTTGACAGGAGAGCTCTTTTCCAAGATAAGCAAACTGTTTTCGTGGATAAATCAGTTTGTAGGAATCTCCTGAAGCAAAGAGTTATTTACTGGTTTACACTGACTTACCTTCCTGTGCAATAATTTCCAGAACATATTAACAAGGGGGTTGCCTCTTCTCTCCTCCCTCATATTCTTGGACACAACCCCCAAATTATCATATTTGTAGAACTTAAATTCAGTAATCTATAGGGGTAAAATGATTAGTGTTCTTTAAAAAAATTTTTATTTATTTATTTGAGAAACAGAGAGAGCGCATGCATATAAGCGAGAGCACCAGTCTGGGGGGCTGGGGGGACAGAGGGAGAGGGAGAAGCAGACTCCACAGCTGAGCAGGAAACCCAACATGGGGCTCCACCTCAGGACCCCGGGATCATGACCTAAGCCGAAGGCAGATGCTTCACCAACTGAACCACCCAGGTACCCCTGATTAGCATTCTTTAGAGAAGTATTTTCAGTAGGGGAGAGAAATTGCCTCTTTTTGTGATAGAAAGACCACAGACATACCTATAGGCCTACTAGAAGAGACATAATCGTGTGGCCAGTACATGGTGCTAAGGCATCATGGCCATCCCTGGGCAGGCCAGGGAAACTTTTGCTGTTTTATGACTCTCATTATGGCTATAACCCCAATTTTTCATTATGAATGCCATTAATCACAAGAGAGACCAAATGAAAGAGATGAAAGAATTATTGAAAGAGGAAAGTCTATCTCCATAATTATAAACAAAGATCACAGTACATAGCCTCCCAAGAAGTATTTCTTAAAAGCTCAGCATATTGCCCAAAGAGCCAATATTATTTCTCATCTTCTGTCAAGGTTTACTGTAGACCGTGTAAGTCAACTGAGTTCAGAAATATTAATAGATGGCATTGAAAGAAATCTCCATTATCAGTCCCAGATATCACAATTGAAGTATGTGGGAAGCAGGGCTAAAAGACAGGTGTGAAGCTGCCAACTTAGGGAACTTTTCTCTAAATAAACAGACGATGCTGAAACTGCAACTTTCTCCGGATAGCAGATCAGCATTTCTTCAAATCCCACTGTCGTATTTTTCTGCAATAGCACTCCCTGCTTTGATGACAAAAGCATCATTCCTGGTTCTCATTTTGAGAGGAGTTCTATTCCACTGGAAGATTTCTAGCAGAGGGCTGTATGTTGATCTAATATTTTGTTGCCACTGAGACTGACGATAAAGACCAAAGAAAACCAAAGTCTCTCTGGAGAGAATCGTAGCAATGCTACCTCACAGCTTTGAGGAAATCTCTTGCAGAGCATCCTCAAAAGCTTCATTTTCATGTAATCACCTCTTTAAAGGCTTAATGTTCAAGTGTGGTTATGTTCTCAGGTCCTGGGGGTTAGGATTTCAACGTGAGGATTTGGGGAGGAATCCTAGGCTTTTCAGCAACAGAGCCCAAGGCCAGATGCTGTAACTGGGAAGACCAGTTTCTACATGAAACACACGGGGAGAGGTGAAAGGCAAGGGGCACTGAGCATCGAGGCATGTGGCCAGGACAATCCAGAGAAGCCCAGGCAGGGTCTGCAGCAAGAAGAGGTAGAATAATGGTGAGCAAATTCTGCCTTGAGTTTCAGACATGCAATGTGTGCAGAGGGATAGCTCAGCGGCCGACAGGAACTGGGCACGAAGTGATGGTCCAAGGGTTTATCCTTCTAGATGCTGAGGCTCCTGGAGCCTCGGACTGTAATTCATCCATCGTGGCATCCCCAGGGTCCAGGGGCTGGAAACAGGGAAGGAACACAGCAAAGCTTGTTAAAGGAATTAATGAGCCTCTTCATGGAGACGTGGAATGAATTTTCAAACCATCTGTGAATTGGGTCACTTTGTAGGTGGTTGATGGCATCCGTTGTATGTCCATTTTTCTCTTGTTCTCCAAGGCAACTTCCTGTCTCCACCGCCACCCCCAGGTGTGCATGCGTGTGTATACATGCACGCTCACACACTTACAACAGTCTTCTGGCTAGAGCGAGAAAGAGTGGTAGAATCTTCACAGGGGTGTACACACCTGCTTGTCTAAAGGTAGGTCAAGTCAAATTCTCCATTGGCCTATGAGCTTTTGTTTATGAGAGTTGTTAATACCAATGGGTTATACTTTTACCTGAAAAACCGCATGCTTATTCTGCCCTTTCTTCCTGCCTTCCTTACCCCTCCTTTGCCTCAACAGCTGTAGAGGCTTTGGGAGGTGGCCATCTTGGCTACTCTCAAGACCTGTGTGCAGATCATGCTCCGTGTGTTTCGGGCACCACTTCCTGGCTCGCTGTGTTAGCTAATCACAGATTTCCATTTTTTCAGCCAGCAGAATCTGTTCTTAACACACACTGAATACACGGTGTAGCCAGAACATAGGATCAAAAGTCCTCAGGTGGGAATGTCAAGATGAACTCTTTTAATCATGATTGCTGGGATGATAGAATGACTCGAGAGGAAACATGGTGTCCAAATGAAGTGGGCAGGAGGAGAGCCAGTGGTTGGTCATGTTTGGCAGTGTGTTCCCTCTCACGTCTATACTGTGGAGGCCGACAACCAATCAGGTAGCCAGTCAGTCATCACGCTGTCCTGGAGTGCAAATTATTGCTTGTGAAGACCTCCAGTCACGGGGGAAAGAACAGTGTCTGCACAGGTGTAATATCCTCAGTTCCTAATGCTTTGACCTTTACAGTTGTATAGCTTAGACCCTTATAATCCCAATGTCTATCCTCTCAACAGTACCTAGAGACAGGAAAACAAGTATCCTAATCCCCATGAGTATGGGCTAAACGGTGTCCCCTCACCTCAACTCACACATTGAAGTCTCAAACCCTAGTCCCTCAAAATACAACTGGGTTTAGAGATATGGCCTTTAAAGAGGCAACTAAGGTAATGAGATCATAAGGGTTGCCCTTAATCCAATCTGATTCATGTGCTTGTGAGAAAAGGCAATGAGGACACCCACAACATGCAGAACGGGAAGAAACACTGGGAATGTGGGCACTCAGAGAAAAGGCCCTGTGGGGACAGAGGGAGAAGGTGGCCATCCAAAAGTCAAGAAGAGAGCCTTCAGGAGAAACCCAGGCTGCCAACCCTTTGCTTTTGGCTGCCTAGACTCCAGAACAGAGATAAATTTATGTTGTTGAAGTCACTCAGTCTGTGGTATTTTGTCATAAGAGCCCTAACAAACTAATACACTTCGTTTTACAGTAAGTGATTGCCCAAGGTCCCAGAGCAAGTCAGACTTGGCCCAAGAATGTTAGATGTTAAATTTTGTTAGTTGGCCTCATTCTATTACCCGCTTCTGCTTTTCAACGGTAAAAAAGAAACATAGACATTTTGTGTAACATTTACAAAGTAACCTTTATTACTTTCTTAGTTTACTGCAAATGTAACCACTGTAGAAAATACTAACTTTAGACTCGTTAGGATCACTTAAAAAAGAAAACAGAATCTATCTGTAATCCCATCACCCTAAGGTTATAGCCACCGTTCATGTATTGGGGCTCCCTTTCCATGCTGATAGGAACTCCTGTTATCTGTGGACAGAAAATTGTCCCCCGCTGAATGGTCCCCTAGCATTTCTGTATTTATATCCCCTATACCCAAAAGCAAATCTCTCACACTCTTCCTTTCCTCCTCATGCCACCCTGCTGATGACCTTTGTGAAGTCCTTTAGCTAGCACTGTGTCCCTCAACCCCCTCCCCCCAGCAGCCTCCCCAACCACCCCCCCATCCACTGCACCCACCTGTCTGGTATCAGATCGGTGGGGGCGGGGTGGGGGGGACAGCACACTACTCCAACAGGAGGCTTTGCTGCAGACACTCTGACCCTTTCCTAATCCACCCAGATCTCCTGAAACATAGAGACCATTATGCGACATTTAACAGAAAGGATGGAAAGAAAGCACAACATTGAGAATGATTTACAACTCTTGTTCACACTCACATGTCACACCTAAGTATCTTCAGAATTGAGCAGGACTTGGGATCTTGGAAGGGACCGGGGAATAAATGGTGGTGGGGGGGGGTAGTTCTCTTCATATAGTATGGGGGACATCAAGTGAAATGGGAAAAAATACCATCTGTGTTTACAGTAACTTTTAACTGTAATTTATATTGCTTTTCAAGTATCATGTAGACAACAAATTGAAGCAGAATTAGCAGCGTCTGACACTTTGTCACTAACAGAAATCACGGACGTTTTTGTACCAAATTAAAGTTGCAGATACCACTAGATACCATTTACCTTCATCACTTTGAAATGACAGTAACTATTAGACCCATCGCTAAGTCTCGTTATCTCAGGCAGTAAAAGGTATGTGTATTTCTTTACCACCAATTTGCTTTTTAAAAATACATTAATAACTATGTTATTAAGTGGGTTGGGTTCTTTTGTATTCTTATATATTTTACTCTATGCATCAAAAAAAAAAAAAATGTTTTCCTGAGAAGTTGTCCACAGGCTTCACGAGAGTGCCAAAGGGGCCTGGCACAAAGAAGGGTTGGGTCCCCACTGCAGAGTGAAGGGGCTGAGTCCCTTGAGAAGCTAGAGAAGAGGCACAGGACGGGGTCGCTCCAGCGACTGCCACCCAGAGTGTGGCCTAGGGGCACACATTTGGATGCCAATTTGGGACTCACGGAAATAACTGGATTATAAGTAGGATTCAAGTTTTTCATGGGGCTGGTGTGGGACTTCACATCCATCGTGGTTTTGGCATAAGTGAAAATGCTGAAATTTGTTTCATTTTTCTCACACGTGGGGCAAACTTGCGTCAGCCCTGGCAGGGTCTTCGAAAGCCTGCCTTTGCGAATCTGGCACATCTGGTCCACCAGAGATTTTTTTTTTTTTTTTTTTTTTTTAAGGAAGAGGGGAAAGTTAAAAGGGGTGGGGGGTAGGCAGGTGATGAGCATGCTCTTGGGGATAGAATGAGAGAGGAGAGGCGGCCAGGAAGGGAAGGGATACATAGATACTTCTAGGAAGGAAGTTCTGAGATACTTCTGAGTATTCTGAGATACTTCCTGAGAAGGAAGCACAGATGCTTCTCAACTACAATGTCTTCTCTGGAAGCAACTGTCCTTCAGTATGCTCGGTGGGGTTGGTGGTGGAGCAAGTAACCCAGAAGATGCTGGTCCATTTGGGGGGAAGAGTTCCCCAGGTGGGACTCGGCCCGTAGGGAGATCTCACCTTTGTTTGTTCCATTGCTCCTCTAGCCAAGTGCTGGGGAGAGGTTTGGGAGGCGGACAGAGAGGCCCACTCCACCTACAGGATAAGCCAGTGCAGGGCGGGGAGGGAGGAGGGTAGAGAGAACACCGACAGGGCTGAGTCCCAGCGGCCTGGGATCTGAAAGATGAAGAGCGAGAGAACTGGGGAGCCCACGAAGCCATGAGGCAGGGGAACGGGGTCGCAGGTTGGATTTCCTTCCCTGCTCTTCACGAGACGAGACAAGATAGTGAAACTGGGTTTTTGTTACTTTCAGGTCCTGACTTGTGCTTCAGTAATGTGAATGGTTCTTTTTATTTTTTAAAAAGATTTTATTAATTTATTTGAGAGACAGAGGGGGGCAGAACAAGCAGGGGGAAGGAGGAGCAGGAGAGGGAGAAACAAGCTCCCCCTGAGCAGGGAGCCCAACTTGGGGCTCGATCCCGGGACCCAGGAATTATGACCAGAGCCAAAGGCAGCCGCTTAACCAGCTGAGCCACCCAGGCGCCCCATGACTGGTCCTTTTTAATGTGAATCTGCACGTAGCCTGAACCACAGAAAACCTTTCGCCGAAGTGGGTAAATGGTATGATCAATACACAAAGAAAGAAAAGATTACTTACTAATATTTTAAAAATGCAAATCAAGATGAGATGCTCAGGTCATCAACCAGACTGACCCAGCAAGGATGTAGGGAAATGACCCTTCACAGACATTACTGGTTCATAATCCTCGGGGGAGCAATTTGGATTGTTCGCCTTTCCCAAAGCCTTAAAAGTCTGCATATCATTTTATCGCTTCGGTAGTCCCTCATGTCAAAATTTATCATAAGAAATGTATTAGCGAGGAAGGCAAACATGTACCACTGAGTGTCTCTATTACAAAAATTAAAAAGAATTTTTTTAACTATAAAAACAACTTAATTCCCTCACACAAGGTATTAGATAAATAAATTATGGCATAACAATATAAAAGAATAACAGACATTTAAATGATGCTAAAAGCATCATGTCAGTATCGTGTCCCAGAGGATGCCTAGGACCTGGTGTAAGGAGAGGCAATGAATGCTTAGGAACCAGAGCAGAGAACTTTTTAAGGTGAGGAACTGTCCTATTTCTTGTGCATGGTGATAGTTATAAGACGGTACACAATTACCCGAAGTCATCAAACTTCACACTTACAGTTGGCTAATTTTATTTTATGTGACTAATACCTTAAAAAATAAAACAGAAGAAAATTGATGCCTTAGAATAGCTCATGGAAAGAAAAGATATCAGTAACCTATTAAGTCTGAAAAATTAAGTTTTAAACCAGTTTGTACAGCATGATTTTGCTTTTATATTAAAATTCTCATATATAAAGGGAAATAATATGAATTAATATGAAAAGTGTTCACCAAAATGCTAACAGTTATGATTGCTAAATGGATGAAACTAGAGAGGAGTTTTGTTTTTTAAATTTTATGTATTTATTTTTTTAAATTATCATATAACATATTATGTATTATTTGTTTGGGGTTTTCTTTTTTAATCACAAAATTTTTTCTGTATTTTACATTTTTAATTATTTTTTCTTTTTTTAAGATTTTATTTATTTATTTGCGAAAGAGAGCACAAGTGGGGGGAGCGGCAGAGGGGGAGGGAGAAACAGACTTCCCGCTGAGCAGGGACTTCCCCCTGCAATGCGGGACTGGATCCCAGGACCCTGAGATCGTGACCTGTGCTGAAGGCAGACATTTAACCGACTGAGCTACCCAGGTGCCCCCAGTGGCTTCCTTTTTAAAGTTCAATGCAGAAAAATTCCCTTAGTAACATAGACAGAAGGTTTAGTAACCAGCACAGCCTCTGTTTTTCAACCAGAAGAAAATTTTCTGAATATGGGAAATATAATCAGGAAAGAGTAGCTAAAGGCTTTGAGCCAGCGCTCTGCTTCTCATTCAGCTGCAACAACCCCCATTTGTCTCTGAAAGCAGCAGGCAGGCTGGTAGAGACAGTGAGTGTGACAAGGATTATTGGTTTCCTTCCCCTTGCTTGTCCTCCTTTCTCACGTACTAACCGAATCTTCGTTTTTCACTTGGGCACATGATATCTTCTAATATTCTTGGGTAGGTATGGAGGTGTGACTAATTTCAGAACAGTGAGACACAGTAAAAGTGACTTCAGAAGATTCCTACCTAGTCTTGCCCTTGAATGAAAGAGTTATTGCTGTGTTTCCTATTTCTCTCCCACAGGCTAGGATTGTTGGAGCTGGAGTAGCCATCTTGGACCATGGACTGGAAGCCTCACGTTACAAAGAGCAGAGCAACAAGGTAGAAGGAGTCCAGTTCCTGAAGATTATGGAGCCACCATGTTGTGTATACAGTCCGTGGACTATACATCCTAACTTTTATGTGAGAGAGAGAAATGAAATTTTGTCTTATTTACTCACTAGTCTGAGAGTGTCTGGTACAGCATTAGAATCAATATTCCCAACGAAACCTTCAGTCAATCAGAATCTGTTGAAAACATAGAAATGTATTAACTGAAGGTCCTTAGAGTTAAAGATCTAGGAGAACTCACTCCAAGGAATTTCAGAATATCATCTAGATTTTTTATAAAGATGTTATTTATTTATTTGATAGACAGAGATCACAGGTAGGCGGAGAGGCAGGCAGAGAGACAGAGGGGGAAGCAGGCTCCCTGCTGAGCAGAGAGCCCAATTTGGGGCTCAATCCCAGAACCCTGGGATCATGACCTGAGCTAAAGGCAGAGGCTTTAACCCACTGAGCCACCCAGGCACCTCTATCATCTAGTTTCTTAAGTAAGGTTCTTGTTGATAGAGAGTGACATCCCATTGCTTAGTTCCAGAGATCTGATTTTTTTTAAAAGCTTCCTTTAATCTTTTGTTTTCTGTTATTGAGTTTCTCTAGAACCTCAAGTCCAGACATAAGGATGGTCACCCAGGTCTACAATGGGCAAGCTTGTGGCTTCTCCAAGGGATCCAATGAACTCTGGAAAGATTCAGACCTGACTCAGGATATCCAGGACTTTTACTAATATATTACGATGCATGTGATATGGAGCTATCCTAATTGTAACCATTTATTGAGATCATACTATGTGCAAATGTTGTGCTAAAAGTTCTTGTATAATAACTCACTTAATCCCAAACATCCTTGGGAATGGGCTGGTACTTACATTATTCCGTCTTTTTTTATTGAAAAAACCTGAGGCTCAAATAAGTGAAATCACTGACTCAGGGTCCTACTGAAGGAGTCTGTCTCCAAAGTTCTGTTTCTAAAAAGTTCTAGAAGCCACCTTGGCCCGGGGGCAGCCCTCACCTAGCACAGAATCCAAAGGCCTGGCCAAGTAGGGCAAGGAATCAGCTTTTGTCCAAATTCAAATCCCATCCTGAAACTGCCCCTTGGAATTTGGCTGGGAAGGAAAAACAAGCAGCAATTTGTCCCATATTTGTTGAAATGTAATTGAAATGGCTCATTGGTTTTTTTTTACATCTGAGTCTCCCTAGGAGCCAACAGATTGCTAGCTCACAATTGAAAGCAGTAGTAATGCAAGGACTGAGAAGTTTGTATGATAATAAGATGGAATGGTGGCTGGTAGGAAGGATTTAGAGGGCAGTCTTGCAATCTTAATTGTCAATAATGATAATGAGTTCACACAAGGACATGGCCTTGCTCAGAACCCAGCATTTGTTTTCTCTTCTGAATCTCTCAGTTACCTATTTTACTTCCTGGTATTTTACCATTTCCTTTAAAAAATATGATTTCAGTAGATTAACTATTTTCTTTAAAATATTAAATATTGTGTACGTCGAACTGCTGATTTTTGTTATCGCTATTCAACATCCTTAATGCTCCAGATAAGAAATGGGAAAATGCATGTAAGCTCTAGTTCTCTTGGCCAAAGTTAGCTATTAATATTAAAGTTCAGAAGTCTTCCCATCCCTCCTCTGCAGTGCTTCTGCTGTGAATTTTGGAGTATCTTTAAAACTAAAGCATAGTCCGGCATCCCCCCCAGGTAAAACCAGGTACGCTTATTACAACATTATCAGCTCAACTGTCATCTTTGGGGCTTGGGAAGGCCATGGCTATGTGCTCTCCTTGTTGATAAAGTCAAGTCCGTGGCTCTGTGTTCTCCTTGTTGATAAGGTCAAAGCAGACACCCGCCACTTCACACCATCCATGCCTTTCCCACATAGCCCAATTCTACAAAACATGAATACAAGAGAGAAACTCATTATGGTTGTTTCCCATCGTCTTGACTTCTATTAAAATAGTAGAACTCATGAGTCACCCAGGAGCAAAGAACAGTGAGTGACTAGTATTGAGCACAGAAAGGAATGAATTGTTAAAATGCTATGGTCCAGAATGAACCAAATCCACCAAGCGATATATATACCTTGTTCTCTAATTCACTTGTGGAAGCAAACCATCAATTCCATAAACATCTAGTAAATCACTCTTCCTCTGTGATCTGCATCAGAGATTAAAATACCAACAAGCGAAAGTAATACATAAAAGAAAGTCATGACTTCCCTCACTCAGAGATCTCACAGTCTCACAGGGGATAGTGAGCAGCAGACAACGACCCAGCAACCCCCAGCCCCCGCCCCAAAGCAATAAATGCCACGAAGTACAGTCCTGTGGGAACAGAGATACAGGACAAGACATTCCATCTGCCCCGAGATTGGTTGGTCAGGAAAGATTTTGTAGAAGAGAAGCACTTGTTTTTGTTTTTTAAAGACTCTATTTATTTCTTTGTCAGAGAGAGAGAGAAAGCACAAGCAGGGAGAGCAGCAGGGGGAGGGAGAAGTAAGCTCCCACTCGGGACTCGATCTCAGGACCCCGGGATCATGACTTGAACCAAAGACAGATGCTTAACCACCTGAGCCACCCAGCTGTGCCACAGAGAAGCACTTGCATGTGATGGGCACTGAGGGGGTTTGGAGTAGTCTGCTGGGAGGCTGAGGTATGGAAGGGGAGGGGAGGGCCTTCCAGGCAGGAGGACCTATATAAACCGAGGCATGAGTTCAGGGTAGGGCCTTATGTGTGCCTATTCCCATGGCAATACTGGTAGGAAATACAGAAATACGATTCTGGTTACCTCTTAGTTCTGGAATCAGGGGCAAATCAATTTCATCTTCACCATGCACCATCTTTTCCTAGGTATACAAATAGACTGCTACATTTTTTTAATACAGAAAAATCACTTTTTAAAAAGTGCATGGCGTTTTGGGGAACATGGATAGAAAGTGAAGGGGTCAAGATGCAGAGGAGGGGCAATAAGCCTGAAAAGGAAGCTTGGGCAGGATGGCCTCAGACTCCCCCTGAGTTAAGGAGATTGACCTATATCTGAGCGCAGAGGTTCTCAACCCCAGCTGAGGAGCTTGGAAATTACCAATGCCCGGGCCACGCCCAGAGCAATGCACAGTAAATGTCTGGGGGTGGGATTTAGGGGATGAGATTCAGACCTCAGTAAACTGGGCGAGATACAGCCAGACCCAGAGAGTCTAGACTAGGTGTACCAGGAGGGAGATCCTGGAAGCTGGGAGAGCAGCTGGGAGACCAGGAGGGAGAGGGGGAGCCCTGAGGAGGGCAGTGCCCACTGACATTTTAGGGTTAAGAGGGGGAGGACTATGACAGACGAAGGAGAGGGGAAAGAGCATTACCTGAGAGCCTGGAGCATTTGGAGGAGGCAGGAAGCAAACTTGCGATTAGAATAAGGTATGGACAGGGAGGATTGATGATGGTGGGTTTAACTTACTTAACAATATCTTTTCCATGAAACCCTTGGCTTCTTATGCAATAGGTGGTGATTTTTTTGTTTGTGCCACGAATCTATTATGTACATGACTATTGAATTATTGATTTTTATAATTATTTTTTAGATTTTTATTTATTTATTTGACAGAGATCACAAGCAGGCAGAGAGAGAGGGGGAAGCAGGCTCCCCGCTGAGCAGAGAGCCCGATGCAGGGCTCAATTCCAGGACCCTGAGATCATGACCTGAGCTGAAAGCAGAGGCTTAACCCACTGAGCCACCCAGGCACCCCAAATTACTGATTTTTAAATAATTTCATCTTCCATGTTTCTGATACGTGGAGTCTGGTGGTGAGTTCTAACTGACCAATGTTTATAAGATACAGTTTGCTTTATTACACATAATTATGTTATCATTTTAAACTCTAGGGTCTAGGGCACCTGGGTGGCTCAGTTGGCTGAGCGACTGCCTTCAGCTCAGGTCATGATCCTGGAGTCCTAGGATCAAGTCCTGCACTGGGCTTCCCACTCACTGGGATGGGGAGGCACCTGCTTCTCTGACCTTCCCCCTCTCATGCTCACTCTCTCTCATTCTCTCTCTCTCAAGTAAATAAATAAAATCTTAAGGAAAAAAAAAAAAAAACAACCTGTAGGGTCTATTGGGTTAGAGAAAATTCTCCACCTCAGCACTATTGACTTTTTGAGCTGAATCCTTCTTCTTCTTCTTTTTTTTTTTTCCTAAGATTTTATTTATTTGAGAGAGAGAGTAAGAGAGAGCACAAGAGTCAGGTGGGGGGCAGAGGGAGAAGCAGATTCCCTGCTGAGCAGGGAGCCTGTGAGGCTCAATGAGGGGCTGGATCCTGGGACTCCGGGATCACACCCTAAGCCGAAGGCAGACACTTAACCAACTGAGCCAGCCAGGTGCCCCTGGGCTGGATCATCCTTTTTCGGTGTGGAGGACCGAAAGGCATTCCCAGCCTCTACCCACTAGCTGCCAGCAAAATCCCCACCTCCTCACCATCCCCAGGTGTGACAATCAAAAGTGTCTCTAGTCTTTGCCAAATGTCCCTTGGGAAGTAAAGTTGTACCACCTCCTCACCATCCCCAGGTGTGACAATCAAAAGTGTCTCTAGTCTTTGCCAAATGTCCCTTGGGAAGTAAAGTTGTACCCCACACCTTACCCCGAGGTGCAAACCACTAGTCTAGAGTCTGATTCCAGACCAGTTCTTCTCAAATTCTGCGTGTGCGCATGTATGAATTCCCCCGGAATCTTGTTAAAATGCAGGCCTGGATTCCGTGGGACTGGGGTACAGAGCCTGACATTTTGCATTTGTAACAAGTTTGGGTGTTGCTGCTGCTCTAGGAACAACACTTTTGAGAAACCTGGCTTTAAACCCTGCAAGTAGCAAGCGCTAAAGTTAAGTGCTGATTTCAGTGGGAAATGGCAGCTTTCCATTAATGCATTTGAGAATTGGCTGTGACCTCTGAGTATTTACGGGATCACTTTATACCATTTTATAGAATTCATGAATATGGGGGTGCACAGATATATGGAATGCCATGATCTTATAGCCTGCCCCCTGCGTACTCTTGGTGGTAGTTTTATTCACCTGGAAAGCTTTTTCTTTAATTGCCACATTGTTAATCCTTTCAATCGCAAGAAATGCAATTGTAATTTGATCTTCACTGGAAGCCAATGTTTCCATTCCGTCATGTGATACCCTTAGGCCCATCACATTTTATTATCCAATCAAAGTCCGTTTTTGGATCATGGGTAAAGTATCCCTTTAAATAGCCTAGGAGCGATGCATATGCAAATCGTCCACCCAGATGAGCCTCACGTGATGGAACAGATGTGATGCGGAAGAGTTGAACTGGAAAATACATTTCTCAAAATTAAATAATATTTTTTCCCATGTACATAATTGGAAGTATATTTCCCTTGAAATCATACCCTTTGAAGAGACAATGTCCAGGAGAGTGTCACTGCTAAGAATCTGTCCCCCGTTCCCCCAGTCCACAGATACCTACCTACTGATCCCATTCAGGGGACCAGACAATTGCAGGAGCTGGTGGGAATGGTTCAGCAGATCCCTGGAAGAAAAACAGAGATGTGATGATAACATGGGGGGTGATGCAGGCGTCCAGGCAGGCCTCTCTCTCGGGAAGAGTTGCATAGCAGGGGAGGGTCACACAAGAGGGAGACAGCCCTGCAGGGATCCAAAGAAGGGACATTTTGGAGGGAGGTAAAGCCAGGAGATATAAGAACAGCGGACTAGAATTCAGGGAGAGCCAGGTGCAAAGTCGAGAGGCAGAAGCGATGGGCTTTATGCAAAGGGACTGACAATAATCCCCAGGTGATTCTAACGTACACAGTAGCTGGAGGGCCCTGAACCAGATGACAGGTGAGGTTCCATCCCACTCCCGCCACCCGCAGATGTAGGACCAATCCCCTGGTGATGTCAAGTGACCACAACTTGTCCCGGCTCCCTGGGCCTCTGTGTCTCCAGCTGCTGGATGTAGGCAGCTGACCTGGATTTCTCTCTCTCCTTTCGTGTTTTTATTATTCTATGACATGGTTAGATTGTTTGCTTACTTAACCATAGGGCTGAAATCCCATCTTGGGCCAGCCGTCTTTTTCCCAGCTGGAGGGGGTAATGTGATATTCCCAGTAGGGTTTCTTTCTGTCTCTTCGCCTCTCCAAAGCAAACGTACTTTTCCATCCCTTTTGGCTTGCTCATGAAAAGGGGACTACAGTCATTACAGGCATTTTTCTTTATAAGTGGAAGCTCTCAGCTCACTCCTCAGGTAAACTTGGGACAGATTTAGAAATCTCAAACTTGGCCGTCATTTAACAAAACGGAGTGAGAATAGGTCTGTTTTGTTCCTTGACTATTTCGTCCCCATCCTTTTTAAAAATTCTGTAAGATATAATCCAAAAAGACAGGTAGTGTTTTCAAAGGCCAAGCTCCCTAAAGGGCTTAAGTCTGTTAATGACCGAGGCCGCTAATTTCCCACTAAAGCAGATTAGCCACGTTAAGTGTGTGGTATTAGGGTCCGGTCTAACCCCTAGGCCCACAGAGAAGCTGTCAGCCCTCCTTCCACAAATCCTCCTTAAACTCCCAGTAATAGCAACTTAATCTATGAAGAGAGCAACAAAGAAGAGATCTAAGTACAGCCTGGGCTGCTGAGCCGTCCTTTAGAAACAGAATGTGAGCCGCGTCGGGTAATTAAAATTCTCCCTTAGCCATATTCAACAGGTAGGAAGGAAGAGATAGAATTAATTTTATTTTATTTTATTTTATTTTTCAAGATTTTTATTTATTTGACAGACAGATCACAAGTAGTCAGAGAGGCAGGCAGAGAGAGAGGAGGAAGCAGGCTCCCCGCTGAGCAAGGAGCCCGATGCGGGGCTCCATCCCAGGACCCTGAGACCATGACCTGAGCCGAAGGCAGAGGCTTTAACCCACTGAGCCACCCAGGCGCCCCTAGAATTAATTTTAATTAATACTTTCTTTTACTTCATATGACCATAATATCATTTCAACACATGACCAATATAACAACTTCATTAATGAAATGTTATCTTTTTCTTAGCAAGTTTCCAAAATACCATGTGTATTTTATAGCCCATCTCAAGTCAGACTAGTGAGGCCCCGGAGGAGCCTATGTGTTCCAGCAAGGGGTAGCGGGAAGGACAGGTTAGAGGCGGGAACCCAAGAAACAATTCTTTTTTTTTTTTTTTTTTTTTTTTTTTTAGATAAGCTCCACACCCAACCTGGGGCTTGAACTCATGACCCTGAGACCACGAATCAGCACACTCTTCTGACAGAGCCAGCCTGGCAATGCTCCCCCACCCTGTACATATTTCTTTAAATAAAAATGAGACATAGGATCCTATCCAGAAAAACATGGTGGCAAAGTTATTTCTTTGTTACAGAGGTGGTGTGGTGAGCTGGAACTAAAGAAAAAAAGAAAAAGGCATCGGGGTCAAATGGATCCGGGTTCCAATTCTACCCGTTGAAGTTAAAGTCATGATTTTAGGCCAGCTGTTTACCTTTCTGGCCCTCAATTTCCCCAACTGTAGAATGAGGGAAATTCCTCCTTATCTGACTCTGATGAGAAGCTATGAAGACAACCAGCAGAGCACCATTCACAAATGTGTCCCGGCCGCTAACCGGTCCGGGTTTGTTGAGCTCCCTCTAAAATTGTGGCGTGAACAGAAGCAGCAGTTAACGCCTCTTACTAATAGAAAACTCGGGAGCCTTCAGCCATACGTGTGGAAATAAACCTAAATGCTGTTCATCTCCACATGCTTTTCTGTAACTTCTCTGCCTTTCATACAGGAACTACTACTTGGAGCAAGTTGCCGCATCCATTGTTAACATGGCCCCAAGATTTAGTGAAAACCTGAATTTTTCTTTAAATTTTTTACTTCAGTTTTGCTTTTACATGATCTGTCTTTACTAACCCAGAAGGCTGTCCTTTTCTATTCTCTTAGGGTTGATGAAAACCAACCTTCCTCCACCGAAAAGTCCCCTGATCCTTCCGAGCGCCCATGTGCTGAGCTCTGTGGACCGGCCGAGAATGGAAAAATGTGAAGAAAGTGATCAAAGATAGAATCAGTGTTAGTGAATCACCGTATTACTACTTTTAAAATCTGAATCACTGTATTACTACTTTTAAAATCTGTATCACTGCATTACTGCTTTTAAAATCTGTTAAATTTCAAAAAAAAAAAACAAAAAATACCTAATTTAAAAACAGTACTTGGGGTGCCTGGGTGGTTCAGGTGGTTAAGCAACCGTAGTCGGCTCGGGTCACGATCCCAGGGTTGTAGAATCTAGCCCCAGTTTGGGCTCCCTGCTCCTTGGGGAATTTGCTTCTCCCTCTCCCTCTGCCTGCCATTCCCCTGTTCATGTTCTCTCTCTCTCTCTCTGTGTCAAATAAATAAATAAATAAATAATCTTAAAAAAAAAAAAAAAAAGACAACAGTACTGGACACCTGGGTGGCTCAGGGGATTAAGGGTCTGCCTTCAGCTCTGGTCATGATCTCAGTGTTTTGGGATCGAGTCCCTCATCGACTCCCTGTTCAGCTTCTCCCTCTCCCTCTGCCGCTTTCCCCCTCTATGCTCTCTCTCTCTGTCAAATAAACAAAATCTCTAAAAAAGTAAAATTAAGGGGTGCCTGGGTGGCTCAGTGGGTTAAGCCTCTGCCCTCAGCTCAGGTCATGATCTCAGGGTCCTGGGATGGAGCCCCACATGGGGCGGGTGTCTCTGCTCAGCAGGGAGCCTGTTCCCCCCGCCCCGTCTGCCTCTCTGCCTACTTATGATCTCTGTCTGTCAAATAAATGAATAAAAATCTTTTTTAAAAAGTAAAATTAAAATTAAGAAATAAAAACAGTATTGACAAGGGGGTCACTGATGGTGGGGGAGGCCATGCCTAAGGAGGGGGGGATTACGGGGTACATGGGAATCTCCTGTACTTTCTGCTCAATTTTGCTGTGAGCCTGAAGATGCTCTAAAAAATAAAGTTCATTTAAAAGAAAAAAAAAAGTAGGTAAAAAGTAAGATCATAGGTAAAAAGCCAGATTATAAACATAGAATAATACAACAGCCACTGTTACATGTGTCATTTCTTTCTTTTTTTCTTGTTTTTAGCCATAGTGAGACTAAGCAAGAAAAGGGGCTTCCAAGAAATCTGACAGCTTAAACTAAACGGACACAGAAGCAAAGCTCAATGAAGAATTGCAATTAGCAAGTCAATAACATTCGGATGTCAGCTTGTATAGCTGTGGTTTGGCCAGACTTAGAGCTAGCAGGCTGGAAAACAAGACTAATTCAGTGTGTCCGTGCAAACTGGTCAGGGTATGATCTCCAATGCCTGGATCCTCATATTGATTTAGTAGCTAATAAGACGGACAAGCCACCAGAGTTAAATTGTACGAGAGTCCTACTTTAGGTTCCCTCAAAGCAGACCCTGGGACAACTTAGGGCAAGTACTTTCCTGGGGAGGTGATCTCTGTTAAGTGCCAGGGAGGGAGCAGGAAAGACAGAAAAGCCCATAAATACACGGCATGGACCCGAGCAGTTTTCTTCTGGGGACCCTCTGAGGAGTCACATGGAAGCTTCTCAGAAGGGTGCCACCGAGAGGGCAAGCTGGCTGTGTACCCACGGGCTCCTTGCCCCCCTCCGCTGAGGGCTGCCCCTGAGCTTAAGGTCCTGAGTCTTCCAGGCCTCCCTCTGAGCACACAGCAGAACTGACGGAAAATCCCCTTTGTGCTAGAGAGAAACTTCTGACAGAAAAGCAGAGGATGCCCCCCTCCCTGAGGTGGGAGCTCCTCGGTGTGTTAGAAACTGTCCACCGAAGCCGCCAGCGAACTCCAGGGGCAGAGAGGATGGGGCGGACAGGGTGGGGAGGGAGGAGGAAGTTGGTCCCCAGCATCCCTGTTTAGTAAACACTTACCAACAGATGCATTTTGTTAATGTATAACGATGCCCTGACACTTTCTGTTGTGATTTGATTTCCTCTCTTCCTCTCCTCTTCCCTTCCCTGCCCCTTCCTCTCCCCCTCCCTCTTCTCTTCTCTTTTTTTTTTGAAATAAGAAACTCTTGAGCTTTGTCAGACCCTCATACCTCCCTGGGCAGAGCCTATGCCTCCAAATTGGCTCATCACCACCTGGTGGCAGCTTCTGGGATTGCAGGCAAAGAGCTTTGGTGTATAACAGCCTGGGTACCATCAATTTAAACCTAATTTATTTCCTTGAAGAGAAAGACTGCTGAAAAGAAAGATGAAAATAAAGGCTTTTGTTACGGAACGATGCTTTGCGTGGTTACAGGAATTTTTCCATCCTTTTTTTTTTAAGATTTTATTTATTTATTTGACAGACAGAGATCACAAATAGGCAGAGAAGCAGGCAGAGAGAGAGGGGGAAGCAGGCTCCCCGCTGAGCAGAGAGCACGACTTGGGGCTCGACCCCAGGTCCCAGGGATCATGACCTGAGCCACCCAGGCGCCCCTTTTTCTACCCTTTTAATAGCTCCAGTTTCCTAATTTGTAAAATGATACCGCACAGGAAAGTGAATGAGTTCAATGATTGCAGCATCATAAAAAATAATCCTATATTGAAGAGGATTAATTTTGAGGGCCGTGAAGAGATGGAACTGAAGTGAACTGGAATATTCTATAGATCCAGGGCCAATGCCACAGCAGCAGTCCCGCTGGGAAAATCTAAAAACCTTCATTTTATTACGGGACTTGGATGTGTATTGGAAGCTTGTGGGAGAGAATTTGGTTTGCAGGTTTCCAAGGATTGACAGTGAGGTCAGTCAGCAACTCCTTACCCGTGGTCTTTATGTCACTATCTGGGCATACCTGGCCTATAAAATGCCTAGAATACATTTGAAGCAAATACTTTATTTGCTTTATGAGAAGATAGAGAAGTTCAAAATAGGCATCTAATCTTATTTCTGCATACGTGTGTGTGTGTGTGTGTGTGTGTGTGTGTGTGTATTTTTTTTAAGTAAGCTCTACCCCCAAAATGGGGCTCAAGCTCATGACCCTGAAAACAAGAGTCACATGCTCTACCAACTGAGACAGACAGGCCCTCTTTATTTCTGCTTATATTTTTAAAAAGAGTAATCATTTTTTAAGGTAAGTAAATAAAGAACACTTGTTTGCTCAAATGTTACTGTTGCTTTGCATGTTTTATTTTTTACTCTCTGTGATTTTTAGAAACCATACAAATAGGCTAGATTAAAACTTGTCAACCAATAATTGATAAACTGGGCATGACTTCTTCACCTGTGTTTAGTGTTTTTCATCTCACCAAATCTTTATTTTTTTTAAAGATTTTACTAATTTATTTGACAGACAGAGATCACAAGTAGGCAGAGAGACAGGCTGAGACAGAGGGGGATGCAGGCTCCCTGCTGAGCAGAGAGCCCGATGCGGGGCTCGATCCCAGGACCCTGGGATCATGACCCGAGCTGAAGGCAGAGGCTTAACCCACCGAGCCACCCAGGCACCCCTCATCTCACCAAATCTTAATATCATATCATTCTTTCTACACAATCTCATTTTGGGTTTGAAAAGAGAAGAATAACTGAAGTCCTAGGTTTTATTTTTTTTAAAAGACTTATTTATTTATATAAATATATAACATTGGGGCGCCTGGGTAGCTCAGTGGGTTAAAGCCTCTGCCTTCAGCTCAGGTGATGATCCCAGGGTCCTGGGATAGAGCCCCACATCGGGCTCTCTGCTCAGTGGGGAGCCTGCTTCCGCCTCTGTCTGTCTGCCTGCCTCTCTGCCTACTTGTGATCTCTGTCAAATAAAAAAAAAATTTAAAAATTGTCATCATTACTTAAAAATATATATAATATTTATAATATATAAAATATATAATATTTATTATTTATTTATTTATTTTAGAGAAGGGGGAGGGGCAGCAGGTAGAGGGAGAGAAAGAATCTCAAACAGTTTCCCCATTGAGCACAGAACCCGATGTGGGGGTTCCATCTCATGACCCTGGGACCATGACCTGAGCTGAAACCAAAAGTCAGATGCTTAACAGATTGCTCTCCCCAGGCACCCCTGGAGTTCTGTTTCTTACAAGTAGTGGAATCTATACTTAGCCATGGTCTTACCTCTTTAATTTCAGAGGCTTTTGAGGGGGAAAGAATTGGGGCATAGGGTTTTTGCTGGTGTAGATTGGGTCTCCATTTACATAGGTGAAACTGGACCTAAATGAATTTGTCTTCCACAAGTTTTTTTATTAGCAAAATAACAATTTTAAAAAGAAATAAGTTAGGGTACTGAACTATACACTTAAAAGCAATAAAAATGGAAAATTTTATGTTATGTCTATTTTACCAGAATAAAATTTTAAAGGAAGGTGATATTAAAGACAGAAATTTTAAAACATTTTAAAAGTCGCTAGAAGCCATGAACTATCCAAACATATAAAATTTCATTTCCTTTAATGCTATCGTACTTACAACATCTTAGAGGCGTTCTTTTTCTCTCTTTCTTCAGGAAAAGATGTTCTAATAAACCAGTAAACCAAATCAGAGAGACTGTCACATTGCTAAATTCATAGAAGACAAGTACTTTGTAAACATGCTGATGGGTTAGTATTTCCATCTATTCGTCATGCCTTGAGAATTCACTTTTAAAATGTCAAGTGGTTATTAATCATCCTGTCAACTACTGATCAAGGGGAATGAAGCTTGTTTTGATGTGTGCGCCTAAAAGCAGGTCCACTGATAGAGCAATAACTTATTTTAATGTCCAACATCCAGGGGCATGAGATTGACTGATTTATCACATTGGCTGGAGAAAATGAAAGTCCTGTTTCAGGAACTATCCAGCCTGGCCTAATTTCCCTGTGGAGCTGGAAGCTGGGAGAGTCTGCTTGGTACAATGCACTAGTGTTGTGCTTGGGAAATTCAAGGGCTGGGGAAATTCCCCAGAGGTGTGACAAGAGAATGGGCTGTAGGAGTCAAGGAGCCCAGCTCAGACGCCCTGAAAGCCCTCTCACTAATATCACTAAGACATTGTTATTAGTGATCCAGAAAGGACGGACCATTGTTGAAGATCAAACGAGACCCCGGGAGACCTTTAGTCTCAGTCATTCGCAGAGCCACCTGACTGTCTGAATAATAGCTACAACTGGGGCTCCTGGGCGGGTCTGTCAGTTAAGCCTCTGACTCTTGATTTCAACTCCCGGTGGCGATCTCAGGGTCAACGGATGGAGCCCCGTGTCTGGCTCTGTGCTCAGTGCAGAGTCAGCTTCAGATTCTCTCTCCATCTCCGAGACTCGGCTCCTCCCCACATCCGACTTTCTCTTTCTCTCTCTCTCATAAGCAAATAGATCTTTAAAAAAAGAGTTACTATTCTTACCATTGTTGAACAATTCTCTACCGGTCCTCAGCCTGCACACTCAGATTTACATGGCTTTAAGCAGACTGGCATCTCAAAGAGTCTGTTGTGGTTCCCTTCCAGAACTTTCTTACTGCTTTGTGCAATGACCCGTGGCAAAGCGGAATTTACAGTCTGTCTCCGTCGCCATCAGACTTATACTCAGGACATATCCGACACATATCTCGCCCTTCCCATTTTTGTTCAGAAGGACCTGCTGATTGCACACATGAGTGAAGCCCTTCTCCTCGGTCAGGCCAACGACTAAATTCCGCTGTTTCAAACTGCTGTATGGTGATCTTCGTTTCTTTCTTTTCCTCACCGCACAATATCAGGTTACCTAATGTGGAATCAAAGACTAGCTATTGTCATTGTCTTAGGGGCACTTAAACAAGTGGTTGCAAACTCACATGCCTTCAGGGACCAGGCCGGAAACAGAGACAAGAGGCAGCCGCAGTACCTAGGGGACCGAGGGCACTGGACACAACACGCTAAGTGGGGACCTCTTCTAACGGGGAAGCTGATTTTCAGCTCCAAGAATTGCGGACCCTGCTAACATGGCGTGTTATCTACCGTTGGACCATCCTATGACACATCCAGAAAAGCTGTGACTCTCCGTTAATGTCAACATTCTCAGTGTTTAAAAGAGCTAAATAAGACACAGCCACGGGCCAAGCAAGGTGTGTGTTTTAGGCTTAGCATGTTTCAGACACTGTATTGGGCAGTTCTGGTAACAGAAAAGCTTGCAGCCTGCAGAGAAAACCGAAATGCAGGTGTTAAGGAATAAGGTAAAATGCCACAATAAAGAACTGTTTGAAGTTAACAAGAGGCACGGAGGAATTAGGACCCCTCATGAGATCTAACTCTGTTTCATCTTGCCTTTGCAACAGGTGTCAGACTGTTGATTCGAAACTCGAAGATGTGCAGGTTGGACGCAGGGGGACAACGTTAGTACAGGAATAAAGCGTCCCAGGGACATCAGCCTCTAGTCCCGTCCTCTTTCCCGCTAGCACATTCACCTTGTTGGCCTTTCATCCCCCGTGAATAAAGTCGACTTCGCTAAAGATATAACACAGTGATCCTCCACCGGGGACGATTTCTGCTTCCCAGGGGGACACATGGCGATGCCCAGAGACATTTTTGGTTGTCACACCCAATGGAACGGGGAAGATGCTGCTGGTGTCTGGTGTTCAGAGGCCAGGGACGGCGCTCAGCCACCACAGCACACAGGACAGCCCCCTCCGCAGACAAATATGGGGCCTAAAATCTCCATAGCGCCGAGGGTGAGAAACTTTGGCCTAGAATTTTACTATGTCGTTTCCTTACAGCAAATATTACTACGTCATTTCCACCTGCACTTCGAGGCACCATGGCTGACGGTCGTCGTTCTCTCTCTCCTTCCTCCAGCAATGCCCCCCACCCCCGCCTGGTCCCCTCTTTCTATTACACGGAGAAACTCTCCTTTCCTCTTGCTTCTACTCAACTGACACACACAGACCAATTCATAGCTCAGCGGCACTGCTGGCCTCCTGTTAACAGAATTCGGGCACCATAAGAAGCAGCTGACAGACGTTATTATAGCTACTTAGTAGTGTTCTTGGGATCGCATCCTCCCAGCCTAAGGTGCTTATCAAAATCTTTCTTTCCAGTAAATAAGGTGCTTTCCCAAGAGGAATTTTGATGAATATGATTTTTTAAAAAATACTTTGTTTACTTATTTGAGAGAGAGAGAATGAGCGGGGGGGAAGAAGAGGCAGAGGCAGAGGGAGAAACAGGCTCCCTGCTGAGCAGGGAGCCAAATGTGGGGCTAAATCCCAGGACCCCAAGATCATGACTTGAGCTCAAGGTAGACGCTTAACTGACTGAGCCACCCAGGCGCCCCCTGATGAATATGATTTTCTTTGACTTCTCACTGGTTGTTTCAAGAGACTGTTGTAAACTTTGAAGTCATATTTAACACAAAATCTAGCCTATCATTGTGTGGACCTTTTGTCAGTTGTTAGGCATCTGCCTTTAGCTCAGATCATGATCTGGGGGTCTGGGATCGAGACCCACATCAGGCTTCCTGCTCAGCAAGAAACCTGCTTCTCCCTCTCCCACTCCCCCTGCTTGTGTTCCCTCTCTCTCTCTCTCTCTCTGTCAAATAAATAAATAAAATCTTTAAAAATAAAACTGTTATGAAATTCTGATTTTATTATTTTTAAATGTAGGAATTTCAATACATAAAGCAGATCGTAAGGATGAAACAGCTCACACAACTACCCATCAGACTAAAGTGAACAAATGTGCTGTTTTGTCCCGTGTTTCTAAACAATGCAGAGTCTTGTGAAGCTGCCCCAGTTTTTCTCATTGCTCCTCATCAGTTTTGGACTAAGTGGAGGTTAGGAGGATGTGGGCAAGATAGGGACGGGGTGTGTGTGTGTGTGTGTGTGTGTGTGTGTGTGTTAATTTTCTGATAGAGGAGAGATAAGACCCATTACCTTCATGACTGACAAGACTGAGAGCATTGGGCATATAGTTTATACAATATTAAAAGAAAGCATTCACAAGTTAGAATTCAAGCAAAAAGTCCAGAAGTTCATCCCAATCTAGGTTTAGAGAACTGTCCTGAAGGGTTACAACTGCCAACTCACAGCTCTTTCACCGCCGGTCCTTACATCCCTCCTTTTCCTGTGGTGACTTTCACGCAGTGAATCTGTCATATGAAAGTACAGACTCTTTCCTCCTCACCTGTGAGGATGGAAACTGACAGGATTTCTGGTGCCTGTGTTAAACAATACTGGGATGGGGCATATTGTCCCCATGGCAAGAACTGTTTGATCTACTTGTTGCAGTAAATAAATACTTGCTTCTGGAAGATAAGACTATGAGCTAACTAGAAGAGCTTACTTAGCAAGACCAGTGGTTTTTTTTTTTTAAGAAGACCGACTTCAAGATGGTCACTTCATTGTGCTCACCGATCCAAAGTTATCCATGCCAACCAGTGACTCAGCTTCCAAGACCTGCCTTAAAGTTGCCAAGACTCGGCATATCCACTGACTTTCCCTTTCCAGGACTCTGTTAAAACTTTTAAAGATATAGTAATCTATCTTTCTGTGATAGGCTTTGTAAAATTGCTTTGATTGGTCAACAGGTATCTCTGGTCATCTTTTGAAAAGCCAACAGACACGTACTTTTTTTTTTTTTTAAGATTTTATTTATTTTTTATTTATTTTTGAGAGAGAGTGAGAGAGAGAAAGAGAGAGAAAGCAGGGGGGAAGGGGCAGAGACAGAGTGAGAAGCAAACTCCCCACTGACTGGGAAGCCTGATGCGGGACTGGATCCTGGGAATCCGGAATCATCATCTGAGCTGAAGGCAGACACTTAACTGGCTGAGCCACCCAGATACCTTAGAAAGCCAACAGTGTCATGTACTTCTTTTTCTTTTTTTTTTTTTAAGATTTTATTTATTTGTCAGAGAGAGAGGGAGAGAGAGCGAGCGAGCACAGGCAGACAGAGTGGCAGGCAGAGGCAGAGGGAGAAGCAGGCTCTCTGCTGAGCAAGGAGCCCGATGTGGGACTCGATCCCTGGACCCTGGGATCACGACCTGAGCCGAAGGCAGCCGCTTAACCAACTGAGCCACCCAGGTGTCCCTGTCATGTACTTCTTAAGAAAAACAGGGAAGAAGAATGAAGTAAATACAGTTCTCTTCCGGTTGAATATGATTTGCTGTTCAAAGTTCAGAGATAGGAATGTAAAATGATGTGGTCACCATGGAAAACAGTTTGTGGTTCCTTAAAAAGATAATTTAGAATTGCCATGTGATCCACAAGACCATTCCTAGATATGTACCCTAAGGGATTGAAAGAGACTTGAACAGATCTCTGCACCTGTGTTCAAAGCTGTACTAGTCACAAGCGCCAAAAAGTGGGAGCAACCCAAGTGTCCACTGAAGGGTGAATGGATAAGCAAAATGTGTTATATCTGTTCAATAACATTTTATTCAGCCATAAAAAGGAATGAAGTATGGATACCTTCTACAACACGGAGACAACTTGAAAACATTCTGCTAAGTGAAATAAGCCAGACACAGAAGGGAAGACATTGTGTGATTACGCTTGTATGAGGTACCTAAAATAGGCAAATTCATAGAGACAGAAAGTAGACCGGAGGTTGCCAGAAGCTGAGTGAATGGGAAGGAATGGGGAGTTCCTTTGGGCACAGAATTTCTATTTAGGCTAGTGAAAAGTTTTGGAAATATAGTGGTGATGGTTGTAAAACACTGTGAGTATAATTAATGCCAGTGAATTGTACACTTAGAAATGGTTAAGTAACAATTTTTGTGTTGTGTATATTTTACCCCAATTAAAAAGAAGCCTAGAGGGGCACCTGGGTTGCTCAGTTGGTTAAGCCTCTGCCTTTGGCTCAGGTCATGTTCCCAGGAGTCCTGGGATCCAGCCCCACTTCCAGCTCCCCGCTCCGCAGGGAGTCTGCTTCTCCCTCTCCCTCTCCCCTCATGCATGCTTTCACACTCTCAAATAAATAAGTAAAATCTTATATATATATGTATATATATATATATATATATATATATATATATATATATATATATAAGAGGCCTAGAGCGCCTTCTCTCTTGTCCAACTTTCGTCTACATCCCCTACCTTCATAGTCCTGCAGGACAGCCTTTAGGGAAAGGAGAACACAGATCTCCTGAACCCAAATACTTTCAGGGGACCAGACAGGTAACAAATAAGTGACATCAGCCAAGTGTTTACAACAGGAAGTAGCCTGGGTGGGCGTAAAGTAGAGAACGTAAGTGCCCTTTCTAGGAAGCACACCTATGAAGACCCACCTCCTGACAACTGTTGTCATGCAGAAATGTGGACCCAGCATTGCCAGGTTTTCTCATTTTTCAAGAGACACTAGGAATTGGGATTTATATGAACAAGTTTCCATTTAAAATCCTCGTGCCACCTAGAGCTGGTCCGTGGGCAGGTTTAAAGGGAGACCACCTGTTTGCCACTTCTGCTCTTCTGCTGGCTGACCCGACCCTCAGCGGGCAGCTGGTCCCCACATTAGAGGATCATCTGAGCCGGGAAAGTGTATTTTTCTGAACTGCAAATATCAAGTTACCAAACTGGATGACAGGGAGCTCCTTGTATTTTTTAACAGCCCTCATTCTTGTTTCCTCTTGGGCTTTGCAGATGAAATGGTCAGGTAGGGTCCTGTTCCGTTTCCACCATCTTTCCTGAGAGAAATCTACAGCTGTGTTTCACAAGTGACGTGAAGGAAAGCGCCGTGCAGCCCGTGGCAGAGGCCAGTCAGGAGGAAGACTGAAAAGGGGAACACGGAGAGGAGGGCAGAGGGAGAGAAAGAAGAGAAGGGGGGAAAGGAGAGATGGAAAAAGACAAAAAGGGAAAGAACTAGAAGAATCTGGATTAGAGAGTGAACATGGCTCCCAGATAAAGACCTTTCACAGACCTGGTCTCAATTGTTAGAGAGCCTTGGGAAGCAGAACTTCTCATCTTCAGTTTGCGGATGGAGCAAGAGAAGCCCCTGGAAGTTTCCTCTATGGTCCAGTACTTAGTGGGTGGACAAAAGGGTCCCCAGGTGCATGCCCCACAGAAGATGTATAAGAGCAAGAGAGAAAGAAAATCCGAGGATGGAAAGGCGGAAGAGGAAGTACATATTTGTTGGAAGCTGGGAGCCTGCCACCAACCATTGCTTTCGGAACCTAAAGGGCAAAGGGCTATTGACCGACTTCCTGTAGTATAATGGTTAGCCCCTATGAATACTTCTCTACCAGCTCAGCTTCCCTAATTATGTGGGTCTTGATGCCATTGGTGGGACCACACAGCAAAACACGGTTTCAGAGACTCTTAAGGTTAAAATACACAGTTGAAACTGCAAAGGGTGTAGGCAGTGTGCTGGGTTTCACACAGCTCTTTGGCAGTCAGGGTCCTCGGAAGGCATTCTCCACGACAAATGAACATCGAGAATCACATGGAGCGGGGCGCCTGGCTGGCTCAGTGGGTTAAGCCTCTGCCTTCTGCTCAGGTCATGGTCTCAGAGTCCTGGAATCGAGCCCCGCATTGAGCTCTCTGCTTGGCGGGGAGTCTGCTTCCCCCGCTCGCTCTCTCTGCCTGCCTCTCTGCCTACTTGTGATCTCTCTCTGTCAAATAAATAAATAAAATATTAAAAAAAAATAATAATCGCCTGGAGCACTGGGTGTGGTGCATAAGCAATGAATTCTGGAACACTTCAAAGAAGAAATAAATAAAAAAATTTTTAAAAATCACTATTTTCTTCTGCCAAGAGGCATACGGGGAATGGTTCATAATATCGATGGGGGACGAAGAGTGAGTTTTCACATTCCTTAATGTTAGAAGTCTCAGAAGGAGAGGCGGAGAGAGGACATGGAAGGTGGTAAGTAACTACACTAAGTGCCTGCTACGTGCCAGAAATCCTTGCAGACTTGTGAACGTTTACGTGGCAGAGATTTTTATAAAAAAGAAAAGGCTTTTCTGACTCTCCCTCTGTGTGCTTTATTATTTTTATTTTTTTTAAGATTTATTTATTTCAGAGAGAGAGCACAGGGTGAGGGGCAGAGAGAGGGAGAGAGAATGTCAAGCAGACTCCCTGCTGAGCACAGAGCCCACCACAGAGACTCGATCCCATGACCCTGAGATCATGACCTGAGCTGAAACCTAGAGTGGGATGCTTAACAGACTGAGCCACCCAGGCGCCCCTCTCCTTGTGTTTGCATCCTCTTTCACAAGCTGCTGTAGGGATCCCATTTCAGGGAATGGGTTGGATGCTTTTTATGCCTCATCTCAATTTGGTCTGCATCTTTGCCTCATTTTGCTACAGCCACCTGATACCTAGGCTCGGCCACATCATGCCTTTCCTGCTTTCTATCCCAGCTTCTCTGCTCCATTTCTGGCCATGGGACTCCTGCTGGAGCCCACTTGCCAGTTTTGGGGCATGAACAAAACTGGAAGTGTGAGAGTGTGGGAAAATTAACACTATCCGGTATGGTCCTTGATCAATGGAGGGTGTTGATAATTTCCCCTTTTTCAGCTGGACAACACAGAGGCCCAGCCTGCAAGATTCTCCAAAATGTTCTCCATGGGATGAGCAGCTCAATGATGCACTCTTGCATTAACTTTCATCTTCTTCATGCTCTTGTTCCCTGGGGTCACATCCCAAAATAAACTATCTGCATGCAAGTCCTTGTCTCAAGCTCTGTTGGGGGCAGACTGGACCAAAAGAGGGCCAATTAAGGTACTTCTTCACAGCCAATATTAAAAGAGTGTAATTATGTCCCTTGATAACCTTTTTGCAGTCAGTCAGGTGTTTTAGATTCTTATTATATCCTCATAAAAAGAAAAAAAAAATCACCCAAAGAGAGCTGGTTCTTAAACTTGAGCACACGCCTCCAGAGTCAACTTGAGGTTTTATTCACAGATGCTACCGGGCTCCAATGACAGACTTCCCAGGTCAGTAGATCTGTGGTGGGACCTGAGAATATGTATCAGAAGCCACTTCCCAAGTGGCCCTTGGATCTCCTGGGAAAACCACTGATCTAGACTAACATTATCCAGTAGAACTTTCTGTGATGGTGGAAATGGTTTATATCCGTCCGGGCCATCCAGGATGGTAGCCACGAGTCACACGTGTCTATCAAGCACCTGAAACATGGCCAAAGGGACTAAGGAAATTAATTCGTTTATGTAATTGAATCTTCATTCAATTGTAAACTTAAATATCCACATGAACAAGTGGCTATGGTGTTGGACAGCACAGGGTAAGATTCTTGCTGCTCCTAGATGTGCTCTTGGACCAACACTGGCATTATCAGTAGTGCGTTAGAAACCCATATTCTCGGGACCTCCTCTTAGACCCACTGAACGAGAAACCACGCTTTAACAAGAGGTTCAGGAGACATGTATCTGAACTAATTAAAGAAATAGTGGTTGGGCAGTCAATATTTTCCCAGTGCTGCACCAGATTTCCTACCCAACCGTTAGGGGTTAAGTGACATCCCCTTCCCTTAGTCTCCCCATCCCCAGGCTCAAATATTGTGAAACCCTAATTCCTGTACCTGTGAGTGTGATGTTTTGGGGCATGGGGACTTTGCCGATGTACCCAAGTGAAGATGAGGTCATTCGGTCATCCAATGAGGTCATCCAATATGACTGGCATCCTTATGAGAAGAAGGAAATCCAGCCAGAGACACACAGGAAGAACAGCATGTTTCTTCCAGATTCCAGAAGAACAGATTTCTTCCAGCAGAAATCAGACTGATGTCACCGCAGGTTAAGGAGCACTGAGGGTTGCTGGTCACCCACAGAAGCTGGAAGAAGCCAGGAAGGATTCTCCCCTACAGGCTCCAGAGGGAGCAAAGCCCTGTCCACACCTCGATTTTGGACTTCGCACCTCCAGGACTGGGAAACAACAATGAAATGTGTTGTTTGAAGGCACCCAGTTGTGTGGCACTTTGTCATGGCAGTCCTAGGAAACCAACACAGTGACCTGGAGTCAATCCCTTAGCTTTTCTGAGCCCAGAGATTTCTATCTGTGCCAAAGTTGGGCATCCTCTAGTTGTCTACTAAAGGAGATGCTGCAAGGTTCGAAGAGACCATCAGGGATCCCTGCAGGAACGATCTCCAAGGGTTGTTACAATTTGACAGAGAATATGGAATCGGAATATGTCACTATGAATTCAATGCACGAATTCAACAGCTAAGAAAAGAGGATGCTCAGCCACAAGCCACAACTTTCCTCGTGTTTTCAGCTTCGTTTCCTAGTTTTCTAGGATGTGCAGTTATGGCAGGTGCAGGTCCGAAGAAATGGTAAATGCACAGTAACAGCCAATAAAGAGAAATAGACTTTTCCCTAAACTCTCTCTGTTCCTTGATAATCTGACCCTTCCCCCCATGCTAGCTTGTCCCAGCAACTCAGGAATTCCGTACTGTTCTGGTCATCTCAAGTTCAGCCAATAGCCGGCTTATCTCCCAAATCCTTCCTCACTGGCAATTGGAGGAGAAGTTGCAACAGATGGTTTGCCTGACCAATGGGCACACGAGCCCGCTTGGAGGGGTGGCCTTCCAGTATTAAAGAACTGATGTGATGAGAACAAGAACTGTTACTTCCGGGGGGGGGGGGGAGGGGCAGGAAGAGGAAATAATTAAAGTCACTTCTGCATCTCAATCGCAATGGGAGAGAGTTCCCTAAAAGGGGTTGGGTAGTGTTTTCCACTAGAGAATCTATCATTTGTGCAGTAGTGATGGAGAAAAGAGATGCTTTCCTGGGCACAGTCTGGAGGAAGAGTATTACATTAATAGATAAATAAAAACTAAACAATGCCATCTAATAAAGTAACAGATAATCCTGGAAATAAACCATTTAAGAGGTTATAGAACTCAGTAAAATGAGAGATGGAAAACATGTCTGGGGAAAAGTGGAACACTGATAACATATTTATTTATTTATTCATTCTACTCCCCTCTACCCCTACAAAATGATTTTTAAAAGAGTGGGAGCGTCCCTGACATTGCAGAAGCCATAGTAGTAGGTAAGGAAAGGCCTAGAATATGTATTTTGAGGGCCTGGATAGTGGAGATGCCTGCCCTTACACACAAACACCTTTTTTTTTCCTTAAAAGTCAAACACTCCCTCAAGTTAAATGATGGGTGGTTGGGTCATTACTTCTATTTTCAGCAAGTTCATAGAGAGAAGTCAGTCGAGGTGATCTGCAAGGGACAGAAATGTCAGGTGGATATTAAGTCCTTTAAGAAGTGCTCCAGAGTAGGGCACCTGGGTGGCCCATGGGGTCGAGCCTCTGCCTTCAGCTCAGGTCACGATCTCAGGGTCCTGGGATCCAGCTCCACATTAGGCTCTCTGTTCGGCGGGGAGCCTGCTTCCTCCTCTCTCTCTGCCTGCCTCTCTGCCTGCTTGTGATCTCTGTCTGTCAAATAAATAAATAAAATCTCTTTTTTTTCAGATTTTATTTATTTATTTGACAGAGAAAGATCACAAGTAGGCAGAGAGGCAGGCAGAGAGAGAGGAGGAAGCAGGGTCCCTGCTGAGCAGAAAGCCGGATGTGGGACTCGATCCCAGGACCCCGAGATCATGACCTGAGCTGAAGGCAGAGGCTTTAACCCACTCCACCCAGGCGCCCAATAAATAAAATCTTAAAAAAAAAAAAAAATCAACTAGAAAGTGTCTAAAAGTATCTCTCTCTCTCTCTCTCTTTTTTTTTTTTTTTTTTTGCCATTGTAACACTCAGATAAATTTCTGTAATTGTCTAAGTGGGAGAAGAGAGCATTATGATTAGCAACTGTACTCTCTTTTTGTTCCCCCACTGTTCTGAGTCCTCCAGCTTCTCTGATTTCTTGTTCACTCCTCAGTACACGTGCTTCCATGATTTCAATCCTCAGTTTGTTTCCAGCAGGACCCAGGCAAAGTCTTCACCGTTACCATCTCTCCCACACTTTTTATTCTGTGACTTTCCAGTCTGAGCTCCATCTAGGCATGCCACCTTCTTAGGGAAGTCTCAGGATGGATGGTTCTGCGCTCCACCTAGACCCATCCTGTTCCCCAGCTTCCACATACCCTTCCAAGTCAGTCTGGCCTAGCCTCCATCTCTGATGAATAAATCTGTGATAAAATTTGGTGCTGGCTTAATGCGCGGCTCCAAGAGGAATCCACTTGCCATAAAGAAATTCTAGAGACAGCATGATATGCTGAGACAGTGCTCATGGGGGAGGGTGGTGGCCATAAGGAAACCTGAATGTCTGCAGAGCTGTCACTAATCAGCTGTGTGGCCTTGGCCACATCACTCAACTGTTCCAAGTCCCATTTTCCTGTAAAACAAGGGAATCAAGCTTATAGGCATTTAAAAAAATATTCTTGACATTAAAGGTAGCTTTGAAAATCTGATAAAATAAATAGACCATACCCTCAGAAAAGTAAACACGGTGCCTACATATTTTTTAATATCTCAAAGGGACAATGATATGACAAAATAGGAGGTCACAGACTTTCCTCATTTCACACTCCAAAGAAGACAACAGTGTCTGTTATACTTCTCTTGGGACCTTCGTTATACAGATCAGGCTAAAGTGTAGAAAGAAGAATGGGAAGTAACAGGAGAGACTAGATTGACTTACCTAAGGGTCAAGGTGCTAATGGGGAAGATAAATAAGAATAGATCTGGGTAGATAAAATGTACTTCACCGGGGCACCTGGGTGGCCCCATTGTTAAGTGTCTGCCTTCCACTCAGGTCATGGTCCCAGGGTCGAACCCCGAATCACGGACTGCCTGCTGGGCAGGGAGACTGCTTTTCCCTCTCCCACTCCCCCCTGCTTGTGTTCCCTCTCTTGCTATGTTTCTCTCTGTCAAATAAATAAAATTTTAAAACAAAATGTACTTTACACAACTACAAATTGTTTTCTTTGCAAAGACATCATCCAAAAAGTGAAAAACAGCCTACAGAATTGGAGAAAATATTTGCAAATCATCTCTCCAACAAAGGACTTGTATTCAGAGTATACGAAAAACTCTTTCCATTTAACAATAAAAAGTCAAACAACCCAACTTAAAAATGGGCAGGAGACTTGACTAGAAAAATCCCTAACAAGGGTATGCAAATTGTCAATGAGCTCACAAGAAGATGCTCAGTATCATTAGTCATTAAGGAAATGCAAATCAAAACAAGCATGAAATACTACCAGACACCCGCTAGGGTGGCCATGATTTAAAAAAAAAAAAAAAAAAAAAAGTGGGCGACAGCCACTGTTGACGCAGATATGGAGAAATCTGAAGGCATTTACACTGATGGTGAAAATGCAAATGTGTTTCAGCAGCTATGGAAAACAATTTGGAAGGAGTTTTCTCATGCCCAAGAATTCCATTCTTAGGTATAGTCCCCAAGAAAATTGAAAACACAGAAAAAGCTGTTCACAGAAAGGCTTGTGTATGAATATTCATAGTAACATTATTTCTAATAGCCAAGGAGAAGAAACAACCCAAGTGGCCATCCTCTCATGAACACATAAGCAAAAATATTCCATACAATGGAATATTCTTCAGCCATAAAAAGGAATGAAGGATTGATACGTGCTACAATACATATGAACCTTGAAGATGTCACACCGAGCGAAGGAAGCCAGCCACAAAAGGCCACATAACGTATGATTGTATTTGTGTGAAATGTCCAGAAGGGGCAAATCCAGAGAGAGTCGAGAGGTAACTGGCTGTCGGGGGGTGAGGGAAGAGATAATGGGAAATGACCCCTAGCGGGTACCAGTTTTTTATAGGGTAAGGAGAATGTTCTGGAATTAGTGGTGATGCTTGTACAACCTTGCTAATATGCAAAAACTCACTGAACTGTATACCCTTTAAAATAATGAATTTTATTGTGTGAGAATTATATCTCAATTTTTTTAAAAGAATAGGCCAGGGATTAGAGGCAGGAGAGAAGAAATGAGGAAGACAAGGGAAGCAGCATGGGTCAGAGTTTGGGCAAAAAAGAGAAAAGAAAGTTCAAGACCCCTGCCTTGTATAAAATGTGGGACAGATGAATGGGTAAAGAGGGTTTTGGGAAAGTTTGATGTGGATTTGGGAAATATCCCACTCTCTTTTGTTGTAATCTTCAGAAATTACATATTTTTAAAAGAATTTGGAATTGGATTTGTGGGTTTGGGGATGGGATGGTGAATTGAGATTTGTTCCAAAATAATCTGCTTAGTTTTGGTTTACACATTTATTCAGTTGACAAATGTTTATTGAGCAACTGCTGAGTGCCAGGCCCCATTCTGGAAACACTGGGGTGCATTGGTGAACAAGACAGAATGAGGTGCTCTCCTCCTGGAGCTTTATAGTCTAGATGTGTGTGTGTGTGTGTGTGTGTGTGTGTGTGCGCGCGCGTGCGTGTGCACACGTGTGCAGCTCAGGCACAAGCTTGATGAAAAAATAAAAATGGGTGACCTTTTCACTAACTCCTTCGATTTAGTCAAAGATGTTTCCTGAAGGTCCACTGTGCCTGAGACGCTGAGACAGACACAGAGAGCCCCACACTTGTTGGACGCTAAAACTGGAAGGATCTTCAGTGATGACCTAATGTTGACTTCAATCTCTTCATTGTATGGAGCAGGAAACTGATAGGCAGAGGCTCAAGTAACTTGGCAAAGTTCCCCCAGTTTGCTAGTCACAGAGCTGGGATTACAGTCCCGATGTCCTAAGTCCAGGTTTAGTCAGGAGCTTTCACTTAAAAATAATGGATATGTTAATGGAAGATTGTCTATTTACTCAGTCAAGGACCTATAGTTCCTTCTGACACAATTTATTGTTCTTAATGCTGCCCCTGCCAGTTAACAATAATGAAACACCATTTTGTTTGTTGGTCTTTTTCCATTCATTCAGTTCTCAATGAAACAATGCATCCCTTCTTAATTCTGTTTTATCAGTTAACAATCATAGATTTTTTTCATTCATTCACTAAGCATAATCTTAGGCACCATGAGGAACGGCAACATTATTCAGAGAGAGCCCTGACCTCAAAAAGCTAAAAATCTAGATGAGGAAATAAGACAGAGGCACAGATAATTATGATGTGGGGTAGATCTTGATGACACTATTACATATCATGAGGTTTCAGAGGAGGGAAGTCATGTCTGTTTGAGAAAAAGAAAAGCAGAAAAATATATTCCGACTTCACAAAGCTTCAGAGGAAGAACTTCTGGAGTTCATGGAAATTGTTCAAGACTTGAAATGCAAGTTTTCTGTTTATTAAAAAAGCATAAACTATAATGGAAAATCAGCAGTTTCCGGAATTGGCTGCTGAGGCTTTGTTGAATACTTAACCCATCCTTTGGACAAATATATACAGTTCTACCCACGCTGCCCTCAGTTGGTTCCTACTTACAGTAAGATTAAAGTGCTTAAATTCTGTTTTAACTTGATACCTTCATCCTTCATGTTTTAAGTTGGCCCCTGTATCTGTGCGAGGGCCTTTTTTAAATGATAGAGTTATAGGATTTTAATGAGACTTGATAGTTTGAAATAGAATAAATGCCTTAAAAAAAAACTCAGGTTTATTAAGTTATAATTTAGGTGTAATAAAAATCATACTCTTTCAGTATGTAGTTTCCATGATTTTTGACAAATGGGATGCTTTTTATTGTGAGTCCCACAGTTAGATTAGCACAGTAAGGAGAGCCAGAACCAAATGGAAAGAAGCTGTATGACTGGAAAGCAAACATTTCCAGCATGCTCTTTACATGCATAATCTCAGTATGTCTCCTATCCCTGTAGAAAACGTGCTTTTATAATCTCTACAGATAGGAACGCTGTATTTTGGAGATGCCAAGTTTCTTGGCCAGAATCACAGACCGAAGAGGTAGCGGCTCCCAAGGAGGGGCAACTTCTGGCCTCTGTCATTCATTAGTTTAGGGATTTGGGGAAATTTCCTTGGGCCCTTTAGGGCTTTGTTTTTCTCATGTGTATAAAGGGACGTCTGGATGGGCCTTCTGGCCCCCGAACCCCTCTCATGGAGCCCCACCATCTTGGTTCACAAGTAGAAATAAAATGTCTGGCCAGCCGTGCCCCAGGGCCGAGGGTCTCAAACAAACAGCCCCAGAAGTTATAGAAACAAGTAGAAATGCCACACACGCTTGGACGGAGCCCAGCCCTCTCCCACAGACGCTCCCCCCTTTTCTTGCCAGAAGCACCTGGCACAGAGGACAAGCACAATGCCATCTAGTGGAGTTCAGGAGGC
Source organism: Martes martes (assembly GCF_963455335.1). Taxonomy (NCBI): domain Eukaryota; kingdom Metazoa; phylum Chordata; class Mammalia; order Carnivora; family Mustelidae; genus Martes; species Martes martes. The sequence continues at coordinate 164,386,132 of NC_137890.1, forward strand.
CAAAGAAACAAATGGCGAGGAAGCACGTGGGCCCTCGGTCCAGCAGAACAATGTGGCCACTGTCTTCTGTCCTGGCTTCTCTGGTCTCGTCACATCTCCACAGCCCACAAATAAAGAGATTCGAGCTGGCCGAACCACCCTCATTCTGTCAGCTTCCAGCTCTGTGGTTGCCAAAGCGTTCTTCCATCACATCACCCCATTCGCTTCCTCCTCCCACCACCCCCTCTGAGCAATCAAAGCTCATTATTGTCCAGTAGATTCGGAGGGAAGTGTAAAATAAGAGTGGAGAGCTGGGGGTAATAAATACGCCTCTTCTCTCTGCAGCGCAGAGTCAGGGAAGACCCAGTTCCAAATTCTGACTCTGCTGCCAAATGGCCGTGTGACTTGGGACACGCTACGTAATTTTTTTTTTTTTTTTTTTTTTTTTAGTTGGGACTGAAGTCAAGAAGTAAACTTTGTTTTCCGTATATTAATGTTCTCTTGGGGGGTCCCAATGCTGAAATACCTGGGGAGAAGGATTACGTCTTTCTGGCCATTTAACACCCCCGTACTTCAATCACTGTTTAAAGCAGCCTTTACCCATGTGAACCAACAGGATATCACGCCAGGTAGATGGGTCCCGTATGGTAAGAGTTTAGAGGCCATCCTAATAGGCTTAACCCTTTTCTCATTTTTGCCTATTTCTGGCCTGTTTTTCAGGGGATTTCAGTTGACATGTTCTTCTCTTAGGCCTTTAAATACATAACAGGTACTCAGCAAATGCTTGCTGATCATTTGTCAAGGAATCAACAGATAAAGTGAAAATGGCCCAAACCCAGAATGGGTGATTAAAATTTAAAAATCAAGTTTTATAGGGTTAAGTTCTCTTTGTAGTGGTGCAATGTCTGACTTTTTTTAATCCCCAAATGTCTAACTTATCCAGGGACTCAGTTTCTACTGAGGCTGAGGATTTGGAGGATGAGATTCATAATAACTCCACAATGTTCCTGCAAAGACCAAGAGAGCAGGTGCACGTAAACGCAATGTGTAAATCCTAAAGCATGGTTTCCGGGCACCTTCTACCCAATGGCACTCAGAGTTAAGGATTATATTTGCAGAGGGCATTAAGGGTGAATTGATAAGGCAGCCCAGAAGGGGTTCTCACTGCCCCAGGGATGCCAACAGCCCTAGAAATGCCTACCATCCCAGGCCCTCTAAGCTACCCGGAGGAATGAGGGAATCCAGAAGTCATCACACCTGCAATATCTGTGTGTCAAGCCACACTTCTTGAAAAGCTGTTTTAAAGTTTCATACAAGTATACAAATGTCATGGAACGATCATGCTGATGTGAGTCAATCATTTTACTTTCCCTTCACTCAATTACAATGGGGGACGCTGCCCTAGAGTAAAAAAGGCACTGCCTTATCATATAGGGGACACTGAGATAGTGATATTATTTATAAAAATAATATGATGACATATTTGGACCAATAATGAAAACAGGAATGATTTTGTCGCACAAAATAGAAAACTTTGGGTTTTTTTATTCTTGCATCATAGGGAGGCATGAGTTCATTGCTGGTATTGGTTTAACGTTTATTGCTGCCCCAGCTTTGGATCAGTGCCTTCGGAAATTCCTCTCGCCTTGCCCTTGCGGTTTCAAGGTGGCCACAAAGAGCTCCAAATGACATCCGTTTGTCCAAAGGCATCACGTGGAGTCTCTCTTTCAATGCACCAACTCCTTATCAGGAGGAAAAACACTTGCCAGAGGTCCCTGACCAAGACCCCCGTATATTTCATTGGCCAGAACTGGAACACGTGGGCACTCTCAGCACAGAGGAAGACTGAGAAAGCAAGTATCTGACCCGTTGAGCAGTGCAGTGAGCGAGTGTCAGTAAGCGAGACAGGGTTTTGAGAAGCCGATTAGTATGTGTCTGACTTATTGCTTTGCAAAGCATTTCTGCTTATAGCTCAACAGGAAAACCACGTCTTCATTTCCCAAAATTATCCAAACAAAATGACTTCCTATTATTAAAATATATAAACAATGAAAAAAAAAAAACCAGAGCATCTATGATTTCTACAACATCTCCCGACTCTCTGTAGATATTTGGCAGTTTGGTCTATAATGGTTTGCTCGGATTTCTTAAAATGGGAATTCTCACTTTCCCTCCTGAAAGTTCCTGGACTCTTTCAAATGCCTTCATGTCTTAAGTCCGCAAAGTTCCCTCATAAACTTCCTCTTTCCCCTGGTCCATCTGTGAATCTTCTCACTAATTCACATAGAAGCTTCTCATACATTTCTATCTCAACATCTTGTGAAGAAGTACTGCTTGTGATATGAGATATTAACATTATAAAATATTTTAAGGTATATATAAACTATTTTAGAATAGTATCAAAACCAATAAAAGTCTTAGAATGTATTTCACTGTTATCATATGCATGGATTCGCAAATCCAATCAGCAAGCCAAGTAAATGGCTCATAATGAAAAGCAGCAGTCTCCCGCCTCACCTGCCCCACGCTCCATTCCCACTTCTGGAGTCAATCATTTTCAGCTCCTTTACTTTTTCCTTTATGTATTTATATCTACATTCTAAATTACATGCCTTTTACAATTTTTAATTTTTTTTAAGATTTTCTTTATTTATTTGACAGACAAGAGATCACAAGTAGTCAGAGAGGCAGGCACAGAGAGAGAGGAGGAAGCAGGCTCCCCGTGGAGCAGAGAGCCCGATGTGGAGCTCGATCCCAGGACCCTGAGATCATGACCTGAGCCAAAGGCAGAGGCTTAACCCACTGAGCCACCCAGGTGCCCTGCCTTTTACAACTTTAAAAAGATTTTATTTATATATTTATTTGAGAGAGAGAGCAGGAGGGTGGGCGGAGTAGAGAGAGAGGGAGACGCAGGCTCCCTGCTGATCAACTCCCCCCACAACTGGGGGGTCCATGAAGGCTCAATCCCAGAACTCTGCGATCATGACCTGAGCTGAAGGTAGACGCTTAAGTAACTGAACTACCCAGGTGCCCCTAAATTACATGCTTAAATTGCTCTTTCTTGACTTTTTAACTCGAGACTTCCTCTGTTGGCTCTCTTCTCTTCTCCCTCATACATTCATCCGTGCCTATTTTTGTCCTCCCCCCATCACGCTCTATAGTTATGTCACGTTGTTTTTCGACACATTCTTCTTTGCATAGCATTCTGTTCTTGTTTTATTATTGCAAAATGTTCTCTTATCTCTCTAAAGGTATAAATTACCATTTTCTGAAGTTTCCTTCCACTGGTTCCCTCTCTCTCATGTTCCTCATTTGTTCCATCTCCCATTGAAGCCTTTCTTGAAAATTGTGGTGATTCTTGAATGTCCTTTACTGACACCAGAAAACTGACCAGCGGCTCTGTGAAAATAGTTTATTCATTGGTAGACCTCAGTATATCGTGGCAGATGGAGACCCATAAAAGTTGGAATCTGTCGGTTGGTGGGTTTCTCCGGAAAGGAATCATCCACTCTCCTATTGGGGCGATATTGGGGCGACAGAAAGCTGGCTGCTGAGGACTGTAGGAACGTGGTGCGGGAAGAGGGGATGGGAACTACCATTCAAAATGGAGGCTGTCACTCAATCGGCTTTAGAGTCAGTCGCCTCACCACCCCATCCCTCTGTTGAGACTGGCATGCCAGTTAGAGCTTCTCTAGAATTTCCAAGAGAAAACTCTTGTGCTCTGCTCAGGTATGCACAAGCTGCTCGAGTTAGGGCAGGGAACCTGAGAGTCTGCTCCTTAGAGATTTTTGAGGAGCTGCTTTGGTTTTGATCCCATCCACACCCCACTTCAGACATGTGGCGGCCTCTGTGCCCGGCCTTCCTGAGATGATCCTGCGGCTACAACCACTTGCTTCCGACAGGACTCTCCCCCTCCCACCCTCTCTCTGGCATATGGTTTCTGCTTTTTCTGTGCTGCCAACTCACTCACCACTTGTCCATCTGTTTTTCATTTTGCAGAATAGTGTTGACGTCACTTTCTCCTCTTACTCCTCCCTGTTCTCTTTGGCTTTTCACCACTTTTATTCCTTTATTCTCACTTCAGAGGAGTTTCGTGAAGAAGTCAAGATTAATGCGATTCAACTTGTCACGTTTAACGGAAAGCTGTGAATGTTTCACTTGTAGGTGTCCGATGTTAGCTGGGCACATGCCCACCCAGCTACTGATGTAGAGATGGGAGGGTGTTTTTAGAAACAAGAAAAATATATATATTGATATCTTTTTTTCTTTTTTAAGGTTTTATTTATTTGACAGAGACACAGCGAGAGAGAGAACACAAGCCCGGGGAGTGGGAGAAAGAGACAAAAACTTCCCCCAGAGCAGGGAACCCGATGTGGGGCTGGATCCCTGGACCCTGGGATCCTGACGTGAGCCGAAAGCCACTGCTTCACTGAGATACCAGGCACCCCTATATATTGATATCTTAGGTGAGAAAAGACTACACTTCCCAGCTTCCCTTGCACTTGCTGTGCCATGTGACTAAGTTCAGACCATTATAATGAAAGCAGAAATGACGTGTGCACTCTGGAGCCTTGGCCTTCAGGACTCAGGGCTTCTCCACCCTCCTCATTTTGTTCTCCCCGGGGGTAGCATGTGGAGGTGCAGGGGCCAGCTTCAACGGTACAGACAAGGACAACACCGGAGGGGATGGCCCATGACAAACGGAAGGAACTTTGCTTTTGGATAAACACGGCCACCATCCTGGACTGTTCACCTCCAAACAATTATGTGAGACAGAAATCCGTTTCTTCCCACCTCCGTAGTTTGCGGTCTCCCTGCTAGAGTAGCTTAGCCCCTGCTCTAATGCAACCTCCTTTGGTAGCTCCCAAAGCAAGTCTATGAATAAGCAGCAGATCTTCCGTGTGTGGTGGTTTACAAAGATAACAGAATCCCAGACCACGTTTCCCCAGATTCCGCTTCAGTCCGCCTGGTGTAAGGGGCAGAAGTCTGTTTCATTGTTTGTTTTTTAACCACTTTGATTTTTCTGATACATTGCCAAGATTATGAACCACTGACCCTGCCCGGTTTACATAAAACACTTTCCTCACATTCCCATGGTTTTCCCATTTCTCATTTATTTCCTTTGAGTCTTCATATTCTCTTCCTGATTCCTTTGTTAAAAGTCAAATGTGAATGTTATCGTACTGGACAACTATTTTTGTCTTCCCGGAATCCATTCACCCTGATTTCCTTTGGGGAACCACTTATCCTTTATTCTCTGTCCATGTGGTTCAGAAAGCCAGTGGCCCCACAATCTCCCCATCTCTAGGGCATAGGCCCTTAACCACAGAGCCCAGGCGAGTCAGCATATTCCAACCTCTTGACCACAAGGATGTGTTCAGGGATTGGACACATGATCCAAGTCAGTTCAATAAGACCCAATTCTAGGGAAAAGAGCAGATCTTTTTCCTTTGGGAGTGCTGACCTGGTAGTATGTGCGCCGGCAGCTGCCAGTGCCTGTCTGACCACTTTGAAGGGAGTTGGACACAGTGGTGAGAAGAGAGGTGGAGCAGGACTGAGTTCTGACGATATCATTTGAGCATCTGGATCCATGCCTGAACCCCTAGACTCTTTAAAGATTATTTATTTATTTTTTTATTTGACAGAGAGAGAAATCACAAGTACCCCTAGACTCTTTAGCTATGTAACTCAAATTTCTTTTATTAGGAGGGAGAGAGTGCTATTAGGTATATATTAGGTATATATATGTATATAGTATATATGTATAATTATATGTAATATATATGCGATACATCATGCTTTAGTTGTATTATATTATGTATGTATACATACATAATAATACTTTCATATTTATATACACATACGTATAGCATAATTATAAAATTAACTATAAATTTCAAAAGAGAACATACAGAACATTTCTAAGGGGATGAAAAGGTAACGTTTTAGAAATAGTTTCAAAAAGAATAATCATTAGATCAATATATCTAAGATATCACTCTTTTGTTTAATTAGTATCGGAGGTAGTATTATCTCCGAATTTTCATGAAGCTCCTACAAACAGACCTTTGAGCAGATGTGCAAATGTCTATGTTATAGAGTCAATAATTTTCTAGTTTCAGTTCTACACTCCATTCTAGAGTTTGTTTGTGTAGGTCTGAGCCAGTTTTGCAGTCATTATAAGGCAATTTAAAAGAAAATGTGTAAAAATATATAAAGATCTCCTGGATATCAGCAGTACAGATTTTCTGAGTTAAAGGGAACTGGTAGATTTAATGTGTTCATAACAACATGATTTGGAAGCAGAATTTGCTTGCTGACCTCAGGAAAATTAAAGTTGGCGTGATGGGTTGAACTTGTCATCACTTTCCAGTATTTTATATTCAAAGTACAGAGCCTATTTGTGGCAGAATTATGGTGTCCCGCCACCCCCAAAACCATTCTCACCCTCCTCTGGGGTCCACAAACTGAATCAGGTCAGCCTCCTGGTTTTATATACCCTCCGAACTAAGAGTGGTTTTAGCTTTAAATGGTTAAAGAAAGATCAAAAGAAGACTATTTCATGAAAATTACATGAAATTCAAAACTCCATGTCCATAAATAGAGTTTTATTGGAACACAGCCACGTTCATTCATTAATTATGTACAGCTACTTTTGCACTATAATGAGGGAGTGAGTAGTTACTGGGTAAGATATTTCCTGTCCTGGTCTTGATGGGAAAGTTTGCTAAGCCCTGCCATAGAGAACGGAAAGTCAGTTGTTACTTTCCCAGCCTTATTTGTAGCTGGGTGTGACCCACGGGACCCATTTCTGACCAATGAGATATCAAGCAGAGTTTGCCAGAGGGATTCTGTGAAAGATAGCAAGGATTCTAAAAAAGTCAAAGAAGAGAGCCGACACCTTTCGCCTTCCTGCCTTCAACAGACATGTAGTGGCTGAAGGTGTGGTGGTCCTTTTTGCCTCCATGATAAAACAAGCATGAGGTTGACCTTTCTTTCTGCTGTTTCACTGGTTATGTTGGTCAAAGATCTAATGCTTTCCTGAGTCTCTGGAGTTGGAATTGATTTGAAGCAATCTAGAGCTTTTCTAAATCTAGTCTCAAGAATAGTCACTGTGGAAAGAATAATTTAAACAGATGCTTCTCATGGGAAACTTTCTGTTTCTTTAGGAATTTGATTGTGGTCACGTAACTCTGGATTCCAGTTGAGGGGAGTTCAACTTCAGCCTAAGTTTAATCTGCCAAGGTACTTGAAGTGGGAAGGATATAAAAACAAATTTTATTTTATTTTATTTTTATTTATTTTTTTTTTTAGATTTTATTTATTTATTTGACAGACAGAGATCACAAGTAGGCAGAGAGGCAGGCAGAGAGAGAGGAGGAAGCAGGCTCCCTGCTGAGCAGAGAGCCCGATGCGGGACTCGATCCCAGGACCCTGGGATCATGACCTGAGCCGAAAGCAGAGGCTTTAACCCACTGAGCCACCCAGGTTCCCTTATTTTATTTTTTTAAGAGTTTATTTGTGTGTTTTTTTTTTTAAGATTTTATTTATTTGACAGAGAGAGAGATCACAAGTAAGCAGAGAGGCATGCAGAGAAAGGGGGGAAGCAGGCTCCCCGCTGAGCAGAGAGCCCGATGTGGGACTCGATCCCAGGACCCTGAGATCATGACCTGAGCTGAAGGCAGAGGTTTAACCACTGAGCCACCCAGGCGCCCTAAAAACAAAACTTAAAACTATGTTTCAACGGGCACCTGGGTGGCTCAGTTGGTTGAGGATCTGCCTTAGGCTCAGGTCATGATCCCTGCATTCTGAGATTGAGTCCCACATCAGGCTCCCTGTTCCATGGGGAGTCTGCTTCTCCCTCTGGCTCTGTCTTTCCCCCTGCTCATTCTCTCTCTCTCAAATAAGTATATAAAATTTTTTAAAAATCCTGTTACTCTAAAAAAAAAACTATTTCAAGATTAAATGTGCTCATTTAACTGTGGCAAAGATGTAAAAGTATCAATGATCGCTAGTTTCTTTTGTTTGTTTGTTTTTAAGCAGGCTCCATGCCCCTTGTGGAGCCCAATGTGGGGCTCATGCTCCTGACCCTGAGATCAAGACCTGAACTGAGATCAAGAGTCAGAGGTTTAACCGACTGAGCCACCCAGGCGCTCCAATGATTGCTAGTTTCTACTACTCAATGGATCGTCTGTGCAGGAGAGATAATTTTATTATTGTAAGTGAATGCTCAAAATTTTATGTTCTTATATTCAATTCTCATTTTTATTAAATTTCACGTGATGAATAAGATTCTCAAATCTCCAAAACAATTATTCCATCTATGGTCCTTTCAGGAACAAGGCATAAAAAGTAAATAAGATTTAAACATATATGTATATATATATATATTTTTAAGGTTTTATTTATTTATTTGAGAGAGAGAGAATGAGAGAGAGAGCATGAAAGGAGAGAGGTCAGCGGGAGAAGCAGACTCCCTGCTGAACAGGGAGCCCGATGTGGGACTTGATCCCAGGACTACAGTATCATGACCTGGGCTGAAGGCAGTCGCCCAACCAACTGAGCCACCCAGGCACCCCTATATGTATATTTTTAACAAGTAAAAGGTAGGGGGGAAAAATAAACACTTAAAGTTTATGTAAGATTAGGGCATTTCCTAACATTTCAGATTTCTGTTTCAGGGTCTGATCATCCCTTCATTAAAAATATTTTAGAAATCATGGGGTGCCTGGGTGGCTCAGTGGGTTAAGCTTCTGCCTTCGGCTCAGGTGATGATCTCAGGGTCCTGGGATCAAAACCCACATCGGGCTCTCTGCTTAGCGGGGAGCCTGCTTCTCCCTCTCTCTCTACCTGCTGCTCTGCCTACTTGTGATTCTCTCTCTCTCTCGGTCCAATAAATAAAATAAAATCTTTAAAAAATATATTTTAGAAATCCATTACAGGAGAACATAACTTCTCCTTGAAGAGGAAGAAACTGAAGCCCAGAAGAGTCAGTCACATTCACACATACCCACAACCCTCTCCACAGGACCCAGACTCGTAGGGAATAGTCACTGTCATTCGTTTCGAGGCCACTCACACAGGACAGTGCATTCAGGAGAATTCATGACAAAATCTCCCTCAAATATATGGAGACCTCCCAGAGCCTTGAGACTGTCACTCACATGGAACTCACAGAAACTGAGACATTTCAGTGTATCATATGCTTACAGAGCTGAGTTGGATATTCATTTTCCAAAAATTAGTTTAAAAGCTGCTCTCTAGTACATTTAAAAAAAAAAATGCTTCCCTGTCATCTCGCCCAAAGGTAGACAGAGCGGCTAGCTGTGCCCGCCACACCAGGGCCATGTGGTATTGTGCCTTTCTGCCTGAGGCGGGGGGAGTCCCACTTGGTCTAGACTTAGGGGGCTTCCCAGGATGGAAGCTTTCACTGCTAAAGGCAGGAAAGTCTGGGGCCAGCTGTGACAAGTTGGTCACCCTTATCCTGACTCCTCTGCCTAAGCTTTCCCTTGGTGCTCATCTAAGCCTTCTTTTACCTTCTAAGCCTCAATGGCTTCTGCTCCCTCCAGGGCTCCCCCCAGATTCCCCGCTGGAATGCCTCTCTTCACAGGGCCGCGACTCCTGGCTCGTGCTGCTCCTGTGACCCTCATTTTCCTCACTCTCCAATGAGATCGTTTTCTGATTATGGGCCCAGATCGGGCAGTGCATGGGGCCTGCAGCTTGGTTCTTTTCACCAAGTCGGTGCTTGATCACGATCGTCCAGCTGAGGGGCACCTGGGGGTGGTTTAGTTAAGCATCAGCCTTCAGCTCAGGTCACAATCCGGAGTCCTGGGATCGAGACCCACATGGGGCTCCGTGCTCAGCGGGAGGTCTGCTTCTCCCCCTGCCTCTGCTCTTCCCCCCTGCTGGTGTTCTCACTCCTCTCTCTCTCTCTCGCTCGCTCTCAAATGAATAAATAAAAAAATCTTAAAAAAAAAAAAAGATCATCCAGCTGACTGGGAAGACATCAGAATGACTGGGCCCCGCGCATCTTCTTCCTCACAGGACCCAGACTTCTTGCATTTACTGGCAAAAACACACCTAGCAGCCCCAGCCTCCAGCCCTCCATGAGAATCTTTGAATCGCCGGGAGATGCAGGAAATTCCAGCTGAATCTAGTAACCACAAACAAAGCTGAAAGCAATTCTTCAGTGGATTCTTGCCAAAGAATCCTGGCAGAGACTATCCCTGATGGAACTCCGTGAATGAGCAGAAAACACATTACATACCCAGACAGAGGATCAGACCAAAGCTTCTGCATCCCTGTTTCACAGAAACGAGAGCCCAGAGCAAAGAGAAATCCCGGGCGGGATGGAAGAGAAATTTCTCCTTTGAAATAATGGCCCTGGGGCAGTGTCTAAGCCTATCAAGATGTGGAAAAGGAAATAACCCTCACAGGGAAGTTAGGCCGAAAGGATGTGGTGAGAGCTTCAGAGCGATTCCAAAGTTCAGTCTCCACAGCTCCTTATGAAAAGCGTATTTCTCCAGCCACAAATGACCAGCAGGGCACACTGCTTTGCATACACTCTGTCATCTTCAACACGGAAACTCAGCTTCGTAGCCAAATCATCCTGACGGTGTGTTTCACGAACTCTTCAACAGGAACAGTGGAAACAGACAGACGTGCTCAGATTTGGACAAACACAATTCTAGCACTGTTGTCATTTGCCTGTTTGACCTGTGGATCGTTGCTATAATATCATGCATCAACTTGGCATAGTAACGGGGGCAGAAAGGGTTTTCTGCAAATCCCATAACTTTCAGCTAAGATCTTTGATGGTCCAGCTGTCTACTTAGGTGGAGTCATGACGGTAATAAGACATCAGCAAAGAGCCTAATCATGCCGGCTCGGTAAGGCTAAGGGAAGGGTGAACTTCTACCGCAGGACTCACTCTCTCACTACCAGGAAGGGACCCATAGGAGGACAAAGTCTTCCTTCGGCAGGATACCCTTTCCGAGAGAACATCTCTCTTGGGCCGTCCCAGACGTGTTCCTGTCATCGTCACTGAAAAGAAGACACTTTGGGACAAGGGCACACCGTGGAGTGAACTGGGAAAGGTCTTTGACCATCACGTGTATAATGGTGAGATGTCTGCCTCTTCCTGCCTCCTCTGAGCAGGGTCCTTGCTTCCTGTTCAACTTTTCCCTACTTCCACTGTCCTTGACCTTACCTCTGATAGAAAGTGAGAGTTCCTTAGTTGCTTCCTGAAATTCAACGTTTCCCTTTGCTTCCTTTTATTTTTCTTTTTCCTGGACTGTGGGAAAAGCAGAAACCAATGTGCAGAGAAAAAGCTAAACTATAGAAGAAGGTGGAAAAGGGGAGGCGTGTGGGTGGAACGTCTGATCAAGGTGGTCCCTGGTTGAGAAGGTCATTCCTCCCTCTGAAACTGCTTTTAAGACCCGGATTGGCTTGGGTCCTGGTTTGGAATAGTGTGTTGCTTCCAGCAGAAATATCACGGACTGTCACTGTGTCACACTTCCTGCATTTATTTGCAATAATGGCACTAAGTTCAAACGCCTAAATGTTATTCAAAATATAAATCAAATGCATCTTTAAAAGTATAGCTAGCTCCCAAACAAGCCACATTCTCTTTTCTTCCCCATGATTTAAATTTTCCTTTATTTGGGTATTCTTATTTCAATAACAGCCATGCAGATGTATCTACATATCCATGACTCTATGACTTAACATTCTAGATTTACAGGTTCAATGTTATCTTAAAGTTAAGTGAATTTGAAATGACAAATTATATGATCCTGCTGTCATGGAGTCAAGCAATCTAAGAGCGATCACAGCATTCCTTTCCTTCAGCATTACACAGAAGATGTCATGCCAGGTCAAACTGAAGATCACATTTCCTTTCCATCTAGAGTGTTTAAAGTTGTTGCTGGTGAACTGGAAGAGGCAGGCAAGTAGAGGTCAAACCAAAGACGTTTCTTCTTAAATTTGGAACATGCGGCAACTGTTTTATAAAGAAAACTTTTAAGAGGTACTCGGAAATACACACATACATATACACGAGAGAAAGAAAATCAAATTTTTTTTAACAAGGATGGTTTTTAGATTTTATTTATTTTTTAGAGAGAGAGAGAGAGAGAGAGAGAGCACGTGCACAAGCTGGGCCGGGGTGGGAGGGGCAGAGGGGGAAGCAGGCTCCCCGCTGAGTAGGGAGCCCAATGTGGGACTCATCCTAGGACCCCGGGATCATGACCTGAGTCGAAGACAGACACTTAACCGACTGAGCCACCCAGGTGCCCAAAATAAAATTAGTTTAAAAAGACAGTTTGGAGAAATGAGCTTACCCCAGCTGATGCCTCATGCAGTCACAGCTACAATCAATCAATTAATCAGTCAATACCTTAAGCTAGACAGGTGTTCTTAAGCTAACGTTTTAAATGTTTAACTTGGACAATAAATATTAGCCCACTTATGAAACTTTTTTACCCGTCCTTCCGAGGGTGGCCACAACACTTTGCCATCTCACAACTGGTTCTCAGGGTTGTTCTCGGCGCGGGGGGTGGGGGGCTCCTGTGCCTATTGGGTCTGTGTGTGTATGTGTGCTGGGGTTGGGGAGAGGCAGCAGTGTTTGGAAATGTTGATAGCTTTAAAACAGAATCACCAGCAGATGGAACCATAAAGAACCTTTGCGGTCATGTTCCACCTTCTCATTCCATAGGTCAATTTCACTTCCCCGAGTTAGTGACAGAGATGGTGGATACCCCAGGGCTCCTGAGCCCTACGTCCAAAGCATGGGCCCTGGCTAGAGGCCCTGGCATCACATCTGAACTCCACCACCACCATGAGGGTTATCTCGAGCAAAGTTCTTAGCCCCTCTGAACTCCAATTCTTTATGGGATAAAAATAGTACTGACCTCCCAGGGCTATTTTAAGAGTTAAATGTCATAATGTACTTAAAGTCCCTAGTTCTGTATCTGGCACATTGAAGGTGGTTAATAAATATTAATGGTTTTTATAGGATAATATATACTTAGTATTAACCATAGTTTTGTTTCTTTATTTACATTTATTTATTTATTCTAACTACAGTATTAATAAAATACTGGGAAAAATTAAAGTCAAGCACTATTTTTACACAATAATAACTCAGCATTTTCTTTATTTTTTTTTTTAAAGATTGTATTTATTTATTTATTTGACTCAGAGAGAGAGAGAGAGAGAGAAAGAGAACACAAGAAGGGGATGTGGCAGAGGGAGAAGGAGAAGCAGACTTCCCACACAACAGGTAGAGCCCAGTGCAGGACTCAATCCCAGGACCCAGAGATCATGACCTGAGCTGAAAACAGATGCTTAACCAATTGAGCCACCCAGGCAATCTCAGCATGTTTAGCCAATAAAATATCTTAAAAGAGTATTGAAAACCCCTATTATGATAACAGACACCAGAAACACCAACAGGTCTCAAAAATCCAAGTGTAAACTTTGCCATCCCAAACGCCTGCATCCAAAGGAGGCAATTTCACTCCTGACATATAAAAAAAGAAATTGAGTTTTTAGCTTCTTCTGTTATTTTGCCAAGTGTATGACTGACTCGAGTGTACAAAGCCACTTTATTGAGATGTAATTCACATATCATAAAATCCTCGCATTCGAAGAAGGGCATTTGGGAGTTTTGGGTATATTTGCAGTGTGTGACAGCCATCACAACAACCCAATTGCAGAACATTTTCATCACCCAAAAAGAAACCCCAAACCTACTAGCAGCGATTCACTTGATTTGGAATCTATCCATTCTTCTACCAGTTTTTGAACATTTCCGTATCTGACAAGTTGCACTCCTATTTCCACCACGGCCCCTCCCTGGCTTGTTTCCTCTTCCTGCCCTCTGCTCCTTTCATCTGGCACATCTGCACTTTTCGGTTAGCCCTGCCCCTGCTTTGTTTTGTCTTTTCTCTCATGGAGAGCATCTCCAGGCCTGGCTCTTCAGCAGAGAATCTGTAATGCTCACAACACCACCGCAATTCCCTTGCCTGAATCCATCCCCAGGTTCGAGTGCCTCCAGCCTTGGTAAGGCGTGGGCAGGAAAACCATCCCACTCAGCCAAAACACCACGCCCACACAGTTACCACTCTGGCACAAAACACATGTATTGGTCAAAACTTTAGAAACCAAGAGCTTTTTAAAAGCACACGGCAACACTTCCAAAACAGAAAATGTAAAAATTCACCATCTCCTAAAAAGATGTTAACAAGAAATAAACTGTTATTTCACAGTTTTGAGCCATATAAAGAAGGAGACCACTTCAATAAATGTCTCCAGTTTTTATTTAGAGAATGAAACTGTTTCTTAGGAACACCATGCCTAAAGGCCACTGTGATGCTGAAGAAATATCCATAGCAATTTATGTTTTCCATATACTACGGGAGACAGTCATTTGAACCCTATGCATGTCCAGAGGAATACAAGGGAGGATGGCAGAGGAAAAAGAAGTCTACGGATAAATCTCCATCTCCCGCTGGATGTTATTACCATGAGAGAACAAGGGCCAGGCAGAGACCATAGAGACAGAGTGAAATGGGACCTTAGAGATCATTCACTCCTAAGAAGAAGGAGTCCAGGTCACCCAGCCAGTTAGTGGAGGACCAGAAGCTAAAGGATTATTTGAAACAGAAGCCCCTGGAAGGTAGAAAAAAATAGCACAGTTGTGTTTTCTGGTTGTCTCTGCATGACTGTACCCCACACTGGACAGTTGGAATCCAACCAGAAAGACCAAAGGCTCCAAGCGAGTCTGGAAACGGAGGAGGGGAGAATTACATGGCTCTTGGGAATACAAGAAGGTCAGATTTATCTTTATTCTCAAGAGAGCCTAAGAAAATTCTTAACCAGAATCTAACAGCTGTAAAAAATAAAATGAAATAAAATAAAAAAGCACCCAGCTGAATGATGCTAGAGCCAGAATGGGGTTAGGGCTGCCAGCAAGGTGACAGACAGAAGATTTGCTTCCACCTCTGAGTAACGGGACTGCTCTGACCTATATTAATGGTCACAACGTGACTGAGAGGGAAAAATCCTCTGCGGCTCTGTCTCTCATGGGGACATAAAGCACCTTGCCTCATCCTGCTGCTCCATACACAAGGCTCTAGTGGCTTAGCTTGTTGCTGAAAACCTTGGACGTTCCCCAGTGCACATCCCCAAAATAGCTCTTGCGGAAGGGAAAAATCAACAATGCGGCGGACCAGTCTCAAAAAAGAAAAATGTTCCAGGTCCCAAGAAGACAGAGCTCGCTTCGGAGTTGTTAAATCGCTTTTCGGAGTATCTTTAATCACGCTCCACGTTTGGACACTTCGGTTTTACGGGAGGATTCACAGGTGGGTTCATCAACAATCGAAGAGCCGTATCTCCTCCTGCTCCATCAGGGTAGAGGAATCTGATCATGGAGTCGGTGTCAAGCCACGTTAAGCCGCTGGGGTTCAACTGCTCCACCCGCAGAAGGACTCATGCCAGACACAAAGCCCCTTCTGGCCCTAGAACTTGACTTCTACTGACACAGTCTATCAAACGTCTGAGTTAGAGCCATAAGCGTTCGCTGAGAGCGCGCCGGAGGCCTGCGCTCCGTCGGGGGCGGGATCCAACCAAGCAACTCTAACCGGACACAGACTGCACCAACGCGGAACCCATCCCGTGAGCAAACTGTGGACGGAGTTAGACCTTCGCCTCCCCATACATGCTGTGAAGGCACTAGGCTGGGACTATTTGGGAAGGATTAAGTAAAATAACTGACATATAAGGTATTTGACAAATCCCTTGGTTTTAAATATAAAAAACTGCTTCAGTATTTGCCATCCCAGAGAAACTGGCACAACCAGTTGGTTATACAGTAGTTGCCTTGTTCTTGTTGTTGTTTTCCTTTACAAAGATATACAAATTCTATTTGAAGTAACTCTTCCAGCCCCAGAAAGACATTTTATCACTTAGTTAAAAAAGACCGATACTCGGTGCCTGGGTGGCTTCAGTGGGTTAAAGCCTCTGCCTTCGGCTCAGTCATGATCTCAGGGTCCTGGGATGGAGTCCCGCATCCGGCTCTCTGCTCAGCGAGGAGCCTGCTTCCTCCTGTCTCTCTCTCTCTGCCTGCCTCTCTGTCTACTTGTGATCTCTGTCTGTCAAATAAATAAATAAAATCTTAACAAAATAAAAATAAAAAGATACAGTATGAGAACTGGCAATCATGGGCTACTGGAAAACAACAATGAACAAACCAATCAACACATCCCATGCACAGTATCTCTTCTCTGAGGAAAAGAAGACAGAGTAAAGGCACCCGAAATGCATTTTCCTATTGGTTACAAACCTCGGTAATTTGCATTGTGGGTGCGGTGGCTTGGAAGAGATGCCAAGTTACAGAAGTGTGGACACTGCATCTCAATTCCAACTTCTGTGCTTCCCAGGACAGAAGTGTGTGCCTTCTGCTGAAGGAAGGGATTGTGCTTTTAAAGCTATGCACACAAGAAACGCTTACCCATCGTCCCTGAAGTACATATACTTTGTCTCCATAGTCCTAGTGAAGGGTTTTGACAAGTCATGTAGCATCCCTTGCCTGGTTCCCCTGGGGAACACAGCAAAACTGGCTGGCCTTTCTAAGTACCGAAGCTGCAACCTTCAATGTGAGCATAATTGACTTAGCTGGATACGGATAATTTCAATCCTTCTAGCTGCGAGACAAAGGAAATGACTCAGCCTGTGCCCACTGTGCAAGAGAAAACAGGAGACAGAAATGTCCAAATCAAATCATAAGTGCACATTTTCTCAAGGCAATTAGCTCAGTTTCTCTTACTGTGTCCTGGGGTTATTTTTCTTGTTGTTGCTATTTTTGCTTTGCTGTTTAAATTTTATGTGCAATTGCAGAGTAGATGAGAATCTTTAAAACAGAGGCGCACTCTGTCACACTGCGTTAGCGAATACCATGTATGGCCCACATTTGTGCTATAGCAAAAATTCATGTCCAAATCTTCATCTGCAATCTCTAGGACTATAAAGGAACTTCCTACTATGCTTTGACTTTGAAAGGACTTCTGGTTGGATTAAGACCTCTGGAGACCCAAAGAAAGAAAAAGAGATAAAAATCCCTAATTTGTACCTAAAAATAAGATTTTTACAGATGCCAAAATTAAAGTTGCTGATATCTGGATTTTAGAAATGGCAAAATTCGAGATAAATTGATCAGAGCAAAACTTTTCCCATTTTTAGTGTCTGTTTTACTACATGTGGGCTTTAACTGCTTCCTAGATGATCCAGCTGATGCTGGGGGTGGCGGTCAGCTTGGCCCCCATTACCAAGTAGGAGATTAAACATCACACCTTCATGAAAGAAAGCATGTGAAATCACCATTATGCGTCATAAGCGCTTAACAAACTTCTCTAAAGGAATGAAATTCATGCTTTAAAAAAAAAAATTTTTTTTTTATTTGCCCGGTCCAAATTCATGTTTGTTTGTTTGTTTTTAAGATTTTATTTATTTATTTATTTATTTATTTGTTAGAGAGAGAGAGAGAAAGCGCGCAAGCAGGCAGAGTGGCAGGCAGAGGCAGAGAGAGAAGCAGGCTCCCTGCCGAGCAAGGAGCCCGATGCAGGACTCGATCCCAGGACCCTGGGATCACGACCCGAGCTGAAGGCAGCGGCTTAACCAACTGATCCACACAGGAGTTGCCATGGGTTTTTTAATAACTTAAAAGTCTTTAGTTGTGGTGGTTAATTGGCCTTACGAAGACTGACCCCTAACCAGCTAGGGTATGTCATTTTCCATAAATGGTGCTCCTTTATGCCTTGCTAGTATTGAATAATACCAAAAAAGGATTTACAGTCCAATTTTCTGCATCTGTTGAAAACAGGTTGTGCCCTATTCTCTGCTTTGATTATAAAATTGGTCTAATTTGAAGGCCACGGGTCAGTGGACTCCAGGATTGCTCAACCAGCGTGAAGCCAGAGTGATGCTGGCCAAAACAACCTCAAATGGAACCATCGGGGAGGTTCACTTTTTCCTCTGTGAAATGCTTTCCTCCTCAAGACGTTACCCAGCATGATTTTGTCTGTCTGATGCTGAACACAGTTCAGGCTCTGGCCCAGGGCTTGACGTTTTAACATCAGAGGCCTGCAGATCTATTACTAGTAAGTTAGAACTCAGTGAAGGTGTCCTCAAATACTCAGAGGGCAGCACGGAGAGAAGCAACAAGCAGCAGTGGAGATCATTTGGAAACCAGACATTCTTCTTCCTTAAGGCAATTGACAAGACTTAAACTAACTTCCTTACTTGTCAATTACCTTTCTAAGACAAACAGACCCAGCACATTCTCCCCTTCTGAAAGGGGCTCTTGTCTATAATAGGTTCGTCCTATTGTAAATAAAGCTTTAAAAATTCTTCACCTTAAGGCAAAGATGTTTGTGGGTTCATCTATAAATACATTCAGTAAACAAGCACTTATCTTGTGCGGGACCCAGGCACTAGGGAGAGGTCAGTGAACAGGAGGAACAGGGTTCCCACTCCCGCGGACCAGACAACTCTAACTGGACACTTTACAACTGGAGAGGACACTTTCTTTCATAGCTGGTCTCACTCAAAGAGGCCATTTGGGAAAGAAATTAAAACCATTTCTAATACCATGAAAACCTTTTGGAATTTTAATGTTCTAAAGCACGTCTCCCAAAAGACCTTCTTGTCTATACAGCAAATGAACATATAGCAAATGAACATTTGCTCAGAAGAATTTCTGAGCAAATGACAAGCATGAACATTTCTAAGCATGAATAGAAATGGGGAGACATGCTCTCATCCACATGGGTTTCCAGATGGTAGATTCATCCTGTTTCAAAACCTGCACAGAAATTCTGCACTATTGTATAAAAATGCGTTGGGTGAGATGACCTAAAGGATCAAGTTATCTAACTCTGAAAAGTAATGTTATTCACCCAAAAAATTCTCTGTTCAAGCCAGAAAAAAAAAAAAATGATCTCCTCTAGCTCGGTATGGAAAATTAGTTTACACACTGTCTCCTAAGTGTTTCAGCTGTGCTAAACAAGAGCTGTGATACTTCGTGAAAACACCACGTTCAATTCTTGTGATTTTTGTAAAAGGGTCTAATTATTTTTTGAAAAAAATTTTTTAAGCACACGAATAATCCTAAACCTTTTCTTAACTCAGGAAATGCTTGTACCTTCCCTAATGAGGATTATCCAAAGGGTCATGGTCCTCTCCCTCCTTCTACAGTCACCCACTGTATTTTTATCTCACACAGATACACATCAACATTTGTCACCATAAATAATACTTTTCGGTTGTAATTTTGATTCCAGAGTGAAAGAAAAAAAAAATCCTTATTTAAAATGATGTATCCTCCAATGGGATGTTCTCTTGTCCTCTGTACGCCTTCTAAGAGGTCAGTTATCTAAAAATGAGAGTTTCGTGCTCGGGGATGCCGTACTTCCTTTTGTGGGCCTCAAATAGATTCCTCAGCTCTTCCATATAGGTCTGATGCAACTCCTCAATCTGCTCTGGGCTTGGGTGCAGGGTCTGAGGCACAGGGATTGGACGGCCAACTGCAAAAAGAGAGAATGCATCTGAAGTAAGGAAATGAAACCACTCCCCCTGCACCAGCTGCCTCTCGCGGTCAGCCCGGGAGAGAGAGATCGGCCAATCAGAATCCGCCTGCTCCAATCCCTGGTTCATTTCACTGGCTGCCTCCAAGAGTCACACCATCCCATTGGAGAACCAATAAAGAACTTTCCTTCTCCGCAGTAGCTGCAGTGGGAGGCCCCTGGTGGTTTTGACTCTGAGTCAAGTGAACTACTGGGCTGAGCACAGCTGTGAGATAAGAGGGCATAGCTGTGTACGCACGTCACCAGCCCTGTCCCTCTGGTACGGCTGGCGGCCGGGCCACAGTGCCCTATTGTGACCGACTGCGAAGTCTTGAGTCATCAGGCATCCGCCCTCTCCTCTCTTTTTAATGTCATTCTAAAAAATTTAAGGAATGTGTATCTTCACAGCTAAGAATCCGTATTAGAAAACACACACAATCTCGAGTCCCACTGTTTGCTAAGAGTGGAAAACAAAACCAAGCAGAAGTCTCCGTAGGAAATTTCTTAAGTAAACCACAGAATGTTCATGCAACAGAATCCTAGGCAGCAGTTTTTTAAAAAATGAAATTATATGTGTACACACACACACACACACATATCGAGGTCTAAAATGTAAGAGGGGGGGGGACGTTGTGAAATAATACAGTAGGATCCTATTTATGAAAAGATATTTATATACCAAGGTGCATCATAAGCTTTAGTGCATTTAAAAATCTAGAAAGAGAGACTAATAACCATTACTTCTAGGAAGGAAGGAAGGTAGAGGTGGGAGGCTTTTCACTTTATCCGTATTATAGGAATTTCCTACAATGAAAATGCATTTGTGTTTTACCTGTAATTAAAAATGAGCTAATTATTATTTAACCTGGCAACTCTATACATATTTAAAAAGGTGTTTAGGAGCACCTGGGTGGCTCAGTAGGTTAAGCCACTATCTTTGTCTCAGGTCATGATCTTAGGGTCCTGGGATGCAGCCCCGCACCAGGCTCTCTGCTCAGCAGGGAGCCTGCTTCCCCCTCTGCCTCTCTGCCTGCCTCTCTACTTGTGATCTCTCTGTCAAATAAAGAAATAAAATCTTTTTTTTTTTAAGCGTCTTCTAAAAAGATGTTTAGATTGTGTCTCAGACTGTTTGAAACTACAAGATACAGGTGGCTTTGGCACCTGCTTTCCTGGGTCCTCCCAGCTCACTTCAACCCCTGCTGCTTACCGATGCCAAGAGCTGAAAACCTACAGATGTTCAGTGACCTGCTGGGCAGCAAACAGCTTCTCTATTCCCCTCTATTAACTTGGGCATGAGGCCAAGTGGGGCCGTAGGTACTAGAATGGAACTCAGAGGGGAGAGAGGAGGTTTCCTCTGGCCTACCCTAGGATGTTCCATGCTACATCCAAGGTTCAAATCCATGTCAGTAACAGAAGGTGGTGAGTTAAGAGAAAATCAAGCAAATGTTAAGCCACAGAGAAAGAAGGAAGTGATAAATGAAATCAGTATGGGAGCTAAGGGGGCACAGAGCAGAGTGATGTATGTATATATAATATATATATGTTATATATATGAAATACATTTTGTTATATATAACAAAATGTATCATTAAGAAGATTATCTATCTAATGTTGCAGTAAGGAGATATATACAGACATACATGGTAGATACATATCGCCTTATTGGAATATTAATATTCTCCAATTGCTAAGTTTTTAAACAGATCCAGCCTCAAGAATCTCCCATATAGTTCTCTTTTGATAGCCTGAATGTCAAATTTACATAGAGTAGACATCAGTCCTTTGTAACCCAACAGAAAGAACTGAAACTGTCTTGGGTCAGTTGTGGTTGGAAATACAGAAGAGGAGAGGCTAATGGGGTGATGAGGTGGAACAGGAAGGAGCTGGTACAAGATAAAGACCACTAGACTAGACCAGCACACTGAGCTCGGCAGTAGCTTCCTCTCTGGTCTTACACGTGCATAGGATAAAAAAGTAGAACTCAGTGATCTCAAAGCCTCCTCC